>NC_091063.1:26502676-27135676 GCF_000393655.2 Nicotiana sylvestris | reverse complement strand
AACGAGAAATATACAAGGGTTTGTGGGAGGCGGGAAATGTTTATAAGGTTGCTTATGAAGAGGCCCGGGCAAAGGCACGAGAAGCTCGTGTCAATTGCGGTTATGATCCTGCGACACCGGAGGCCGGCCAGGGCACTGACGTTGAGGAGGAGTTTCTTGAGGACAATGATGGTGAGAACGACGGTGATGACGTCGAGTGAAAAGTTGCTACTGCTTTAATATATTTTTTTCGTTCATTTTTGTCTTTTTTGTTGGGCCCGTTTTGGCCTTTTGTAATGCAGTTGTTTTGCACGTATATATAAATAACAAAAGTGGTTTCGCCTTTGCATATCCTTTGATTTTCTTTCCCTTCCCCTTGCTTGTCACATCTTTTTGTTTTAGCTTAGACCTTCGGCTTTTTGTGTGGCGAGCCCCTAATTTTTTAATTTGGGAATCCGGCCTTGACCGGGTCAAGTAGGGTCTTGTTGCATGAGTCCAAATGCAAATGCTTCGGACTCGCACATTCGGGCGGGATTGATTTCTGATTTGTCGCTTTAGGCGGTGTCATCCTTGATTCAAAACGAGGTTGAATTCGGATTCGTCCTTTCAGTCAAAGTCATTTTGGACTTGATCATTCGAGCGGGATTAGGTTCAGACTTGCTGACTTAGGCAGAATCAATTTTTTCATGCGTACTCTAGCAGGGTCGCGTACTCTAGCAGGGTCGAGTTTGGAATTGCCTTCTGGAGTGAGGCCCATTTTTGAATTTATTTGAATGAGTTCGAATTTGGAGTCGCCGTTTTGGGCAAAGTCAATTTCTAACTTATACTTGAACGATTTTGACCTTTTCCTCTTATTTGATTGTGGTCAGCGGTCGTAAAAGGTGTTGTTCTGAACGAGATCGGACTGTGACCTACTTGTTTTGACAATGGCCAGTGGCCGTAAAGGTGTTATCTCGTACTAATGTCAAAATGTTAACCCGTGAGTTCGAATTCTTCTTTTGGTGATGGCCATTGGCGGTAGGGGTGTTATTTCGCACTAAGGTCGAAATATTAACCCGTCATCTCGGTTTTGTTTTTACTGGAGAATATTAGGTGTTCCCTGGGTGAGTCACCGTTTTGCCTAGATTTTGCATTTTCTAGGTGAGTCCCAGTCTGCTTAACTTCGCTTGCATGGGAGAATACTATGCGTTTCCTGGGTGAGTCCCAGTTTGCTTTTGTGCGCTTCCTGGGTGAGTCCCAATTTGTTTTCTTCGCTTGAATTGGGGAATACCTTGGTGGAGAGTACAGAATGCTTCTTTATTTCATTCGCTGGAGACTGCTATACATGTCCGTTTCATACGTATATTGGAGAAGTTTCCATGTATCTAGTCCCTTCATCGTTCGGCCTGTAGAAGCAGTCGACAGGAAGGGCAATGAATCATACTTAAACTTCAACTTCAAGACGTCCCTCTCGTCACCTCGCCAAAAGTCTCCCCGAGAAGACCCAATTAGGACAAAACCTGGGTGAAGAAAAAGGGGTCGACTTGAGGGGTGTCCTTTTTATGAAGTTGAAGTATTTGAGGTGGACGACATTCCAATTGTTTTGCAGTAACTTTCCTTCCATTGTTTCTAGTTGGAATGCTCATTTGCTTGATTACCCATGCGAGTGCTCGCATTCCTGTTTGAACCAACACAAGAGTGAAGATAAACCAAAATGAAATTTTCCATTACCTCGACCCAACGAGTTAGTGAAAGCAGGAGTGACGTTGTAGTGTTACTCGCTTTTCCCGATGTTCGAATGGTGATTTTAGATTTGGCGGCTGTGGTCGGCTCCATTGTTAACAGCGTCTGGACTTCACATGGGCTGTGTCCATCTCCCTCGCTAAAGTGTTGGGATCGAGTTCCGGTCCGATTTCGTTCGATTTGTACCAACTACAAGGGAAGCATGTCATACTTCGCTCATAGATCATCCAATATGGGGGGAAATATGAAAATAGGGCAGGATGTGCCCGTTGTTTCAGAAGACCGCGCAGCGAGCTGCCGTCCCCTCCCAAGGGGTGGGAATGTGGGTCAACATATAAGGTAAATACGTCAAAAGGGGTTGTGGTCGTGCCAGTGATCGTGATTCTATTTTGAACGTGCATTCGTCGTACAAAACCTATCGTCACAGGCGAGACGTGGATTTTGCATGGACATTGGTTATAACTTCTACTTTATGTAGCAACCTGACCTAGATCGGTATGGTTGTCTCGAAGGCTTACTTACTGCTCTTTCGAGTGGGTAGTAATACTACGCCGGTTCTAGATCTAGAGGAAACTAAGAAATTTGGCTAAGAAATCCCCACAGACGGCACGAAATTGTTTGACCAAAAAGTATGAAACCCTTTTGTCGAACTAATTATCAGAGCCAAACATAATTGACCCTAGATCTAAATATACAGAATACCAAAATCGAAGAAGAACAAGAATGTGTAATATTTCTTAATATAATAATCATATATTGGATATGAATGATAGGCTTATATCTAAGACAGATTTGCACCATAATCATGGAAGCAAGGAAGGGGAAGAGAGGGAACTGTTGACGATGAAGAGATTCCCCTTTGTTGACTCTATAGGAGTAGCTATCAAGAATCCCCCCCCCTTCCTTTTTCTGGGTTCAGCTCCCTCTATATATATTAACAATTTTTCCTTTTATCCAATGGTCTTTGACAGGCGTACTTTCTCACGACTGTACCCTTCATTGTTTGCCCGAACATTACGTTTGTTCTGCGATATAAGCTTTCCGACAGTTTGACCCCGGTGATGGCCAAGGTTCTCTTTACTATCTCGCCCCGTGTGTATGATTATGACTTAGTCGACCCCTTATCGTTTCTCTTAAGGATAACCATCCCATGGTCAGATTTTGGCCCGTACAATATCAAAAGGCCATAAGTTTCGTCAAAACAAAAGCAAAAGTAAATGATATACCATAGAAAGGAGAAAATTCAAGTTTAAGGCTTCGAACCTTTTTTCTCCTTTTTCGTTTTTGAAGAAGTACCCTTTCTTTCCTTATAAATTATAAACTACTAGTAAATAAATCGCGCTTTGCACGGTGAAACAATTCTTTCTATGAATTTAGTTATAAACAAACTTATAATACTAAAATAAAAACAAATAAATTTAACGTAAATCATATAATAATTATGCCTCAATCCCAAACATAAATAATACAAACAGAAATTACAAATCACATGTCTAAGTAAAAAATAAATGTAGAAAAAAAATAAAAACGGCAAGCAAATCTAAATAAATAATGAATTGCCTAAGGTTTTGTATAGGAGATTTTTACATTCCTATGTCATATAGTAAACTATATTACCCTAAATGTTCATGTTTAGTAAATTACCCTACCTACACAAGTTTTGTTTACAAAATATATACATTCCATCTTAAAAGGCTCTCAATCCATTATTAGTGCCTTCAATTAAGGGATTTAGTTACACCCTTTTCTTTTTTTTCCCTCCTCCTCTCTTTCCTTATGTTTCCACTCATATGTTACAATTCGGTGGATCTTTCCTTCTCTAATTTTCTGATGTTAAGGGAAATAGGGCTTTTCTGGTGGAGAAAACGTAAAAAAATCGTTATAGCCATTGCCACAAGTATTAACAAAAATCACGCGAATTCAAACTCATACTTCATGGGCAAAAAGACATAAGAAACGAGGAATCTGGAACGAGAACAATCTGGAAGATTTTTGCTTGCCATTTTTCTTGTTTTTATCTCTAAACATGAAAAAATATCAGCCAGAATTTAATGCGGATAATTTTATTGTTAATGAATCAAAAGCAAATCTACCTTTGTGAACTTGTACACGTAAATTGTTGTCAGTCCCAAATTGAATGAAAGAAATTTCATAGTAAAAATAAATTTTAGACTGCCGGTGCAATCAGTGATCCAAAATCATCTAATTTGTTCTCGGCAAGAGCTCTGGCACATGCTATAAGCAGCTGCTTTAGGTTGCAGAAGGAATTCCCCGCAATGACAAATCTTCCATTGCTTTGTGCCGCTTCTCACTGTGAATCCCACTGCTTGATATGCCAAAGGCGGAGACATATGACGGCTGTGTTTCAATTCGACGCGAAATCTGGTCTTCCTGGTTCCACATCCTGGACCTCTGACCTGATGTTTGTGGCTTCTTGTATACAAATTTTATATAAAATTTATATAATATGTCTTTTGTATATTTTATATCTGATTTATACATAGTAAAAACAAATTTCATACAACTAATTATATATTATACAACTTATCTACAATTTTCATACATTATTTCTACTCAGTTATATACAACTACAATATCATACAACTTAAATATAATTTTTATACAATATTATTATACAATATGTCTTTTGTATATTTTGTATCTAATTTATACATAGTAAAAACAAATTTCATACAACTAATTATATATTATACTATTTATCTACAACTTTCACACATTATTTCTACCCAGTTAAATACAACTACAGTAACATACAACTTAAATATAAAATTTATACAATATGTCTTTTGTATATTTTGTATCTGATTTATCTATCTATATCTATATTATTATAAAAGCATGAATACAATGTCAGTTTACAAAAATAACCTTATAATATTAAGTATAATAACTTATAATAAAAGGACATAACCGAAATTCTAGATATTAACCTTATAATCCTATTAGTTTTAGGACATAATACTACACATTATGAATCCTAAAAAAACAAAAAAAAGTAATACTTACCGTTAAAAGTTCATAAGCATTCTACAATTTAAACTTCAAAAGAGATGATGAAAAGCAGAAGGACTTTTTCGTTGCTTGGCATATAATCACTACTCACATATCGTTGCTTGGCATATAATCACTACTCACATGTTTATTTTAGAAATTTGTGCTATACATATATGAAATATCCACATTTTGTGTAAATATCTTACATTCGCCACCTCCAAAAATATGCACATGCATATATCATTGATTAATCTATCTATCTATATCTATATTTATATATATATCTGTATCTATATTATTATAAAAGCATGTATACAATATCGATTTACAAAAATAACCTTATAATATTAAAAATATATAGGAACGTTTAATAAAATCAATTTTTATAATAATTCTCCATATTGGCAATACATTACTACTCTATAATGTCCAATACCAAGAAAAAATAAAAGTTATATTAATTGAGTTGCATAAAGAGTTGAAATTGATGAAAATAATATCCCCACGATAATATATTTTTAAATTATATTTGAACTGTTTTCCTACTCGAATAACCATCACAAAAATATATCAAAGCAGAGCAATGATGCTAAATTTATAAGGAAAGCAAAATTGATAATATGGGATGAAGCACTTATAACTAAGTGTCAAACGATCGAAACAATTGCCTGGAGTTTTAGAGATATAGTGGACGTTAATGAACCGTTTGGTGAAAAATTAATGGTTTGGGAGGTGATTTCTGTCAAGTACTACTAGTAGTTCCAAAATCGACAAAAGCAGAGACTGTAAAAGCTAGCTCGCCAAAGTTATACTTCTAGCCTCAAATAAAAAAGATTCAACTGACAAGAAATATAATGAAAGAACGGATCCGGTACTTAGTGTCTTCTTGCTTCGTGTCGGAAACGAAGAAGAGCATCCAATAAAAGATGATTTAGTTTTTCTCGAATACTTGGTTATCAATCCCAATGCTAATAGTAGTGCATTTAATAAGAGAAATATTTCTATCATTAATTAGATTAAAACGTAATTTGCAAATCGCATGATAGAATTAAAAAGCTATCTTAGCTAGCAGAAATGAATATGTTGAGCAACTAAATAAAAGTTTGATTGCAAAATTTTATAGTAAAAATAAAATATTTTTCAGTTTTTGACTCAGCAGAGAATGATACCAATAATTACTCCCCAGAAGAATACTTAAATACTTTAATATCAAATGGCCTTCTACCTTACACATTTGCTGTCAAGTTTATTATTTCTTACATATGTTAGTGTCACCGTATATATAATAGACTAAGTTAAAATTGATCTTCCATTGTATATAAGTTGTTTTTGAAAAAAATATGCTCGACATGCTACTGAAAAACATAGATACGCCGAATAGCTTATGTAATAGCACACAGATGGTATATAGAAATTGTGACAGTAATGTCATACATGCAAAATTATGATACTGGTCAATGTGCTTCTAATTATATTCTTATCCCTGAATTCAACTTTGGTCTTCCAAAATTAAGGAATATTCTTTTAAATTTGTGCCAAAATAATTTTTAGTATGTTTATGTTTTTCAAATATAATAAATAAATCACAAGGACAAACATCCTAAGAAGTGTTCGGTAAGATACCATCATATTAAATACTTTTAAATTATACTTCTTCCGATCCACTTTAAGGTTAATATGGTCAATTATATTATTAATTAATGATAAAAGGTGAATTCCTTAATATGTGTGAAAGCAACCAAAAATCACTTAAAGTGGACCAGAGGAAGTACTAATACATTATTATCTAACTAACATGACAAAATTGATCATTTGTGTGATGATGCCTTTTTATTTTAAATTCATCTATTAGCTAATGTAATAATATTTTTAGTTATTTAGATGACTATTATATTGTTATATATAAAATTTCTCTCATTAATTAAATTTTATTATTCTTTCATATAATTAAATGTTTAAACCATCACGTGTCATTATTAACGTGCAACGCATGTTCATAGATACTAGTATTTAGTAAAAACAAATTTTATATAACTAATTATATATTATATAACTTATCTTATTTACAACTTATCTACAAGTTTTATACATTATTTCTACTCAGTTATATACAACTACAATATAATACCACTTAAATATAATTTTTATACAATGTTCCTCAACTTTCATACAATAGTTAAATGAATAAAAGAAAAATAAATAAACAATAGAATACAATTTTTCTATAATTTTTCTTTCTATAATTTCTGCAATATAATGTATGTCATGTCTTCTTCTTCTTCTTCTTCTTCTTCTTCTTCTTCTTCTTCTTCTTCTTCTTCTTCGAGTTTCAATCTTAAATTCAGCCAAAAGCAAGTCTAATCTTCATCAAAATCCCTCAAAATTGAGATATAAACTCCAAACTATATTTCCAATTATTTGCAACAACACCCAATCCTAACAAATAATGATTTTTGAAAACCCAAATTCGAATTCAAAGTTTCAAAGCTTTTTAATGGTTGTTAATGGTGGAATTGCTACTCTCTTTTCCTTTGCTTTATATTACTAAAATTTGGGATTGAGGGATAGAGAGAGACGTAGAGAGAATTCTCAATTCTTTGCAACAACATCCAATCCAAACAAACAATGTCTTTTGAAAACCCAAATTCGAATTCAAAGTTTCAAAGCTTTTTAATGGTTGTCAATGGTGAAGGGGTTACATATTTTTGCTGATTTTAGAAGAGGAGATAGTGGGTGATTGAAGAGGAAATCGTGGGGTGTGGTTTGATACGTGGGTGAGGGGGTGGGATTTGGAGAGAGAAACTTGGAAGGAGTGGGAATATACGGTAGAGTTAAATTAGGAGACTAATTAATACCATTAAAACCTCTAAAATATACATAAATGATAATTAGGTATATAAAAGATAATTATGTTAAAAGTTAAGCATGGAGGGATAATATAGTTTACTATATGACATAGGAATGTAAAAATTCCTTTGTATAATTTTATAGTGTCAAAGTGCTCGATGAACAGTCCTTTTAATTGGTGCAGAAAAAAAGCTTTTCAAGTTCCATTATCCTCAAATTTGCCTCTAAAACATAGGGTAATACTAAACTTTGATATCAGTGTATACAAATTTGATTTCGTTTCCTAAAAAAGTTAAAATGTTGTACTTATATAACTGTATCATAGATTAAATGGTCATAAAAATAAAGAAATGAAAAGAAAAGAAAAACTAAAAAAAAACAAGCTGCTAGTCTTTAATAAATCTTCTATTCACTGTTACAGGCTTACAACTTAAACTATGTATAGGACGCATTGGAACCCCATAAAGTGATTCTGTTACGACCCGATCGGTCGTTTTGAGGTTTAGCGCGTCGTTCAGCAATTTGAGACCATGAACGCCTTCACTTTAGGTATTATGACTTGTACGCATGGTCGGAACTGAATTCTGGGAAGTTCGGAGTTGATTTGGAAAGAGAATTCTCATTTCGGAAGCTTTAAGTTGAAAGAATTGACTAAGATCGAATTTTTGAGTAAACGGCCTACGAATCGGGATTTGAAGGTTCCAACAGGTTCGTATAATGATTTCGGACTTGAGCATATGTTCGGATCGGGTATTGAATGACCCGGGAACGTTTCGGCGCCTATTGTGGAAGTTAGCATTTTGGAAGAATCTCATAAGTTTGGGTTGAAGTGCATTTTTGGATTATCAATGTCCGTTTGGGATTCCGAGTCTGGGAATAGCTCCGTATGGTGATTCTGGTATTGGGAGCGCGATCAGAAGTGAATTCGGAGGTCCGTGGGTCATTTTGGAGTCATTTGGCTAAAGATAGAAATTTGAAGGTTTTTGGGAAGTTTGACCAAGAGTTGACTTTTTGATATCAGGGTCGGATTCCGATTCCGGAAGTTGGAGTAGGTCCGTAATGGGGAATATGACTTGTGTGCAAAATTTTAGGTCAATCGGACGTAATTTGATAGGTTTAAACACCGAAAGTAGAAGTTTGAAATTTTAGAGTTCATTAAGCTTGAATTAGAGTGCGATTCATGGTTTTAGCGTTGTTTGATGTGATTTGAGGCTTCGAGCAAATCCATATTATGTTTTTAGATTTGTGCGGGTATTTGGTTTGGAGCCCTGGGGGCTCGGGTGTGATTCAGGATAGCTTCGGAGTGATTTGCTAAGAAATAGGATTGTTGTTACTGGTATGATCGCAATTGCGATGTATTGGTCGCAAATTGCGATGTATTCGAGGTTCTGTTCGCATTTGCGAACCTAGGCGGCTGGGGGGATCGTTCGCATTTGCGACAATTGGGTCGTTTTTGCGAGGCCTGAAGGGTTCACATTTGCGAAACCCTTATCGCATTTGTGAAGTAGGCCAGTTCAGTCGGGGGGCGCATTTGCGATGAAATCTTCGCATTTGCGGTCTCCTTGTCGCAAATGCGATATCAGAGGGCTATGTCCAGCTATTAATTTCAAGACTTAGGTCATTTAACTCATTTCCTTCATCTTTTTAGGCGATTTTTGGAGCTTTTGGAAGAGGGTTTTCACCTAGCATTTTGAGGTAAGTAATTTCTACACAACATGAGTTAAATACATAGATTATGGGTAGATTAACATATGAAAATTAGGAAAAATCAAGGGTTGTAGATGAAAGACCTAGAATTTGATAAAAACAAGTTTTAACCACAAAGTTTGTTAGGGAATGAAGTAAAAATCATATATTCTTGATCCTTAGGTTATGGGTAACAACTTTCTTCAAAACTTTTTGGAGTCCGGGCACGGGGATGAATTTTAGGAACCTTGTATCTAGGGTTGAAAAATTGGTCTAATAATTAGAATATGAACTTTTGAGCATGTATAACTAGTTCTTATCCTATTTGAATAGTTTTGGATCGTTCGGCTCCGAATTGGAGGTTTGAACGCGTTCTTGAATCGGATAGGCTTCGGAGCGAGGTGAGTCTCCTTTCTAACCTTGTAAGAGGGAATTGTCCCCATAGGTGAAATAATTGGTTATATGCCCCTATTTGTAAGGGCTACTGACGAGAGTCCGTGTGTAGCTACTATTATGTGTAAGTCCGGATAGTCTAGGACCCAAAAGTATGCTATACTTGGAATATTTGTAATCTTGTTGGCAGTTGAATTGCTTAAATCCTATCGAATTGGTAAATGAATTTCTAAAAGGATTAAACTTCATTTTCTTAAATCGCTAAAAGAGAATTGGCTTTTATTTGGATAAACGTTCCTCGATAAATTCTTAATTGGCTGTTCGAGTATGTATTTCTATGTGTATGTGCGTCGCATGTATGATTCGCGAGCGGGGTAATAGATGCATCTATGGTTCGCGTCGTTCGACCCTCGGCAGTGCACATTTTACATTTATGTTGGATTGTATCGTACGACCTCGGCATAATATGTGCATGCTTGTATTGCTTGCCTAAGAATCTTAAATGTTGATAATTGCTTTTCCTGGCCAGAGATAAATTGATAAAGATAATGAAAAGTAAATCTTTGGAAATCATTTATTATTTGAGAAGTTGTTTACGTGCTTTCCGATTTTCTGAGTTTAATTTTGCTTTATGAAATCCATGAATTCCTCACACTTTTACTATATTGTCATTGGACCACTAGTAAGTGTCAAAGTCGACCTCTCGTCTCTACTTCTTCGAGATTAGACGGGATACTCATTGGGTACACGTTGTTTTCGTACTCATACTACACTTGTTGTGCATTTTTGTTGCACATGTTCATATGTGGCTAGTGGCTTAGCGGCATAGTTGATACGGAGACTTAGGTGAGCTGCACTTATCGAGACGACCCGCAGCCAGCAGAGTCCCCTTCAGAGTATTTTACGGTATTTTTTTTCATTTTTGTCCACCTTGTATTCCTGACAGTTACTGTATTTTATTTCATTCCCTAGTAAATGCTCATGCACTTGTGACACCGGGTTCTGAGATGATTATGGGGTATCTTGTATTAACTTCTTAACATTCATATTTGATTTGAAATGATTATCTTTTACTAGTGAAATTGAAGGAAAATCATAGTTTTCAAAATTATTAAAACGAAAACTTAATTAAGTATTTTGGTTGGCTTGCCTGACAGCGGTGTCCGGCGCCATCACAATCTTTAGTGGAATTTGGTTCGTGATAGTACCTCCTGTTTTCGCTGTCGTTTTTGGGTAATTGATTGGAAAACATATCTATAATGGAATGGCAAACAGTGCGGTGCGGTGCGGTTGTGGGGAAAACCAGTATAAACCCGCGAAGACTTCAACATGCCCCGTCCCGCATAGCATTTCCACCCGTGTCCACCTCCCCACACCCACACCCACACCAGCGTCCACCCGCCCCGCCCCGCCCCGCACCACATATTTTTTTTTTTGCTAGTTTGTTTTAATTAATTTTGTTGCTGGATTTTAGATTTCATCATCCAAAAAATGAAAAACTTATGCTCATGTACTGAATTGTTCAATTGGATTTGAGAATTCCCTCATTCAGTATGAAATTAATGCTGAAAATTGACAAAAACATGAACGCTATGCTGCTGATGGTATTGGAATTTGAAAACAATTAACGAATCTTCATTAGATGATTAAGTGATAAATGTTAATAATTTAATCATAATTTTTTTTGTCTAAACTACATTTTACATTCCCTTAAATGTATAACTTGTTTCTTTTATTCAAAATTTCTAACTTAATTAACATTCTAATTAAAAGGTGTACTTGAAAAAAAAAAGTTACAAATGATTTACTTTGTTTTTATGAAATATCAAACATTTTAATAGATATTCTACTATTTAAGGTTTGTCGCAGAAGTCAAGTTTTACTGGATAATACAATAAGCTAAATCCAGTAAACTTGTGCAAACCCGCGAAAACCCGCGTAGGCCCGCAACCACCCCGCACTGCATTAGTCTTTTAAAAAATTATTTCAACCCGCCCCTCACCCGCCCCCGCCCCGCATAGCTTTAAACCCGCACCGCTCCATTTGCTATCCCTATTCTATAAACTCCTAAGAGTGTAGAAATGACACTAGATAGCCACTTTAAAGGGTTGTTATTTAGGAATTAGCAAGTGTATCCTGAATTTCAATTTCAATTCAATTCTCAGGACATTTTTAGTCAAAAATTTCAATACAAAATATATACTGGTTAAACTCTAAATAGCATCCCTGAAAATGGCTATTTGTGCACTTGGCGTGATCCGAGTGTGGTTGCGCGACCTAAATCCGAGTCCTATTGTGTTGTATATTGTATTCGTTGCGCGTTTGAATACAAGTAATACAAGTTAGTAACAATTGAATAGTAGTTGCTAAGGATAATTTGGCAAATTATAGTTATTAGGCTCTAAATTATAGTAATTAATGAAAATTCCCCATTTCTAAAGGCCTGAAAACGCTTGGGCATACCTCTAACTACATGTTACCATATCTTGACAACGTAAAGACGGCCACATCAAAATTTTATCAAAGCTAATGCACCGAAGTGCTAAAATGTACTGTTATAGGAGGCATGTAAGGAAAAATTGAGAAATGATCCGTAAAAGTAAATGATGTATGATAAAAAGAGAAAAATCAAGCTTAAGATATTTGCAAATAAGGTTCACTATCTTCTTCTTATAAAAAAATAAAAGACTTTATTACCATTCGGTACAGTAAAACTGCAGTAGGACAGCCCCAACTTACAGTATCCTCTTAACCTACACAGCCCCAGATTGCAATATGCGTTTCTAGCTCTGTGATTTCTCTCATGCCAAATATATATAGTAGACACATGTTGCCAAAGCTATCCTATAAATTTCTGCAGTAGTGCCAAATCCACATAGTTATTAGGGGTGCTTAAGCATCCATTGGCTTTAACTAAATTTAGTAGATTTTCAAAGGCAATTATCAAAAACTTTAGATATGCATTTGGTGAGCCTTTTCTATTCCATATATGAGCAAACACTTCACATTTAAAGAATAAATGGAGATGTTTTCCATTTCTGTTAAAATCATTTAATTACCCTCTTATTTCTTTATAGAGATTTTTTGTATGCTCATTAAGTCACTTCTTGTAGCCATGTCTGCCTATATAAATCTTCACCTTTATAATTCTTTGAACCATCCACGAAGTCTGTTTTGGTTCATTATAATCACAGTCACACAATAAATATAGCACAAAACATTAATTTTCCATAAACTAATCCTCCACGTACTATAAATTAAGAGAAAGAAGTACGTTTGAGGAGACAACCCTTTCATAACCTCTAAAATTTTGACAATGGCCAAACCCAGCATCTCAGAATACTTTTATGGCGTCCTTCTCATTCTATTCCTTCTCTCTGGTATTTACTTTCACTCCTTTAAACTACAATTAACCAGTAATAGCTGAAGTTATGGGCTATATGGCCAAACTTGATATTTTTTTCGTTTATTAATTTGTTCCCTTTTTCCCTGTCTTTGCCATGGATTTATAATTCTGGCTGGTTTCTGCTTTCTTTTTCTTAGTTTTTCAATTCAAAAAAAGGCCTTACAATCACGTTATTTTGGTATTGTATTTTTTCAAATTCTAATACTTCCTGGTGTGCTTTAGCCTAAAGAACCTTATTCAAATATTTGCTACTCTAGAAAATCACGAAGATATATTTTTTTTTTCTATTCCTCCCTTACTAATCCAACAAACCATATAATCATTAATTGCTCATGTAAAGAAAGAGATAATGATAATTTAGGAGTCTATTACTCAAATGGTCACTTTACTATCCCAAATTATCTCCTAAAGTCACTTTTCTTTCGTTTGTAACAACAAAGGCACTAAACTATGCTTATTGCACTCAGAAGGTCACTCAACTAGATTTTCCAAATTTTGAATTGTCAAATACCTTTTTTACCCTCTAAATTATAAACATTTATCTTCTTTTTATTTTTTTAAACTTTTTAATATTATAATTTTTCCCTTTTTAATTCACATTATGGACTTACCTATAGAATAAATAAATATTATTTTTAAATTAAAAAAATAAAAAATATTTAAGCATATATAATGCTGGAATAACAAAATAATGAGTATAGTAATTAGAATAATTTGTTAGTAATAATTATTTTAGTATTAACAATAAAAATTCAAAATTTATTTACACAATTCAGAATGAAAAAAAATAAAGGTTGTAAAATATATATTTTATGCACATAATATAAAAATAATTACTTAAATAAATGTATTTTTATAATATACATTATATATTCTTGAAAATTATGCTCAATTATATTATATATATTCCATGCACGACTTAACGTATCATATTTTACCCTGTACAGATAGTCCCCCTGCTTTCTGGTGATATAACTTTGTATCGTCGGAAAGTTGGTAGAAACATAATAATATAATTGAGCATAATTTTCAAGAAGATATAATGTATATTATAAAAATACTTTTATTTAAATAATTATTTTTATATTACGTACATGGAATATATATGTTACAACCTTTATTTTCTTTCATTCTGAATTGCATAAATAAAATTTTGAATTTTTGTTGTTAATACTAAACAGTTTTAAAAAAATAAAAAGAAGATAAATACTTATAATTTACAAGGTAAAATAGGTATTGGGCAATCTAAAATTTGAAAATCTAGTTGAGTGACCTTCTAAGTGCAATAGGCATAGTTCAATTACTTTATTGTTACACGAAAGAAAAGTGACTTTAGAAGATAATTTGGGATAATTGAATGACCATTTGAGTAATTGACTCGATAACTTAATCAAATTCCTTTTATAATAAATGACATCAAAGTGGTTTCCTGAATGGGTATGTCTATCAAGGTAAAAACTTATTAGCACCGGGTGTGTTTACACCAAACCAATAGATATATAACATGTGTCTTGCATATGGACTTCAATCATTTAATCATCGGTACAGCTAGTGGCAAAGTTAGAAATTTATTTAAGGGTGTTTAAATTTGATATAAGTAAAAAAAAAAAAATACTTGTGTTCAGTATATTTTATATATCTCTAAATCTAATATTTTAACAATATACACAGTGTAATTTTTCGACATGTAGCTTCGCCCATGACCGTACGGCTACACTATAAGTTTTGATAGTTAATAAGATACCTTCTTTTGCACCACGTTGTTTGATTACAAGAAATTTTAAAAGTTTATTGGTAGAACAATGATTTGAGGGTCACAAATTTGTTGATGGATGCAGTTCATGAGATAAGGGTTGAGGCAAAAGAATGTAGCGAAGGGCTGCCGTGGGTGGAAACGGAGTGCAGAGGAAGCGTGCCGGCGGGGAACTGCTGGGTAGAATGTCAAAAACGACACGGTTTTGATGTCAAAGCCAGCTGCAGAGGATTCGACCCTAATTTACCCAAACTACTCTATTGTTGGTGCAGTTGGCCTTGTTAATGCCTAATATACTCTACCTTAATGCTATTTAAGCAATATATACTAGGGTTTTTCGAGTAATCTGGAAGACATTGTTTTTATCATTTTATTTTAATTTATTTCATTTTTCTTAACTTACAAGGAGCAACTTTTATTGCTAAATGTCAAACTCCAAACTCTTTAACGTGTTATATTAAGTGGTTTATATTTTGGTCTGCTTTAGTGCTAAAGAATGACTGCAGGACTATGTGAAAGTTGGTAGAAAATATTTTTCTTAATTTAAGAGCTTCTCGTGCATCTATAATGCAACTAAATGTTCCCTTTTGCTTTCAAGTGAATGATAGTTAATTACAATACTAACTACTAAAGTTGTTAGAATATATTGATGTTTTAATCGCAAATCTAGTAGAATTAAATTAACATACCGGCTAGTCAATGAGTATCATATACTCAAAAATGCATCTGAATTTGAAACCTTTTCTTCTAACACTGTCACCTTAAAATACCAACAACTTATAATTAAGTTAAAAAGCTGCAATATCTTTCTCTAAAATTCTAGTAATAATTATGCTGCGAGAAAAGTTTAACTTAAGAATGTTATAATTATCCTATATACAAAGTTAAGTTTAGTCAGCGCAACTTTTTCTACGAGCTCTCAATATAATTTCAATATTTATAGGAGAGTAATTAACTAGCTAGTCTCTTACATTTGCGATGTATATCAAATGCTGTGATCTTATTAACTTAAATTTTCCGTGCATTTTATGACATAACTTGCAAATATCACATAGGCGTTTGGCCCTTTCGCACGCGTATAAAAGAAGAAAAGACTGATATTTAAAAGTATTAAACCGATTTAAGTCTCTGTAATCTTTTCGAGGCCTTGGACCCTTTTTTTATGCAGAAAGTACCCTTCTTTTCTTATAAATTATGAAATTTCCATTCAAACAGCCGAAATTCAATATTTATTTTTTCTAGCCAGTATATATAGATTATACAACAACAACAACAACAACGACCCAGTATAATCCCATAAGTGGGGTCTGGGGAGGATAATATGTACGCAGACCTTACCCCTACCCCGAAGGGTAGAGAGGCTGTTTCCAGGAGACCCTCGGCTCAAAAAAGCAACAGGAGCCGATATATTAGTACCATAAAAATGCATAATAAAATAACAGCAATATAAGAGATATGAAATACAGAATACGAAATACGAAATAGATGGCTGGTATAGTAAAACTAGCAGGTAAAGCCCTGCATCAATAGACGACCAATGACATTCTTAGTCTAACTCCTAACTGGCTAGTCTCACTCTATTGTGCTTTAGAAATATTCACAAGTTTCCCCTAACCTACAACCTTAATGCTCGACCTCCATAATTCCCTGTCAAGGGCCATGTCCTCAGTAATCCTAAGTCGCGTCATGTCCTGTCTGATCACCTCTCCCCAATACTTCTTAGGTCGCCCTCTACCTCTTCGCGTGCCCACTACAGCCAGTCGTTCACACCTCCTCACCGGTGCATCAGTGCTCCTCCTCTCTGAATGTGCCCGAACTATCTGAGTCTTACTTCCCGCATCTTGTCCTCCATGGGGGCCACGCCCACCTTCTCTCGAATATCTTCATTCCTAATATTATCCATCCTTGTATGCCCGCATATCCACCTCAACATCCTCATCTCTGCTACTTTCATCTTCTGGACGTGTGAGTTCTTTACCGGCCAACATTCAATTCCATATAACATGGCAGACCTAACCACTGCTACTTTGATCCATATATATAGATTATACATTAATTACAAATAATTATATATATATTATACGTCTGCCGCTTAGGTTGGCTGCTTTTTGTGTTAATTCTTCATGTTTGATGGATCTGTGTTGCCACCTAAACCCGAAAAGCTCGTGGTGTGACCCAAAATTGGAGAAAAAATGGGAATCTGACAGTTCACAATCTGAGCGGCTGAACACATTCATGTGAATCTGAGGGTTGCGTGCTATGATCGCACGATCATAGCATGTCGTGCGATTTGTATCTGAATCTTGCAATGGAGGCCCATTAACATTGTACGATTGTAACTGGGAATCTTTTGTAATGTAATATTTCCTTTTTTCTTTTTCTTTTTTATTTATAGTGAAAACTTTTCTCTGTTGTAAATGTATAGGCAAAAATTGCATTTATATATGTAAGTGACATATTGAGACACGTGGACTGGTCAAATAGTCAAAGAAATATAATTAGTCAAGAAGCACGGGCAGCAATAGAAATGAGCAAAGGCAAAGTAAGAGGCACGGGAGGACATTCGAAGGATTCAGCGTCCGTACCTATTTAAGTCATTTATCAAAAGGAATGGATCTGACCATAATAAAGAGCGCAGATACGAAATTCGACAGGCATTAAATACTTTATACGTTAGAGAATTTGTATTGAATACAATGATTGTGTAACGTAGCATTCAATGTCTTTAATTATTCATAATAGCTTCATTATGATTTGAGGAAAATACATATCTTCAAGATACCTATAAAATGGAGGTATCTGGTCACTTGTAAACGGAAGATACGATTGGAATATACTTTGATTCACTTGTTTTTCTCCTGATTACACTCTGGTTACCCCAAATTACTTTCTTCTACATATTCTTTTGATTATCAGTAAACCGCGTTCTTCTAAATTCTAGCTTTGACTAAAATTCTATTTTTTGGTTAAACAGTAAATAACAGAAACTTTTTAGAGAAATAATAATACTCGCAACAATATAGCACTTGACAGTACACCATATACACTCACAATAACTCGTCATATACCAAATTCATTCGAGCTGTAACTACACCAAACTATACAACTTTATGACAAAGTAACTAACACCACAAAACTATTACTACGATGTAAGATAATTGATACAAGACAATATGAAAAAGAAAACCACACAATAACATAGACATCTTCAAAGTCCTAAATGGAGTTTCGAGTTTCCACATCCACGGCATAACGAGGACATGGCCAGCTATTTTGCAGATACAATCAAGCAGTAGCGAAGCCAGAAATTTTATTTTGGGTGTTCAAACTTGAAATAAGTAAAAATAATTCTCGATAACGGGTGTTCAATATATGTTATATACCATTAAAATCTAATATTTTACCTATATATACAGTGTAATTTTTCGACGAACGGTGGTCAGTTGACCACCCTTAAAGTTATGTACCTTCGCCCCTGCAACCAGGGGTGCCAATGCGTCGTACCCTTTTGCAATACCCTATATTTTTGTAAATAAGGGTGTATTGGCCATAATAATAATTGTAATAATAATAATAATAATAATAATAATAATAATAATAATAATAATAATAATAATAATAATAATAATAATAATAAGAAAGTAACTTAAAAAAAACACAATGAAACAAAACAAAAAAAAAAGGGAAAAGAAAGAAAAAAGAAAGGGGCCGAAGCCCATTAGAAAAATAACCTGCCAAGGTTGGCAAGGGCTAGCAAACAAAAGAAGCCAAGGCTTATGTAGGAAAACGGAAAACAAAACGAAACCAGAGAAAAAGAAAAAGAAAAGAGAAGAAGAAGAAAGCTTTGGGCAAAGGCTTAAGAAGAATTGGGAGTTGAAATTGAAAGTATTAAAGTTGTCCTTCGACTCAAGAGGTTAACCTTCTTCTTCTCATCTGTTGAATTATTTCACTGAATCTATGCAATTTCATGTAGTACAAAAGAATTCAATATCACTTTTCTCTTATATATACAACTACTATGGAGATAATAAGGCTATAAAAATTTGATTTAAGCACTGATAGGTCTAGTTTTAGAGGAATAAATTATACTAAA
This sequence comes from Nicotiana sylvestris, assembly GCF_000393655.2. NCBI lineage: Eukaryota > Viridiplantae > Streptophyta > Magnoliopsida > Solanales > Solanaceae > Nicotiana > Nicotiana sylvestris. Next base: position 27,116,782 of record NC_091063.1, on the reverse strand, counting down.
TAGTTTGAAATTGATAGAATTATGGACTAGTTCTATGATTAAATATAAATTCACAAACTAATACTCAAACGTGAACCCCCGATGATTGGGTATAAATTAGTGATGGATTTAGCCTAAATGAGGCAATTAACATGAGATCGATATTATGTAATTATAGATTGATTGGAGGAATTTGTACGAACTGCTCGAGGTGAAGCATTTGGTATTTCGGCACGAGTACTGTGAGTAGTAATCTTACCGCAATTTGTGTTTTCATAACTTGCATGATTTACACATGATTTTTAATATGAATATGTTACCGATTATTTTGAGTTGGATGTGGGACAAGTCTTTTACTTGATATGATACCGAAATAGTTATTTGAGATGAATACCGTGGTTTTTTTAAAATATTTTCATTGTCACTAGATCTGTTTTATCGTTACTTGAATTTACTGTTATCGAAAAAAAATTATATGATTTGATAAGAACCGAATGCCCTATATTGTTTTAAAATATTTTCTACGAGTATATAGAGATTACAGAGATAAGTATAAATGGGAGTAGACATTGAAGGATCCCGTAGCTAACGGTGGGTTCGTTAAACCTGGTGCACCTTGTAATTACAAATTACCGTTGTAGCCCTCGCTAGTGGGAAGGTAGAACTAGCATACCGTTACCGACTTCCCTCGAGTAGAGACTACCGTTATATTTGACTTCTTGCGAAGAAGTCCACAGTTATACCGATTACATGATCCGTTCATTGAAACCTCCCAAATGTGAATATTGATATTATACAGTGGTTACCGAACTTATTACTGAACTGTTAATTGTATTATACTACAAGAAAAGCATGATGAGATTGAAAATTATTTATTGTTTTTGAAAGGGCATTTTGATGTTATCTGTTTAAGATACTAGCATGTTTTTTGACTTGTCCCCAATAAAAACGGTTGTGGTTAAGTGTTATTACTCACTGAGCTAGAGACTCATTCCCCACTAATTTTTGTACAGAGACTGCAGTTGACGCAGGCGAGGATTTCGTTAATTAGAGCGCACAGGTTGATATTTCTCGGTGAGCCTCACACTTGTTCGCGTGGGCATAGATTTTATTTATTGTTATGGTCTTTTCATTGAAATCTTAGAGTCGCTCCATAGTCAGTATTTTAGTGTCATTAGTATTCTTTTGTTATTATAGCCTTATGTTGAGTATCGTTCTCATTTATCAAAGTTGGAGATAAATTAGTATTTCTAGTGGTTAGTTGGTGGTTTAGTTATGGTGGAGACTTATATTGGTTAATTGACAAGTTGTGGATAGTTTGGTATGATATTAGGATGTTTGGTTGTTGATTTGAAACAGGAAAATTTTTGGGATGGTCCAAAAATAGGGGAAACTCTGTCCGATTTTCTGTAAAATTACTGATAAGGCTTACTTGGGAGCACTTTCTCCTAAGTGCGGGTCACAATCCTAAATTGGGTCATGACAAAGTTGGTATCAGAGCTTAGTCTTTAAGTCCCGAGGCATGGAGCAATGTTTAGTAGAGTCTTGTTCATGGGTATATAGGCGCCCAAACTTATGATCTTGAGGCTACTGAGCATCTAGGAATGTTTTCTCTTCTTTTATTCTTTGATCGTGCGTTGAGATAACTTGAGATTGACTTTGGAATATTTCTTTTGCAGATGGATAGGACATGCACACCCTCATCTGCTGGACGTGGTGCTGGGCGTGGTGCTACCAAGGTGGCAGTCAAGTTAGGGTTCATCAAACTAGAAGACAGACTGCTCCTCAACCTCAAGTTGGGAACATGGGTCAAACCCAAGCTGTTATGCCAAATCAAGTGCAAGAGCAGGGAGTTGAGAACGCTCTACCACTAGTGCCAACTGTTGTACCTACTGTTTCCTTACCTGCAGATGCAGTGGCAAGATTATTGAATGTGTTAGAGGCATTGGTGCCTACTCAGGGCAGAAGTTCAGCTCCTCAGGCTACTTTACAGACACAAGCACCTACATAGACTCAGCCTTTCAGGAATAAGGAAGTATCCTTACACGAGTTCCTGAAATTGAAATCACTAAAATGCACAAGTTCGGATAATTCAGCAGATCCTCAAAGTTTCTTGGATGGGACACTTAAGGCAGTACATGCTCTTGGATGTTCTAGTGAGAGAGTCGTGGAGCTCGCAGCATACAAACTAGAGGATATGGCCAATACATGGTATGAAACGGTATTACTAGGAAGGCCTGCAGGAGCACCACCACTGACATGGGACGAGTTCACTAAGTTGTTCAAGAATCATTTTCTTCCAGACAGTCTGATGCAACAATATGCTAGAGACTTTGAGAGATTGGTTCAGACTCCAGATATGGATGTGTCAACATATAACACTAAGTTCTGTACGCTAGCTATATATGCTCCTCACTTAGTGCCTACAGAAGAAGCTCGAGTTCAGAGGTTTGTTGATGGATTGGTTGGTCGTCTATACACTGCAATAGCCCTACAGATGAAGACTTTATCCTACTCTGATGTAGTCGACCTTGCTAGAAAGATTGAAAACAAGGATGTGAGGAGCGTGCAGCTAGTGATTTACGTAAGAAGGCCAAGACATGAGGGGCTTTCAGTGGTGGTTTTAGTGAAAATAGAAAAGCAGGAAATCAGAGACAACAACAACAGGGTTCTCAAACAGGGACACACGTGTCTTCACAGTCCATATAAAGACCACATTACAGACAAGGTAATAGGGGACCATCATCTTCTTGACATCATAATTCTGGATAGATGTATGCCACTACTCCAGCCTGCCAGACTTGTGGTAGATCACATTTGGGCCAATGTCGTGTTCTAATTGGAGAGTGCTTTCGGTGTGGCCGGTTGGGGCATCACTTGAGGGATTGCCCTCAGCCTCCGAGAAATTTCAACCAAGCTTCTATTCAGTCGGCTGCACCGACTCAGACTACTCGTAATATTTCAGGTGCTATAGGTACATGAAATAGAGGTCAAGGTGTTGGAGACCATGCTACTATGAATCAAGGACAAGGAAATGCTGGTAGAGGTCATGCGAGAGTTTTTGCATTTACTAGACAGGATGCTCAGGCCTCGAATGCAGTGGTTACAGGTATTCTTTCTGTCTATTCATTTGATGCACTTGCGTTGATTGATCCGGTATCTACTCACTCCTATGTGTCCTCATACTTTACTTTAAGATTTAGTAGACAGCCCGAGTTATTAAATGATCCTTTTCTAGTTGCTACTCATGTTGGAGAGTCTCTATTAGCTGAATACGTGTATCGTTCTTGTCAGATTCGGGTTGAGGGTAGAGATACTCTAGTTGACCTTATTGTACTTGATATGATTGACTTTGACATGCTGATGGGAATGTATTGGTCATCTTCTTGCTATGCTATAGTCGATTGTCATGCAAAGATAGTAAGGTTTGAGATACCAAATGAACCCAGTTTTATTCTAAGAGGGAGTCAGGTTCCAGAGACTTGCAAAATTGTATCTTTTATGAAAGATCAACGACTTCTGAAGAAAGGTTGCTTGGGTCTCTTAGCTATTGTAAGTGACACAAGAAAGGAAACAATTAGTATAGAAACTGTACCAGTAGTGAGAGAATTTTCTGATGTATTTCCTGAGGATTTACTAGGATTGCCTCCAGTACGAAAAATAGACTTTAGTATTGATTTGCTACCTGACACACAACCCATATCGATACCTCCATATCGAATGGCACCAGCAGAGTTGAGGGAGCTAAAGCAAAAGTTACAGGATTTGTTAGATAAGGATTTTATTAGACCTAGTGTATCACCATTGGGTGCACCAGTACTGTTTGTAAGGAAGAAAGATAGATCCCTGAGAATGTGCATTAACTACAGGCAGTTGAACAAGATAACAATACGCAATAAATATCCTTTGCCTCGTATAGATGACATGTTTGATCAGTTACAAGGAGCTGCCCACTTTTCAAATATTGACCTCTGTTCTGGTTATCATCAACTTAGAATCAAAGATGAAGATATTTCTAAGACTGCTTTCAGAACTCGATACGGGCACTATGAGTTTCTCGTGATGCCTTTCGGACTGACTACTGCTCTAGCGGCATTCATAGATTTAATGAATAGGGTGTTCAAGTCATTTCTTGATAGATGTGCAATAGTATTTATTGATGATATCCTGATATATTCTCGTAGCCAAGGAGAATACGAGGATCATCTCAGGACTGTATTGCAGACTTTGTGAGAACATCGGCTTTATGATAAGTTCTCGAAGTGTGAATTTTGGTTAGACTCGATAGCATTTTTGGGGCATATTGTATCCAAAGATGGAATTATGGTAGATCCTAAGAAGACTGAAGTTGTGCATAAATGACCCAGACCTACTTCTCCTACAGAAATTCACAGCTTTATAGGCTTAGCAGGCTATTACAGGCATTTTGTGCAGGATTTCTCCAGAATAGCAGCACCGCTGACCAAGCTAACACAGAAAAATGCAAAGTTTCAGTGGATGGAGGAATGTGAGCAGAGCTTTCAAAAACTCAAAACATGTTTGACAACTGCAACAATATTAGCCTTACCATTAGGTTCTGGAGGATTTACAGTATTCTGTGACGCCTCGAGGGTGGGATTAGGATGTGTTCTCATGCAAAATGGTCGCGTTATAGCTTATGCTTCGAGACAATTGAAAAAGCACAAGCAAAACTATCCTACATATGATTTGGAGATGGCTACAGTAGTATTCGCTCTAAAAATTTGGAGACATTATTTATATGGCGAAACTTGTGAGATTTATACTGACCATAAAAGTCTGAATTATATCTTTCAGCAGAGAGATCTAAATCTTCGACAACGTCATTGGATGGAACTACCAAAGACTATGATTGTTCTATTTTGTATCATCCTGGAAAAGCCAATGTGGTGGCTGATGCATTGAGTAGAAAATCTATGGGGAGTTTGGCACATATAGCCCCTACAAAGAGACTTTTGGCCAAAGATATTCAGAGACTAGAAGATACATGTATCAGATTTAGTGTCGGAAATTCAGAGGCATTGTTGGCTTGTGCTCAGGCTAAGTCTTCATTAGTTGAGCGCATTAAGGCCACCCAATATGAGGATGAACGATTATGTAAATACAGAGATGGGGTCTTAACTGGTAAAAGCAAGGATATGATTGTTGAAAGTGATGGTTTTCTTCGAATGGGTGACAGGCTATGTGTAGCAGACGTAGACGGGTTGAGACATGCTATTCTTGAAGAAGCCCACAACTCTAAATACACTATACATCCTGGATCCACAAAGATGTACCATGCCAAAAGCAATTTTATTGGTGGGAAGGTATGAAGAAAGATGTTGCTAACTTTATTTCTAGTTGTTTGACTTGTCAGCAGGTCAAGGCTGAGCATCGGCGACCCGCAGGACTACTACAACAAATTGAGATTCCAGAGTAGAAATGGAAAAGAATTACTATGGATTTTGTCACCGGGATACCACGAACCCCTAGAGGTTATGACTCGGTATGGGTGATTGTAGATCGACCGACAAAATCAGCACACTTTTTGCAGGTGAAGACTACATATGGTGGAGTCAGGTATGCACAGATATTTATGAACGAAATGTCCGACTTCACGGAGTTCCAATATCCATCATCTCTAATAGAGGATCACAATTTACCTCACGCATTTGGAAATCTTTTCAAGAAGCATTGGGTACACGAGTAGATCTTAGTACTGCATTTCATCCACAGACAGACGGGCAGTCTGAATGTACTATACAAATCTTGGAAGATATGTTGAGAGCTTGCATTCTTGAGTTTAGAGGTAGTTGGTATGCTTATCTACCTTTACCTGAGTTTGCTTACAACAATAGCTTCCAGTCCAGTATTTAAATGGCACCGTATGAAGCATTGTATGGTAGAAGATGTCGTTCTCCTATCGAATGGTTTGAAGCTGGTGAGACTAATTTATTGGGACCTGACCTAGTACAAGAAGCTATGGACAAGGTCCAGTTGATCAGACAGAGATTGCTTACAGCTCAAAGTAGACAAAAGTCTTATGTTGGTAAGAGAAGAAAAGATTTAGTGTTCACAATTGGGGACAAAGTGTTCCTACAAGTCTCCCCTATGAAAAGTGTGATGCGGTTTGGGAAAAGAGGCAAGTTGAGCCCCAGGTTTATAGGATCGTATGAGATACTAGACCAAGTGGGAGTCGTGGCTTATCGTTTGACACTTCCTCCTGAGTTGTCCTTTAGTCATCCAGTGTTTCACGTCTCAATGCTAAGAAAATGAATATCAGACTCATCTCAGGTGATTGAAGCACTGACTACACCACTCGATGAGAGGTTGCCTTATGAGGAGGATCCAATGGCTATTGTTGATAGACAAATAAGAAAACTACAGTCAAAAGAAATCGTGTTCGTGAAAGTCTTATGGAGAAATCATACAGTTGAAAAAGCTATTTTGGGAAATAGAAGATACTATGCAAGTCAAGTACCCCCATTTGTTTCAGTCTACTCGGGGACCGAATTTCATAAGGTGAGGAGAATGTAATACCCTATATTTTTGTAAATAAGGGTGTATTGGTCATAATAATAATAATAATAATAATAATAACTATAATAAAGTAACTTAAAAAAACACAATGAAACAAAATGAAACAAAACAAAAAAAAAGGAAAAGAAAGAAGAACAAAAGGGGCCGAAGCCCATTAGAAAAATAACCTGCCAAGGTTAGCAAGGGTTAGCAAACAAAAGAAGCCAAGGTTTCTGTAGGAAAATGGAAAACAAAACGAAACCAAAGAAGAAGAAAAAGAAAAGAGAAGAAGAAGAAAGCTTTGGGCAAAGGCTTAAGAAGAATTGGGAGTTGAAATTGAAAGTATTAAAGTTGTCCTTCGACTCAAGAGGTTAACCTTCTTCTTCTCATCTGTTGAATTATTTCACTGAATCTATGCAATTTCATATAGTACAAAAGAATTCAATATCACTTTTCTCTTATATATACAACTACTATGGAGATAATAAGGCTATAAAGGTTTGATTTAAGCACTGATAGGTCTAGTTTTAGAGGAATAAATTATACTAAATAGTTTGAAATTGATAGAATTATGAACTAGTTCTATGATTAAATATAAATTCACAAACTAATACTCAAACATGAACCCCGATGATTGGGTATTCTAAATTAGTGATGGATTTAGCCTAAATGAGGCAATTAACATGAGCTCGATATTATGTAATTATAAATTGATTGGAGGAATTTGTACGAACTGCTCGAGGTGAAGCATTTGGTATTTCGGCACGAGTACAGTGAGTAGTAAACTTACCGCAATTTGTGTTTTCATAACGTTCATGATTTACACATGATTTTTAATATGGATATGTTACCGATTATTTTGAGTTACATGTGGGACAAGTCTTTTACTTGATATGATACCGAAATAGTTATTTGAGATGAATACTTTGGTTTTTTTAAAATATTTTCGTTGTCACTAGATTTGTTTTACCGTTACTTGAATTTACTGTTATCGAGAAAAATTATATTATTTGATAAGAACCGAAATGCCCTATATTGTTTTAAAATATTTTCTACGAGTATATGTCGACACCCCATTTTTCTATACGTGGGTCGAAATCGGGTATACGACATTGGAAGGACAACTCTATTCCCTTTCGAGAATTGCGTCTTAGAAGTTGAAGAGTCGCCACCTAATGATTATAGTGCATTGCGACACTTTTAAGAAAAGAATTGAGATGAAGAACCAGAGTTTGGGTAAGGGCTAAAATTTATCTCGAGGGGAAGGTATTAGGCACCCCTCAAGATCCACTAGTGTGGTTCCCGGCTATGCTACAATTGTGACTTTACAAGTAAACAATCAAGGCTCAAATAAGGATTCGCATATAACATTGCAATTAGGTTGAAAACTTTTGAAGGCAAGTAGAGAGGGCAGAAATTTATGAAAAAGGATTTGAATAGTTTTACAAGAAGAGATGAAAGCAAATAAAGGGAAGGGGGTCCTAGGTTTACAAATAATATGGATCACATCAATGCAATATCCAGCAATCACTCCTCAGAAGAGGGGTCGCACGTGATATTGGCGCACCGGTCATCATATCCATATTCTACCCATCCCACCCCGTTAAGGTATTAAAGCACGGAATGGTATCGTTACTTATTGCATGCTATTACCCGCCCCAATCCTATTAGTCTCGGAGGCATTGAGACTACTAATCCTAAAGGGGAGGGAGTTGGGGGATTTTCAGAGTTAAAAAGGGTAAAAGTCTAAGGCGACAAACAAAAAAACACATAAGCAGTTAGGGGAAAACAAATAGCAGTTAAAGGCTCAAACAAACCTCCTCACTTAAAGACAGATTGTTTAGCATGTCTTGCATGTACTGATTAGGTCTGAATTAAACTTAGAAAAAAATGCATGAGGTAGACTAATTTATTACATATTTCAGATAAGAAATCCGAATCAGACCTGCCTGCTAGTTGGTTATCAAAGACTGATGCAATTATGGTTTTACCTTAAAGCTTGCCTAGGTGAAACCTATAGGCATGATATCTAACAATGCAGGAGAGAAAATATACTAACTTTACAGAGGGAGACTTATTAATTGCAGGAACATGAGTTCTGCAGATGTTCAAGCATTGCTATTTACCGATTTTAGACTTATAAGCGAGTTGAACGATTCTGATTTAGTTGATAGCTCCTATAGGCATGCTTTCTAGGCGTTATTGATTTTAAACGTTTATAGAAGTGCAGAAGTCCTATAGACATGGTATCTAAAATACTGATTGTTATTTAAACCTATATGCACATTTGCCTAATGATAGATGCATATGCAGAATTCAGGAAGCTCTATAGATATGTCCTCTATATGATAGGCAGAAATGTAGAAAACGTATAAGCATGGTCTCTATATGAGATGCAGAAGATATAGACATGATATCTATGTATGAAATGCAGAGACCCCTAGACAGGATTTCTAGAATGCAAAGTGCAGAAGTTTATAGGATTTCTACATGAAAATGTAGAAGTGCAGAACCTAAAACAGGATTTCCGATATGTAGAACTTGCCATGATTTGCAGAAATAAAGACCTAATGAGCATGACATCTACCCTTATGCATACATGAGTGACCCTCCCCTTTTTCACTAAAACCCCATAAGTTATTACAAATTATTACAGCCCAAAATGAATAAAGAAAAGTAAAATAAAGTTACATCTGAAAGCTAAAAATCCCAACCAAGGAGAGCCTGATTCAGACTTCTGTTTGAAGCATGAAGTAAACCAACTCCAAAGATCAAATTCCAAAGCCTTTCTCTGATTTGGGATGTGTCAAAGTTCCCAAGAGCCTCAAAGGGACTCAGGGCAGTGCTTACACCCCAAATATATTGCGGTTAGATTATAGTGCAGTGTGGAAATGCCAGCTCTCAGATGTCCAAGTTTAGAGGGAACTCAAGGTCCCAAAGCAAGGCTCAAAAGAGAGGGGCAGAACTTAAAATCTAAGAGTAGGTGCAGGTGCAGGGGGAGGGGAGTGATAAGCTGGTGGTCATGCCAAGCAACTTGAAGTACTGGCACACCCCTGACCAACTTGTCATTTCAAGTTGAGGAGTTAAGGCTTATTGAAAGCCAGGCTCAGGCCTGGGCGGCCATTTAAGAGGCTACCAGACCATGAGCCTTAACTAAGCATACATAGGGAGTAAGGGTAGTGGATTCATAATAGAAACAGTAGACAAAGGAAAAGTGGGCAAAGGACATGATCAGCAATAAAACATACTGACACCCTTTACTTGGGGTTAAAATTCAGTTCATGGACAACAACTCATGTTGCCATGCCCTGAATCCCCATTTACAAACACATAGAGGGTAAAGGTATAGGGATCAAGCATTCGCAAGAAAGTAATGCAAACAGCAGCATATGAACATGTCAAACTTTGCAGGTAATAGGCATAGATGTAAAGGTTCTAAGTAAACACATTAGGATGATTTCTAGGAGCTGAATCAAGACACACCAGTAAAAAAGCAAGAGCAGAGCAAAGACAAAGTAGTAGCAGTATATTAGTCTTGACTTTCAGCGGGCTAATAATAAGCTGGAGCAGAGAACAGCAGTAGAGAAAAGAGCAAGAGGGAATGCAGGTTTTGAGAGTAGTAGTGTGTGTAAGAGTATGCAATTTGAAGTGTTGAAAAAGTATTGAATTGTCAGTGTCTTAAAAATGCGGAAGGGTAGTCCTTTTTATAGTGCAGAGAAATAAGTAAGAAAGGTAAGAAAATAACTTGCAATCAATCACATAGAATTTCCCTTCAGTTAAGGGATTTGATTTCAAACGAGTAGAAGGTAATTAAGGAAAGAATTTTGGTTAAAAACTTTTCAAAGTAGCACAAAAGGGGTAAATACATAAAGTCTATTTAAGGACAGGGTCTTGACAGTACATGGTTGTAACATTTAAGGAAGAAAATCAATTAACATCCAAGAAATCAGAAGTCGAAGATTTTGTATGAATGAACCATGTCAGAAAGAGGGGAAAGATTTCAACTTAAGAAAAATTAGCAAACAATCAATTAAACCTTTTTAACAGGAATTCTGAATCAATCACTAGCTTGAAAACCCTTTTGAAGAAAGATTCGTCACATATAAAAGCATACAGACACGGGAAAGAAAGATTGTCATGCTCTTGTGAAATCAGTAGAAAAAATCAAGTGTATGAGAATTTAAAAGTCCAGAATTGTATGAAAACAAAAGGGGTCCTAACTCAGTTCAAAGACTCAAAAATTAGTCTAAAAGAGTCAAAAGTTCTCAAATAGAACCCTAGTTCAATCGCACGGTCAAACCTCGGCAGAACCCCCAAATTCTAGGGTTTCCACCTCGAGTCAAATACATAGATGAGGAGGTAAGTAGTCGAAGCAGGCTCAGAGATTTCTTTCAGAAATTCATGAGAAAACAAGCAAAAATAGTAGAAAGTTCAAAGCAAATAGAGTGAAGAAACTAATTCGAAGTATAATGAGAGTAGAAGAAACAGTAGAGGAAAACATGCTTAAGCAGGTCTTTTTAGAAGAAACTTAAAACAAGGTAAAGTAGAAGAGAAAACAGTAAGCACTTAAGAACATGGTAGAAGGGTACAACAGGCAAAGCATATCAGAATATAGCATAACATATTGAAAAAGCATGTGAGACCATAGTATAGAAAACACAGTAGAAGAAAGGACGGAAACATAAGAACACAATAGGGAAACATGCGCGATAAAAGGGAAACATAAGAACACAGTAAAAGAACATGCGTGGTAAAAAGAAAACCTAAGAACATAGTAGAGACAACTACACACAAAGAAAAGGAAAAGAAAAGTCAGAGAAACATTTTAAGCATTTTCAGAAAACCCTAAATCGAAAAGAAGTGATTTTGAAAGTAATTTTTGAAAGAAAAGATGGGGAAATCGTTTGAACACTCAAGTAGAGCATAGATACACAACATATCTAAAAGAAAATCGGAGAAAACCTCGGAGGGTTAAGGTTTCAGAAGAACCCTAGAAAAGCTTTGAAAAGGTCACCGATCTGAGTCGTAGAGGTCAGAAACAGGCTCAAAACACCATGATATGCCGGAGCAAGGCCGGCGATGACTCTGGAACCTTGAATCGGCAGAGATCTGGGTGAAAACCTTCGAAGTCTGGCCTCGATTCCTCGGGTATCAGGCGTGTAAGAGCAAAGGGAGGTGAGTATAAGGTTTCCATGGCCTGAGAAGCCATGGATTCCGATGGGTTTTGAGATGAGGATGATGGGAGGCTGCTAGGGTTAGGGGAATGTTCGAGAGAGTTTGAGAGATGAGAGTATTCAAAGGCGGCTATCAAAATAAAATGGGGGGATTAGGGTAGGGTTAGGTGAATTAAAATGGTAAGGGAGGATCATGGCCGTTGATCAAAACAATCAACGGCCTGGATTAAAAGAAAGGCCGGGCGGGTTAGTGAATGGGTTAAGGGGGTCGGGTTAAAATGAAATTGGGCCGGTCCAATTGGGTGTTAAGATTGGGTTAATTTGAGGGCTAAAATTGAAATGTAAATAGGCTGTAATTGAAATGAAATGAGGCTAAATGTTAAATAGCCAGTTTTTCCTTTTTTATTTTATAAAAATAATAAAAATGATTTTAAAAGCAAATTAAAAGTACTGACCCAATTAATAATATATAAATATTAATTTAAAATATTGGAACCAATTTTACAATTATAAAATGCTATTAAATCTTAAAGTAGGCTAAAATTGCAATTATATGCAATTTAACTTAAAAAGTACCAAATAAATTTGTAAGAATATGCAAAAATCACCTTAATTATGTTTTGGTATAAATATGGGAATAAAATAAATTATTCACCAAAATTGATGATTTTGGAAATAATTATGGATTTTGTACTGCTAAAATAGATAATAAATTGATTTTAAAAAATCTTTAAGAATTAGGAAAAATACCAAAACTCTTGGGGCATGCTTATATATGCATGTACATGCTATTTTAAAAGTATTTTGTATAGAAATACATAGGGAAAAATTGGGTATCAATAGCTGCCCCTCTTTACCCGAGGAGGATGAAAGAGTTGTCGGGTAAAGATATGATGGCCAATTTTGACCGGAAGTGGCGATTTGAAAGGAGTTTTGACCGAGCTCTGGTCTCTGAGCCGCCTACATATCCCTAGTCTTACAGGAATCAGGTCATATGTAGTTCAGGAACCATTGACGGAATATGCCGATGGAGATTTGAAACGGACGAACGCGATGTTTAGATTGAGAGAGGTTTCTGAAAATCGATAGGCTGCGGGAATCGGAGCGAGATCGCTCCTGATGAGACGGTCGTTGCTAGCGGTTTACCTGCAAATGTGCAATATGAACATATATTATGCATAAATGTAAACGTGATGCAAATTCCTATTGGACCATGAATGCTGTCTTTGGACGGTTAGGATGACGTCCATGGACCATGACGTCCCGGGCTATGAAGAGCGTAAATAAAAATTCGCAGGCCATGAAATGATGTTCTTGGGCCATGTAGATGATGCTTCCGAACTATGATGCCTTTGAATAATGATATGCAAAAGATAAAATGGGGTCCTCAGGCCATGGCATGGCGTTCTCGGGCTATGCAAATGGTGCCTCCGAACAATGACGCCTTTGGACAATTTGGCGATCTTTCAGCCCATAAAATGCAGAAGGTGGCGATCTTTCAGCTCATGAAATGTAGGATTTGGCGATATTTCAGCCGATGCAAGACGTAAATAAAAGGTGATGATATTTCAGCCATGTGAGAGAGATAAGGTGGCGATCTTTCAGCCGATGCAAGAAAATAAAGTGGCGATATTTCAGCCATGCAGGATGGAGACAAAGCTTAGCCTCAGAAGGCAGAAAGGTAGCCTTATGCAATACAGGAAATGCAGATGGAGGTAGAGCTTAACCTCGGAAGGCAGAAAGGTAGCCTTATGCAAAATGCAAATGGAGACAGAGCTTAGTCTCGAAACGCAAAAAAGTAGCCTTATGCAGATGATGATGGAGGTAGAGCTTAACCTCGGAAGGCAGAAAAGTAGCCTTATGCAAAATGCAAATGGAGACAGGGTTAGTCTCAAAAGGCAGATAAGTAGCCTTATGCAGATGATGAGGAAGGTAGAGCTTAATTTCGGAAGGCAGAAAAGTAGCCTTATGCAAAATGCAGATGGAGACAGAGCTTAGTCTCGAAAGGCAGATAAGGTAGCCTTATGCAATGCAAGGAAATGCAAGATGGAGACAATGCTTAGTCTCGGAAGGCAGAAAGGTAGCCTTATGCAATGCAGAGAAATGCAGGATGGAGACAATGCTTAGTCTCGGAAGGCAGAAAGGTAGCCTTATGCAATGCAGAGAAATGCAGGATGGAGACAATGCTTAGTCTCGGAAGGCAGAAAGGTAGCCTTATGAAAATGATGAGAAATGTAGGATGGAGACAATGCTTAGTCTCGGAAGGCAGAAAGGTAGCCTTATGCAAATGATGATGGAGGTAGAGCTTAACCTCGGAAGGTAGAAAAGTAGCCTTATGCAATGCAAAGATATGCAGATGGAGGTAGAGCTTAACCTCGGAAGGCAGAAAAGTAGCCTTATTTAGTGCAAGAATGTAAAAGGATGATTAGTAGTAAGATCTCTTAGCTGATAGCCGATTATGACAATATGACTGCTGGGGAGATTGTGTATGGATAGCAATTGCGGGCACGTGATGGTTCTGAGAAGTTGCATTCTTGGGAAAGTGTGAGTGCATAAATATGTCTAATGATATTGCGAATTGAGTGCCTGCATCCAAAGAAAAATTGTGAGTTCTGTAAGGGGAAAAGCTTAGTTCGTCTTCCCCGGGCTCTTGACGTTGTGTGTCATTGGGGTAGCGTCGCTAAACAACAGCAATCCGGATAATAGTTATGCATGATTTAGTAAATATAACGTAAGTATATAATCGAAAATAGTTTTCTTTAGATGAACCAATGACTGCGACGTGGTTCCAGACATTGCAACCTCTTTCGCTCCGGAATTTTGAGGGTACTTCTCAAAATTCTGCCCTAGTTTGCTGAGCGGACATTTCTGATGGCTGCGCTGAATGACTAAAAAAAATCATCTTCGGAATTTTGAGGGTCCTCCTCAAAATTCTGCCCCAGTTTACTGGGCTGGCGCTTCTGGCGATGCGTGGACTAAAATCAACTTCGGAATTTTGAGGGTCCTCTTCAAAATTCTGCCCCAGTTCCAATAGTGGGGAAAAATGGAATTTTTATTAAATTGTGACCGAACTCATAGGGCTGCCTGCGTATCCCCTCTTAAGCGGGAATCAGGCTAGGCGTAGTTCAAATTACATTAAAGGGAATCATAAGTGGTTACACATAGTATCATTTCACTGCATCTGAATTGATTGGCTTCGGCCAGACTTCTCCATTCATTTCTGCAAGAATAAGGGCTCCTCCAGTTAGAACCCGGTGAACCATGTACGGACCCTGCTAATTGGGAGAGAACTTCCCCTTGGCTTCATCTTGATGTGGGAATATTTTCTTCAACACCAGCTGCCCCGGTGTAAACTTCCTTGGCTTAACTCTTTTGAAGGCTCTGGATATTCTGTTATGATACAACTGACCGTGGCAAACTGCATTCATCCTTTTTCCATCTATAAGGGCTAACTGCTCGTAGCGACCTTTTACCCATTCTGCATCATCCAACTCTACTTCTTGTATGATCATTAAGGAGGGAATTTCTACCTCAGTGGGGATGACCACCTCTGTACCATAAACCAGCATGTAGGGAGTTGCTCCGGTCGATGTGCGGACTGTGGTGCGGTATCCCAATAAGGCGAATGATAATTTTTCATGCCATTGTTTGTGCCTTTCGACCATCTTCCTTAGTATCTTCTTGATATTCTTGTTGGCTGCCTCCACAGCTCCATTCATCTGAGGCCTGTAGGCTACAGAGTTCTTGTGTTTGATCTTGAATGTTTCACACATTGCTTTCATCAAGTCGCTGTTGAGATTGGAACCATTATCAGTGATGATTGATTCCAGAATTCCGAACCTACAAACAATGCAGACGCGGACAAAATCCGCCACAACCTTCTTAGTGACCGCCTTGTATGATGCTGCTTCGACCTATTTGGTAAAATAATCGATTGTCACTAAGATGAACATGTGCCTATTTGATGCGGCAGGCTCGATAGGTCCGATAACATCCATTCCCCAAGCGGCGAATGGCCATGGTGAGCTTGTTGCAGTAAGCTTGTTTGGAGGCACCTTTATCATATCTGCATGTATCTGACAATGATGGCATTTGCGAACATTCCGGATACAGTCTGTTTCCATAGTCATCCAAAATTACCCTGCTTGGAGTATCTTCTTTGCTAAGACAAACCATTTATGTGCGGCATGCACTTCGTCCAATAGCCTAGATGCTTCTTTTGCTTCGACACACCTTAGTAAACCCAAATCGGGAGTCCTCCTGTACAGGATTCCTCCACTATGAAAGAAGTTGCTGGATAACCTACGAAGTGTGCGCTTCTGAGTAGCGTTGGCAAGTTCTGGATATTCCCCTGTTGTCAAGTACTCCTTGATGTCATGGAACCATGGCTTTCCATCTGCTTCTTCCTCAATGTGGGCGCAATAAGCTGGCTGATCATGAATCTTTACTGGGATGGGATTAATGAAATTTGTATCTGGATGCTGGATCATGGATGATAAAGTAGCTAATGCATCAGCAAACTCGTTCTGGACTCTAGGGACGTGCTGAAATTCTGTCTTTGTGAACCTTTTCCTCAACTCCTGTATGTGATGCAAGTAGGGAAGTATCTTAGAGTTCTTGGTTGCCCACTCTTCTCGAACCTGATGTATGAGCAAGTCTGAGTCCCCGATCACTAGCAACTCCTGAACGTTCATGTCAATGGACATTTTGAGCCCCAAGATGCAGGCTTCATATTCGGCCATATTATTGGTGCAAGGGAACCTGAGCTTGGCAGATACCGGGTAGTGTTGGCCGGTTTCTGATACTAGGACTGCTCCTATGCCAACTCCTTTGAAATTCGCAGCTCCGTCGAAAAACAACCTCCAACCATCATAGGATTCTGCAATATCTTCTCCTATGAAAGATACCTCTTCATCGGGAAAATACGTTTTTAGGGGCTCGTATTCTCTTTCCACGGGATTCTCGGCGAGATGATCCGCCAAGGCTTGCCCTTTGATTGCTTTCTGGGTCATGTAAACAATGTCGAATTCACTTAGCAAGATTTGCCACTTGGCGAGCTTGCCAGTGGGCATGGGTTTCTGGAAGATATACTTCAGAGGGTCCATTATGGATATGAGATAAGTAGTGTAAGCACAGAAGTAATGCCTCAACTTCTGTGCGACCCAAGTCAGAGCACAACAAGTGCGTTCTAAAGTAGAATATCGGGCCTTGTACAGTGTGATCTTCTTACTGAGATAGTAGATGACCTGCTCCTTTCTCCCTGTTTCATCATGTTGTCCCAGAACACAACCGAATGCTCCATCCAATACCGCAAGGTAAAGCAATAGGGGTCTTCCTGGCTCAGGCGAAACCAAGACTGGTAGCGTTGACAAGTATTCCTTGATTCTGTCGAAGGCTTTCTGACAATCATCAGTCCACTTGGTAGCAGCATCCTTTTTCAACATTTTGAATATAGGTTCACAAATGATAGTGGACTAAGCTATGAACCGGCTAATATAGTTGAGTCTCCCTAGGAAACTCATCACGTCCTTTTTGTTCTTTGGTGGTGGTAATTCTTTAATAGCTTTGACCTTTGACGGATCCAATTCTATTCCTCAACAACTCACGATGAAACCCAATAATTTACCAGTAGGAACCCCGAATGCACACTTGGTGGGATTCAGTTTCAGATTGTACCTCCTTAGTTTGTTGAAGAACTTTCTTAGGTCTTCCATGTGATCCCTGGCTTTCTTGGATTTGATGATGACGTCATCCACATATACCTCGATCTCCTTGTGTATCATGTCATGAAAGATGGTAGTCATGGCTCTCATGTAGGTGGCACTAGCATTCTTCAAACCGAATGGCATCATTTTGTAACAGTACATTCCCCATGGCGTGATGAAAGCCGTTTTCTCTGCATCTTCCTCATCCATCCATATCTGATGATACCCAGCGAAACAATCAACAAAAGACTGCAAATCATGCTTGGCGCAGTTGTCGATAAGAATGTGTATGTTAGGCAAGGGGAAGTCATCTTTGGGACTGGCCCGATTAAGATCCCGGTAGTCAACACAAACTCTAACTTTCCTATCCTTTTTTGGCACTGGCACGATGTAGGCTAACCATGTCGGATACTCTACTACCCTGAGAACCTTGGCTTTGACTTGCTTGGTAACCTCTTCTTTGATTTTCAAACTCATGTCGGGTTTGAATTTCCTGAGCTTCTGCTTTACCAGAGGACATGTTGGATCTGTTGGCAGTTTGTGAGCTACAATGGATGTACCGAGACCAGTCATATCATCATACGACCAGGCAAATATGTCTTCATATTCCTTTAGGAATTCCGTGTACTCTTTCTTTTTTGATGGTGACCGGTGAACACTGATGCGCGTTTCTTTGACATTCTTTGTATCTCCCAGATTAACGACCTCAGTTTCGTCCAAGTTAGACTTAGGCCTATTCTCAAAATTCTCAACCTCTCTGACGACCTCTTCTGGTATATCATCCTCTTCTGAATCCATATCCGTTTGTTGCGTTGTCTCGTTGCAAGTCACAATCATTGGTTCATCATCAAGGCAAGTAATAGTAATGCCCGAAGCTTTCCGGGCCCTGGTGGTTCTGATTGACCAATTACTGAGGCATTTTCCTCGATTCACAACTTGTATAGAAGGGCCTTCCTCCCCTTCCTCCTTAAAAATAACATAACAGTCCATATCATCATCCTCCAGGAACAGATTCTTCACGGCTTCCAATGCTTCATCTTCCTCCGACCCATATATAGTATCTGTCGGCTGGAAAGTCTGCTCCAGGTGAGGTATTGGATGCTCTAGTGGGTAGTAGGGACCGCGCCATGGTGGCGACCAGTGATTGAACTCCTCCCAAGTGCACTCATACCCCAAACCAAATGTAGTACCATGTTTCTTCAGCTTGATGGGTTTGGCGATTCCCTGGAGGTTTTTGCCGAGTCCCTTTCCAGGTTCGTATCCACACCAATTCAGGATACTTTCAATTTTGTTATCCCACCATTTATCTTTGTCTACAGCGTTGACTCTTTCAATGTGGTGGTATGTTTCTTCGCCTATTCTCCTTCTGCCTCCAATCATCGGGATGGTCTGGCGACTATATATGGGGTTGCTACCATCGCCATGAATAATTACCTCTTGGTGATTCCATTCGAACTTCACTACCTGATGCAGGGTCGATGCTACAGCTCTAGCGGCATGGATCCATGGTCGTCCCAATAGCAAATTGTAGAATGCTGGGACATCTATCACTTGAAAGTCAACATCGAACTAGGTTGGCCCCATTTGCAAGCATAGGCTGATCTCTCCGATAGTGGACCTTTGGGACCCATCGAAGGCTTTGACATTGATGGCCCCATCTTTGATCTCGTGCAGGCTCTTTCCTAATGTTCTGAGAGTTATCAACGGACAGATGTTGAGGCTAGAGCCTCCATCGATCAAGACTCTAGTGATGAAGTAATCCTTGCATTGCACGGTGATGTGCAGGGCCATGTTGTGACTCAGTCCTTCCGGCGGTAGCTCATCTTCGTGGAAGGTGATTTTGTGGGAGATATGCGCTGGTGTTTTGTTCAACTGCTCAACGATCGAATACTCCTTAGCTTGTATTTTCCTCCAAAGATCATCGGGCCCAGTTTCAATAGTCCATCCAGAGGCTTGCTTACTGGACTCGGCTAGGTGCTCTGGAGTGTAAACCCTGCCTGTTCTGGTCATACCCTATGCAGCAATTGCTTCTCCCGTCTTGGTCTTCCCTTTCCTCCTAGCTTAAGCTGTGTAATCCCATGGTATGGCATTTGAGTGGAACGGTGTTATGTCTAACATTGCTACAGGAATGGGTACCCTCGGTGGTAACACAGCAACTTCAAAGGGTATAGGTGCTTTTGGAGCCCCAAACTCAACCTCCATTGGCCCAGCCACCTTCGCAGAAGAAGGTGCTTCAAATTTGAGAGGTATAGACATGTTTACTTCATCACCCCTGGAGGGCTGATTCTGCACAACAATCAAGTTAAGTGTGATTGCCGGTTTCTTTAGCTCATCATCCTCGGCAATCAATCCTATCGACCCCTTAGGGTCCCAGTCATCTTCGATCTCGATCATGTGAATGTCTCCACCGTTATGGTCAGGCAGAGGGTTGTTGCGGACATTAGGAGCAGGCTCCTTTGCTACGATAACCTTATTGTCGATCAGAGTTTGAATCTTGTCCTTCAACGAGCGGCACTCGTCAATGGTATATCCCTTCATGCCGGAGTGGTACGCACAGGTCTTATTAGGGTTGACCCACTGGGAAGGATTTTCTAAAGTTATGGTAGGGATAGGGGAAACGTAACCAACAGCTTTAAGTTCTCATACAGCTGGACAATTGGCTCAGTAATGGCTGTATATTGTCTCGGAGGTCTGCGGTCAAAATTTGGTCTGGGTCTAGGGAAATTTTGGCGAGTGGGAGGTGATTGGTAGTGAGAGGGTTGGGCATTATAATCTTGGTAAACAGGTGCAGGTTGAGAGTATCTGGGTGAAGTGGGTTGATATGCGGGAAGTGGAGATGATTGGTAAATGGCTGGTGGATTTTGGTAAGAGGGTGCGGGTGCTTGGTAATTTGGGATGGGCTGATATGTAAGTGGAGGTGACGGGTAAGTGTGGTATTTTAGTGGTGATTTGGCTCCCTGTGTGACCATCACAGTACTCACATCCTTCTTCTTGGACGTGCCACCAGACTGTAAAGCCTTGTTGGTGGCCTGCAATGCTTCAAGATTAGTAATCATACCATTCTTAATGCCTTCCTCTATTCTTTCTCCCAGCTTGATGATATCGGAGAATTTTTGGCCCTCGATCAGCATCAACTTCTCATAATATTGTGGATCCTGAGCCCGGACGAAGAATCTGTTCATTTGTTCCTCTTCTAAGTTCGGTCTGACCTTAGCAGCCTCTGATCTCCAACGAGTAGCATACTCGCGGAATGTCTCGGTAGGCTTCTTCTTCAAATTCTGGATGTAGAATACATCCGGTGCATTCTCTGTATTGAACCGGAACCTATCCATGAAATCCGATGCCATACCTACCCAACTTGTCCATTACTTGGGGTCCTGACTGATGTACCAGGATAAAGCATCCCCTTTCAGACTTCTCATGAAGAGTTTCATACGGATTTTCTCATTCCTTCTGACTCCGACCAGCTTATCACAATATGTCCTCTAATGGACTCTGGGATCTCCTGTGTCATCGAACATTTCGAACTTGGGAGGTTTGTACCCCTCCGGAAGTTCAACATCTGGCTGAATGTAGAGGTCCTCATAATTCAACCCCTTTATACCTTTGTTTCCTTCCATGCCCTGAACTCGGCTGGTCAACTTCTTGAGTTCTACTGCCAAGTTTCTAATAAGAGAGTCCTTGTCATGAGACTCAGGTGCACTTGAGATTGGTTGAGTGTAGTGGGGTACAGTATCTACGTAGATGGGAGTGTTGTGGAGGTGGTCGTTTGTGGTGTTCAGTGGTTCAGGAATGAGTAGTGGAGTGTTGTTTGGAGTATGGCATGTGTTGCAGTGTTGAGCATGAGTGGGTTGCATCTGTGGTTGTGGGGTGTTCTGTAGAGGTGCGGGATTTTGAGCATTTGGAAAGTTGATATCAGGAGCGGTGAGAGAGAATGATAAATTTGCCAAGTTCCGAACTTGGTCCAGTTCTTCTCGAAACTTCAATAATTTCTGCTCAAGTTGGGCAGCAGTTTCCTTAGAAATCGGGATACCCTGAGGAATCTCAATTCTTTCAATTTCCTTTCTGGCGCTTGAATCTCCCATTCTATCTTTCTTCTTGTTCCGGATAGGACTCGGAGAAGGAGGAGGTGGAGGGCCCTTGAATCTTGTACTGTATGATGATGGTGCCAGAATGCACGAACTAACCTTTGGGGAGGGGAATAATAAAAGAAAAGAAAAACAAAAAAGGTAACAAGTTAGTGCGGATTATGAGGAAAAATGTTGCAATATTTAAACATATTATGCAAGAATATAAATCGTGTCCTAATTTGGGTGCCTCGTTGTTCCCGAGGTAGGCCTAGCGACAAGTTAATTTGGAGAACTTATAACGCTAAATGCCTCATTTTATTGACAAAAATAAGACGAATCCCAAAACGACACTAAAATAGCGGAAAGTAAAAATGTCACTAATGGCCATTGGCCTTATTATATTAAAAGCGAAAAGAAAGACTCCTAACTACTTGGTCCCAGAAGGGCCTTCTTCAGGTTGAATGTTCTCATTGATCAAGTCCTCTAGCCCGCGCAGATTTTCCAGTAAAAATGCTATCGCCAAACGTTCTCCTTTGCCTTCCTCAGCATTTTGACAGTCGATGACTCTTTTCCTCACTTTCCCTTCCAGTTCCAGCAAGCTGTACTCTAGGTATTCTAGCTTCTCACTAGCCTTGGTGACTCTCTCTTTCCATTCTGCAAGAGTGAAGGTATGTTTACCATACCGAAGTCAGGAACTTTGTCATTCATTTTATGCAAAACAAAAGGGTTAAGACCTCACCCCCACCGGACTCGACTATTTAATACCAATAATCAGCATAAAAAGCATTTAGTTCTCCAAATAAATGTACAGAATATGGTGGTGTCCGTTTGGGTTTCAAGGAAACTCAGTGGACTTTGGACAAGACTATCTTAATGAGTCATTATGTGGACAACATAACTGACTCGGCTAGGTTTGACCATGATGCATGCACGGTTAAACAGAGTAAGCTTTCTATCGGGGTATTAGACAGGTACCCTTGAGCGGACAACTCAAGAGGGAAAGGCACGGAACCGTCGACTGCACCTCTGATCGACTGGTTTTACCGCAAATACACCTTTGCTGAATTTAAAGGGTGATAATATTGGAAGAGCGCAACGACTCATTATAAGCGTTGCTATGGTATTTGTTTGGCACGAGTGGAATATGATGTTGAAGATGCAGTTTACAAGAATGAAACAAATTGACATGTATTTCCACGTTCATAAGATAAATGATTACAATAATTGCAGTAATTACAACAGTATTGAAATAAAGCAGTAAAAGAAAGAAAAGACATGAAGAGCCAAGTCAGTTTCGTAGTGAAAGAATAAAAGACAGTAAAAAAAGCAATTAATGAGATAATAGAGTCACAAGCAGCATGCAGTGGTAAAAGCCTAACGAATCGCCAGCAGATAAAAAGTACCAAATAAATTTGTAAAAATATGCAAAAATCACCTTAATTATATTTTGGTATAAAGATGGGAATAAAATAAATTATTCACCAAAATTGATGATTTTGGGAATAATTATGGATTTTGTACTGCTAAAATAGACAATAAATTGATTTTAAAAAATCTTTAAGAATTAGGAAAAATACCAAAACTCTTGAGGCATGCTTATATATGCATGTACATGCTATTTTGAAAGTATTTTGTATAGAAATACACAGGAAAAAATTGGGTATCAATAGTATATACGGATTACAGAGACAAGTATAAATAGGAGCAGACATTGAAGGATCCCGCTAAAAGCCATTGCTTTTAGTAGCAATTGTTTATCGGCAATTACAATAGCAACTAAAGTTACATAGACAATGTGGTGGCTCATACATTCAACAACATTTTTGTTATTGTTGCTAAAGACCATTAACTACTAGTAAAGAGTAACTCTATTAGCGGCAAATGTAATGGCAACTAAAACTACTGTTATATTGGCAGTTATTATGTCCGTAATGATTTTTATTGTAGTTGGAAAATTTTCATTTTAAACAAAAGTTTGTAATAGAATATACAAATACCATATCCATTTTAGAAAGAATAATGTACTTCATAAAATTCACAACAAATACAATTTCTATTTCATAGTTTTAAAGTGCAACAGAAGACGAAAAAACCATTTGAATTCAATATCATTTTATATTTAACAAGTATCTCTTCATTCCTTGCTCATAATGAAAGTCTTCATCCAACAAACTTCCCAAAGACTTCAATCTACCCCGATCTGTTACAAAATGAAGCATTCTTATACTAGCCTGAACTCTAAAATCTACCAGTACATTAGCCTAAATACACCAGTTGAAGACTTATTCTTGCACCAGCTACACAACTTAAAGTGCAGCACACAAATTTCACAATATACATCAGCTTGAAGATCTGTTTGTGTACCAAAATGATAGGCTAAATTTCTCCAGATCAATAACTCTTACGCACAAGGAAAAGGAGCCATACTGCACCAGATAAGCCCGTCAAATTACACCAGCATAATAAATGTATTGTGCATGCTATGATCTGCAGACAAAGTCTATTATCATGACCTTAACAATTAAAGGGATGTTAATCAGAAGAAAGCTTCCTCAAAACCTTCAACATGAATATTATCTAATACACTGCAGCACTACTAATCAAATACATCAATCTCAGCTTGCATTCTTAAATATTAATTGCAGTCTAGTAGCAGATGTAGCTACCACATATTTACTGATGTTAGCAGAAAAAGTTTCTAATGGAAGACCAAAACGAGATTGAATCTCATCACACATGGAGGATGATCATAATTACCAAAAAAAGACAATTGATAAGTAAAGCTAATTTATTAATAATAACATAGTACCAAGATAGAAGTAAGCCAATATAAAAAATTGCTGCATCGAATCCTTTCTTAGCTTATCACAAAAAGACAGAGATAACAAAAACTCTCCATTAATGACTTTACCTCCTGCCACTTATGCATTGCTCAACCACTATCGAGCATATATTTCCACTCTCATTTATCATCTCCAGTAACTGTGACCAATTTACATGATACAATTAAACATATTTACTAACCATTTAGTTCACCATGTATCAATATGGAAGTGAAGCTTAGAACTCAGATGCATATGCACTCAATGTTGAAGAGAACTTGATACTCTATCAAACCATCTTTGGACTTTTTCAAATCCCGAATAAGCTTTTTGATCGAGTCAAATATCAAGTGTACCACGAATAAGTTTCAAGATCTTCTGATTTTATTTTTTTTTAAAATGAAAAATTTTGCCATCTTGAAAATATAAGGGAAACTTAAATCACAGATGAAGACCGAAAAACATGATCAATGGACCTTCTATAATATTAGGATATCTTCAATCACTTGTTTATATAATTCATTAGATTTTATATCAATCCTTGAGGTCAACAGGGGAATATTTAGCCTTTTTAAGACCAAAGACAAGAAAAGAATAGTAAAAAAGGAAAAGAAAAAAATATATTTCTCAATTCTTTGGAAACATATCTTTCTTTTTATGAAGATCGACAACAACAGGTTAGATGAGGCCCCGCAAAATATTATTCAAAAATCCTATTTTAATTGTAAGTTTAAACAAAACCTGTCGTGTCTCACTAGAGAGACCTATTACTCAAATATTAGACAAAAAGGAATGAATGCATGATGTATGAGAACATAAGGCGAGATAAGGTGCCTAGGGAAATGAAATTCATACCTGAGCAGTCCGGACCCTCTTGAGCATAAGTTGATGAAACTGTGATAACAATGTGAGAAAACACATTGCACACTGCAACAAGAAATATGAACCACATCCACTGCATATCAAAAAAGTTGACATGGAAGGAAAGGAGCCAATAGGATCAGTTACAACAACTTATAATCAGAAATCTTGCTACCTTCACAGGATTTGTTCTATCATTTGCTGAATTGTCATGCATCCTATCAGGTCTATTCAAGTGATAAGCAACAAAATTGCAAGATGTTATTCTGATGCTAATGCAGTCCCTTGATACTCAATATTATTTCATGTAAAATAAATCCTGGCTGAGTCCAATCCTTTTGGCACATGCAGATCTCAATAAAGTGGTGCCTTCATGAAATAATGAAATTATGGATATATGAAAAGCATCAGTTAAAAGGTAAAAAAGAAATGGGAGTTCATCTTACAACAAAACCTATTTACCAATTCGTTGTAAAAGAAAATTAACAGGGATTTAGAGCAACATCTAGACCACGTTATTAATCCATTTTTGAATAAAGTGAACGGACAACTCTTAGATAGTTACAAATGAAGAAGCCTCGTTCAAATTCATCAAATTGAATATTCATATAAAATAGCTTGGGAGCAGTAATTTTCTCTGCATAAATAGACCAGTTGAATCTTTATACGGATAATGTTAATCGACTTCTATACTAGTGTATCGACCCATTCTTTTTACACTAGCAGAACTACTAGAAACTGATGTAGTTGTTCAAGATGGTGATGCTCTGCGAGCTTCTACTATACAAAGTACTGCAAATATGAATTATATGGATACTAAACTATCACAATACACTATAACAATATCCACACCAAATACTAATAATATGGATAATGGAAGACAGAACATCGCAAAAGTACGGGTAATACTCTCTTTTTTAAGCATTTAGAAAAAATATTTTCGATTTTTACCTTCAAAAATTGTGGATAAGATCCACAAGACTAAGACAACAAGATTCTACCCACCATTATTAAGAAAATTATTGGTAATTAAGCTATACTCACACCAAGAAATTAAAAAGTACGCTTGAATTTGTGTCTAGAGGGCCTGTTTTTATATTTTCAGTGATATCACCATGTTGCAAATCCAATTATCAAATGAAATCTTCATTTTTCACAAGACTAAATCAACCGAATTACACGTTGTATTTCACTTTTTTTAGTTGTTGCATCAAAATTATGGATAAAGTTCAAGTTTAAAAAGTCAATATACATCCTTATAGTAGAGGATGCCGGACAAAAGGAAAAAATAAAATTAATAAGCTTTACCAAAGTATGAAGAAGAAGCAGACAAGATAGAAAGTGCACAGAGAACAAAAGAGCAGTTAATTTTGACTATTTATGAAACTCTAGTGCTTAATGACCGATTGAATCTATATTTAGAACTCATTTATCTAATCGATATATAGACCTAAATAAAGCCTGGGGAATTGGAGACTCTTCTACACTAAATACAAATACAAAATCATAATAGGAGAAAGTCAAGAATCTTATTTACAAGCTTCAATTTCTGTGCTTTAGAAAGAGAGAGCCATCCACAATGAAAAAAAGATAGACATAGAGAAATAGTGGAGAGACATTACCTGGTGGTGGTGGCCGGCGATGGTGCGAGATGAGTTAGCTGCCGACATTCGTGTGAGGGAGAGAGAGATAGAGAGAGGTCTACTCAATTTTAGAGATGATTGTTTTGCAATTTAGGGGTGAATGTATCCAGGCGGGAATATTTCACATGAAAAAAATTAGAGGGAAGATGAAAATTGGCGTTTAATTGTCAGGACTAACTTTTTCTGGCCATTACTTTGAATTGCCAGTAAAGAAGCACTCTTTCCTAGTGAAAGTTAAATTACCGCAAATATTGTGTTTATAGAATAAATTAGCGGCAAATAGCTTATTGTCGCTAAATAATTGCCGCCAAAAGTATCTTTTTATTGTAGTGTGGTGCACCTTGTAATTACAGATTACCGTTATAGCCCTCGCTAATGGGAAGGTAGAACTAGCATACCGTTACCGACTTCCCTCGAGTAGGGACTACCATTATATTTGACTTCTTGCGAAGAAGTCCACAGTTATACCGATTACATGATTCGTTCATTGAAACCTCCCAAATGTGAATATTGATATTATACAGTGGTTACCGAACTTATTACTGAACTGTTAATTTTATTATATTACAAGAAAAGCATAACGAGACTGAAAATTATTTATTGTTTCTGAAAGGGCATTTTGATGTTATCTGTTTGAGATACTAGCATGTTTTCTGACTTGACCCCAATAAAAATGGTTGTGGTTAAGTGTTATTACTCACTGAGCTAGCGACTCATTCCCCGTTAATTTTTTTGACAAAGACAACAGTTGACGCAGGCGAGGATTTCGTTAATTAGATCGCACAAGTTGATATTCTCGGTGAGCCTCGCACTTGTTCGCGTGGGCAGAGATTTTATTTATTGTTATGGTCTTTTCATTGGACTCTTAGAGTCGCTCCATAGTTAGTATTTTAGTGTCATCAGTATTCTTTTGTTATTATAGTCTTATGTTGAGTATCGTTCTCATTTATCAAAGTTTGAGATAAATTAGTATTTATAGTGGTTAGTTGGTGGTTTAGTTATGGTGGAGACTTGTATTGGTTAATTGACAAGTTGTCGATAGTTTGGTATGATATTAAGATGTTTGGTTGTTGATTTGAGACAGGAAAATTTTTGGGATGGTCCAAAAACAGGGGAAACTTTGTCCGATTTTCTGTAAAATTACCGATGAGGCTTACTTGAGACCACTTGCTCCTAAGCGCCGCTCACAATCCTAAATCGGGTCGTGACACCTTTTGCATAGGCGGAGCCAGAATTTGAAGGTTATGAGTTATGATCTTATCACTAATCCTAACTCGTTTTAGTTATTGGATTCGTAATTAAATATCTTTACATATTTAATAAATTATCTAATACAAATACATAGTTTAAGAAAAAGCTATTGGGTTCGCCCTTGCCCCTTTTTGTAGTATCCTACCATTAATATAGATCCTAAATTATTGATACGTAATTTTTGCAATTAATGCAGAATATGTCTAAATATATGTTCGTATCTTACGTATACGCAATATTACAATTAATCAATATATCTCTTGGTACAGGTTACCATATTTTAACGACATCGAAAGGGCCAAAGTAAATTTTATCAAAAACTAATGCAACAGAAGTGCTATTATGCTAACAAATTATAGGAGGCGTGTAAGGAAAATAGTGAAATCGTCAAAAAAAGTAAATGATATACCATAAAAAAAAAAGGAGAAAAATTAAGCTGAAGATCTGCAAATAAGATTCACTATCTCAGTCCTCAGAGACACAATAAGTATAGAGCTTATATTAATTTCCATAAATGTTCTGAACCCTCCACCATAAATTAAGAGGAAGAACTGTTGTTAAACACCCTTTCATAACCTCAACACATTAGACAATGGCCAAACCTAGCATCTCAAAACCCCTTCATGTCGTCTTATTCATCGTGTTCCTTCTCTCAGGTATTTACTTTCAATCACTTAAACTCCAATTAACCAGTAATAGATTAAGTTATGGCCAAACTTGATGTTCTTTTCCTTTAATTAATTTGCTCCTTTTTTCGCTTTCCATGCCATGGATTTATAATTTGTGTCTAGAGAATAATATCAAGAATGGTACTACACCCAAAAAATAGAGATATAGCTTTTGCAATTTTTTTTATAATTATTGCTGGTTTCGGCTTTCTTTATTTTAATAAAAAGAGGCCTTACAAGTTACAATTATGATGTTTTGGCGATCGCGGATCCAGAATTTTTAAAGCATGGGCGCTCAACTATTTTTAATTTGAAAATTGCTATTTAAACTGGGTGCTCATTACATATATCTAAATAAAATACCCGTTTTTTTTTTTTAAATATGAGTAATAGTGTTAGTCTCCAAAAGTAATGGTTACTTAAGCACCCATAATAACGTAGATATGCCATTGTCTGTTTTAGATTTAAAAAAAAGATCGAAATAATTTTTTGTTATTTTTAAATCAAGAAGGTATTAACTTTCTTTTTCCAGTTCCGTTCTTACTACTCGTACAAGACATTTTTTCCAATATTCTACCCTTAATTTGATCAACATTGGATATAAAGCGACATTCTTTTTGCACCAATTTTGTTTTATTGTTAGAAATTGTATATGTATAAGTAGGGGTGTACATGGACCGGGTTGGTTCGGTTTTATTAAAATCGAACCAAACCAACTATATCGATTTGGATTGGTGTGGTTTTGTCGGGTTTTTTTGTTACATGAATATTATTTCAATTTTATTTTGTTAAAATTATAGATAAGGCTTTGATAAGTGATTATATGTTTAGTAAATATGGAAAAAAGTGACAAACATATGATCTATTAATATATTCTAATGGGAGAATTTTTTTAGTAACACATGATAGTTATTTTCTTAGTCGTCTAACAATAATTTTTCGTTAATTTATGCTTTCAAGGTTAATACATGAGAGGATCCCAAAT
Source organism: Nicotiana sylvestris (assembly GCF_000393655.2). Taxonomy (NCBI): domain Eukaryota; kingdom Viridiplantae; phylum Streptophyta; class Magnoliopsida; order Solanales; family Solanaceae; genus Nicotiana; species Nicotiana sylvestris. The sequence goes on along the minus strand of NC_091063.1, from coordinate 27,087,108 downwards.
ATTTCTACATTTTCTAAAGAAAAATCACTATAAAGTCTTAAAAATATAAATAAAATGTATATATTTATATGACGGTTTGGTTCGAGTTTTTTTTACTCAATACCAAACCAAATAAAACCAAATTTAGTCGGATTTTTTAATCGGTTTGGTTTGGTTTTTGGTTTGGTGCGGTTTTCCAGTTCGGTTTGAATAGCCCTGTGTATAACAATGATTTAACATTCGCAAATTTGTTGATGCGAGCAGTTCATGAGATAGGGGTTGAGGCAAAAACATGTAACGAAGGACTGCCATGGGTGGAAACGACGTGCGAAGGAAACCATCGGTCGCAGCCGGGGATTCTATGCTGGAATGAATGTTTTAACAGACACGGTTTAAGTGCCACTGCCAGTTGCATGGATTCCCCTGCTGTGCCCACTCTCTTTTGCTGGTGCTCTTGGACTTGTTAATTATGGCTAAAATACTTCTCTAGCTTTAATTATTGCTATATTAGTTACTATTCTCAAAGATCCATATTCTATTCATTTTATAAGCAATATATGTAGGTGATTTTCAAGTAATCTGGAAACAGTGTATTTTATCATCTTATTTTGATTGAGTTATTTTTTGCTTTAACATACGTGTTGCAACTTAAATTGCTCACTCCGAACTCATTATGTGTTATATTAAGGGGTCATTTGTTGATTGTATTGAAACAATTAATCCCATCATAAAATTCAATATAAGATAATAAGGTATTTGGTTGGTTAAATAAGAAATAATAATTGTCGTTTAACTAATGTAGTATTTTGTTGGCAGTTGATGTTTTATACTTCAATACCACACAGGGGGTGATTTGTGTGGTGTCCAATTTTTTGCTTAAACTGATTATGGAAGGTCTTGGTTCTTCTATGTATTCCTTATACTAGTGTTGCGGAATAATAAATACAGAAATTAAAGAACACAAGTATTTTTACGTGCAAAACACCTAGCTCAAAAGGTGAAAAAACCACGACCTACTTCCCAGTAGGATTTTTCCAAACTCTCCACTAAATCACTGAGCCAGAAATTGCATTTACAAAAACTCTTTTTTAAACCTAGGATTAACTCTAATCCCGTTGTAGTAAACGGCCTCTAACTGTTGCGATAATTTCAAGTTAGCTCTAACTTGAATACTCTGATTACCTATTACAATAGCCTTTAGATAAAGTTGAAAGGTACAATATGAAAACACATACTATAATTGAACTAGAATAAAAGACAAACACTTGGAACTGATTCTTCTATCTGGTTCACGTAGCTTCAGGTTTGCACACTTGAATCACACACGAACTGCTTGCAAAAAGCCTTGCTATTTTGCTCTAAATTCACGTTTAACTTCTACGTTTTTGTGCAACACCGTAATGTGAGAATATCCTGCAATTTGTAGAGTTAGTAGATGAAGAAATAACTAGAGTTCTAATGCTACTCTTTCTTGGTGGAAGCGTTCTAGTTGATTTCAACTTCTAACTCTTTCCCTATCTTGGATAGTGTTCTCTTTGATTAAGGAGTCCTTTTTCATATCAATTATGCAACATTTTCGATCAGAAGACATTAAATACACCAAGTTAAGCTTATCTCCTTCACGTGCATTCCATATGCTCGAATCTGCCCGTTTTTGTGCACACAAAGGATAGACTTAGAGGGATGGACCTAGTTCATGCTTGAGTTCCTTTGTCAGTCTTCAAAACTAATTTTTACTTAGGCCAACAAATTTCCCCTTTTTGATGATGATAAACTCTGTGCTTTTCATATGCTTAGGCCCTGTTTCAACATAGCTTAACATCAACACAATGTTAGAAACATTTTTTTTTATCACTTATCATCAAGGACCAGGTACATTAGGTTATAAACATCACTGTTTAAAATGTAAACATCACTTGTTTAAAGCACAACCTTTTTCCCCCTTTTGGCATCATCGAAAAGTTGCATAAAAAAATGTGAGATAACCAGATTTAAAAGCTTACTCATGGCCACTAGGGCTACTTCAAATGCAATCATGGATTAATCATCATAAATCAAGCTAAGAATTTTAACCATCAAAGAAATATAAACAAACAGTTAGAGCAAAAGATAATGAATTTTATTGATGATTGATAAAATTCTACCACAAAACATAAGAAGAAATAAAAATTCTAAAAACATGAGCAAAAGAAACAAAAGGTCCCCAACTGGGTCACTGGTTGATCTATACTAGACTAGGAGGCTTAAGGCTGGGAAGAACTAGGTGCTTGGTTTTTGGCTTAGAGGAGTTTCAGCATATCCTGAAGAATATCATCATTATTCTCCTTTTCTCTTGCCAGCTCAGTTTTGAGAGCATCTCTCTAAGTCTCTACCCCAGTCAACCTTTTCTTCAGCCTCTCAAACTCAAAATCCTTGGCCTTACTTTCTTGCATCAAGGCTCTGACCTTGCTTTTCACTGGTACCTTCTTGGATGAACCAGGTTCTTTAGGAGTGGAATTGACTTCATAATCGCAAGAAAGCAGAGTATTAACCCCAAAATGATCCTTGCTTGTATTAACCTCCCACTTCTTTATAGGTACCTTGAAATGTGCAAGTACAGTTGTGAGAATAAAGCCATAGGGAATGGTATGAGTTTTGGTGCCATTGATAACTCGATCAAGAAGCTGGATTATAGCTTTCAGTCATTTTCTTCAGTTGGCCTGCGAGGGTTTCCTCTACAGATGAACCAGGTTCATCTCCCCAAACAATCATTGCACCTGCGACTTTGGTTGAACTCACAGGAGTGGGTGAAGAATCAACAAGTCTTGTCCCCTTTCCCTTCACAGTACTCATAGTGCCCTTGCTCTCCTTTTTTCCTTTTTTATTTTTACCACCAACTTCTCCAGACTATGTAGTCTTAATACCTGCTATAGATCCTATAAATTTATTCTCCAAATTTGCAGCAATTAGAAATTATTTCAGGAGAAACTTTAGAATCAGAAGATACCTGTTCAGTTTCGGAAGAACCACTTTCTTCCCCCTCAGTAGCAGACTTAAAAGAATCTAGGTAGTTTAATATGGTTAGAAGTCTTGAACGGAACTGTTCACTTGTAACGGATAAGTTAAAAAGAACTTTGGTATTTGGTAGAACTCTGCTCATGATCGAAATATAGTTATTTCAAATTATGCATAGTATAGAAAACATACCGTGTTATCTTGATGAACTAGGTTCTTCACTAATAATTCTCTTGTGTAAGTCTAAATTTGCCAAAATAGAAAATATCATTAGAGATTAATGAGTCATTTTAATACATGGCACAAGAGTTTACTATGGAAAGTATGAGACTGAGCAAGATTTAATCTAATTATACACAATTTACAGACTTTCTAACCAAATTTTTATTTCAATTTTTTCATTTTTTTTCGTTTAAACTTGAACTGGTCCTTTTAGGTGATCTTAATCATCCCTAATTCCAACATGTTCCTCTTAAAGTGATCTTTACTTAAGACTTTTGTGAAGATGTCAGCAATTTGCTTGTCAGAAGCACAAAACTCCACAATGATCAAGCCTTTCTCATAGTTGTCCCTCAAAAAATGGTGTCTAACATCTATGTGCTTAGTTCTCTTATGATGAACCGGGTTCTTTGTCATACTAATAGCACTAGTATTATCATAAAAAATAGGGATGCAACCAGTATCAATTCCAAAGTCCAATAATTGTTGTTTGATTCACAGTAATTGAGCACAACATGAAGCAGCAGCAACATACTCTGCTTCAGCAGTAGATAAGACCAGTGAATTTTACTTTTTGGTAGCCCATGACACAAAGCATGAACCAAGGAAGTGTGCCATGCCTAAGGTGCTCTTCCTATCCACAAAGAAACTTGCATAATCAGCGTCAACATATCCCACTAGGTTAAAATTACTACCTTTTGGATACCAAAGGCAAATGTCAGTTGTGCCTTTCAAGTATCTCAATATTCTCTTGACAACAGTCAAGTGGGACATTTTTGGATTTTCCTGAAATCGAGCACAAAGACCTATACTGAAAACAATGTATGGTATGCTAGCAGTAAGATACAAAAGAGAACCAATCATTCCCCTATACAAATTCTGATCAACAGATAAACCAGGTTCATCTATATCCAATTTCGTAGATGTTGCAATAGGAGTGTCAATTTTTTTGGATGTTCCTTCCTGGTTTTGTTACTGAGGAATATGTTCATGGACAGGTTCCCTTGAGGTTTGAGGATCAGTTCCTCTCTAGTCAGTTCCCCTTGTTATGTTGCCCTGGGTGGAAGGACCAGTTCCATCACATGTTCCTTCCTGTGATGCATCTTTAGGTTGGACTTTGGTTTCACCATTTGAATTTTTTATTAGCCCAATCTCTTCATTATCTTGTTCCTGCCTCTCAGAAAGAATGTTAGTTTTAAAAAATAACATATACATTTTTTTGCACACATAGTTCTTTTACTATATATCTTATAAGCTTTACTATGTGAAGAATATCCCAAGAATACTCCATCATCACTTCTGGTGGAGGTTAGTCAGCTAGGGGTCGCTCTAGAGGGGGAAGTCAATTAGGTGGCGGTCAGGCCCGTTTCTATGTACTTCCAGCTAGACCTGATGTTATTGCTTCCGATGTTGTTATTACAGGTATTGTCTCAATTTGCCACAGAGATGCTTCTGTATTATTTGATCCCGGTTCCACCTTTTCTTATGTGTCATCATACTTTGCTCATTATTTAGATACGCCCTGTGAGTCTCTTGTTTCACTTGTTCATGTATCTACTCTGGTGGGTGATACTGTTGTTGTAGACTGAGTGTACCGGTCATGTGTGGTGACTATTGGGGGTCTGGAAACCCGAGTGGATCTGTTGTTATTGTGTATGGTAGACTTCGATGTTATTTTGGGCATGGATTGGCTATCTCCGTGTCGTGCTATTCTGGACTGTCATGCTAAGACAGCGACATTGGCTATACCAGGTGTGCCACGAATTGAGTGGCGAGGTTTGATTGATTATATTCTCCGTAGGGTAGTCTCATTCTTGAAGGCCCAGCGTATAGTTGGGAAAGGTTGTCTTTCGTATCTAGCCTTTGTGAGGGATGTCAGTGCAGAGATTCCCAGTATTGATTCTGTTCCAGTTGTGAGGGATTTTCCCGATGTGTTTCCTGCAGACCTGTCGGGTATGCCACCAAACAGGGATATTAATTTTGGTATTGACCTAGTGTTGGGCACTCAGCCTATTTCTATTCCACCATATCGTATGGCACCAGCGGAGTTTAAGGAGTTAAAGGAGCAGCTTCAAGAACTCCTTGATAAGGGGTTAATTTGGCCTAGTGTGTCACATTGGGGTGCTGGTTCTGTTTGTTAAAAAGAAGGATGACACTATGAGGATGTGCATTGATTATAGGCAATTGAACAAAATAACAGTTAAGAACAAGTATCCTTTGCCTCGCAATGATGATTTATTTGACCAGCTTCAGGGAGCGAGAGTGTTCTTCAAGATTGATCTCCATTCAGGTTATCACTAGTAGAATATCAGGGACTCGGATATTCTTAAGACGGCTTTCAGGACCCGATATGATCATTATGAGTTCTTGGTGATGTCTTTTGGGCTGACCAATACCCCAGCAGTGTTCATGCATTTGATGAACAGCGTGTTCTGGCCTTATCTCGACTCGTTTGTCATAGTCTTCATTGATGATATTCTGGTGTATTCGCGTAGTCAGGAAGAGAACACGGAGCGTTTGAGAGTTATGTTGCAGAAATTGAGGGAGGAGAAGCTTTATACAAAGTTCTCCAAGTGTGAGTTTTGGCTCAATTTAGCGGCTTTCTTGGGGCACATGATGTACAGTGAGGATATTCAGTTTGATCCAAAGAAGATAGAGGCAGTTCAGAGTTGGCCCAGACTGCCCTCAGCAGCAGAGATTTGCAGCTTTCTTGGTTTGGCAAGTTATTACCGCTGGTTTGTTCAGGGATTCTCATCTATCGCATCACCCTTGAACAAGTTGACTCAGAAGGGTGCTTTATTTGTATGGTCAGATGAGTGTGAGGAGAGCTTTCAGAAGCTCAAGATAGCCTTGACCACAGCTCAAGTGTTAGTTTTGCCATCAGCTTCAGGTTCATATATTGTGTATTGTGATGCTTCAAGAGTTGGTATTGGGTGTGTATTGATGAAGGAGGGTAGAGTTATTGCTTATGCTTCTCGTCAGTTGAAGCCCCATGAGAATAACTACCCCGTTCATGATTTGGAGTTGGCTGACATAGTTCACGCATTGAAGATTTGGAGGCATTACTTATATGGTGTGTCTTGCGAGGTGTTTATTGATCATCGTAGCCTCTAGCACTTATTCAAGCAGAAGGATCTCAATTTGAGGCAGCAGAGATGGTTGGAGTTGCTAAAGGACTATGATATCACTATATTATGCCATCTGGGGAAGGCCAATATGGTGGCCGATGCTTTGAGCTGAAAGGCGGTGAGTATGGGGAGTTTGGCATATATTCTTGTTGGAGAGAGACCTCTTGTAGTTTATGTTCAGGCCTTGGCCAATCGGTTCGTGAGGTTGGATATTTCGGAACCCAGCCGGGTATTGGCTTGTGTGGTTTCTAGGTCTTCCTTATATGATCGTATTAGAGAGCGCCAGTATGATGATCCCCATTTGCTTGTCCTTAAGGACAGAGTTCAGCACGATGATGTCAGAGATGTGACTATTGGTGATGATGGGGTGTTGAGGATGCAGGGCCGGATTTGTGTGCCCAATATGGATGGGTTTCGGGAGTTGATTTTGGAGGAGGCCTATAGCTCGCGGTATTCTATTCATCGGGGTGTCGCGAAGATATATCAGGATCTGAGATAGCATTATTGGTGGAGGAGAATGAAGAAAGACATTGTGGGATTCGTAGCTTGGTGTCTCAATTATCAGCAGGTGAAATATGAGCATCAGAGATCGGGTAGCTTGTTTCAGCAGATGGATATTCCAGAGTGGAAGTGGGAGCGGATCACTATAGACTTTGTAGTTGTTCTCCCACGGACTTTGAAGAAGTTCTATGCTATTTGAGTGTTTGTGGATCGGCTGACCAAGTCCGTGCACTTCATTCCTGTGTGTACTACTTATTCTTCAGAGCGGTTGGCAGAGATCTATATCCAGGAGATTGTTCGTTTGCATGGTGTCCTAGTTTCCATCATATCAGATAGGGGCACTCAGTTTACTTCGAAGTTTTGGAGGTCTGTGTAGCGAGAGTTGGGTACTCAGGTTGAGTTGAGCACAGCTTTTCACCCTCAGATGGACGGCAGTCCGAGCGCACTATTCAGATATTTGAGGACATGTTGCATGCTTGTGTCATTGATTTCGGATTGTCATGTGATCAGTTTCTACCGCTTGCAGAGTTTGCTTATAACAATAGCTACCAATCGAGTATTCAGATGGCTCCATATGAGGCTTTGTATGGGAGGCGGTGTAGATCTCCAATTGGTTGGTTTGAGCCGGGTGAGGCCAGATTATTGGGGACAGACTTGGTGCAGGATGTTTTAGAAAAGGTGAAGCTAATTCAGGAGAGGCTTCGTACAGCACAGTCGAGACAAAAGAGTTATGGTGACAGGAAGGTTCGGGATGTATCCTATATGGTTGGTGAGAAGGTTCTGTTGAAGGTTTTACCCATGAAGGGTGTTATGAAGTTTGGGAAGAAGGGAAAATTGAGTCCTCCGTTAATTGGGCCTTTTGAAGTGTTTCGGAGGATTTGGGAGGTGGCTTATGAGCTTGCTTTGCCACCCAGCTTGTCGAGTGTGCATCCGGTATTTCATGTTTCTATGCTCCAGAAGTATATTGCGGATCCGTCTCATGTTCTGGATTTTAGCACGGTGCAGTTAGATGGTGATTTGACTTATGATCTGGAGCCAGCAGCTATTTTGGAGTGTCAGATTCGAAAGTTGAGATCAAAAGATATAGCTTCAATGAAAGTGCAGTGGAGAGGTCAACCCGTGAAGGAGGCTACTTGGGAGACCAAGTGGGAGATGCAGAGCAGATATCCTCACATGTTTGAGGCTTCAGGTATGTTTCTAGACTCTTTCGAGGACGAACGTTTGTTTCAGAGGGGGAGGATGTGACGACATGGCCAGTCGTCTCATTAGTTACCGCTCTGTTTCCCCCATTTCTGTTTGTTATTACTTTGTTTGTCGGTTCAATGTGTGATCGGGTTGGTTGATTCCGGTTCGGAAAGGTTTTGGTAAGGTTTGAGACACTTAGTCTCTTTGGTGGAAGCATAAGTAGAAAAGTCAACTGGATGATGAATTATGCGTTAAAGGGCTCGGATGTGAGTTCTGATGGTTTAGATAGCTTCGGGAGGTGATTTGGGACTTAGGAGCGTGATCGGAATGTGTTTTGGAGGTCCGGAGTAGAGGCTTGAATTGGCAAAATTGGAATTTTGGCATTTTTCGGTTGATAGGTAAGATTTTGATATAGGGTTCGGAATGGAATTCCAAGAGTTGCAGTAGTTCCATTGTGTCATTTGGGATGTGTGTACAAAATTTCAGGTCATTTGGACGTGGTTTGGTAGACTTTTTGATCAAAAGCGTAATTTAAAAGATTTTGGAATTCTTAGGCTTGAATCCGATGCGAATTTGGTGTTTTGATGTTGTTTTGAGCGTTCCAAAGATTGGAACAAGTTTGAATGATGTTATGGGATATGTTGGCATGTTTGGTTGAGGCCCCGGGGGCCTCGGGTGAGTTTCGGGTGGTCAATCAGACCATTTCATGTTTTGGAAAGTTGCAGAAATTGTTGTGTGTGTGTTGCAGACATTTAGCCTTCGCGTTCGCGAGTGGGCCCCTCGCGTTCGCGAAGGGTTAGGCTAGGAGGCGGTGAAGTTGGCCTTTGCGTTCGCGAAGGTCTCACGATCGCGAAGGGTTGAGGCTCGAGGTCATCGCGTTCACGAGGTTATGCCGCGTTCGCGTAGAGGAAAGTTTAGCAGCTGGGTTCAGGTTGGCTTATTCTTCGCGTTCGCGAGAAGGGGAGCCGCGTTCGCGAAGGTTGGAGTCAGGGAGAACCACGTTCACGAGAGATCACACGCGTTCGCGAAGGAGGAAAATTGGTCATGTTAAGTTTGTGCTTCGCGAACGCGAGGCTTTGACCGCATTCGCGGAAAAGGTTTTGAATGCCTGGGCAGAATATTTAAATAGCCATTGTCCGCGATTTTGGGGCTAACTTTCACCTTTTTTAGGCAACTTTGAAGCTTTTTGAAGAGGATTGAAGAAGGATTCAAGGGGGAACACTTGGAGGTAAGATTTATGGACTTAATACTCGATTCTAATGTGAATTCTACCTAATTAATCATGGAATTTAAGCCTAATATTGAAGAACTAGGGCTTGTAATTGGACACCTAAAATTTGGGATTTGAGGGATCATTTGAGGTTGGATTTTGGTGATTTTGATATGAATGAACTCGGGGAGTGATAAGGAGTCTATTGATGTAATTTTTATCGAAATCCGAGACGTGGGCCCGGGGGTCGGGTTTGGTCAATTTCGGGATTTGTGTTGTAATTTGATTTCTTTTGAGTGGGCTTTAATCCCTTAGCATATTTTGATGGTTTTGCACTGATTTTGGTTAGATTTGGAGCATCCGGAGGCCGATTGGAGAGGCAAAGGCATCGCGGGCTAGAGTTTGGACCGGATTGAGGTGAGTAATGATTGTAAATGTTGTCCTAAAGGTATGAAACCCTGGATTACACATCGTTGTACTATATTGACGTGACACACATGCTAGATGACGAGCGTGGGGTCGTGCACTGTTGGGTATTGTGACTTAGTCCATCCCGAATGATTGTTTTACCACATATTCGATTGAAAACTATTTGCTATCATCATATTTTGGGCTGAATACCATATTTGGGCCTCGTGCCAACTATTTGGACCCTTAGGGGATTTTTACTGATATATCCTCATTGTTTTGACTTTATAGTTGTACTCAGTCATGCTATGTTCTACTGTTTTCATAACTCAGTCATGTTTATTCTATTTTAACACGTTAAATGATAATTTGGGTTGAGCATCATGTTTTACTATTGCCCGAGTGGCTTACGAGATTCTGACTGAGTAAGGCCGAGGGCCTGTGTTGTGAGGATACACTGATTTATGATTATGAGGCCGAGGGCCTGAGATCGTACGCCATGAGGTGACTTGTTGATATAAGGCCGATAGCCTATTGATCATGCCACGAGATGGCTTGATATTGCGCTAGGGCCGTAAGGGGGCCCTCCCGGAGTCTACACACCCCCAGTGAGCGCGGGTACCTATTATGATATGAGATATAGCCCGGGGGGCTGGTGTTGTCCCATAATATTGCCCGAGGGGCGGATTCTGTTGACATTGAGCCCGAGGGGCGGACTTTATGTGTTTATCTATTTTAGCTGCTTTTCATTTAATTATTTAACTATTAAAAAGGTGTTTTATAGAAGCTTCTTTTGACCTAAGGTGTCTTTATATGTTTTCACTGTTTTATTGTTTTTACTGGTTTTATATTGCTTCTTTATATTATGTTGATGTGCTTTTACTTGCTTTCTTATCGCTCAATCTTTATTTATTATTATTACTCACTGAGTTGGAGTACTCACTTTACTCCCTTCACCTTGTGTGCAGATTCAGGCGCTTTAGGTCCTGCTTGCGAGGGCTAAGAGCTTCCAGCAGATTTCGGAGTTCACTAGGTAGTTGTTCGGCGTTCGCAGCCTAGTGTCTCTCCCTTTTATCATTATTTCTTTCCTTTGTTCTAGTTATGTAATAGTTTATGTAGACTCTTTTAGACTTGTAGTTTTATGATAGATGCTCATAACTGGTGACACCCCGATGTCGGTTATATCTATTTTGCAAATTGTATTATTCACCTCTATTTTGGGATTTTTATTATGTTAAAGACTTAATCTGTATTATTTTAATTGCTTAAAATGAATTGGGTGTGTGTTGGCTGGCCTTGTCTTCACGAGAGGCGCCATCACGACCAAATCCGGGTTTAGGGTCGTGACATGGGATCATACTTACCTAGGGAGTCTTTGCCATTATTGTGCAAAAAGCATTTGCATCTAAATGTCCTAAGATGAGATATATTTAGTTTTCTCCCTTTAAGTGACCCATAGGTAATCTTCTTAATAAGAGGTCTAGTCATGCAACTATTTATGATGTAGCATGCAGTGTTCACAACTTCTGCCGAGAAGTTATGTGGCAATTTACTAGCAAGTATCATAGTCCTAGCCATTTCCTCCAATGTCCTATATTTTCTTTAAACTACTCTATTTTGTTGTGGAGTCCTAGGAGCAGAAAAATTATGATATATGCCATGCTCATCACAAAATTCAGCAAACTTAACATTTTTAAATTCAGATCCATGATCAGACCTAATTGATGCAAGTTGATTATCTTGTTGCTTCTGAGTTTTTCTAACAAAATAAGTAAACATGTTAAATGTTTTATCTTTAGATGTTAAAAATAATGTTCAAGTAAACCTAGAGTAATCATCAATAAGCACCATAACATATCTTTTACCACCTCTACTTAGAGTACTCATTGGTCCACAAAGATCCATATGGACCAGTTCCATCGTTCTGGTGGTACTTACCATTTTCTTGCTTTTGAAAGAGGATCTTACTTGCTTACCCCTTGCACAAGCCTCACAAACTTTGTCTTCCTTGAACTTAACGTTAGACAGTCCTATCACCAAGTCCTTGGAGACTAGTTTGTTGAATTGACTTAGATTGGCATGTCCAAGTCTTTTGTGCCAAAGAATGGGATCATTATCCAACACACTTAAACAAGTGAGTTCATTTTCTGAAAGTGTGGACAGATCTATAATGTATACTCTTTTTCCCTGCAAAACAATCTTGTCAATGGTAAGATTTATCACAAAATATTTGATAGAGGTAAATGCTACAAAGTTACCTCTATCACACAATTGTGATACACTGATTTGGCTGTATTTTAGGCCATCTATCAAGTAGACATTCTCAATAGAGTGAGAACTAGTCTTACATACCTTTCCAACCCCAATGATATCACTTTTCTTCCCATTTCCAAAGGAGACATTACCTCCTTTGAGGTCCTCAAGTAAAAGGAACTAGTTCTTGCTTCCTATCATATGCTTTGAGCAGCCACTATCCATGTACCATATTTGGCTGCTCCCCTTCACGTGGCCTCGCAAAAGGAAATTAGTGGTTAGTCTTAGGAACACAAACTAGCTTGGGTCCCTTTCTATAGGCAAAATGGTGAATCAAATTCTTTTTAACCCAACCTGGCAGCCTATTTTTCCCTTGAACAAATTCTTTATTCTTTTGACTAGCCTTTTCTTTTGCAATACATTCACTTTTATAGTGACCAGTTTTACCACAGTGTGTGCAAATTTTGTTCTCAGGAAGTGTGAGGTACTTGCTTTTGGGATCCCACTTAGGTGCAGAGGTCCCGTAGGCAAGTTCTCTCTTGTTGCTACTATGGTGTTCGTATAGCCATGAAAGTGCATCGGAGGACCTATTCCATTTACAGGTTCTGTCTAGCTTGTGCTTAACCTTTCTTTGATCCTTCTTAAGGACTTTTGTCTACTCATCTCTTTTGTACAACTCGTCTTTCATTTTTTTTAGGTTTTCTTCTAATGTGAGTTGTGTGTGATCAGCTTTCTTTTTACCTGTTCCTAATTTCAGTTTTAGATTTTCAGATCTTAGCTCTAGGATAGTGGTGTCAAGTTCATGAACCTGGTTCTTTTAACTCAGCATTTTTACTATCACTTTCACTAGCCTTAAGTTTCATATTTTTTCACTTAGCTTTCAAAATTACACACTCCTTAGACAGCTGCCCCTTTTTATTGTTTAGATCCTCAGATTCATCAATAAAATTCAGGAGTAACTCAGATAGGCTTTCTTTAGACAAAAATTTAATCTTACCTTTGAGATGAATTATACTTACCTCAGATTCCTCATCGGATTCTGCAATTGCCATAAGTGCTTGTTCATCTCCATCTTCATCCTCTGAGTCCTCATCTGAGATTTCTCCCCAGGCAGCAACCATAGCCTTTGGTGATCCTTTGTTCTTCTTGGGTTGAACCTGTTCCTTCTTCTTGTTCCTTCGTTCAGCTCTTTCCTTCTTCCATTCAATTTCCCATTAAGGGCAGTTTTTGATGTGGTGATCAGTCTTCCCACACTTGTAACACCCCTCATTGGTTTGTTTTTCAGGAACCCATGGTTTGTTGTATCTTCCACTTCTTAAAGGACTATTTCCTCTCATTAGGTACTTCTTGAAGTCCTTTATGATCATGGTCATATCATCCTCCTCTAGATCAGCACCTTCAGTAATTCTGAGTGACAGGCTCTTTTCCTTCTTGGGTGCATCCATCTTCATGGTTTGCCTTCTAAGTTCATAGGCAGTGAGATTTCCAATCAGCTCATCCAACTTAAGAGTGAAAATGTTCTTTGATTCCTGAATAGTAGTGATTTTGCTTTCCCAAGAGACTAGTAGAACCCTTGTCAAAATCTTCTCAACTTTGTCTTCTTCAAGAATAACCCTTCCAAGAGACTTAAGTTCGTTTGTCAGTATGACGAACCTTGTATACATCTCCTGGATGGTTTCTCCTTCCTTCATGGTGAAATTCTCATATTGAGAATATAGCAGTGTTCCTCTAGACCTCTTCACTTGAGGTATTCCTTCATGAGCCACTTGCAAAGTGTCTAAGATTTCCTTAGCAGTGATACAACTTTGAATTCTACTATACTCATATGGACCAAGTCCACACACAAGCCAATTCTTGGCCTTAGCATTCTTTTCCCATTTCCTCAAGTCCACAACATTGCAGTCAACTCTTGTTTTTGGCACATCTACTCCTTCAACATTCTTCTTCATGGTAGCCAGGGGACCATCAGTGACAATGTCCCATAGCTCATAGTCTTCTCCGATAATGTGATCTTTCATCCTGTTTTTCCATCAAGAGTAGTACGGGCTATTAAAGAGTGGAAGCCTATCAGTGATCTGTTCCTAAGGTGTTAGCCTCTTCAAGGATAACCCGCTCTAATACCAATTGATGTTTTATACTTCAATACCATACAAGAGGAGGGTGATTTGTGTGGTGTCCAATTTTTCGCTTAAACTGATTATGGAAGGACCTGGTTCTTCTATGTGTTCCTTATACTACTATTACGAAATAATAAATACAGAAATTAAGAACACAAGTATTTTTACGTGAAAAATACCTGGCTCAAAAGATGAAAAAACCACGACCTACTTTCCAGTAGGATTTTCACAAACTCTCCACTAAATCACTGAGCCAAAAATTGCATGTACAAAAACTCTTTTGTAAACCTAGGATTAACTCTAATCCTATTGTAGCAAACAACCTCTAACTATTGCGACAACTTCAACTTAACTCTAACTTAAATACTCTGATTACATATTACAATTGCCTCTAGATAAAGCTAAAAGGTACAATATAAAAACACCTACTACAATTGAACTAGAATAAAAGACAGACATTTGGAACTGGTTCTTCTATCTGGTTCACGTAGCTTCAGGTTTGCACCCTTGAATCACACACGAAATGCTTGCAAAAAGCCTTGCTATTTTACTCTCAATTGACGTTTAACTTCTGCGTTTTTGTGCAACACCGTAGTGTGAGAACATCCTGCAATTTATAGAGTTAGTAGATGAAGAAATAACTAGAGTTCTAATGTTTCTTCCTTGGTGGAAGAGTTCTAGTTGATTTCAACTTTTAACTTTTTCCCTATCTTGGATAGTGTTCTCTTTGATTAAAGAGTCCTTCTTCATATTAATTATGCAACATTTTCGATTAGAAGATATTAAATACACCAAGTTAAGCTTATCTCCTTCACGTGCATCCCATATGCTTGAATCTGCCCGTTTTTGTGCCACAAAGGATGGACCTGGTTCATGCCCGAGTTCCTTTGTCAGTCTTGAAAACTAACCTTTACTTGGGCCAACAACAGTATTAAACGATATTGTATTCAGTTATACAACATTCAATATATTATTTTATATGATTTAGATGTAGAGTAAAAATATTTTAATAGTAACTCAGGTATTGAATTATTTAAAGATAAAAATACCTTATGCAAAGCAAATCATCCCTAACTGGTTAATAATCTTGTCCGCTTTATTATTTAAGGAATTACTAAAGAACTATGTGAAAGTTGGTGGAAAATATAGAGCCCGTTTGGATTAGCTGATTTGAACTAGCTGATAAGTATTAGGTGTTGAAAAGCGCTTTTAAGTGCTGAAACCGATTTAATAAATAAGCAGTTATGTATTTGGATACAAATGCTGCTGCAGTATTTGATTAAAAAGTGTTGATAAACTCTTTTTCTGTTAAAATAACTTAAATAACCTTAGAACTATTTTATACTTATAAAGGCATAATTTCTTCAAAATTTTAGATTCTAGATCGATTCAAATACAAAATATTCTATTTGTCAATTTATTTTAAATACATATGCTTAGATAAGATAATTTTTATGATAAATATAATTTATTTTATGATAAGCATATAATCATAAGTTATAATAATTAATAAATTGACAAAAGTTTTTCAGAAAAAATAAACCTAAATAGGACAAAATATATATATTTGAAGAGAAATAAACACTGTCTTCATCACCACAACACTTAGAAAGCAATACACCAAAAATTTAATATGTCATCATTTATTACATACAGTTCAAAAATTAATACACAATCATATAGATACAAATATTCAAAGAAATAGAGAATTTGTTTATCTTAAATAGTCAATGGGAATTGCAGACTTGAAGAGGCGGGGGACGGAAGGGGGGGGAGGTTGAAACAATACTTGAGGCAGTTAGTATTGATGTAAGAGTTTTGTTCCCAAAAAAAAATATTATAAGGATAAAATAGTAACAATTTTGGTCAAACTTAAAGTGCTTATAAGCTAAAAATTCATAAGCTAGGGGTGACCAGCTTATGGCTTTTGGCTTATTTTTTACTTATAAGCTCTTGGCTTATAAGCAATTTTAACTTTACTAAATGCGTAGATAAGCCGAAAAATGTTTATAAGCTAGTTTGACCAGCTTATAAGCTTAGCCAAATACCCTCATAGTCCTTAATTTAATAGCATCTCGTGCATCTATAACTTATCAAATATTCCCTTTTGCTTACAAGCGATTGATATTTACTGCCCCCGTCTCATATTATCAGTTGTGGTTACTAAAAATAATTGTCTTCAATTATTTGTTATTTTAGAAGTTCAAGATAAAATGAATTATTTTTTTCCTTTTTTACCCTTAGTAATAATTGTTCTTGAAGATGCAAATAACACATAAATAGAATAAATATTCAATAAAGAGAGATAATTTTAAGACATAAATAAGAATAAATAGTCTAATTATTTTCCTAATTAATATTTCTTGCGAGCATGTAAAAAAGAAACACTATGGATAATTTGAGACAAAAGTAACACAATACTTACAAACTACTCCTAAAAGATTGTGAGAATTGATCTCTCTCGTCAATTCTTTTTTATTTTTTATTCTTGGGTGGGTAGCTTGATGAGATTAATTTGTTCTCTTCCCCAGTTTTCAAACGAAACTTCAATCAGTCAAACCAAATACTGAGTCTCAAGCCTTTGACAAACTCGAGATTTTAGTCAACAGTCAACTTTAACATTCCTGACTTCTCTTCTGTTCGTTTTTGACCAAGCATATCATAATCTTATAGTTTAAGTAATAACCCGCTTTTATCGAGGTATAATTGGTCTATTTGCTTATCTATATATATATATATATAAAGTTGGAAACTAACAATGTGATGCGGCACCTCGTACACGCTAGAATAACCATTTATCTTTTTTCTCTTTTTTTGGGCTTTTTATCTTCTTCTTTTTCTAATTTATCTTATTTTCAAAAATCTAAAAGTGTCTAAATGCTACCTAATTAATGAGAAAAACATGTCCCTTCGGTTACATCCGTTAAAAAGTAAGGACAAGACACATTAAAGTAAAGGAAAGATGAAAAGAGAGACTTTTCATTTTTCAAAACAGTTTATTTTAGCATATATAACAAAAGGCCTTTAGTATTTGTAACCAATAACAATGGGTCATTTCCATAATTTTGTCTACTTTTCTTCTCAAATGAATTCTTTTTTAATATAAACAAACAAAGATTATCTCATGATACTTTGAAGGTGTTGTCTGTAATGAGAAGGGTCAAGTGGCATATATTTCTCTACAAAATAAAAGGTTTTACGGAAAGCTGTAATTCCTCATATGGGAGAGTGTCCAAAAGCAGTAAGAATTATATAGAGAAAGAATCATATTTTTGTATTGAAGATGAGATGTTTTTCCACTGTTACTGAAGGGGAGAAGGTGAGAAGCCGGTGAGGGAAGAAGGATTGAGGTAGGAGTTGAATTGAAAAAGAAAAAGCGAAAAAGAAAGGTAAGGGAATAGCAAATTAATCCGACGACAAGAAGCCGACTTTTTTTTTCTGTTTCTACTTTTATTTTTTCACAAGATTTTTTTCTATTTTATTTTTTCATATGTATTTTTTAATAAAAGTTAGTGTTCTTAGCATTTAATTTGGAATGCTAAAGTAACTACAATATTTCACTGATTATATATATGTTATTCGTGATAATGTCTGTATCATTTAAGCAAAATTTTCCCTCCCAATTAAAGGGAGATAAAGAAAAAAAATTAATATTCCAATTTTTTCTAAGTTAGAATCTCAATTTTCAAAATATCTGTCTAAAACCAACTAGATGACAAATAATATTTATAAATATGCTATCAAACGATTTAAGCCCTTGAGCTTTAACAAAGATAATAAAAGAAATTAAGAATGGAAAGTCACTTTTGGATAGCAGCAATTTGAGCATAAATACACTTTTGATAAGATAAATTAAAAATATCAACTTTCTTTTTAATGGTTTTATAGTTTTTAGTTTGTCAAAGTTTTGACAAGAAAAGAAGATCATTTTAAAGTACACAAAAATTAAGAAAGGAGTAACAGAAGATCGAAGAAGTAGTTACTCAATTATTTAATGTTCTTTTGGTTACATGAACTTTCGTTATAGAAATTAGTGAAGCGGATGATCAATTACTAGAGAACAACAATTATTTTTAAAAAAATGTGGATTAATAATATGGAGCGTTTTGGATCTAATTGGAGGTATATATTTGTGTATATAGATTTAAATATAGGTATATCTTAGCTATTTATTGATTTAATATGACCGCACGAAACGCGGATAAATTAAGTAGTTTTATTATAATATGCAAATTATCCAAGAGGTGAGGCAAGATAATTAAATAGTATCTAAAGTTTGAATCTGGTACAACTTGTAAGTAATTACATGATCTCGATCGTCACTCGAATCAATGAAGATGGAGAATTTCTTTGATACAACAAATAAATTAAATAATGATGAAAATTTTCTTTTATACAACGAATAAATTTGATGTAACGAAATTTTAGAAAAGAAAAGATTAAACGAAATTAAGCTTAACAAGGAGGTTTCATTTCGGTACACAAATTATCTAAAAGAGACTTTTAGATTCCTATGTCATATATGAAACTATATTACCCTCAATGTTTAAGGTTTGATATAATTACATTTAGTATACCTAATTATCAATTATATACCATTAGTGGTTTTTAAGGGTATTAATTACACTCCTAATTTAATGGTACCGTATATTCCTTCTAATACCACTTCCCCCACGTTTCTCTCTCCAATTCCCACACCTTCACCCACGTTTCCCTCCCACGCTCATAATTTCTGTATCAAAATCCCATTATTTCTTTCATAGCCAAGGCACTGTCGGCACCTCTGCAATCTTGTCCCAATGTTTTTGTGCCCGGGGAAGATGAGCACAAGTCTGGTCGATTTGATGGTTATGATTTCGGGTTCCTTCAGTAATATAAGAGGAAAGGAAAAGAGAGCAGCAATTCCACCATTGACAGTCATTAAAAAGCTTTGAATTCAAATTTGGGTTTTCAAAAATCATTATTTTTTTGGATAGGGTGTTGTTGTAAATAATTGGGAATATGGTTTGGAGTTTATATCTCAATTTTGAGGGGTTTTGGTGAAGATTAGACTTGGTTTTGGCTGAATTTCAGATTGAAACTCGAAGAAGAAGAAGAAGAAGAAGAAGAAGAAGAAGAAGAAGAAGAAGAAGAAGAAGAAGAAGAAGAAGAAGACGACATGGCATACATTATATTGCAGTAATTGTAGATAAATTGTAGAAAATTGTTTATTTATTTTTGAGCTTTTGCATTTTTGTGTTAAAAGTTTTGATGGGAGCTTGTTATTCCACTTCATCTGTTTTGGAGCTAACTTGTGCAGAGTAGAAGATGTTTTTTAAGTTATATATATTACTATAACTTTAAATTCAAGAAAGTATGGTTGTATTGTATTTAAAGAGGCGTGAATTTGTAGAATATGTTGAATGTGAGGAATGAGTCAAATAAGACTCACAATGGCTTGCTTTGTACATTTAATTGTCACGACCCGGATTTCCCACCATCGGGAGTCGTGATGGCGCCTACTAATGGGATCTAGGCAAGCCAACCCTTGACTACTTGCTACACTTTCATTTTTTTTGTTTCTTTTTAACCAACACAAGTCGATAATATGATAAAAGCAGAATTTTAAATAATTAAGCGAAAGTCAACAATTATATATCTTAAGGCTACGTCTATTACAACTTTTAAAACTTCAAATACCCCAAAACCTGATTTCACAGTGTCACAGACTGTCTAAAAGTTACTACATACAAGGTTTGAAGAAATACAATACACTATTTTTGAACAAAGTAAATGAAACAGGAAATAGAGATAGAGGGAGACGCCAGGGCCTGCGGACGCCTGAAGGTCTACCTTGGGTCTCTGAGTGGACTGAAGGAAGCACTCCAACTACTGTCTAAAAGCTGCTCCTGGATCTGTACACAGTGCAGAGTATAGTATCAGCACAACCGACCCCATGTGCTGGTAAGTGTCTAGCCTATCCTCGGCGAAGTAGTGACGAGGCTAGGACCAAACTACCAAATAAACCTGTGCAGTTCAAATGTATATACAGCGGAAAACAAATACAGAAAATAACCAGTCAATGTGGAAGGGGGAAACATGTTGTGAGGGAGATAACAGTTCCGAATAGAAAACATCAAGTAAGGAAAGAAACCACATAACTCGAATATCAATAAAGAATCAGAAATCAACAATTTGCACGGCATCACCCTTCATGTTTTTACTCTCGTCCTCTCCAAAGCAATTTTATAATAAAAGTGTGCACGACATCACCCTTCGTGCTTTTACTTTCGCCCTCACCAAATCAATCATATAATAAAGATGTGCACGGCACCACCCTTCGTGCTTTTACTCTCTTTCCTCACCATATAATCAATGAAAATCGGTACGGAATGGTACATCGTATGGCACGACATCACCCTTTGTGCTTTACACTCTTTCCTCACAATAGCAAACAATGCACGACATCACCCTTCGTGCTTTAACACTCTTCCTCACCCAAACAACAATCACAAGCAAAGGGGCAAGGGAATAAACAAAATAGTAAAAGATATCCCGGCAAGGGAACAAACATCAATAATCTCAACATGCCGACAAGGGACATAATCAACAAAGCAACAATATCCCGGCAAGGGGACAATTTAATAACTCTTTCTCTTTCTTTCACTTTTATTTCATAACTCACTTTACCACTTGAGCCAATGCTCCAAAGGGTTCAATCATCTCATATACTTTCACAATTCATAATATAACTTGATCCAATGCTCCAAAGGTTCAATCATCTCATATATTTTCACAATTCATGATATAACTTGAGCCAATTCTCCTCGATGTTCAGAGGTTACAATTCCTTCCACAAACTTTTCACAACAATTAGAAATCATCACCAAGGCATGAAAGATACAACGAAATCAAGATCTTCAAAATTTAAAGAATCACGGTCATGTTAGACACCAACGTATAGATACTCGTCACCATGCCTATACGTCGTACTCAACAATTGTCACGTAGCAAATAAGACTCAACTCCTAATCCCTCAAGCTAAGGTTACACCAAACACTTACCTCGATGCCTCGAACACAACTCAAGTTTCAATTGTAGCTTTACCCCTCGATTCCTCCGTCAATTCGCTTGTATCTAGTCACAAGTTACTTAATTACATCAATAAACGCTAAATGAATCAATTTGAATGCATGAAAATGAGTTTTCTAAAGTTTTACCCAAAAAGTCAAAAATCGCCCCCGGGCCCACATGGTCAAAACCCGAGGTTCGAACCAAAACCCGATTACCCATTTGGGAGACAACTCGTTCCCTCTCAGGAATTGGGTTTGAATTGAAGAGTCGCCACCTAATGATTTGAGTGCATTAGGACACTAAGGAAGGTTTGATTTGAACAACGAGAGATTGGGTAAGGGCTCGAAATTATCTCAAGGGGAAGGTGTTAGGAACCTCTCAAGATCCACTAGTGTGGTTCCCGGCCAAGCTATTGTTGTGACTTAAGTACAAATAACACATAGGCAAATAAAAGCTTCAAATAAGAGGGATTTTTTCATGAATAAACAAAAGTAAGAAAATGGAACTAAAGAGTTGATTTTCTTAAAAGGAATGGTTTTAAAAAGATTTAAAAGAAACAAAGAACAAAAGGGGAGGGTGGTCCTAGGTTTATTAATAATATGGATCACCCTACACAACATCCGGTAATCACTCCTTAGTGAAGGGCTACACGTGATGTTATTGCGTGGTCATCATATCCATATCTACCCTTTCCCGCCCCATTGAGGTATTAAAGCGCAGAATGGTCTAGCTTACTTATTGCATGCTATTGCCCGCCCCAATACTATCAGACCCGGAGGTACTTGGGACTACTATTCCTAAAAGGGAGGAGAAGTCGGGTTTATTTGTAGTTTCAAAGGTAAAAATACTAAGGCGACAAAGCACAACAGGTGTGCTCTAACAGAGAATATCGAACCTCGTACGGGGTGAACTTCTTACTGAGGTAATAGATGGCCTGCTCCTTCCTCCCTATTTCATCATGCTGCCCCAGAACACAACCGAATGCTCCATCGAATACTGTAAGGTAGAGCAATAGAGGTCTACCCGACTCAGCCGGAACTAAGATTGGTGGCGCTGATAGGTACTCCTTGATTCTGTCGAAAGCTTTTTGGCAATCATCAGTCCATGTGGTAGCGGCATCCTTCTTTAACATCTTAAAGATCGGCTCATAGATGACCGTAGATTGTGCTATGAACCAGCTGATGTAGTTAAGTCTTCCCAGGAAGCTCATTACGTCCTTCTTGTTCTTTGGCGGTGGCAGTTCTTGAATAGCTTTGACCTTAGATAGATCCAGTTCTATCCCTCGGCGACTCACAATGAACCCAAGTAGATTTTCGGCAGGAACCCCAAATACACATTTTGCGGGATTCAGTTTCAGGTTGTATCTTCTCAGTCTGTTGAAGAACTTCCTCAAATCTTCCATGTGGTTAGTGGCTTTCTTGGACTTTATGATGACATCACCTACATACACCTCAATCTCCTTGTATATCATATCATGGAAGATAGTAGTCATGGCCCTCATGTAGACGACCCCTGTATTCTTTAACCCGAATGGCATCATTTTGTAGCAATACATCCCCCACGGCGTAATGAAAGCCATTTTCTCAGCATCTTCTTCGTCCATCCAAATCTGATGATATCCAGCAAAGTAATCTACAAATGATTGCAACTCATGCTTGGCGCAATTGTCGATCAGGATGTGTATGTTCGGCAAAGGGAAGTCATCCTTTGGACTTGCCCGATTGAGATCCTGATAGTCAACACAGACTCTGACCTTCCCATCCTTCTTCGGCACTGGCACAATATTGGCTAACCATGTCGGATATTCTACTACCCTGAGGACCTTAGCTTTGACCTGCTTAGTGACTTCTTCCTTGATTTTCAGACTCATGTCGGGTTTAAACTTTCTGAGCTTGTTTTACCGGTGGACATGTTGGATCAGCTGGCAGTTTATGGGCCACAATAGATGTACTTAGACCATTCATGTCATCATATGACCAGGCGAATATGTCCTCACATTCCTTCAGAAATCCTGTGTATTCTTCCTTTTCTGATGGTGACAAATGAACGTTGATCCGAGTTTCTTTGATATTTTCTGCATCTCCCAGGTTAACAATCTTGGTCTCGTCCAGGTTGGACTTAGGTCTGTTCTCAAAATTTTCAACCTCTTTAACAATCTCTTCTGGTATATCATCTTCCTCTAAATCTATGTCCGTTGTTGCGTTGTCTTGTTGCATGTCACAGCCATTGGTTCATCAAGATAGGTAATAGTAATGTTGTATAAGTAAAGTAATGAGAGAAAATAATAAGAGTAAGATTTTTAAGGAAACCAAAATGCTTTGATAAATTTCATAACTGTTTTGAACATTGGAAGATCTTATTGCGAAAATTCAAAAATGTGAAAGGAAAATCAACTAGTAAAATAAAAGATAATGCATGATGCTTTGTTCAGCCTTGCTACCCCGAGGCTTTCCGAGCTCTGGTGGTTCTGATGGTCCAATTGTTGAGGCATGCTCCTCGGCTTACGACCTGTATGGAAGGGTCTTCCTCCCCCTCCTCCTCGAAAATGACACAACAATCCATGTCATCATCTTTTAAGAAGAAATTCCTAACTGCTGCCAGTACTTCCTCTTCTTCCGACCCATAGATAACATTGGCCGGCTAGAAAGTCTGCTCCAAATGTGGTATTGGCTGCTCCAGCGGTTAGTATGGACCGTGCCATGGTGGCGACCAGTTGTTGAATTCCTCCCAAGTATACTCATATCCCAGACCAAAAGTGGTGCCATGTTTCTTCAGTTTGATAGGCTTGGCGATTCCTTGGAGGTTCTTGCCAAGTCCCTTGCCAGGCTCATATCCACTCAAGTTCAATATGCTTTCAATTTTGTTGTCCCACCATTTGTCTTTGTCAATGGCGTTGACTCACTCGATGTGGTGATAGGTTTTCCCGCCTATATTTCTCCTTCCTCCAATCGCTGGGATGGTTTGGCGACTGTATATGAGATTGCTACCATCACCATGAATGATCACCTCTTGGTGGTTTAACTCAAATTTCACCTCCTGATGCAGTGTCGATGTTATGGCCCCAACTGCATGAATCCACGGCCATCCCAACAATAAGTTGTAAGATGCTGGCACGTCTATAACTTGAAAATCAACGTCGAACCAAGTAGGCCCCATTTGCAAACACAGGCTGATTTCCCCAATGGTGGATCTTTGGGAACCGTCCTTGATCTCATGCAGCCCCTTCCGCAATGTTCTAAGTGTTACCAACGGACAAATATTGAGGCTGGACCCTCCATCAATCAGGACCCTAGTGATAAAATGATTTTCACATTGCACGGTGATGTGCAACGCTTTGTTGTGACTCAACCCTTATGGTGGCAGCTCATTTTCATGAAAAGTAATCTTGTGACTTTCCAATACCTGCCCTACCATGTTTGCCATTTCTCCTCCAGTGTTGTTGTTTGGTACATATGCCTCACTCAGCAACTTCAACAAGGCGTTCTTATGTACGTCGGAACTTTGCAGCAAAGCTAGGATCGAAATCTGTGCCAGTGTTTTGTTCAGCTGATCAATGACTAAGTATTCCTTGGCTTGTATATTTCTCCAGAGATCATCGGGACCGATTTCAGTGATGGTCGGCCGACCAGAGGCCTGCTTACTCAACTCAGCTAAATGCTCCGGAGTATAAACCCTGTCGGTTCTTGTCATACCCTGTGCCGCAACTGTTTCTTCAAATTTAGCTTTCCCTTTCCTTCTTGCCTCGGTTATGTAATCCCAAGGTATGGCATTTGTATGGAACTGTGTTACGGCCGACATTGTTACTGGGATGGGCACCTTTACTCCGAACGGAGCATGTATTTTGGAGGGTAAAACTGCAACTTCAAATAGTGCATTTGCTGGAGACCCAAACTCGACCTCAATTGGTGTTGGCGTCTTTGTGGGGGTGGTGCTTCAAACTCAAGTGGTACAGACATGTTTACCTTGGCATCCCCAGAAGGCTGAGTTTGGACTACCATCGGATTGAGGGTGACTATTGGCTTCTTTGGTTCGTCACCTTCTGTGATTAAACCGATCGATCCTTTGGGATCCCAATCATCCTCTATTTCAATCATGTGAACACCTTCACCCTTATGGTCCTGCAGAGGGTTATTGTGGACGTTCAGAGTAGGCTCCTTTGCTACAATAATCTTGTTATCGATTAGAGTCTGGATCTTATCTTTCAGAGAACGGCATTCATCAATGGTATGTCCCTTTATGCCGGAATGGTATGCACAGTATTTATTTGGATTGACCCACTGAGAAGGGTTTTCAGAGGTTATAGCAGTGATAGGGGTGACATAACCAGCAGCTTTGAGCCTTTCGTACAGCTGGTCAATCGGTTCAGCAATGGCGGTATACTGTTTGGGGGGTCTGCGGTCGAAATTTGGTCGAGGTCTAGGAAAGTTTTGACGTGTGGGAGGTGATTGATAGTGGGATGGCTGAGCATTGTAGGCTTGGTAGACATGTGCAAGCTAGGAATATCTGGGTGAAGTAGGTTGATATGTAGGAGGTGGGGGTGATTGGTAAGTAGGTGATGGAGCTTGGTAAGAGGGTGAGGGTGCTTGGTAATTCGGGGTAGGCTGATATGTGAGTGGAGGTATTGGATAGGCTTGGTATTTGATAGGGGATTTGGGTCTTTGTGCAACCATTACGACACCTACGTCCCTTTTCTTGGACGTACCACCAGAATGTAAAGCCTAGCTTGCAAAGCTTCAAAGTTTGTAACCATACCACTTTTGATGCCTTCCTCGATCATTTCCCCTAGATTGATGATGTCGGAAAATTTCTGGCTCCCAATCAACATCAGCCTTTCATAGTACTGCGGGTCTTGAGCCCGGACAAAAAACTTATTCATTTGTTCTTCTTCTAAAGCAGGTCTGACCTTAGCAGCTTCTGATCTCCAGCGAGTGGCATACTCACGGAATGTATCTGTGGGCTTCTTCTTTAAGTTCTGAATGTAGAATACATATGGTGCATTTTCTATGTTGAACCTGAACCTGTCCATAAAGTCAGACGCCATACTCACCTAGTTCGACCATTTCTTCGGGTCTTGGCTAATGTACCAAGACAGAGCATCTCCCTTCAGACTCCTCATGAAAAGCTTCATGCGAATCCTTTCGTCTTTCCCTACTCCGACCAACTTGTCACAGTATGTTCTCAAGTAGACTCTCGGATCCCTAGTACCATCAAATATCTCGAACTTAGGAGGTTTGTACCCCTCGGGCAGTTCGACATCCGGTTGTATGCAAAGATCTTCATAGTTCAACCCTTACTTCCTTCAAAACCCTGAATTCGACTGGTCAATTTCTTGAGTTCCGCAACCAGGTTCCTGATGAGTGAGTCTTTATCATAAGACTCGAGTGTGCTTCAGACAGGTTGGGTGGAGGGTGGCATGGTTTCCACATAGATGAGGGTGTTATGGTGGGCGTGGAAATGGTCATTTGTGGATTTCAGAGGTTTTGGGATGAGTAGTGGAGTGTGGCAAGTATTGCAGTGGTGGTGAGGAGCGGGATGGTTTTGTGATTTTGGGATGTTTTGTGGAGGCGTGGGGTTCTGAACGTTTGGAAAATTGATATCTGGAGTGGTGAGGAAAAATGATAAGTTTGCTAGATTCCGAACCTGATCAATTTCCTCCTGAAATTTCAACAGTTTCTGCTCGAGTTGGGACGCACTTTCTTTGGAGACCTGAGCACCATGAGTGACCTATACCCGTTCAGTTGAGTTTTCCTTTCTAGTGTTGTTCAAATCTTCCATTTTTCCTTTGTTCCTGCTTCTGATAGGACTAGGAGGAGGAGTGGGTGGAAGGCCCTTTGATCTTGTGGAATATGATGACGATGTCAGAGTGCACGAACTAACCTTTGGGGAGGGGAGTAAATAAACAAAAAGTAAAAACAAAAAGGTAACAAGTCAGTGAGGATTATAAGAAAGTGTTATGATATTTAAACACATAGTGCAAGAATGTAAATCGTGTACTAATTTGGGAGCCTCATTGTGCCCGAGGTAGGCTTAGCGACAAATTGATTTGGAGAACTTAAAATGCTAAATGCCTCATTTTATTGATAAGAAGTAGACGAATCCCAAAACGACACTAAATAACAAGGAATAAAATGTCACTAGTGGCCATTGGCCTTATTACATTTCATAAAGTAAAAGAAAACTCCTATCTATTTGGTCCCAGAAGGACCTTCCCCAGACTCGGCATCTTTAGCTCTATCGAACAGCTTCACCAGCTCGCAAAGTCCCAGCAGCAGGTAGGCTCTGGCCAGGTGTCCACCCTCGTTTCCTTTAGCATTCTAGCAGTCCTCAATCCTCTTGAGAAACTTCCTTTCCAGCTCCACTAAACCTTGTTCCAGGTATCCTAGTCGCTTGTTGGCACTGACAGCCATGTCTTTTCGATCAGTTTTTGGTGGGCTTATTGAATCTTGCGGTTCTCGCTTTCACATTCCCGAATGCTCTTGCGCAGTTGGTTGTATTTGAAATGTGCTTCAGCCCTTTCATCGATGATTTTATGACCTCGAACAAACCCGGGTTAGCCCAGACCTTTGTGATTATCCTCCAGCCAGCCTGAATAGTATGGGGTGCAGTCAGCATGGTATCTGTCTGGTTCGATAGTATCTCTTCCCATGATGATCTTGCAATGCCACATGTGTTGAGCTTGGCACTTATAAGGACTGTCATCAGCTTGGAAGTCAGCCCGGAAGTGACTCATCTTGTCGACCCATGGTATAACCTGCTTCCTACCAGCCTGTCTCATAACTCGGAGAGGGACATAAGGGTAGGTTCCTCTCAAACCGTTCAATATCAGAAATGGTGCGTCCCTGGATCAGGCAATGAACTCTTCAGTAGGGAACCACTCGAACATCCATTGTATTTGATCCTCAGTTAGATTTTCAAACAGCTCCACCCACCCCCTTGGCATCTTCTAGCTGAGCAAACATGTTGGGCATGTAGTTCATTCGCCTTGGTTGATGGAAGGCTATATGATCGTCCCAGTCTCTACGTTGAATCTCTTACCTATATTCACCCCTTTGAAGATGCTCCATGAGCTAGAGCTGGAGTAGCAAGTTGCAGCCCTCGAAGTGTGGGGCTCCTTGTTGACACTTTTCCTAGGCTCGGTATATCTCTGCGATGATCAAGGGCACTATGCTAAATGGTTGTCCACCAATTCCCTCCATCGAAGTTTTGGCGACCATGGCTAGCCTGGTGTGGATTCTTGCTTTCTTCATTGGGAACACTATCATCCCCAAGAAGCAGAACATGAAGACAAAGACCCTTCGGTGAATACGCCCCAACGATGTAAGGGCGAACTCATCCGGACATGAACGGTAGGATTTGCTGTGATCGTACCTCTCGTACAAATAATCAAAGGGAATGTTGGACTCCTTCAAACATGTCAAGTCTGGATTATTCTTTAGGCCCATCATTTTGAGAAAACCTATACCCTTGTGATTTTCCGGCATTAACAAACCCGGTGTCTCCCATGGTATACCGGCCAATCCTCCTATTTCCTCTAGCAGGGGTGTCATCTCAATCTCTCCGAAGCGAAACACAGACCTATCATAATCCCAGAACAGAGTAGCAACTTCTATGATTTTGTTGTTGGGTTGGACCTCCAGGAGGGAAGGTAGATTTCCTGGGTATTTTCGGACAAGAGTCTGATCATTGGAATGAAGATCCTCCCACCAGCTTAGCAACCTTGGGTGGATGTTTGTGACCATGCCGAATCTGGGGACTTCGTGCCTCATGTTTCTGCAAGACTTTGGGTTAGGTCCTTACCCCCACCAGACTCGACTATTAAATACCAATAATTGACATAAAAACAATTAGTTCACCAAATAAATGCACAAAACGTGATAGTGTCCGTTTGGGTTTTTGGGAAACATAGTGGACTTTGGACAAGGCTATCTTAAAGAGTAATTATGCGGACAACATAACTGACTCGGCTAGGTTTGACCATTATGTATGCACAGTTGAGTAAGGTTTCTATGAGGTCTTAGACTGGTACCCTTGAGCGGACAACTCAAGAGGGAAAGGTACGGAACCATCGACTACACTGTTGATCGACTGGTTTTACCGCAAATACGCCTTTGCCGGATTTAAAGGGTGATAATATCGGAAGAGCGCATCACTCATTATAAGCGTTGCTATGGTATTTGTTTGGCACGAGTGGAATATGATGTTGGGAACATGCATATGCAATAATTAAAACAAGTCGTCACGTATTTACACGTTCATAAAGTAATAATTACAATAATTTAAAACAGTAATAAAGGAGTGCAGTAAAGGAAAGCAGTGAAAGAAACAAGAGACAAGTTAGTTAAGAAACAAGAGACAAGTTAGTTTTTGTAGTAGAAGAGGGAATTAAATGCTTAAAGGTATTAAACAAATAAAGCACACAAGAAATGTAAAGTCACAGTAATAGCTTAAAATGGTAAAAGCCTAAAAGTCATCCCCAGCAGAGTCGCCATGCTGTCGCGCCCCCCTTTTTCTCGCGAAAATCGGGTTTGTGACATTTGGGAGACAACTCGTTCCCTCTCGGGAATTGGGTTTGAATTGAAGAGTCGCCACCTAATGATTTGAGTGCATTAGGACACTAAGGAAGGTTTGATTTGAACAACCAGAGATTGGGTAAGGGCTCGAAATTATCTCAAGAGGAAGGTGTTAGGCACCCCTCAAGATCCACTAGTGTGGTTCCCGGCCAAGCTATTGTTGTGACTTAAGTGCAAATAACACATAGGCAAATAAAAGCTTCAAATAAGAGGGAATTTTTCATGTAATAAACAAAAGTAAGAAAAGGGAACTAAAGAGTTGATTTTTCTTAAAAGGAATGGTTTTAAAAAGATTTAAAAGAAACAAAGAAAACAAAAGGGGAGGGGGGTCCTAGGTTTATTAATAATATGGATCACCCCACACAATATCCGGTAATCACTCCTCAGTGAGGGGCTACACGTGATGTTATCGCGTGGTCATCATATCCATATCTACCCTTTTCCGCCCAATTGAGGTATTAAAGCGCGGAATGGTCTCACTTACTTATTGCATGCTATTACCCGCCCCAATCCTATCAGCCCCGGAGGTACTTGGGACTACTATTCATAAAAGGGAGGAGAAGTCAGGTTTATTTGTGGTTTCAAAGGTAAAAATTCTAAGGCGACAAGCAGAAACATATATATAGCAAGTATGGGGAAACACATAAACAAATAAAGCTCAAACAGGCCTCCTTAAATCAAAGAAAAACATATAGTTTAGAATGTCTTACATGTACTGATTAGGGTATGATTAAACTTAAAAGTTGGGGCAGACTGATTTATTGCATATTTCAGATAAGAAGCCCGAATCAGGCCTGTCTGCTGGTTGTAGTTAATAAATCTGATTCAGTTTATAAACTGTCCTATGGCTTGCCTAAGTGTTAGACGAAAACCTATAGGCATGATATCTACTGATTTCAAAAAAGATGAAGTATACTGATTTTAGAAAAGGTTGTCAGTTATTCAGGAAAGACGAGTTTTGACAAAAGATCATAAATTCTGTAGACATTAGACATTGTTGTTACTGGTTTTAGACTTATAAGTGAGTGAAACCAGACTTGGTTGATAGTTCCTATAGGCATGCTTTCTATGCGTTGCTGATTTAAAAAAAACCTTTTGGACATAATAAGAATGCAGAAACCCTATAGGCATGACATCTAGTTGTAGTTGATTTTCAGAACCTATAGACATGTTCTCTACATGCATATGCAGAAGTCACGATATCTACATGAAAGTGCAAGGTCCCTATAGTCATGGTATCTAAATGAGAATGCTGAAGTTCCTATAGACGTGGTAACTAAATGAGAATGCAGAAAATCTTATAGACATGGCGACTAAATGAGAATGCAGAAATCTTATAGGCATGGTAGCTATATGAAAAATGCAGAAATCTTATAGGCATGGTAGCTATATGAAAAATGCAGAAATCTTATAGGCATGGTAGCTATATGAAAAAATGCAGAAATCTTATAGGCATGGTAGCTATATGAAAAATGCAGGAATCTTATAGGCATGGTAGCTATATGAAAAATGCAGGAATCTTATAGGCAAGTTATCTACCCTTTTTTACATGCATGGTTACCCTTCCCTTTTCACTAACCATCCCCAAAAGTTATTACAAGTTATTACAGTCCAGATAAAATAAAGAAAAATACATCAGAAATTGAAATTACAACCAAAGAGAGCCAAATTCAGACTTCCTGTCTGAAGTATGAAGTAAACCAACTACAAAGATCATGTTTCAAAGCCTTTCTCCCACTTGGGTTTGTCAGAGTTCCCTAAGAGTTTCATAAGAACAGTAACAGTGCAGTCCAACGGTAGTCCCAGCTACCAAAGTTTTCCGAACTACATTGACCTGATTCCTATTTAGCCCAGGATATGTAGGAAACCTTTGAAGCAAAGGTTCGGTCAAATCTTTTTCAAAAAATGCTTCAACGGAGTACTCGAATGGGCAAAAAATCGCTCGCTTTATCTTTGCACGAAAACCCTTCGTGTCTTCGGGCAAAGAGGGGCAGCTGTAAGCACGTGATTTTTGCCCTATATGAGAATTACTCCCAAAAAATTCAAAAATAAAATAATTTTTCTTGGTGTGCAATTTTTGTGATATTTTGTGTAACTATTTGTATGTTTGTCTATGCATGTTTATTTGTTAAATTAATAAAAAAATACAAAAATAGGCATCTTTTGCATTTTTAGCATTTAATGTCCAAATGAACAATTTTATGCTTAATTATTACTTAATTGTGCGTTAATTGTTATTGGAAGTTAATTTGCGCTTTTATAACTTAATTTAGTTCTTAATAATAATTTAAGTACTTTTATAATTTAGTTTTAGAAAAATAAAAGAAGAAAAGAGAACAAAAATACAAAGAAAAATCGGATTGGGCCACTTCTTCAATTTCAAACCACAGGCCCAAATAATTGCCCAACTTTCCCCATGACCCGGTCCGTTTCAAACCGGGTCGATCCGGTCCGCTCCATTAACCCAACACCCCTTCTTCATTTTTGTCCAACACAAAACAAAACCAAAAAAATAAAAAATAAAAAGTGAATTATCACTATTAATAGTTTTATTTTTTGTTTTTTATATATAAAAAAAATCCGAAAATATTTTATTTTATTTATTATTTTTATTTTAAAATATATATATATATATATATATATATAGTAATTTCGGAAATGATTTTAAAAAAATAAAAAAATAAAAAAAAGTAAAAGAATGTAGAAAATTTTAAAAAAGTAAAAAGTTTTAAAAAATTTAAAAGTAAAATAAGGTTGGAATTAAAAAATAAATATAAAGGTATCTGAAAATTTAAAAAATTTAAAGTAATTGAAAGTAGCATTTTTAAAAGAAAAAGAAAAGATAGTGGTTTGTTTTTTAAAGAAAAGTTAAATAAAGTGAGATTCTCTTTTAAAAAAATAAAAAGTGGGATTTTAAATAAGATAAAGTAATTAAAGTTGGAATTTTAAAAATAAAAGTAAATAAAGGTGGGATTTCTTTTTCTAAAAAAATAAAAGCAATTTGTAAGTGGGATTTCTTTTAATTAAAAAAATAATAAAATAATAAAAAACAAATCTGAAAATTTCGAAAATTTTGCTATAAATAAAAGAGAAAATTTAGGAAGAAGGGGTGGAAAAACTAGATAGAGAGAAGAAGAAAAGAGGGGGCGGAGAGAGTAGTATACACTCGATACACACTCTGGATACATAGAATATACAGGGACAGAATTCATTTTGAAGAGAGTAAAAAATATAGAAACAAATTTTCTGAAATATTGAGAGTGGAAGAACACCATAGAGAGTTCAAATCTAGAAATAAAAAAATAAAGAGAGATTTCCGCACTATTTGTCTTCTCCATTTTTACTAGTTTTCTCCGTGTTGCTGGGATTTCTGGACTGAGGTGTTGAAGCTACTGTGTTGGGCTTTCTGCTGCTGTATGTTGTTGTGTTACATACTACTCTCCTACTTCTTTTCTTCTTGTACTGCCATTTCCAGGTACACATTTGTACACTCTTGGCTTGAAGCGAAAAAAATGAAATATTAATCAGGCTTTGTTTCTGTTGAATTCCTCCTGTTTAGATTTGTGTTTGAATATTAATTTTCCTCTCTTTGTATAAAAATGTAGTTGATTGATTAATGAGTAATAAGGTTACATATGTATAACTTCTTCATATAATAATGTTAGTTTAAATTAATCGAAAAATAGTTAATCTGTTTTGATATTATGGTGTGTCAATCTCATGTTCTAGTATTATTGAATAAAAGAATATAGAATGAAAGCAGTTTTTCTTTGAACAAACTCGATCGCAATTTTCCATTCGCATTAACCGTAAACTAATAACTAATAAGTTACATCTTTTCAGCATGTAATTAATTGAGGTATTTTCTTTTGTTTTAGAGACAAACTTAATAGAAAAAATGTAGTCACTGTAGGTTTATCCTTAAAAATAAAAATGAGATGAGCCTCGCCGAAAAATACAAAAATCGCGGGGCCCTCAGTAAATATTTGCTTTAAAATTGCTTAGACTTCGGGATGGACCGTTTAGCAAAATTCCACGGCCTTCCTAAAATAATGATACGCTAGTCACTTTAGGCGCGTATTTAATAAAGTTATCTCTTTAAACTCGGGTGCACATTGATGTGACCCAAATCCAAATCTCAACGGAGTCGAGATATGTCAATAACCACGGGTGCATTGATGTAACGTGGTTCGAGATATGTTTTCACGACGTTGCAATTCTCGTAAAATAATAATTATGAAATTGGTAAAAAGATAAAATTTGCACATAAGTTCACATTTGTATAAAATCAGATAATCAAGCCGAATATGACAGTTGAGCGACCGTGCTAGAACCACGGAACTCGGGAATGCCTAACACCTTCTCCCGGGTTAACAGAATTCCTTATCCAGATTTCTGGTACGCAGACCGTAATATAGAGTCATTCTTTTCCTCGATTCGGGATTAAATTGGTGACTTGGGACACCCTAAATCTCCCAAGTGGCGACTCTGAAATAAATAAATAAATCCCGTTTCGATTGTCCTTTAATTGGAAAAACTCCCTTGTACCCTCGCGGGTGCGGAAAAAGGAGGTGTGACAGCTCTGGCGACTCTGCTGGGGAATACTTTGACCCAGAACCACTGGTTCAGGGTTAGAAATTCGAGCTTAGATAAATTGTTATGTTTGGCTTTATTTGATTTTTACATGTTTTGAGCCTAATGTGCTAAATGTTGCCTTTACCGCTTTGATATTATCTGAACTGTATATAAACTATGCCGAAACCTACTCTTCTTACCTCCGGGGATGTGCTTACTGGTTAAGACTCCCTATTCTATTAGTGTCATACTTTGGAAAAAAAGTCAGCGGTCAGGTGAATACCTTTGGGTTTTGTCAAAAATAAGCCAAGCCAGCTTCAGCCGCGTCTTAAACCGTTCTTGCCGAAATAGCCTTAGAGTATCTTTCAGTTGTCGAAAGGCTATTTTCGTAAAAGAACGGACAAGTTTGTAAAGTGTCATAAAATAATCCTCCTCGGCCTCAAAATTCATGTGAAATTTGGAAGGGGCCACATTTGCAAAAATAGCCGTTTGGTTGCATTTGACAAACGGGGAAAGGAAGCTAGCGTTTGTTTTTGAGTTTGTAAATCTTTTGATTAGAATATGCGGGTTGTTTGATTTTCAAGTTTGTAGGTCATCTTTAAACCTTTGAAACCCAGTTTGTTTTAATATGAAAATAAAAAAAATGTTGAGTATTGTTTATCTTTATTGGGCCGAACTACGCAAGGTCTGATTCATGCGGGGTCATGATACGTAGGCAATCTCCATAAGATTCGACCACAAAAAAAAATTTGAGAAAAAAAGAGAAAAAAAATGAAAAATCGAAAGAAAAAGAAAATACAAAATAGAATAAAATACAGGGGTCCCCAAAGTACTTCAAAGGGGCAAATAAGCAAGCCAGGATGACACATGTTGTTTGAAGCAAAGCATGTTAGAAACGGTTAACTGCCTAGGAGCATTGCATCCTCAATGTGTTGTTATCAAATCTGTTAAACTCTAAACGCTAACAAGCTTGTTGTTTTCCGAATCTCAAACAGTTAGTTGTTAAAGAATTCTGGCAACACACTCTTACCAAACTAGACCCAAAGGACCAATAACAACAAGCATGACTACTTCACAGAATAGTACCGAGGAAGAAAGGTCGATGAGCCAGTTGTTAAAGGAAGCGATGGAAAAGATGGAAAGGATGGGACTAGAGATGAACGCAATGCAGCTAGCTCTAGCCAAAGCACAAAGGAGCCCTGAGCCACTAGGGCACGTGCCCGAATACCCCCACTCCGGCCCTTCAACAAGCCTCCCAAATCACCGTTGTCTTCAGGAGAGAAGCCTCCATGATTCCCAAGCTCCACCATCCCTTCAACCTCTCCCGACACCAAATGTTCCCACTTTTGTGGGACCCACATCAGTCACCCTACAAAGAACGACCATCGAGCCATTGTTTCAGGCTCCTGATACGCAATACTATCCCCCTGAGCCCACATTTCATGCACCAGAACCCCATACCTACAACCCGCACTTAGAGGTACTGGCAGAGATTGAAAAGCCGGTTAAAATCCCCGAACAAGATGAGGTGACGAGGAAGTTCAAGAGCCTGGAGCAGTCCTTCAGGAACCTGCACGGATTGGGCAACCAGGTCAGCATGGTCTACAAGGATCTATGCTCTTTCCCGGATGTCCAACTCCCGGTTGGGTTCAAGATGCCTAAGTTTGATTTATATGAAGGGCACAGTGATCCCATGGCGCATTTACGGGGATTCTGTAGCAAAATGAGAGGGGCAGGTGGCAAAGATGAGCTGCTGATAGCTTATTTCGGCCAAAGTCTGAGTGGATCGGCACTAGAATGGTATACCAGGCAGGATTCCAGCAGATGGTACACTTGGGATGATCTGGCGCAGGCTTTCGCAGGTCATTTTCAATACAATCTCGAGATAGTCCCTGACCGTCTCACATTGCTGAGGACTGGAAAGAAGCCTGGGGAAAGTTTTCGTGAGTTTGGGTTCCGCTGGAGAGAGCAAGCGGCCAGAGTTGATCCTCCCATGAAAGAGGGAGAAATGGTGGACTACTTCTTGCAAATGCTTGATCCAACTTACTTTGGTTACTTGGTGACAACGGTTGGGAAATCCTTCAATGAAGTGGTAAAGATAGGGGTCATGATAGAGGAGGGCCTAAGGTCTGACAAAATCCTAAATTACTCAGCGCTCAAGACGACGACCCAGGCTATTCAGAGCGGCGCGGGAGGTGCGCTCGAGGTTGCATCAGTCGAAGCAGGTACTGGGTCCAAATTCAAAGGTCTTTCCCCTCACTACCAGCCCAGGCCCAATCATCCAAATTATCCACACACTCCATACAACCTTCCACAACCCTACTACCCACCATCAGAGCCACTCTTTTCAGACCATCATGCCCAAGCCTGTCCCCGAGCTCCATATAATCCGCGTTTGTTAGCCCCTAATGTTGAGGCATGAGGGATGCCGAGAAGAAACGAGGTCAAGGGCTTGTACATTTCCCCTTGACATGGTTTCTGGAAGTATTGACAAGCAATGTATGAAGCTGGGAGTGTGTTTAAGTTGTGCGACAACTTGGGCAGGTCAGCTAGACAAGGTGTCTTCAGTGATGGGAAGAAAACCTTGGTTGTGGGCGACGGCTATGGCAGAGGAAGATAAGCACATGGCACTTGGCTAAGGCATGTGTGCGGAACAGTGGGACAGCATGGCTGTGACGAGAATATTGTCACAAGCGAAAATGTGCGAGGCATGGTCCGAAGACAAGGCTAGGCAGGCTGAAGGCAAAATGGGCAGAACTGTGAGACAAGTGTGCAAGACATGTGACAGTGGGGCAGCACTAATGATGGCCATTTCGTGGAAGGCCCCATTGATGGGTGAGTGCTTCAGAAAGTGCTCCAGAAAACATGGCTGGGTGCTCCACCAAGATGGCTGAGTGCTGCACTAAACATGAATAAGTGCTGATAGTAATTATAGTGCTTATATGGCCCACTTGTAAAAGCTGTCCCTTTTGTATTTGCCTTAGTAGCTAGCCCTTGTAAATCTGCCAGTAGCAGCCCCTATATATTTTGTGTTGTATTTCGTTGGAAAGGCATCAGATCATATGTGAGCCTTCCAACAGAGAGTCCTTTGTGTATATTCTGCGAGAATAATAAAGGTTGGGTTTTTACCCGTAATTGTGTGTGTTGCATACGTTTTGGGAAAGTCTGAAATAATCCAAGTATTACATAGTGAGGGAAAAGAGGGCTGAAGTAACTTGAGTGTCAGGTTGCTGCCTTATAGAGTCATTTGCGAAAAATTGACCCTGTAACAACTGGTATCAGAGCCTTACTCTTAGCTCGTAATCATGGCTGGAGGATCCAATGCAGACTTACGTGATCGTGTGCAAAGGTTGGAGGCACTGATGGGTGTGACTGATGATCCCTTAGACATGGATGATCTAATTACAGAGATCCATCGTCTAAAGGATGGGATGAATGAGTTTCGAGAAACTATTCATCAAACGTGTGAG
Source organism: Nicotiana sylvestris (assembly GCF_000393655.2). Taxonomy (NCBI): domain Eukaryota; kingdom Viridiplantae; phylum Streptophyta; class Magnoliopsida; order Solanales; family Solanaceae; genus Nicotiana; species Nicotiana sylvestris. The sequence continues at coordinate 27,049,446 of NC_091063.1, read as the reverse complement.
GCCACAAACGAACAAGTTGAAGATCTTAAGAGGGAGAACGAAAATCTCAATACGGAGATTACTGTCCTTAGAAGAGCTTTGGCCAATCCTGTCCGAGGTGGTGAGGAACGTTCCAAAGTTAAGATCCCGGAACCAAAGGCGTTTGGTGGAGCGCGTAGTGCAAAAGAACTGGAGAATTTTCTATGGGATATGGAGCAATACTTTATTGCTGGCAAGATCCCTGGCGGAGATAAAGTGACCATTACAAGCATGTACCTCACGGGAGATGCTAAACTATGGTGGAGAATTCGCATGTCTGATGATCAAAGTGCGGGCAGGCCCAAAATTGATACATGGGAGAAACCCCGTAAGGAAATGAAGGATCAGTTCTTACCTAGCAACGCATCTTGGCTTGCTAGGGATCGCTTGAAGTGCCTACGTCAAACCGGACCAGTTCGTGATTATATTAAGGAGTTTACTTCCTTAATGTTAGACATTCAAAATATGTCAGAAGAGGACAAGTTACACAATTTCATTTCTGGAATGCATGCATGGGCGCAGAATGAACTTAGGAGGCAGAATGTGAAGGACCTCCCTAGTGCGATTGTTGCAGCAGACTCGCTGGTAGATTACCGCAATACCCGAAGTCTTTCTGAAGAACCCTCTACTTCAAAACCTAAGAAAAGGGTAGAGAAGAAAGGGGATTGGAAGAAAGAAGCTCGTAAAGAAGTTGCGGAAAAGGGGAAGATAGTGGCTGGTGGGTTCGCAAGAAACAAAGGCAATGCCAACAAAAAGGGCGATGGTTGTTGGACTTGCGGAGGAGCTCACCTTGCCAAACATTGCCCAAACCGTGAACGAGTCAATGCCCTGCTTGGAGCAGAAAATGAGAGGGAAGGAGAAGGTAGAGAAGTTGTTGCCTTAGTAAACCCTTTGAAATTGTTAAATGTCATGGCGTTGCTTAGCAATACAAGTAACAGAAACGACCCTCATTCTTTACTGATGCACATTGAAATGAAAATCGGAGATCTAAGTGTGATAGCAATGGTAGATACTGGAGCTACTCACACCTTTATCTCGGCGAAATTGGTGCAGAAGTACGGGTTGGCTGTGACGAAGAGTCCCTCTTAAATGAAGACAGTGAATGCAAAAGCCCAAGCCATTGTGGGTATGGCTTATGGCGTCCCTATGTCAGTTGGAAACTGGAAAGGGAAAGTTTATTTGATGGTGATTCCATTGGAAGACTTTGAGATGATCCTTGGAATCGACTTTATGAAGAAGAATTGCTTTGTTCCAATGCCTCACTTGGACGGAGTAATGATTATGAATGAAATGGCTCCTGGCTTTGTGAAAGTCGTTCATCCTTATGAGAGGGAAAAACGCATGGGAAGGCTTCATTGGTATCTGCCGCGACGGTAGAAAAGGGCCTGAGAAGAGGAGAAGAAACTTTCCTTGCTGCGATGGTCGAGGTGAAGCCTAACGAGAGGATTGAGGTGCCGGACTGTATCGCTCCAATATTGAGCGATTTTGCTGATGTGATGCCGCTAGAGTTGCCTAAACATCTACCACCACGGAGGGCTATTGATCACAAGATAGAGTTGCTACCGGGTTCTATACCTCCTGCTCAATCTCCTTATCGGATGGCACCAAAAGAGTTGGCGGAGCTGAGAAAACAACTTGACGAGTTGTTAGATGGGGGATTGATTCAACCATCAAAAGCTCCCTTTGGTGCCCCTGTATTATTTCAGAGGAAGCAGGATGGAACGCTTCGAATGTGTGTTGACTATCGAGCATTGAACAAAGTGACTGTGAAAAACAAATACCCAGTTCCGTTGGTACAGGATTTGATGGATAGATTAAGCAAGGCGTGCTGGTTCACAAAGCTTGATTTGAGGTCTGGTTATTGGCAAGTGCGGATAGCTGAAGGTGATGAGTCAAAAACAACCTGTGTTACAAGGTATGGCTCATATGAATTCCTTGTTATGCCGTTCGGGTTGACAAATGCCCCTGCCACCTTTTGCAATCTGATGAATGATGTGCTATATGAGTACTTGGATGACTTTGTGGTGGTCTATTTAGACGACATTGTTATCTATAGTAAGACCCTGGATGAACATTGCTCACACTTACAAAGGGTATTGTCTCGCCTAAGACAGTACCAATTGTATGTGAAGATGGAGAAGTGTGAGTTTGCCAAACAAGAAATTAAATTTCTTGGGCACTTGGTGAGTCAGAATCAAGTGCGAATGGACCCAAAGAAGGTGCAGATCATTGTGGAATGGCAGGCACCTAAGTCAGTGAAAGAATTGAGATCTTTCCTTGGGTTAGCTAATTATTATCGTAAGTTCATTGCCGGGTATTCAAATAGACTCTATAAGGCAGCAACCTGACACTCAAGTTACTTCAGCCCTCTTTTCCTTCACTATGTAATACTTGGATTATTTCAGACTTTCCCAAAACGTATGCAACACACACAATTACAGGTAAAAACCCAACCTTTATTATTCTCGCAGAATATACACAAAGGACTCTCTGTTGGAAGGCTCACATATGATCTGATGCCTTTCCAACAAAATACAACACAAAATATATAGGGGCTGCTACTGGCAGATTTACAAGGGCTAGCTACTAAGGCAAATACAAAAGGGACAGCTTTTACAAGTGGGCCATATAAGCACTATAATTACTATCAACACTTATTCATGTTTAGTGCAGCACTCAGCCATCTTGGTGGAGCACCCAGCCATGTTTTTTGGAGCACTTTCTGAAGCACTCACCCATCAATGGGGCCTTCCACGAAATGGCCATCATCAGTGCTGCCCCACTGTCACATGTCTTGCTTACTTGTCTCACAGTTCTGCCCACTTTGCCTTCAGCCTGCCTAGCCTTGTCTTCGGACCATGCCTCGCACATTTTCGCTTGTGACAACATTCTCGTCACAGCCATGCCGTCCCACTGTTCCGCACACATGCCTTAGCCTAGTGCCATGTGCTTATCTTCCTCTGCCATAGCCGTCGCCCACAACCAAGGTTTTCTTCCCATCACTAAAGACACCTTGTCTAGCTGACCTGCCCAAGTTGTCGCACAACTTAGACACACTCCCAGCTTCATACATTGCTTGTCAATACTTCCAGAAACCATGTCAAGGGGCAATGTACAAGCCCTTGACCTCGTTTCTTCTCGGCATCCCTCATGCCTCAACATTAGGGGCTAACAAACCACCCCCACTAGTTGAACTCGACGTCCTCGTCGAGACTGATTTCAAGTAGTCCTCTACTTGCTGTTCGTACTACCATAATGAAACACCCTTCTCCCAAGTCGCATCTGCCTCGGGCTTTCCTTTCCACTGTATTAAAAATTCTGTCCGCCTATTCTTCTTATGCATCCCAAGAATTCTGTGGTCAAGCACTTTCTCTATCTTCTCCTCTAGCTGAGTGCGCATCTCGGGAGGAGCTCTCTTTGTTTTGTGCCTTTCCGGGTCTTCGGGATCATCAGCATAGGGCTTCAGAAAACTCACATGGAAAGTTGGATGAATTTTCATTCTCTCTGGCAGAATTAGTCGGTAAGCAACTTCACCAACTTTAGCAGCAACTTCAAAAGGACCATCGTACCTTGAAACCAAGGCTCTGTGCCTAACTCGGCTGTCAATCTTTTTCCATATCTGTGGAGTAAGTTTTAACAGCACTTTTTCGCCCACCCTGAACTCTAGTGGACGCCTGTGTTTGTCAGCATACTTCTTCATCCTTCTCTGAGCTTTTGCCAAGCTATCTATCGCTTCTCGGATTATAGCTTATCTATCCCAACCATATCGATAAGCTGCTGGACATTTGCCCCCAGTCTTTTGTTGGGCAATCACCAACGGTTGCGTAGGCTGTTTCCCCAAGACGATCTCAAACGGACTCATCTCCGTTGCTGAAGACTTGTGCAAATTATAGGAGAATTGTGCACAATCTAGCAGATCTGTCCAGTTGCATTGACTCGCAGTCACAAAGTGCCTTAAGTATTCTTCCAACAAATGGTTGGTCCTTTCAGTTTGACCATCAGTTTGGGGATGGTTTGCCGTTGAAAACTTCAAGTTTGTACCCATCAAGTTGAATAGATAGGTCCAAAACCGGCCTGTAAACCGTGCATCCCTGTCACTAATGACATCCTTCGGCATTCCGAAGTATTTGACCACATTTTTGAAGAATAACTCGGCCGCAACTTTTGAAGGACATTCTGTTGGGGCAGCAATAAAAACAGCATACTTGGAAAATCTATCAACCACCACCATGATTGACGAAAATCCATTAACCTTTGGGAATCCACTGATAAAGTCCATCGAAACAGATTTCCATGGTTCTTCCGGGATGGGCAGAGGTTGTAGTAAACCTGCCTCTTTCTTCCGCTCAGTTTTGTCAAGCTGACACACAAGACAGCTCTTTACATAAGCTTCCACATCATGTTCCATCTTGGGCCAAAAATAATATCGGGACAGTAGGGCCATCGTTCTTTCGATTCCTGGATGCCCTGCCCATAGGGTATCGTGAGTTTCTCTCAGCAGTTCACGACGTATCCCATTGCTAAGTGGTACGACGATTCTCCCCCCTTTGAAATAGAGTAGATCGTCCTCAATCCAGTACCTCCTAACCGTCCTGTCCTTCACATGATTCATTGTTTTTATGTACAATGGATCATTAACAGCACATGACTTGATCTTTTCAAGAAAATCAGATTCAAGTCGTGTAACCGAATAAATAGCAGCAAACACCTCCTTCCGGCTTAGTGCATCAGCAACTTGGTTGTCTTTTCCCGGCTTATGTTCCCACATGAAATCATACTCTGCCAAGAATTCCTGCCAACGGGCCTGCTTCGGACTTAGCTTCTTTTGTGTTTTAAAGTACGTATTTGCCACATTGTCCGTTCTCACAACGAACTTTGTCCCCAGCAAATAGACTCGCCAAGTCTGCAAACAGTGGATCATAGCAACCATTTCCTTCTCATGCGTCGAATATCTTTGCTCTGCTTCATTCAATTTTCTTCTTTCAAATGCCACTGGGTGGCCACTTTGAACCAGCACGCCCCCAACAGCCTTGTCGGAAGCATCGGTATGAACTTCGAAGGGTAGTTCAAAATTTGGAAGTTGTAAAATAGGTTCTGAGGCAATAGCTTCTTTCAGCATCTCAAATGCGCTATTGCATTTCTCCGCCAAGTCCCATACAACATCTTTCTTTAACAAATCAGTTAAAGAAGCAGCCTTCTTTGAATACCCGGCAATGAACTTACGATAATAATTAGCTAACCCAATGAAAGATCTCAATTCTTTCACTGACTTAGGTGCCTGCCATTCCACAATGATCTGCACCTTCTTTGGGTCCATTCGCACTTGATTCTGACTCACCAAGTGCCCAAGAAATTTAATTTCTTGTTTGGAAAACTCACACTTCTCCATCTTCACATACAATTGGTACTGTCTTAGGCGAGACAATACCCTATGTAAGTGTGAGCAATGTTCATCCAGGGTCTTACTATAGATAACAATGTCGTCTAAATAGACCACCACAAAGTCATCCAAGTACTCATATAGCACATCATTCATCAGATTGCAAAAGGTGGCAGGGGCATTTGTCAACCTGAACGGCATAACAAGGAATTCATATGAGCCATACCTTGTAACACAGGTTGTTTTTGACTCATCACCATCAGCTATCCGCACTTGCCAATAACCAGACCTCAAATCAAGCTTTGTGAACCAGCACGCCTTGCTTAATCTATCCATCAATCCTGTACCAACGGAACTTGGTATTTGTTTTTAACAGTCACTTTGTTCAACGCTCGATAGTCAACACACATTCGAAGCGTTCCATCCTGCTTCCTCTGAAATAATACAGGGGCACCAAAGGGAGCTTTTGATGGTTGAATCAATCCCCCATCTAACAACTCGTCAAGTTGTTTTCTCAGCTCCGCCAACTCTTTTGGTGCCATCCGATAAGGAGATTGAGCAGGAGGTATAGAACCCGGCAGCAACTCTATCTTGTGATCAATAGCCCTCCGTGGTGGTAGATGTTTAGGCAACTCTGGCAGCATCACATCAGCAAAATCGCTCAATATTGGAGCGATACAGTCCGGCACCTCAATCCTCTCGTCAGGCTTCACCTCGACCATCGCAGCAAGGAAAGTTTCCTCTCCTCTTCTCAGGCCCTTTTCTACCGTCGCGACAGATACCAATGAACTTCCCATGCGCTTTTTCCCTCTCATAAGGATGAACGACTTTCACAAAGCCAGGAGCCATTTCATTCATAATCATTACTCCGTCCAAGTGAGGCATTGGAACAAAGCAATTCTTCTTCATAAAGTCGATTCCAAGGATCATCTCAAAGTCTTCCAGTGGAATCACCATCAAATCAACTTTCCCTTTCCAGTTTCCAACTGACATAGGGACGCCATAAGCCATACCTACAATGGCTTGGGCTTTTGCATTCACTGTCTTCATGTAAGAGGGACTCTTCGTCACAACCAACCCGTACTTCTGCACCAATTTCGCCGAGATAAAGGTGTGAGTAGCTCCAGTATCTACCATTGCTATCACACTTAGATCTCCGATTTTCATTTCAATGTGCATCAGTAAAGAATGAGGGTCGTTTTCGTTGCTTGTATTGCTAAGCAACGCCATGACATTTAACAATTTCAAAGGGTTTACTAAGGCAACAACTTCTCTACCTTCTCCTTCCCTCTCATTTTCTGCTCCAAGCAGGGCATTGACTCGTTCACGGTTTGGGCAATGTTTGGCAAGGTGAGCTCTTCCGCAAGTCCAGCAACCATCGCCCTTTTTGTTGGCGTTGCCTTTGTTTCTTGCGAACCCACCAGCCACTATCTTCCCCTTTTCCGCAACTTCTTTTCGAGCTTCTTTCTTCCAATCCCCTTTCTTATCTAACCTTTCTTAGGTTTTGAAGTAGAGGGTTCTTCAGAAAGACTTCGGGTATTGCGGTAATCTACCAACGAGTCTGCTGCAGCAATCGCACTAGGGAGGTCCTTCACATTCTGCCTCCTAAGTTCATTCTGCGCCCATGCATGCATTCCAGAAATGAAATTGTGTAACTTGTCCTCTTCTGACATATTTTGAATGTCTAACATTAAGGAAGTAAACTCCTTAATATAATCACGAACTGGTCCGGTTTGACGTAGGCGCTTCAAGCGATCCCTAGCAAGCCAAGATGCGTTGCTAGGTAAGAACTGATCCTTCATTTCCTTACGGAGTTTCTCCCATGTATCAATTTTGGGCCTGCCCGCACTTTGATCATCAGACATGCGAGTTCTCCACCATAGTTTAGCATCTCCCGTGAGGTACATGCTTGTAATGGTCACTTTATCTCCGCCAGGGATCTTGCCAGCAATAAAGTATTGCTCCATATCCCATAGAAAATTCTCCAGTTCTTTTGCACTACGCGCTCCACCAAACGCCTTTGGTTCCGGGATCTTAACTTTGGAACGTTCCTCACCGCCTCGGACAGGATTGGCCAAAGCTCTTCTAAGGACAGTAATCTCCGTATTGAGATTTTCGTTCTCCCTCTTAAGATCTTCAACTTGTTCGTTTGTGGCCTCACACGTTTGATGAATAGTTTCTCGAAACTCATTCATCCCATCCTTTAGACGATGGATCTCTGTAATTAGATCATCCATGTCTAAGGGATCATCAGTCACACCCATCAGTGCCTCCAACCTTTGCACACGATCACGTAAGTCTGCATTGGATCCTCCAGCCATGATTACGAGCTAAGAGTAAGGCTCTGATACCAGTTGTTACAGGGTCAATTTTTCGCAAATGACTCTATAAGGCAGCAACCTGACACTCAAGTTACTTCAGCCCTCTTTTCCCTCACTATGTAATACTTGGATTATTTCAGACTTTCCCAAAACGTATGCAACACACACAATTACGGGTAAAAACCCAACCTTTATTATTCTCGCAGAATATACACAAAGGACTCTCTGTTGGAAGGCTCACATATGATCTGATGCCTTTCCAACAAAATACAACACAAAATATATAGGGGCTGCTACTGGCAGATTTACAAGGGCTAGCTACTAAGGCAAATACAAAAGGGACAGCTTTTACAAGTGGGCCATATAAGCACTATAATTACTATCAGCACTTATTCATGTTTAGTGCAGCACTCAACCATCTTGGTGGAGCACCCAACCATGTTTTCTAGAGCACTTTCTGAAGCACTCACCCATCAATGGGGCCTTCCACGAAATGGCCATCATCAGTGCTGCCCCACTGTCACATGTCTTGCACACTTGTCTCACAGTTCTGCCCACTTTGCCTTCGGCCTGCCTAGCCTTGTCTTCGGACCATGCCTCGCACATTTTCGCTTGTGACAACATTCTCGTCACAGCCATGCCGTCCCATTGTTCCGCACACATGCCTTAGCCAAGTGTCATGTGCTTATCTTCCTCTGCCATAGCCGTCGCCCACAACCAAGGTTTTCTTCCCATCACTGAAGACACCTTGTCTAGCTGACCTGCCCAAGTTGTCGCACAACTTAGACACACTCCCAGCTTCATACATTGCTTGTCAATACTTCAAGAAACCATGTCAAGGGGCAATGTACAAGCCCTTGACCTCGTTTCTTCTCGGCATCCCTCATGCCTCAACATTAGGGGCTAACAAACGCAGATTATATGGAGCTCGGGGGCAGGCTTGGGCATGATGGTCTGAAAAGAGTGGCTCTGATGGTGGGTAGTAGGGTTGTGGAAGGTTGTATGGAGTGTGTGGATAATTTGGATGACTGGGCCTGGGCTGGTAGTGAGGGGAAGGACCTCTGAATTTGGACCCAGTACCTACTTCGACTGATGCAACCTCGAGCGCACCTCCCGCGCCGCTCTGAATAGCCTGGGTCGTCGCCTTGAGCGCTGAGTAATTTAGGATTTTGTCAGACCTTAGGCCCTCCTCTATCATGACCCCTATCTTTACCACTTCATTGAAGGATTTCCCAACCGTTGTCACCAAGTGACCAAAGTAAGTTGGATCAAGTGTTTGCAAGAAGTAGTCCACCATTTCTCCCTCTTTCATGGGAGGATCAACTCTGGCCGCTTGTTCTCTCCAGCGGAAACCAAACTCACGAAAACTTTCCCCAGGCTTCTTTCCAGTCCTCAACAATGTGAGACGGTCCGGGACTATCTCGAGATTGTATTGAAAATGACCTGCGAAAGCCTACGCCAGATCATCCCAAGTGTACCATCTGCTGGAATCCTGCCTGGTATACCATTCTAGTGCCGATCCACTCAGACTTTGGCCGAAATAAGCTATCAGCAGCTCATCTTTTCCACCTGCCCCTCTCATTTTGCTACAGAATCCCCGCAAATGCGCCATGGGATCACCGTGCCCTTCATATAAATCAAACTTAGGCATCTTGAACCCAACCGGGAGTTGGACATCCGGGAAAGGGCATAGATCCTTGTAGGCCATGCTGACCTGGTTGCCCAATCCGTGCAGGTTCCTGAAGGACTGCTCCAGGCTCTTGAACTTCCTCGTCACCTCATCTTGTTCGGGGATTTTAACCGGCTTTTCAATCTCTGCCGGTACCTCTAAGTGCGGGTTGTAGGTATGGGGTTCTGGTGCATGAAATGTGGGCTCAGGGGGATAGTATTGCGTATCAGGAGCCTGAAACAATGGCTCGATGGTCGTTCTTTGTAGGGTGACTGATGTGGGTCCCACAAAAGTGGGAACATTTGGTGTCGGGAGAGGTTGAAGGGATGGTGGAGCTTGGGAATCATGGAGGCTTCTCTCCTGAAGACAACGGTGATTTGGGAGGCTTGTTGAAGGGCTGGAATGGGGGTATTCGGGCACGTGCCCTAGTGGCTCAGGGCTCCTTTGTGCTTTGGCTAGAGCTAGCTGCATTGCGTTCATCTCTAGTCCTATTTAGCACATTAGGCTCAAAACATGTAAAAATCAAATAAAGCCAAACATAACAATTTATCTAAGCTCGAATTTCTAACCCTGAACCAGTGGTTCTGGGTCAAAGTATTCCCCAGCAGAGTCGTCAGAGCTGTCACACCTCCTTTTTCCGCACCCGCGAGGGTACAAGGGAGTTTTTCCAATTAAAGGACAATCGAAACGGGATTTATTTATTTATTTCAGAGTCGCCACTTGGGAGATTTAGGGTGTCCCAAGTCACCAATTTAATCCCGAATCGAGGAAAAGAATGACTCTATATTACGGTCTGCGTACCAGAAATCTGGATAAGGAATTCTGTTAACCCGGGAGAAGGTGTTAGGCATTCCCGAGTTCCGTGGTTCTAGCACGGTCGCTCAACTGTCATATTCGGCTTGATTATCTGATTTTATACAAATGTGAACTTATGTGCAAATTTTATCTTTTTACCAATTTCATAATTATTATTTTACGAGAATTGCAACGTCGTGAAAACATATCTCGAACCACGTTACATCAATGCACCCGTGGTTATTGACATATCTCGACTCCGTTGAGATTTGGATTTGGGTCACATCAATGTGCACCCGAGTTTAAAGAGATAACTTTATTAAATACGCGCCTAAAGTGACTAGCGTATCATTATTTTAGGAAGGCCGTGGAATTTTGCTAAACGGTCCATCCCGAAGTCTAAGCAATTTTAAAGCAAATATTTACTGAGGGCCCCGCGATTTTTGTATTTTTCGGCGAGGCTCATCTCATTTTTATTTTTAAGGATAAACCTACAGTGACTACATTTTTTCTATTAAGTTTGTCTCTAAAACAAAAGAAAATACCTCAATTAATTACATGCTGAAAAGATGTAACTTATTAGTTATTAGTTTACGGTTAATGCGAATGGAAAATTGCGATCGAGTTTGTTCAAAGAAAAACTGCTTTCATTCTATATTCTTTTATTCAATAATACTAGAACATGAGATTGACACACCATAATATCAAAACAGATTAACTATTTTTCGATTAATTTAAACTAACATTATTATATGAAGAAGTTATACATATGTAACCTTATTACTCATTAATCAATCAACTACATTTTTATACAAAGAGAGGAAAATTAATATTCAAACACAAATCTAAACAGGAGGAATTCAACAGAAACAAAGCCTGATTAATATTTCATTTTTTTCGCTTCAAGCCAAGAGTGTACAAATGTGTACCTGGAAATGGCAGTACAAGAAGAAAAGAAGTAGGAGAGTAGTATGTAACACAGCAACATACAGCAGCAGAAAGCCCAACACAGTAGCTTCAACACCTCAGTCCAGAAATCCCAGCAACACGGAGAAAACTAGTAAAAATGGAGAAGACAAATAGTGCGGAAATCTCTCTTTATTTTTTTATTTCTAGATTTGAACTCTCTATGGTGTTCTTCCACTCTCAATATTTCAGAAAATTTGTTTCTATATTTTTTACTCTCTTCAAAATGAATTCTGTCCCTGTATATTCTGTGTATCCAGAGTGTATATCGAATGTATACTGCTCACTCCGCCCCCTCTTTTTTTCTTCTCTCTATCTAGTTTTTCCTCTCTTTTTTTCCACCCTTCTTCCTAAATTTTCTCTTCTATTTATAGCAAAATTTTCGAAATTTTCAGATTTGTTTTTTATTATTTTATTATTTTTTTAATTAAAAGAAATCCCACTTACAAATTGCTTTTATTTTTTTAGAAAAAGAAATCCCACCTTTATTTACTTTTATTTTTAAAATTCCAACTTTAATTACTTTATCTTATTTAAAATCCCACTTTTTATTTTTTTAAAAGAGAATCTCACTTTATTTAACTTTTCTTTAAAAAACAAACCACTATCTTTTCTTTTTCTTTTAAAAATGCTACTTTCAATTACTTTAAATTTTTTAAATTTTCAGATACCTTTATATTTATTTTTTAATTCCAACCTTATTTTACTTTTAAATTTTTTAAAACTTTTTACTTTTTTTAAATTTTCTACATTCTTTTACTTTTTTTTATTTTTTTATTTTTTATTTTTTTAAAATCATTTCCGAAATTACTATATATATATATTTTTTAAAATAAAAATAATAAATAAAATAAAATATTTTTGGATTTTTTTTATATATAAAAAAAACAAAAAATAAAACTATTAATAGAACTAAAAAATAAAATTATTAATAGTGATAATTTTCGAACTACGCGGGTTTGATTCTCACCGGATGTGAGATACGTAGGCAACCCTCATCGGGTCCAACCCCATCTTTTGCTAAAAAGCCAAAAATAATTAATTAATAATAATAATAATAAAAAACAAATAATATGTCAAATATTGATTTTTGTCGTAAATAAGTCGGGTGATGTTGTTTTGCCATAAATAGCCGAATGTTCCCGAAAGGGACGCCGGAAGGCTGACTTTGCGTAAACAGCCACCTTCGGGTCATTTTTTAAGATTTGGTCCAGTTGACCCACACAGCCTTAAAAATCTTCGTCCCCGAGACGTTGAAAGGCTGTGCTTGCAATATTGAGTTTTCTAATTTGAAAAAATGATAAAAAGAGTCATAAATAAGTCAGGTGATGCTGTTTTGTCATAAATAGCCGAATGTTCCCGAAAGGGACGCCGGAAGGCTGACTTTGCATAAATAGCCACCTTTGGGTCATGTTTAGGATTTTTGGTCTAGTCGACCCACACAGCCTTATAAATCTTCGTCCCCGAGGCGCTGAAGGGCCGTGTTTGCAACACCACGTTTTTATTGTAGTTTGGAAAAAAAGTCAGCGGTCAGGTGAATACCTTTGGGTTTTGTCAAAAATAAGCCAAGCCAGCTTCAGCCGCGTCTTAAACCGTTCTTGCCGAAATAGCCTTAGAGTATCTTTCAGTTGTCGAAAGGCTATTTTCGTAAAAGAACGGACAAGTTTGTAAAGTGTCATAAAATAATCCTCCTCGGCCTCAAAATTCATGTGAAATTTGGAAGGGGCCACATTTGCAAAAATAGCCGTTTGGTTGCATTTGACAAACGGGGAAAGGAAGCTAGCGTTTGTTTTTGAGTTTGTAAATCTTTTGATTAGAATATGCGGGTTGTTTGATTTTCAAGTTTGTAGGTCATCTTTAAACCTTTGAAACCCAGTTTGTTTTAATATGAAAATAAAAAAAATGTTGAGTATTGTTTATCTTTATTCGGCCGAACTACGCAAGGTCTGATTCATGCAGGGTCATGATACGTAGGCAATCTCCATAAGATTCGACCACACAAAAAAAAATTTGAGAAAAAAAGAGAAAAAAAAATGAAAAATCGAAAGAAAAAGAAAATACAAAATAGAATAAAATACAGGGGTCCCCAAAGTACTTCAAAGAGGCAAATAAGCAAGCCAGGATGACGCATGTTGTTTGAAGCAAAGCATGTTAGAAACGGTTAACTGCCTAGGAGCATTGCATCCTCAATGTGTTGTTATCAAATCTGTTAAACTCTAAACGCTAACAAGTTTGTTGTTTTCCGAATCTCAAACAGTTAGTTGTTAAAGAATTCTGGCAACACACCCTTACCAAACTAGACCCAAAGGACCGATAACAACAAGCATGACTACTTCACAGAATAGTACCGAGGAAGAAAGGCCGATGAGCCAGTTGTTAAAGGAAGCGATGGAAAAGATGGAAAGGATGGGACTAGAGATGAATGCAATGCAGCTAGCTCTAGCCAAAGCACAAAGGAGCCCTGAGCCACTAGGGCACGTGCCCGAATACCCCCACTCCGGCCCTTCAACAAGCCTCCCAAATCACCGTTGTCTTCAGGAGAGAAGCCTCCATGATTCCCAAGCTCCACCATCCCTTCAACCTCTCCCGACACCAAATGTTACCACTTTTGTGGGACCCACATCGGTCACCCTACAAAGAACGACCATCGAGCCATTGTCCCAGGCTCCTGATACGCAATACTATCCCCCTGAGCCCACATTCCATGCCCCCGAACCACATGCCTACAATCCGCACTTGGAGGTACCGGTAGAGATTGAAAAGCCGGTTAAAGGCCCAGAACAAGATGAGGTATTGAGGAAATTCAAAAGCCTGGAGCAGTATTTCAGGAACCTGCACGGATTGGGCAACCAGGTCAGCGTGGCCTACAAGGATCTATGCCCTTTCCCGGACGTCAAACTCCCGGCGGAGTTCAAGATGCCTAAGTTTGATTTATATGAAGGGCACGGTGACCCCATGGCACATTTGCGGGGTTTTGTAGCAAAATGAGAGGGGCAGGTGGCAAAGATGAGCTGCTGATAGCTTATTTCGGCCAAAGTCTGAGTGGATCGGCACTAGAATGGTATACCAGGCAGGATTCCAACAGATGGTACACTTGGGATGATCTGGCGCAGGCTTTCGCAGGTCATTTTCAATACAATCTCGAGATAGTCCCTGACCGTCTCACATTGCTGAGGACTGGAAAGAAGCCTGGGGAAAGTTTTCGTGAGTTTGGTTTCCGCTGGAGAGAACAAGCGGCCAGAGTTGATCCTCCCATGAAAGAGGGAGAAATGGTGGACTACTTCTTGCAAACACTGGATCCAACTTACTTTGGTCACTTGGTGACAACGGTTGGGAAATCCTTCAATGAAGTGGTAAAGATAGGGGTCATGATAGAGGAAGGTTTAAGGTCTGACAAAATCCTAAATTACTCAGCGCTCAAGGCAACGACCCAGGCTATTCAGAGCGGCGCGGGAGGTGCGCTCGAGGTCGCATCAGTCGAAGCAGGTACTGGGTCCAAATTCAGAGGTCCTTCCCCTCACTACCAGCCCAGGCCCAGTCATCCAAATTATCCACACACTCCATACAACCTTCCACAGCCCTACTACCCACCATCAGATCCACTCTTTTCAGCCCATCATGCCCAAGCCTGCCCCCGTGCTCCATATAATCCGCCTCAGTATTATCCTCCGAACAAGGTCCGGTCGCAGGGTCAACCATCAGGTCACCCCCGCTGGCGAGAGCCAGCACCACGTAATGCATTCTTGCCTTCACAACGTTTTCAAGCACCCAACGACCCTAGAAAACAGGGGCATGGGGGAAAACAAAGGCAAGGAAACAATTTCACGCCAATTGGGGAGTCCTACGCAAGTTTGTTTGAAAAGCTAAAGCTTTCAGGACTGATTGAGCCGCTCCTTGGCTATACTCCAGACCCATATGCAAAAGGATTCGATCCTGCTGTACGATGCATGTATCACTCTAATGTCCAAGGACATAGCATTGAAGACTGTCGTTCTTTGAAAAAGGAAATAGAAAGAATGATTCAGGAAGGGGCAATTGTGATCGATGACAGTGACAGGGAGCACGCGAATCCTCTTGAGAACTTGTTGACCGATGTTGATGATATTGAAGCTGGTAATGGTCTTGGCAGTATCGATGCAAAGCTCAGTGGCTAAGATGCCAGTCTTGATAAAGTGGAAGGACGCTCTGTTCCTTGGTTAACAAGAAAGAAGCATTTGGTGGCTTATTTTGTTGTCATTTCTGTTGTCCGGATTATTAAGGTTGTAATTTGGATTTTGTCCTGTGTCAAACCTTCTTATCTTTCCATTTTGTCATAGCAGTTTGTTTTAAATTTTGTCCAGTTTGTGTTAGGATTTTATTCTGGTTGTTTTGTTTGTTTTATTATTCAAACCATTTCGCTGGTAGTCTAATACAAAGCCGGTCTTTTGTTATTTCCAGTCGTCTTTTTGTTTAGTCCTTTTATCATTTCGTTCAATGCCGATTCTAGGGACATGACATGCGCACCCAGTTTGGGCCTAATCTTAAAAGCTAATCATAAAACCCTGGGAAGGTGATCAAAGCATTTAAAGGAAATAAGAACAGTTTGAGATTATTTGGATCCCGAGTCATGTGGAACTAGGGCAAGGAAAACACAAATAAAACCGTTAAAAGCAAGATTCGCCAAATTGGCATGAGGGTCATTCATGATAATGAGAGTGTCGCCCAACGGTGCTTTAGAAATGACAAAGGAAAAAGCAAATGTTTAACATAATTGTCAAGTCTAGAACCATCGGAAGAGACTGTAAATCTATTGTTTGATTATGTTGTTTGCACTTGGCATGTCTTGAAGACTGGAATGACGAAGGCATTTTGTTCTGCTACCTAAACACTTTATCCTTCGTTACCTCTTTTGAGCCTTATTTATTTTCTTTCATACCCCTCGTTCGGAATCAGTAGCAACGAAAAAAAAAGAGAAAGAAAGAAAACAACAAAACGAGAAAAGGCGAAAAAAAAGAAAAGAAAAGAAAAGAGAAATGATAAAAAAAACAAAGGAAAGTCAAATGAAAACAGAGGAATTGGGAACTACGTTTGACCTGATTCCTCAAGGAGGATACGTACGCACTTCACGGCTCGGTCATAATTTTGAAAAATGAAAAAAAGATCAATCAATTAAAAAATCCCCAAGCAAGAAACTGGGGCAGATGTTGCGTTTGTTGTAAATAAATCTAGTTCCGAAGGTTGTAATTAATAACCCAAAATCGATGCATTTTTGAGCCTTTAATACCCTTTCTTTCTAACCCTATCCAAAACCCACATTACGGTCCCAAGAAAGACCTTTTGATCAGTCTTCAAAAGATGCCAAGTCAGACAAATGAAGAGTCTTACCGGCGAACATAACATTCTGTTCCACAGCAGAAAGGACTCTAATCTCCAGCAGAAAGAGTCATACCGGCGACACTCCAAATCCCCAGCTGGAAAGTGATACAAATGAGAGAGTCTTATCGGTGAAAACCTTCACAGGCACCATAAGGCGATGAAAGCTGAGAGAAAACCAAAATGAGAGAGGCTTGATAGTGAAAACCCTTCGGGCACTACAAGTCGAATAAGATTGGGAATCAGATAGGGAATCGTCAAGGGAAGGTCTTGAAAGACGATTGACGGCAGAAGATAGGCCACATGTGCATGTCATGACCAATAGAGTCGGTATCTGCGTTTGATAGATTTTTATTTATAGTTTCTTTTGTTAAAGAGTCATCGTTTCTTTTGTCTTTTATTTTGTTTCTTTTATCTTTCTCCTTTCATAGAAAAATTCCGTAGTAGAGTCTATTTGGTCAGAACAAGTGAGAATTGACTTCAAAATATGCCATCAGCTTTCCAATTATGCCAGATGAGATCTGATTAGTACATCCAAATGGTATAGTCAGCAAGGAACAAGCGCGAGGCCAATGTCAAGAAAGATATCCCCAGCAAAAGGGAATTGACAAAGGAGTGACGAGTGTCAAGAAGGATATCCTTGCCAAAACCAAGGTTATAAACCTCAAGGCCAAGGCCCATGAACAGAGCAAGGAGAGCAGTGAGCATGATTTAGCGAAATCCATACTAGACTAAAAGGTCGGGGAAATGCCAGTTTCCGAGCTATGCCACAAAAGAAGAGGGATATCCCCAGCAGAAAGGGATTATCCCCAGCAAATAATATCATCCCCAACAAGTTGTGCAACGCAGAGCAAGGAAGGAAAAAGGGAAAACCATCCCAGCAGGAGTATCACAACCAACCACCATGTTTTAAACTAACAAATTCTGTTTGATTTGAAGCAGGTAAAGGAAATGGCATTGAGGCCAGAAATGCATGCCACAAGGGATATTATCAAACTGGGGTAGAAAATTTTCCTTCCATTTAGAAGATTTTCTGGAAGTCAGGTACCCATTCGGGGAAGAATAAAGATAACGCCAGTCTCAAGGGAAGTGGTCTTTAAACCAATGTTGCCCCCAACATAATAAGTTTCAATGGAGGAAGTCGTTCCCCAGCAAATGGATGAAACTTGAGCTTAGAAAAAGCAAGAGGCCAGCATCATTCCCAACAGCCTTCCGAAGAGTGAAGCACTAGTTCTGAAGGAATCAGAATCCCCCAACAGTGTTATCCTCAACAGCGCTATCCCCAGCTGATAACATTTTATCCCCCAACAGGTAAGTAAATAATTCCTCAGCAGTGTTATCCCCAACAAGTTTTTGAGGTAAGACATTTTTCAAGTTTTTTTCTTTGGGTTCATCCGCCCTCGAATAGGATATGTCGGGTTCATCCACCCTCGAATAGGATATTTCGGGTTCATCCGCCCTCGAATAGGATATGTCGGGTTCATCCTCCCTCGAACAGGATATGTCGGGTTCATCCGCTCTCGAACAGGATATGTCGGGTTCATCCGCCCTCGAACAGGATATGTCGGGTTCATCCGCCCTCGAACAGGATATGTTGGGTTCATCCGCCCTCAAATAGGATATGTCGGGTTCATCCGCCCTCAAATAGGATAGTTTGGGTTCATCCGCCCTCAAATAGGATAGTTTGGGTTCATCCGTCCTCAAATTGGATGTTATTTTCAAAGTTATTGATGAAGACAGGCGCCCACCTGAATAACGAGAGGAATACATTTCTGTCTTTTCATTTCTGTTCTAGGTCACCCACCAGTATAATGCGGGCATATCATTTTTCATGTCTTTACTATTAGGCTCCCACCTGCATAACAAGGGAATACATTTCATGTCTTTACCAACAGGCGCCCACCTGAATAACGAGAGGAATACTTTTATGTCTTAGTTTAGACAGGCGCCCACCTGAATAACGAGAGGAATACTTTTTGTCTGTGCATTTCATATTTTAGGCGCCCACCTGTATAACAAGGGAATACATTTTGTGTCTTTACCATTAGGCGCCCACCTGTATAACAAGGGAATACATTCCACGTCTTTACCCATAGGAGATGCATTTCCTCCTAAGTTTGTTTTAGTTTCACCCATAGGAGATGCATTTCCTCCTAAGTTTGTTTTTTACCCATAGGAGATGTATTTCCTCCTAAAGTTTATTTTTACCCATAGGAGATGCATTTCCTCCTAAGTTTGTTTAGTTTCACCCATAGGAGAGGCATTTCCTCCTAAGTTTGTCTTTACCCATAGGAGATGTATTTCCTCCTAAAGTTTATTTTTACCAATAGGAGACGCACTTCCTAAGTTTAGTTTCACCCATAGGAGATGCATTTCCTCCTAAGTTTGTCTTTACCCATAGGAGATGTATTTCCTCCTAAAGTTTATTTTTACCAATAGGAGACGCACTTCCTAAGTTTAGTTTCACCCATAGGAGAGGCATTTCCTCCTAAGTTTAGTTTCAACCAATAGGAGACGCACTTCCTAAGTTAAGTTTCACCAATAGGAGACGCACTTCCTAAGTTAAGTTTCACTAATAGGAGACGCACTTCCTAAGTTAAGTTTCACCAATAAGAGACGCACTTCCTAAGTTAAGTTTCACCAACAGGAGACGCACATCATAAGTTAGTTTCACCAACAGGAGACGCACTTCCTAAGTTAGCTTCACCAACAGGAGACGCACATCCTAAGTAAGTTTCACCAAGAGGAGACGCACATCCGAAGTTAGTTTCACCAACAGGAGACGCACATCCTAAGTAAGTTTCACCAACAGGAGACGCACATCCTAAGTTAAGTTTCACCAACAGGAGACGCACATCCTAAGTTAAGTTTCACCAACAGGAGACGCACATCCTAAGTTAAGTTTCACCAACAGGAGACGCACTTCCTAAGTAAGTTTCACCAAGAGGAGACGCACATCCTAAGTAAGTTTCACCAAGAGGAGATGCACATCCTAAGTTAGTTTCACCAACAGGAGACGCACATCCTAAGTTAGTTTCACCAACAGGAGACGCACATCCTAAGCTAGTTTCACCAACAGGAAATGCACATCCTAAGTAAGTTTCACCAACAGGAGACGCACATCCTAAGTTAAGTTTCACCAACAGGAGACGCACATCCTAAGTTAGTTTCACCAACAGGAGACGCACATCCTAAGTAAGTTTCACCAAGAGGAGACGCACATCCTAAGTTAAGTTTCACCAAGAGGAGACGCACATCCTAAGTAAGTTTCACTAAGAGGAGACGTACTTCCTAAGTTAGTTTCACCAAGAGGAGACGCACGTCCTAAGTAAGTTTTACCAATAGGAGACGCACTTCCTAAGAATAGTTTTACCAATAGGAGACGCACTTCCTAAGTTTAGTTTTTCCCAATAGGAGACGCACTTCCTAAAGTTATTGTACCCAATAGGAGACGCACTTCCTTAAGTTTAGTTTTGCCCATAGGAGACGCACTTCCTAAGTTTACTTTTACCCCATAGGAGACGCACTTCCTAAGTTTACTTTTACCCCATAGGAGACGCACTTCCTAAATTAAGATTTCACGCATAGGAGACGCACTTCCTAAATTATTTTCATTCATAGGAGACGCACTTCCTAGTTCAAAATCATTAAGGTTTCACCCATAGGAGACGCACTTCCTAAGACTATTTTACCCCTAGGAGACGCACTTCCTAAGTTTAATTTCATGCATAGGAAACGCACTTCCTGAATTAAGTTTTCATTATTAGGAGACGCACTTCCTAGTCTGGTTCGCTCAGGTTATACTTTTGCTTTAGGAGACGCACTTCCTAGTCTGGTTCATTTAAGATTTCATTCGTAGGAGACGCATTTCCTAGTTTGAGTCATTGAGATTTTACCCATAAGAGGCACACTTCCTAATATTGATAGTCCATTTATAGGAGACGCACTTCCTAGTTTGGCTTTTTCAGATTATATTTTATTTCAGGAGACGCACTTCCGGAATTGAGATTTCACCCTTAGGAGATGCACCTCCTAGTTTGATTCATTTTAAGTTCGACCATAGGAGACGCACTTCCTAGTCTAGTTTATTGAACTTTTACCTGTAGGAGACGCACTTCCTAATCAAGGTCTTTCAAGTTTTTTTAGGAGACGCACTTCCTAAAATCGAGATTTTATTCATAGGAGACGCACTTCCTAGTTCTAGTCACTGAAGTTTTCACCCCAAGGAGACGCACTTCCTAGTTTAGTTCATTCCGATTCAACCATAGAAGAAGCACTTTCTAGTTTGAGTCATCGAGGTTTTTATTTTAGCAGACACATTTGCTAGCAAGAGTTTTTGGTTTTACTCGTAGGAGATGCACATCCTAGTCTAGTCTTTAGTTTACTCTCATCATTGCATCAGTAGTATAAATAGGTTACAATTTTGCTAACGACTCACAAATCTTCCCAGTGCAAACTGAGGTTAGGAAATTTTCGTTTGTTTTGTTTGTTTTGGTGGTAGGATCCCGCCTGGAAAATAGAGGTTGTTAAATTCAAGATGATGAAGCCAGGCGCCCACCTGTATAACGAGAGGAATACTTTTCAGTCTTCACATTTCATGCCAGGCGCCCACCTGTATAACGAGAGGAATACATTCAGTCTTTACATTTCAAGCGTTGAAGTTGGGAGCCCGCCCAGATAACAGAGGCATACATTTCAGCATTAATTTTCAAGTATTGAAGTTGGGAGCCCGCCCATACAACAGAGGCACACATTTCAAGATCAAGTCAGAGGACAATAAAACAGAGGGTTACAACAGGAATCCCCAGCAGGAAACAATAAAAATCCCCAGCACCGGGAAGCAAAAGGATGCAACAAGAGGTCCCAGCACAAACTCAAGTGCATGTGTCAAAAGGAAGAAAAGCATCTGAAGAAAAGCACCGGAGGAAACACAAGCCGACAAGAAAGCAAGGCAACAAGAACAAATTTTAGTCTAGCCTAGCTTCTTGTTTTCTTTTAAACACGGTGTAACAAGGAGATCGGTAAGCAGTGATAACAGCATGCAACAGCAGTAACATTGCAGTCTCACGGTAGTCCCAGCTACCAAAACTTCCCGAACTACATTGACCTGATTCCTGTTTAGCCCAGGATATGTAGGAAACCTTTGAAGCAAAGGTTCGGTCAAATCTTTTTCAAAAAAAAAATGCTTCAAAAAAATGCTTCACACGGAGTACTCGGATGGGCAAAAATCGCTCGCTTTATCTTTGCACGAAAACCATTCGTGTCTTCGGGCAAAGAGGGGCAGCTGTAAGCACGTGATTTTTGCCCTATATGAGAATTACTCCCAAAAAATTCAAAAATAAAATAATTTTTCTTGGTGTGCAATTTTTGTGATATTTTGTGTAACTATTTGTATGTTTGTCTATGCATGTTTATTTGTTAAATTAATAAAAAATACAAAAATAGGCATCTTTTGCATTTTTAGCATTTAATGTCCAAATGAACAATTTTATGCTTAATTATTACTTAATTGTGCGTTAATTGTTATTGGAAGTTAATTTGCGCTTTTATAACTTAATTTAGTTCTTAATAATAATTTAAGTACTTTTATAATTTAGTTTTAGAAAAATAAAAGAAGAAAAGAGAACAAAAATACAAAGAAAAATCGGATTGGGCCACTTCTTCAATTTCAAACCACAGGCCCAAATAATTGCCCAACTTTCCCCATGACCCGGTCCGTTTCAAACCGGGTCGATCCGGTCCGCTCCATTAACCCAACACCCCTTCTTCATTTTTGTCCAACACAAAACAAAACCAAAAAAATAAAAAATAAAAAGTGAATTATCACTATTAATAGTTTTATTTTTTGTTTTTTTATATATAAAAAAATCCGAAAATATTTTATTTTATTTATTATTTTTATTTTAAAATATATATATATATAGTAATTTCGGAAATGATTTTAAAAAAATAAAAAATAAAAAAATAAAAAAAAGTAAAAGAATGTAGAAAATTTAAAAAAAGTAAAAAGTTTTAAAAAATTTAAAAGTAAAATAAGGTTGGAATTAAAAAATAAATATAAAGGTATCTGAAAATTTAAAAAATTTAAAGTAATTGAAAGTAGCATTTTTAAAAGAAAAAGAAAAGATAGTGGTTTGTTTTTTAAAGAAAAGTTAAATAAAGTGAGATTCTCTTTTAAAAAAATAAAAAGTGGGATTTTAAATAAGATAAAGTAATTAAAGTTGGAATTTTAAAAATAAAAGTAAATAAAGGTGGGATTTCTTTTTCTAAAAAAATAAAAGCAATTTGTAAGTGAGATTTCTTTTAATTAAAAAAATAATAAAATAATAAAAAACAAATCTGAAAATTTCGAAAATTTTGCTATAAATAGAAGAGAAAATTTAGGAAGAAGGGGTGGAAAAAAAGAGAGGAAAAACTAGATAGAGAGAAGAAGAAAAGAGGGGGTGGAGAGAGCAGTATACACTCGATATACACTCTGGATACACAGAATATACAGGGACAGAATTCATTTTGAAGAGAGTAAAAAATATAGAAACAAATTTTCTGAAATATTGAGAGTGGAAGAACACCATAGAGAGTTCAAATCTAGAAATAAAAAAATAAAGAGAGATTTCCGAAATATTTGTCTTCTCCATTTTTACTAGTTTTCTCCGTGTTGCTGGGATTTCTGGACTGAGGTGTTGAAGCTACTGTGTTGGGCTTTCTGCTACTGTATGTTGCTGTGTTACATACTACTCTCCTACTTCTTTTCTTCTTGTACTGCCATTTCCAGGTACACATTTGTACACTCTTGGCTTGAAGTGAAAAAAATGAAATATTAATCAGGCTTTGTTTCTGTTGAATTCCTCCTGTTTAGATTTGTGTTTGAATATTAATTTTCCTCTCTTTGTATAAAAATGTAGTTGATTGATTAATGAGTAATAAGGTTACATATGTATAACTTCTTCATATAATAATGTTAGTTTAAATTAATCGAAAAATAGTTAATCTGTTTTGATATTATGGTGTGTCAATCTCATGTTCTAGTATTATTGAATAAAAGAATATAGAATGAAAGCAGTTTTTCTTTGAACAAACTCGATCGCAATTTTCCATTCGCATTAACCGTAAACTAATAACTAATAAGTTACATCTTTTCAGCATGTAATTAATTGAGGTATTTTCTTTTGTTTTAGAGACAAACTTAATAGAAAAAATGTAGTCACTGTAGGTTTATCCTTAAAAATAAAAATGAGATGAGCCTCGCCGAAAAATACAAAAATCGCGGGGCCCTCAGTAAATATTTGCTTTAAAATTGCTTAGACTTCGGGATGGACCGTTTAGCAAAATTCCACGGCCTTCCTAAAATAATGATACGCTAGTCACTTTAGGCGCGTATTTAATAAAGTTATCTCTTTAAACTCGGGTGCACATTGATGTGACCCAAATCCAAATCTCAACGGAGTCGAGATATGTCAATAACCACGGGTGCATTGATGTAACGTGGTTCGAGATATGTTTTCACGACGTTGCAATTCTCGTAAAATAATAATTATGAAATTGGTAAAAAGATAAAATTTGCACATAAGTTCACATTTGTATAAAATCAGATAATCAAGCCGAATATGACAGTTGAGCGACCGTGCTAGAACCACGGAACTCGGGAATGCCTAACACCTTCTCCCGGGTTAACAGAATTCCTTATCCAGATTTCTGGTACGCAGACCGTAATATAGAGTCATTCTTTTCCTCAATTCGGGATTAAATTGGTGACTTGGGACACCCTAAATCTCCCAAGTGGCGACTCTGAAATAAATAAATAAATCCCGTTTCGATTGTCCTTTAATTGGAAAAACTCCCTTGTACCCTCGCGGGTGTGGAAAAAGGAGGTGCGACAGGCATAACCCAACAATGGGAGATGCTGGCACACCCATAAGCCTACTGGAACACATTATTTAGAGGTTAGGAACCCCTAAGGGATCAAGTTCAATCCATAGACAATAACTTGTAAATTGCCATGTTTTAAACTGTAACTCAAAGCACATAAAGGGAAATAGGGAATAGGGATTCATAGCAAAAATAAGCAAAAGAGAATCAACATGCTAGTTTAAGTATTTAACTCTGCAGAATTAGTAAAGTAGACATAGATGCAGAAAGCTGTAAGTAAACACATTGTGGGGATGCTGAAATTTGAAATTAGGACATACCAGTTTCAAAGAAACAAGTAGAGAAAAATGCAGTAGTCTGGTAAAAAACCTCAGTGCAAACAAGAAAAGAGAGTTCTATTATGTGAGTAAGAGTTCATAAGAGATTGTGAATTGTGTGGTCTGAAGTGTGAAGTTGTGAAGAAAGGTCATGCCTTTATAGTGTAGAAACCAAGTAGAAATAAGTTAAGAAAATAATTGAAGAGCTGATTGTCAATCAATTACACAAGACTCCCTTTAGTTAAGGGATTCAGATTCAAACGGGTATAAACCAATTGAGGAAAGAAATTAATCAAACACTTTATGCAAAGTACGCAATTAGGGGTGAATACATAAAAGTTATTTAAGGACAGGGTTTTTGAAATACACGGTTTGTATAAATAAGATAAATAAAATCAATTGACAACTAGTAAATCAACAGTCAGGAATTTTGTATGAATGAACCGAGTCAAAAAGATAGGAAAGGTTTTTAACTTAAGGGAAATCAGCAAACAATGGAAAGGGAATCAATCAGACCATATTCAGAGGGAAAACTAGTCACAAATTTAAAAGCCACTTTAAAGGGAAGTCTATTATATATAAGGAGCATACGAACATGTTAAGTATGAAAGAAAAGATTGACATGTCACTGTAACATTAGTAAAAAAATCCAGAGTAGAAGGGTTTAGTAAAAGGTCAGAATCATATGAAAACAAGGAATTGGTCTGAAAGAGTTGGGGGTTTTGAAATAAGACTCCTAGTTCAGGCAAATCGTAAAATCAAACTTGGCGGAACCCCCAAATTCTAGGGTTTCCACCTTGAATCAAGTACAGAGATGATAGGGAAAGTAGTAGAAATAGGCTCAGAGGTTTCGGAACTGAAACCTCTTGCATGCTTCTTTCATCAACAGAAACTCATGAGAAAACATGATAGCAAAGTAACATGCAAACACAGTAGAAGGATTCAAATAACATAATGGAAAATACTGATAAGAACAGTAGAAGAAGCATGCTTAAGAGGTTTTCTAAAAGAAGCTTAAATAGGGCTCAGTAGAAGAAAAAATAGTAAAAACACTTAAGAATATAGTAGAAAAATATAGTAGGCAGAACATAATAGAACATGGTAGAAGAAAATACTAGAACATAGTAAAAGAGCATACGAGAACATAGTATAGAAAACACAGTAGAAGAACATACAAGAATGAGGTATAGAAAACACATTAGAAGAACATACGTGGTAGAAGGAAAATATAAGAACATAGTAGAGGAAAATACACACAAAAGAAAAAGGAGAGAAAGTCAGAGAAACACTTAAATATTTTCAGAAAACCCTAGATCGGAAACGAAGCGGTTTTAAAAGTAATTTTTGAAAGAACAGTTAGGGAAATCATTTGAAAACTCAAGGAGAGCACAGATACACAACGGATCTAAAGAAATCGGAGAAAACCTCGAAGGTTTAGGGTTTCAGAAGAACCCTAGAAGTGAGATAGGCTTTGAAAGGTCACCGATCTGAGTCGAAAAAGTCGAAATCATACTCAAACCACCATGGTAGGCCGGAGCAAGGCCGGAGATGACCGTGGAACCTCGAGTCGGCAGAGGTCTGGGTGCAAACCTTCGAGGTCAGGCCTCGAATCTTCAAGTATCAGGTGCGTGGGAGCAAGAGGAGGTAGGTATGAGACTCTCACGGCCTGAGAAGCCATGGATTCCGGTGGGTTTCAAGGTAGAAGTGGTGGTAAGAGGCGGTTAGGGTTTGGGAATGTTCGAGAGAGTTTGAGAGTTCAGAGGCGGCTGGTTAGGTGGAAAATAAAAAGGGTTTGGGGTCGTTTGGAATTAATTAAGGAAAGGAAGAACGTGAGTCGTTGATCTGTTAGATCAATGGTTGGGATTCAAAGGGGGGGCCGGGTAGGTTATTTTTAAGGGTCGTGGGTCGGGGTTTAATTGGGGTTCAAATTGGGCTGAAATTGAAATGAAATCAGGCTATATTTTAAATAGCCATTTTCCCCATTTATTTTATAAAAATAGCAAATTAAATTCTGGAAATAAATTGAAAGTACTAAAATGATTTATGATATATAATTATTAGTTTAAAAATATTGTACTTAATTTTTTATAAATATAAACGCAATCAAATCATAAAAGAGGCTAATATTGCAATTATATGCAATTTAGCTTTAAAAATACTAACTAAATTTGTAAGAATATGCAAACAAAAATTATCTGAGCTATAGTTTAGCATAAATATGAGAATTCAACAAGTGAATCACCAAAAATAATAATTTTGGAAACACTAAATAGGGGCAATAAATAGATTTTAAAAATCTATAAAAATTAAGAGAAAAATAGTAAAACCTTGGGACATACTTAAATATGCATATACTTGCTATTTTGAAAGTATTTTTCATATAAAAAATATACAGGGAAAAATTGGGTATCAACATCCACATGGTCAAAACCCGAGGTTCGAACCAAAACCCTATTACCCATTCCACCACGAGCTCAAATATATAATTTGTTTTGAAGTCGGATCTCAAATAGAGGTCCAAATCCCTAATTTTTTAAAAACCTAGGTTCTACCCAAAACACCCAATTTCCCCCATAAAAATCATTGATTTGAAGTTGAAATCATATTAAAAGATGTTAATGATTGAAGAAAACTAGTTAAAAACGACTTACAATTGATTTGGAGAAGAAATGTTGTTTGAAAAATCGCCTCTTATGTTTTTGGGGTCTTAAAAAATAAAAATAAAAACTGAAAATACTGTCTAAATATACTCCTCTAAGACCCCCTGTGCGGACCACACAAAATGGACTGCGGGCGCACAGGCCTTCCTGAGGGTACTGCGGTCCAGTGCCCTGTGCGGACCGTACGAAATGGACTGCGGCCGCACAGCCCTCCACCACGCACCGCACGAAACCGACTGCGGACCGCACTGGCCTCCTTCCGCGGTCGCACACATTTTTGTGAGGACCGCACTGGCGGGTTCAGAGACCTGCAACTTCTGGTTTTAAGTCTAAAACATCCCGAACCTACCCAAAACTCACCTGAGCCCTCGGAACTCCAAACCAAGTGTGCATACTAACTCAAAAACATCATATGGACCTACTCGTGTAATCAAATCATCAAAATAACATCATGAACATCAAATTAAGTCTCGAGATCAATGGAATTTTTTCAAAACTTTTTTAAACATAAATTTTGCGATTTAAGTCCGAATCACGTCACATGACATCCGTTTTTCACCAAATTCCACAGAAATGTCTTAAATCATATATAAGACCTGTACCAGGCGCCAGAACTAAAATACGGGCCCGATACCATCATGTTCTAATCAAATTTCATTTCAAATTCTTTAAACAATTTCAGAAAATAATTTCCTTTAAAAATTCATTTCTCGGGCTTGGGACCTCGGAATTCGATTCGGGCATACGCTCAAGTCCCATATTTTCCTACGGACCCTCCGGGACCGTCAAATCATAGGTCCGGGTTCTTTTACCCAAAACGTTGACTGAAGTCAAATTAGCTCATTTTATAATCAAAACTTATCATTTTTTTCACAGATTATCATATTTAAGCTTTCCGGCTACGCGCCCGGACTGCGCACGCAAATTGAGGTGATTCTAAATGAGGTTTCCAAGGCCTCAGAGCATGGAATTTCATTTTAAAACAAGTGATGACCCAGAAGGTCATCACATTCTCCACCTCTAACACAACCATTCATCCTCGAAAGGACAGAAGAAGGAAGTACCTGAGTCGGGGAAAAGATGGGGATAACGGCTCCGCATATCGGACTCGAACTTCCAAGTCGATGCCTCAGGAGGCTGACTTCTCCACTAAACACGAACAGAAGGAAAACTATTCGACCTCAACTGACGAACCTGCCGGTCTAGAATAGCCACCAGCTCCTCCTCATAAGATAAGTCCTTGTCCAACTGGACAGTACTGAAATCTAACACGTGGGATGGATCGCCGTGATACTCCCGAAGCATGGACACATGAAACACTGGATGCACGGCTGATAAGCTCGGCAGCAACGCAAGTCTATAAGCCACCTCTCCCACTCGATCAAGAATCTCAAACTGGCCAATGAACCTAGGGCTAAGCTTGCCCTTCTTCCCAAATCTCCTCACGCCCTTCATAGGAGACACTCGGAGCAATACCCGCTCACCAACCATAAAAACCACATCTCGAACCTTGCGGTCTGCATAAATCTTTTGCCGGGACTGAGCTGTACGAAGCCTATCCTGAAGAATCCTGACCCTGTCCAAGGACTCCTGAACCAGATCCGTACCCAACAACTGAGCCTCTCCCGGCTCAAACCATCCAACCGGAGACCGACACCGCCTACCATATAAAGCCTCATAAGGAGCCATCTGGATACTCGACTGGTAGCTGTTGTTGTAGGCAAACTCTACTAAAGGCAAAAGTTGATCCCACAAGCCTCCAAAGTCAATGACACAAGCTCGAAGCATATCCTCAAGAATCTGAATAGTCTGCTCAGACTTCCCGTCCGTCTGAGGATGAAATGTTGTGCTCAATTCAACCTGAGTGCCCAACTCTCACTGAACTTCTCTCCAGAAACGCGAGGTAAACTGTGTACCTCGATCCGAAATGATAGACGCGGGCACACCATGAAGGCGGACAATCTCCCGGATATAGATCTCAGCTAACTTCTCGAAAGAATAGGAGACTACCACAGAAATGAAATGCGTTGACTTGGTCAGCCTATCAACAATGACTCATACTGCGTCGAACTTCCTCCGAGTCTGCGGGAGTCCAATAACAAATCCATAGTGATCTGCTCCCACTTCTACTCGGGAAGCTCAATCCTCTGAAACAAACCACCAGGCCTTTGATGCTCATACTTAACTTGCTCACAATTCAAACACCGAGCCACATATGCAACGATATCCTTCTTTATTCTCCGCTGTCACACCTCCTTTTTCCGCACCCGCAGGCGCAGGGGGAGTTTTTCCAATTAAAGGACAATCGAAACGGGATTTGTTCATTTATTTCAGAGTCGCCACTTGGGAGATTTAGGGTGTCCCAAGTCACCAATTTTAATCCCGTATCGAGGAAAATAATGACTCTATATTACAGTCTGCATACCAGAAATCCGGATAAGGAATTCTGTTAACCCGGGAGAAGGTGTTAGGCATTCCCGAGTTCCGTGGTTCTAGCACGGTCGCTCAACTGTTATATTCGGCTTGTTTATCTGATGTTTAATACAATTATGAACCATGTGCAAATTTTATCTTTTAACCACTTTATTAATTATTATTATTAGGAATGTGAACGTCGCTTAAAACATGTCTTTGGACTGCGTCACATGAAATGCACCCACAATCCGGAACATATCTTATTTGACGTTTTGGGATTTGGATTTGGGTCGCATGAAATGCACACCCCAAGTTTTAAGAAAGTAAATTATTAAACACGCGCCTAAAAGACTATCGCGTTATTATTTTAGGAAGGGCCGTGAAATTTGCTAAACGGCCCGTCCCGGAATCTAAGTATTTAATATATACATTTAGAGGGCCCCGCAGATTCTACATTTTTGTTTGTCGAGGCTCGTCTCATTTTTATTTTAAAGGATAAACCTATAATGACTATATTTCCTATTAAGTTCGTCTCTAAAATAAAAGAAAATCTCTTAATTATTTACATGCTTGCAGATTATTTACAGCAGGATCCGAAATGCTTTTACAGAATAAGGAAACATGACCATGCATACGGACAGCTGATCGAATATTATGGGCCCAAATCCAGCTCATGCGGGATGAGCCAGACCTGGGCCACTGTTTATCCGAGGCGGGTCTGTTTGGTCCGTTTTGACCTGGGCTCGACCTTCATAAGGTTGAGGGGCGCGGACTTGTGCTAATTGTGATAAGGGTGTGGCTTGATAATTATAACGAGGCAGTTTATCAAAAGAGAATGAAAATTAACTAAGGCGGATAGTTTTATTCTTTGACATGCATTAAAAGAGAACGCTAATTGCAAAACACAACTAATTTTTCAAGACATAGCCTAGTATACTGCCAATCCTTTTGTCTGTTAACCTAACCAACATATGATATTAAACCATACTACCTTTTTTGTATTCACTATATGAAAGGACCAAATCCAATACCCAAACAAGATTGTAAACCATTACACACTACATAATCATCTATATAGCAACTACATGTGGACATAGATGTCTTCAAATCTTCCCTTTTGTATTCATGCTCGACTTTCAAATTACATGGACAGTATTAGTTGTGTACCTGGTATAGAGGAACAAAAGAAGAAGGAAAAGGATCAGCTGAATAGCACACAGCAAACAACAGCACAGCAGATTCACAGCAACAACACAGCAACAACACAGCAACAACGATGATGAAGCTCAGCAAAGAGTCGAACAACAAATGGGCAATCCCAGTAAACAGAGTAGGAAATAACAGCCCAGAATGTTGAATGTAATAGCAACAGAAATCCAATGACCACAAGAAAACTTGGCAAACGACAGAAAAAGCAAAGCCACGAAGACAACCTGATCAAACTGGATTCTTACACAGTTTCTTCTAGGCAATACTCATTCACAATGTTCTGAAATTTATTCCTGTTTTTTCCTTTTCCAGTTTTCTTACTCACAGACTCTCTCAAGACTCGAAAATCAACTCCCTTTTCTAATGGAAAGTCTCCTCTTTTATAGCCTAACCTTAACACTTTACGGTCTGTTTTACAACTCAAAATTGCCCCCCCTATTGCTTTTCCACTCACTTGTTTTAAATAACCAAGCTCCCATGAAATCCCTGACAGCCCCTCTCTCTTTTTGGTTGTTAAAGTGTACTGATCACTTGTTTATTTGTCTAAAGTATGGGCAGTAGGAATATAATCTGACAGCACATGCTGTCCAATTATTTTAATCCCTTAAAGCTAACCATACACATGCTGCCCACGGTCCAAACCAAATGGCATTGTGTTTAAAAACCAAAATCTGAATCTGCCATTATAACCTTTCCCCTAGATGTTCTTTTAATTTAATTTGAACAAAATCAACAGGCAATACAATTCAGTTCCTAATGAGACTCAAATACGATCACAGCAGAAATAAGCAATACGAATCAAGTTGTTACCATTAACGATTGAAACTAATTGACGACATATATCGACTCGACTATATTAATCGTAACACATAACAATCAATCGTTCATATAAACAACACGTATAGAGTCCCGAATGACCTCAGATAAATTTGTTCAAACACTGGGAACTTATATGAATTAAACTCGCTTGACGATTAATCTAATTGATGAACACGTATATCACAGGGTATATTCAGAACACAAACAGAAGACAATTGGCCAAATAAAAGGCCTTTAACAGAGATGGAAGAAATCCGAATGAAAAATAACAAAATAACAAACAAACACAAAGAAATATGCTGACAACTTATTTAGAAATAAAACAAAAGAAAGGAAAACTTACCGAAAATGTTTAAATCAAACAGACCCAAATCTGATTCAACTTCGAACTTTTGAGGCCGAACAAACTTTAATCAGGGTGTTCTCACATGAGAACACTTTGATTAAGGTCTATTAGACCTCAAACCCATGTCCAAACCGGCCGGATTCCCCATGTGCATGTGTTCTAAAGTCTGGATTTTCAGATCTGGATTTTTGGGAGTTGTGGGTAGATTCGGACCAAACCAAGCTTGGTTTGGTCACGAGGACGGTCAGGGGGGTGTCTGGTATGAAGATGGGGTGGTTTGGCATAGATCGAGTTTTGTCTCGAATCTTCAAATCCAGATTCGAGACGATAGGAGGTGATTCGAGGTTCGTGGTTAGTGGATTCGTGTTCAGGGTGGTTGGATGCTTTAGGGGTGTGAAGGGGGTGGTCACCGGCGTTCGTGCCGCCGGGTTTTGGCGGAGGGGAAGCTAGGGCGGCTTGCTAGGGTTTGGGGTTTCAGCTTGGGGAAGGAAATGACTGAAGGGGGGGCTCGGATAGGGGGTGCGGGGTAAAGGGTCAAGTTTATATATGGAAGGGGAAGAGAGATTGGAGCCGTTAGATCAAGTGATCTGAACGGCTTAGATCTATTGGTGGGTAACAGGACGGGGTCGTTTGGTATGGGAACGGGGTCGTTTTGGTTTAGGTGAGGGGTTGGGTTAAACCGGCTAAATAGGTCGGGTCATGAGGGAACCAGGGACCGTTGGATCAATGAGGTTGGACGGCTCAGATTCAACTTGCCTGAAACGGCGTCGTTGAGGTGAGTTGGACAACCTGATCTGGACCGTTCCTTTGAATCAGATCAACGGCTTCAAATGGGGACGCCGATACGACGTCGTTTGAGTCCGTGCCTGGGCAGGCTGGGTTTGGACCGGGTCAGATCGTTGGTTTGGGCCTGTTTTTGTCTTATTTTTTGGGCCCAAATTGATTTCAACTTTCTTTTGTTTTCCAATTTAAAAATAAAAATAAAAATAAAAATAAAAATAATTAATAAAACAAATGAAATTAAAACAAATAACAATATGGCATTTCAACATAATTATCATACCAAGTAAGTTAAATCACAACCTAAAACGGACGATGCACATATATTTATATTTTTTGAATTTTCTCTTAACGCCACATATATTTTTTGTATTTTTGTTTGATAAGGACTAGATGCAAAATGGACAGACTCACAAACGACTAACAACACATGTCACGGAAAGATCGAAAAATTGTACAGCGAAATCATTTGTCACTATTTTTATTTTCTTTTGGAGCGATTGCTCGTAAAGCAAAAATCACGTGCTTACAGCTGCCCCTCTTTGCACGAAGACACGAAGGGTTTTCGCGCAAAGATAAGCGAGCGATTTTTGCCCGTCCGAATACTCCGTGTGAAGCATTTTTTGAAAAAGATTTGACCGAACCTTTGCTTCAGAGGTTTCCTACATATCCTGGGCTGAAACAGGAATCAGGTCAATGTAGTTCGGGAAATTTTGGTAGCTGGGACTACCGTGTGACTGTAGTGTTTGCTGTTGTTGTGCGCTGTTGTATGCTGCTGTAGGATGCTACTGCTCAACCGATCTCCCTATTACATTGCTCTAAAAGGAAAACAAGAAGCTAAGTTAAACTGAGGATCCTGAAATTTCATCCATCTTCAACTTGTTCTTGTTGCCTTGCTTTCTTGTCGGCTAATGCTTTCCTCCGACGCCTTTATTTTGTGAACTTGGAGATGATGCTGGTCCTTCACCTTTTCTGAATGTCAGTTCTCATCACTTTGCTTGATTTGCTGGGGACACGGCTTTCTTCTTTAGATCTTCCAATGGTTTCTTCAGTGGTATGGCTTTTCATCAGAATTGTTATACTGGGCATGCTACAACGTTCCCAAACTACTTCTTTTGAGACGCGTTCCTTCTTCCCTTTGAATGTGCGCTTGCTTTTGCAGTTGTCTGCTTCTTGGTGCTGGGGATTTTATTGTTTCCCGTTTGGGGATCTCTGTTGTAACCTTCTGTCTTCAGGTGGGGTGACTGATTCCAAAATCTAGAGCTGAATGTATTCCCGCATTATACTGGTGGGCGACCTAGAACTTAAATGTATTCCCGCATTATACTGGTGGGCGACCTAGAACTTAAATGTATTCCCGCATTATACTGGTGGGCGACCTAGAACTTAAAATGTATTCCCGCATTATACTGGTGGGCGACCTAGAACTTAAAATGTATTCCCGCATTATACTGGTGGGCGACCTAGAACTTAAAAGTATTCCCGCATTATACTGGTGGGCGACCTAGAACTTAAATGTATTCCCGCATTATACTGGTGGGCGACCTAGAACTTAAAAGTATTCCCGCATTATACTGGTGGGCGACCTAGAACTTAAAAGTATTCCCGCATTATACTGGTGGGCGACCTAGAACTTAAAAGTATTCCTGCATTATACTGGTGGGCGACCTAGAACTTAAATGTATTCCCGCATTATACTGGTGGGCGACCTAGAACTTAAAATGTATTCCCGCGTTATACTGGTGGGCGACCTAGAACTGAAATGTATTCCCGCATTATACTGGTGGGCGACCTAGAACTGAAATGTATTCCCGCATTATACTGGTGGGCGACCTAGAACTTAAAATGTATTCCCGCATTATACTGGTGGGCGACCTAGAACTTAAAATGTATTCCCGCATTATACTGGTGGGCGACCTAGAACTTAAAAGTATTCCCGCATTATACTGGTGGGCGACCTAGAACTTAAAATGTATTCCCGCATTATACTGGTGGGCGACCTAGAACTTAAAAGTATTCCCGCATTATACTGGTGGGCGACCTAGAACTTAAAAGTATTCCCGCATTATACTGGTGGGCGACCTAGAACTTAAAAGTATTCCCGCATTATACTGGTGGGCGACCTAGAACTTAAATGTATTCCCGCATTATACTGGTGGGTGACCTAGAACTTAAAATGTATTCCCGCATTATACTGGTGGGCGACCTAGAACTGAAATGTATTCCCGCATTATACTGGTGGGCGACCTAGAACTTAAAATGTATTCCCGCATTATACTGGTGGGCGACCTAGAACTTAAAATGTATTCCCGCATTATACTGGTGGGCGACCTAGAACTTAAAAGTATTCCCGCATTATACTGGTGGGCGACCTAGAACTTAAAATGTATTCCCGCATTATACTGGTGGGCGACCTAGAACTTAAAAGTATTCCCGCATTATACTGGTGGGCGACCTAGAACTTAAAATGTATTCCCGCATTATACTGGTGGGCGACCTAGAACTTAAAAGTATTCCCGCATTATACTGGTGGGCGACCTAGAACTTAAAATGTATTCCCGCATTATACTGGTGGGCGACCTAGAACTTAAAAGTATTCCCGCATTATACTGGTGGGCGACCTAGAACTTAAAATGTATTCCCGCATTATACTGGTGGGCGACCTAGAACTTAAATGTATTCCCGCATTATACTGGTGGGCGACCTAGAACTTAAAATGTATTCCCGCATTATACTGGTGGGCGACCTAGAACTTAAATGTATTCCCGCATTATACTGGTGGGCGACCTAGAACTTAAAATGTATTCCCGCATTATACTGGTGGGCGACCTAGAACTTAAATGTATTCCCGCATTTCTGCCTTCTTTTAAAACACATGATGTAGGAGTCTGCTTCTAACTCCCGAAACCACTCCCTTTTGGAGCCTACTTCTTCCAAAATTTCCGGGCACAATCACTGCATTGCCCGGGACCGGCCTTTAAGACTGTTTGTATTGTCCTGCACTGGATGAATTCCCCTTT
Organism: Nicotiana sylvestris; assembly: GCF_000393655.2. Classification (NCBI taxonomy): domain Eukaryota; kingdom Viridiplantae; phylum Streptophyta; class Magnoliopsida; order Solanales; family Solanaceae; genus Nicotiana; species Nicotiana sylvestris. Next base: position 27,013,513 of record NC_091063.1, on the reverse strand, counting down.
GGTTCCTGGTATTAAGCCCTTTTTTAAAAAAAATCCTTTCAAGACACATTTTAGGAAAAGAAATAAAAGATATGGAAAGGAGAAAATCTTTCTGAACCAATATTTTTTGTGGGCGGAGACAATCAAAAGAACTTATCAGGAGGACACAACTGGTCCCCGTGATCATGACGTGCACCATAGATTCCCGACCCAGTCTATTTGTATCAATCGATTTGCCGGATGGTCTGACTTGCTGGGGATGATAAATGACTGTCCATGCTGTTGCAAATGTGGTAGCTTTTGTTGATTCGTCTTGTCGCCTCATAGTGCCCTTCGAGGGGTTTTCACTAATGAGACTCTCTCTTTTCTCTCATCTCCCGGCGCCTTATGGTGCCTGTGAAGGTTTTCACCAATAAGACTCTCTCATTTCATATCCCTCATCTTACATCGCCTCTCGGTGCCTGTGAAGGTTTTCACCGATAAGACTCTCTCATTTTATTTCTTTCGAGGATCCGGGGTGTTGTAGGTGCGACCCTCTCTTCCGGGGATTCTTTTGACTATCAACTCATTCCCAGTCTTACGATCCTCTTCTTTGATGGGAATCAGTGTATTATTCTCGGCCTTATTTGCCGGATTTGGCATCTCTCGAACATTGATCGGGAGGTCTTTTGGATGTTGACGTTGGTTTTGGTGTGGGTTTGAAGAAAGGCTATAAAAATGAAAACAAATTTGAAGGGTGATGTGCTACGACTTTTGGAATCAAACCTTTGTTGGAACTCAAAACATAACTTCTGCCCCAGTTTTCTTGCTTGGGGAATTTATCTTTTATGCTTATGTTGAGCTACGTGCGTTACGCACATTGTGCCTATTATGCACACTATGTACATTATGCATCCTATATTTGCTATGATGCATACTATGACCGAGCCGTGAGGCGCCTACGTATCCTCTTTGAGGAATCAGGTCAAACGTAGTTCCCACGGTTTTATATTCCTTGATTTTTCTTTTCTTTCTTTTCATTTTCTTTTCCTTTTCTTTCTTTTTCTTTTCTTTTCCTTTCTTTTCTTTTTTTTTTTCGTATCTTTCCCATTAGTGATTCCAAAAGAGGGGTATTGAAAGAATTTGCTTAAGGCTCAAAGGGGGAAGCGAGGGTTAAAAGTGTTTGGATAGAAGAAAGAATTGCCTCCGTCATCTCATTATTCAACAAATGCCAAATACAAACAAATAAACCAAAAATTGCCATAATTAAAGAAGTTACGCATAATATCTCTTGACTGCATCTGAATTGATAGCCATGTCGAACACATCTACCTTCGACATCTGTCAAACACAAAGCACCGTTGGACAATATTCTGGTCACGATATAAGGCCCTTGCCAATTTGGGGCGAATTTGCCTTTTGCCTCGACCTGATGTGGGAGGATCTTCTTTAATACCAACTGCCCTACTTCAAACTTCCTGGGGCGCACCTTCTTATTATACGCTCTTGCCATTCTCTTCTGATACAGTTGACCATGGCACACTGCTGCCAATCTTTTCTCATCTATCAGGCTCAACTGTTCCAAGCGAGCTTTGATCCATTCATCATCATCAATTCCGGCTTCAGCGACAATTCGGAGGGACGGAAATTTCGACCTCCGCTGGTATCACGGCCTCAGTTCCATACACCAACAAATAAGGAGTTGTGCCTATGGAAGTCCGGACGGTAGTGCGGTAACCCAACAAAGCAAAGGGTAATTTCTCGTGCCATTGTCTGGACCCTTCCACCATTTTTCGCAGTATCTTCTTGATATTCTTATTGGCTGCTTCGACTGCTCCATTTGCCTTAGGACGATATGGGGTGGAATTGCGGTGTGTAATCTTGAATTGTTGGCATACCTCTCTCATCAAGCTGCTATTAAGATTCGCACCGTTATCCGTGATGATCACTTTTGGGATCCCAAATCTACAGATGATATGGGAGTGAACAAAGTCCACCACTGCCTTCTTAGTTACTGATTTGAAGGTTTTAGCCTCAACCCATTTGGTGAAGTAATCAATGGTCACTAGAATGAACCTATGACCGTTGGACGCTGCTGGCTCGATGGGCCCAATGACATCCATGCCCCATGCTACAAACGGCCAGGGTGCTGACATCGTATGTAACTCTGTTGGCGGAGAGTGAATCAAGTCTCCATGTATCTGGCACTGATGGCATTTCCTCACGAAAGTGATACAGTCGTGTTCCATGGTTAGCCAATAACACCCTGTTCGAAGGATCTTTCTTGCCAACACATATCCGCTCATGTGCGGTCCACAAACTCCGGCATGTACTTCCGCCATAACCGCCGTTGCCTGCCCGGCATCTATGCATCTCAACAATCCCAAATCTGGGGTTCTTTTGTACAATACTCCTCCACTGAAGAAGAAGCCATTCGACAAACGCCTAAGGGCTCTTTTTTGGTCTCTAGAGGCATGTTCCGGGTATATTTCCATTTTGAGGTATTCCTTAATATCATGAAACCAGGGTTCACCATCTGCTTCTTCTTCTACGGCATTGCAGTAGGCGTGCTGATCACGGACCTGGATGTGTAGAGGATCAACATACATTTTGTCAGGGTGGTGCAACATTGATGCTAAGGTGGCTAAGGCATCCGCAACCTCATTGTGAACTCTCGGGATGTGTTTGAACTTTACCGATCGAAATTGCTTGCTCAGATCATGCAAGCATTGTCGGTATGGTATGAGCTTTAGATCTCGTGTTTCCCATTCACCCTGAATTTGATGTACCAAGAGGTCCGAGTCTCCCAAGACCAAGACGTCTTGGACATCCATGTCAGCAGCCAAGCGCAGACCCAGAATGCAAGCCTCATATTCGGCCATATTGTTGGTGCAATAGAAGCGCAGTTGAGCCGTAACAGGATAATGCCGTCCTGTTTCAGAAATGAGTACTGCTCCTATTCCAACCCCTTTTGCGTTTACAGCTCCATCGAAGAAAAGCTTCCAACCCGGTTCCTCAGGTAATTCCAACTCATTCGTATGCATCACCTCTTCGTCAGGAAAATACGTTCTTAAAGGCTCGTATTTTTCATCAACGGGATTCTCTGCCAAATGGTCTGCCAGTGCCTGGGCTTTCATGGCCGTCCTTGTTACGTAGATGATATCAAACTCTGTGAGCAGAATTTGCCATTTTGCCAACCTTCCCGTGGGCATAGGTTTCTGAAAGATATACTTCAATGGGTCCAAGCGGGATATGAGATAAGTAGTATATGAAGACAGGTAGTGCTTCAACTTCTGAGCTACCCAAGTTAGGGCGCAGCACGTTTTCTCGAGTTGAGTGTACTTGACCTCATGCACTGTGAATTTCTTGCTAAGATAGTAGATGGCCTGCTCCTTCCTTCCTGTGTCATCATGTTGCCCCAGTACACAACCAAATGAATTTTCCAAGACCGTCAGGTAAAGGATTAGGGGTTTCCCGGGCTTAGGCGGGACCAATACGGGTGGATTAGACAGATACCCTTTGATTTGGTCGAAGGCCTCCTGACACTCTGCTGTCCAACCTACTGCAGCGTCCTTTCTCAGCAGCCGAAATATGGGCTCACAAGTTGCTGTGAGTTGAGCGATGAACCTGTTGATGTAATTGAGTCTGCCCAGCAAACTCATTACCTCTGTTTTGTTCCTTGGCGGTGGCAAATCTCGGATGGATTCAATTTTGGATGGGTCTAATTCAATCCCCCGTCGACTGACGATGAATCCTAGCAGCTTTCCTGATGGAACCCCGAATGCGCATTTGGCCGGGTTAAGCTTGATATCATACCTCCGGAGTCTTTGGAAAAATCTCCTTAGGTCTGCTACATGGTCCTCCTGACGCCAAGATTTGATGATCACGTCATCGACGTACACCTCTATTTCTTTGTGTATCATGTCATGAAACACAGCAGTCATTGCTCGCATGTACGTTGCCCCGGCATTTTTTAATCCGAACGGCATTACCCGATAGCAGTAGGTTCCCCATGGCGTAATAAACGCTGTCTTCTCAGCATCCTCTTCGTCCATTAGGATCTGATGATAACCCGCATAACAATCCACAAAGGATCCGATCTCGCGCCCAGCGCAATTGTCGATCAGGATATGAATGTTAGGTAGCGGAAAATTGTCCTTGGGACTTGCTTTGTTGAGGTTGCGGTAGTCGACGCACACCCTGATTTTTCCATCCTTCTTTGGGACTGGTACCACATTGGCCAGCCACTCGGGATATCGAGTGACCCGAATGACCTTCGATTGCAACTGCTTGATCACTTCTTCTTTGATTTTCACACTCATTTCTGTTTTAAATTTCCTTAGTTTTTGCTTGACCGGAGGGTATGCCGGGTCAGTGGGTAGTTTGTGAACCACTAAATTGGTGCTCAATCCAGGCATATCATCATATGACCATGCAAAAACATCTTTGAATTCCCTGAGAGTTTCGATCAATTCTGCTTTGACATTCGGCTCAATGTGGATGCTAATTTTGGTCTCTTGGATGTTATCAGCGTCTCCTAGGTTCACAGCCTCAGTGTCATTTAGGTTAGGCTTGGGTTTCTCTTCAAATTGGCACAGTTCTCGGTTTATTTCTTCGAAGGCTTCCCCTTCGTCACATTCGGATTCATTATCACAAACGACCTCTTGCATCATTGAGTCAGATTCAGATTGATTTATTAGACTAGGTCGAAGATCCGCTGTGCATGCCATGTCATTAGGACCAGTAAAAAGAGAACTGTTCAGAAAGAAAAAGAACAAAACAAGAAATTAAAATGGGACAAAAGAAAAGAACTTTATTAAATTTGCAGGATAAAAAGGGTTCACACTTTTACAAAACGAAAGTAAAATTGGGATTACACCCTTGAATAATCCGATCAAACAAACAAACAAACAAAACATTAATCAAAGCCTACTACCAAGACTCCCCTCGGACAGGAAGAGGAGTAACCGTCCAATTGTTGGTCTTGGCCTCAGGCCCCACAAATTGTATCTCTGCTCTGCTGGAACCTTCTCCAGCTTCCACCATACTGACATCCGCGAATAACCTCTCAAAACTCTGATTCAGGTTTTCATTTATACCGATCAAAGGTCCTCGAATCTTTGGGATCACTGACCCCTTGGCACTTGCTTTAACAAAAGACCTTGAGAGGCGTGGCACTGGTTTAGGCAGAAACCAGACCCTCTTCTTCATTCTTCGCGCCTCCTTCCTGTCTGCTGCGGTTGGTTTGAACCCCAACCCGAAGGTTTCCAGATTCTTAGGAAGGGAAACAGGTTGGACTATCCCTTGAAGTTCAACTCCCAGGCCTTTTCCCGGCACAAATCCATTACCCAGCATTTCTGATACCATCATGACTGTTGCGGCAGCTACCCTAGGGTGCGGGATGATTTCTCCTTCAGAAATTTTGTTGGCCGACCCTGTATCGAGAATCTGGTAGACCCCGGGACCCTTGTCATCAGTGGTCTCTATGAAAGGCACAATGGTTCCGCTCATGGTGCATGTTGTATCCTCGCCGTGCAACACGACCTCTTGTCTTTCCCACTCGAACTTCACTGTCTGATGTAGGGTGGAAGGCACCGCTTTAGCTGCATGAATCCAGGGTCGTCCTAACAGCAAGTTGTAAGATACCTTGGCGTCCAATACCTGGAATTCCATGGTAAACAGGACCGGGCCAATGGTCAGTTCAAGTACAACATCCCCCACAGTGGCTGTTCCGTTTCCGTCAAACCCCCGGACACAGATGCTATTTTCCCGGATTCTTCCACGGTCAATCTTTAACTGGTCCAGGGTGGATAATGGACAAATATTGGCGCTTGAGCCGTTATCCACCAATACTCGAGTTACCACCGAGTCTTCACATTTGACAGCTAGGTATAGAGCTTTGTTATGCTCCGTACCTTCCACCGGCAGGTCATCATCTGAGAATGTTACCCTGTTCACCTCGAAAATCTTGCTGGCAATGGTTTCCAGGTGGTTTACGGAAATCTCACTGGGTACATGGGCCTCGTTCAGTATCTTTAACAGGGCCCTGCGATGTTCCTCGGAATGGAGGAGTAATGACAATAGTGAGATCTGGGCAGGCGTTTTTCTCAGCTGCTCAACCACAGAATAGTCTTGTACTTTCATCTTCCTCAGGAAGTCTTCAGCCTCTTCTTCTGACACTGGCTTCTTGGTTGCCACTGGGTTGGTTTTTCTTAACTCCACCGGAGCAAAACATCGACCTGATCGAGTCAGCCCTTGCGCTTCACAACTGACTTCTTCCACCTGTTTTCCTTGGTACGTCACCACTGCTTTTTCATATTTCCAGGGCACAGCCCTGCTGTCAAGCATTGGCAGTTGGACCACCGGCTTTATGGTCACCCGTTCTCTACATACCCCTTTCAACATGACTGCCGGTGTGGGCAGGATCCCTGGTATTACCAACTTGCTTGGCTCGGGTTTGCTTGCTATGACGGACGGGCTCTTCCCCCATATTACTACCGGCTTGACGCCTTCTCCCTGCGACTGTACATTTGTTCCTCCACTGGTTAAGACTTCTTTTGGGGCAGCTTGGATCATCATCACTGTTTGTGAGGGTTTTCTTAATTCTCCTCCCTCACACACCAACTCAATCATGTGAGTTTCGTGGTGCGCTGGCAGTGGGTTTTGGTTGATGTTAGGAGCCTCCGGTGTCTGGACCTCGATCTTATTGGTGTCAATAAGATCCTGTATGGCATGCCTTAACTTCCAACACTTCTCGGTATCGTGCCCGAGCATCCCTGAACAGTATTCACAACTGATTGAACGATCCAAATTCTGAGGCGGGGGATTTGGTTCCCGAGTATGGACAGGACTAACCAAACCCAATTGCCGCAGCTTGTGGAACACAGCGGTGTAGGTTTCTCCCAGTTCGGTGAAGGTTCTTTGCTTCCGCAACCTGTCATTTCTGGCATCTGGATTTCCCCGGAAACCTGCCCCTGAAGGATTTCTATATGCCCTTGGTGGAGGGTAAGTGTTTTGTGGTGGTGCATATATGTTCTGGGGAGCCGGTGCGCGCCATTGTGGGCGAACCGGAGGCTGAGTGTATACCTGGGCTTGGTGTACGGAACAATGTGGTTCTCGAGGTGGATAGAAATTTTGTGGTGGGTTGTATGGGTAGTTTGACCTGTGAGGCCTGGGTTGGTTGTAATGTGGCCTGCCAGCCCTGGACCAACTGCCTGCCTCGATCGTGGCAACCTCTTCTTTCTTTCTTCTCAGCGCACCTCCCGTGCCGCTTTGAATAGCCTGGGTTGTGGCCTTAAGCGCCGAATAGTTCAAGATCTTGTCCGACCTCAAACCTTCTTCTATCATGACCCCTATTTTGACCACCTCGTTGAAAGATTTTCCAACCGTTGTCACCAAGTGACCAAAGTAGGTTGGATCCAATGTCTGCAAAAAATAGTCCACCATCTCTCCCTCTCTCATGGGAGGATCGACTCTAGCTGCTTGTTCTCTCCAGCGGAACCCGAACTCGCGAAAACTTTCCCCGGGTTTCTTCCCAGTTCTCAATAACGTGAGACGGTCAGGGACTATCTCCAGATTGTACTGGAAATGACCTGCAAAAGCCTGCGCCAGGTCATCCCACGTGTACCACCTGCTGAAATCCTGCCTGGTATACCATTCCAGTGCAGATCCGCTCAGACTTTGGCCGAAATAAGCTATCAAAAGCTCATCCTTGCCTCCTGCCCCTCTCATTTTGCTACAGAATCCCCGCAAATGTGCCATGGGATCACCGTGCCCTTCATATAAATCAAACTTGGGCATCTTGAACCCAGCCGGGAGTTGGACATCTGGGAAAGGGCACAGATCTTTGTATGCCACGCTGACTTGATTGCCCAGCCCGTGTAAGTTCCTGAAGGATTGCTCCAGGCTTTTGAACTTTCTCAACACTTCATCCTGTTCAGGGGCCTTAACCGGCTTCTCAACCTCTGCCGGTACTTCCAAATGGGGATTGTAAGCCTGTGGTTCCGGTGCGTGGAATGTAGGCTCAGGGGGATAGTATTGTGTATCATGAGCCTGAAACAATGGCTCACTGGTCGTTCGCTGCAAAGGGGCTGATGCAGGTCCCACAAAAATGGGAATATTGGGTGTTGGGAGAGGTTGATGGGGTGGTGGAGCTTGGGAATCATGAGGGCTTCTTTCTGGATGATAGAGGGGATTTGGGCGGCTTGTGGAAGGGCCAGAGTGAGGGTACTCCGGCATGTGTCCCAGTGTCTCAGGGCTCTTTTGTGTTTTGGCCAGGGCTAGCTGCATTGCATGCATCTCTAGTCCCATCCTTTCAATTTTTTCCATTGCTTCTTTTAGCAACTGGCTCATCGGCCTTTCTTCCTCATTACTATTCTCTGAAGTTGTCATGCTTGTTGCTACCGGTCCTTTGGATCTGGTTTGGTATGAATGTGTTGCCAGAATTCTTTAACAACTAACTGTCTGGTATCAGACAACAACAAACTTTGTTAGTGTTAGAGCTTAACAGATTTGATCATAACACATAGAGGATGCAATGCACCTAGGCAGTTAACCGTTTCTACATGCTTTGCTTCAAACCACATGCGTCATCCCGGTTTGTTCATTCGTCTCTTTTAAAGTATTTTGCGAAACTCTGCGTTTTATTTTATTTACATTTTCTTTTATTTATTTATTTATTAAAAGCGGTCGAATCTTATGGGGATTGCCTACGTATCACGTCCCCGCGTGAATCAGACCAGGCGTAGTTCTGCCTCAAAGCAAAGACACACAGTAATTCTTCTGGAGTCACTTAATTTCATTATCAAAATTTGCTATTACACAGTACTTAAAATAAAAATAGCAGAAGTACAGACTCCACGGTTTTAAACTTGGTTTGATGAAAAGAAAACAACATATGGAAAAAACAACCAAAGCCAAATAAACAGGACTTGACCAAAACTAATCCTCCCATTTAAGGGCCCGCGAGGCATCATTCGGCCTTTCCGCGGCTCTAGGTGTAAGGTCTCTTTGCAGGTTCTTCAACTCGTTCATAATCCGGCGGACGCAGCCCATGATGGAAACAAGGAGGGTCTTCCGAGGTGTTTGCTCACATGCCAAGCATTTCATGTAGATGTAATGCCCTATTTCATCAATCCTTGCTCGGATGTCATCTCTTTCACTGAGCAACTGCCTGATTTGTTGGTTTTTTAACCCCAGTGCCTGAGCATTGTCAGCAAGTTGATCCTGAAACAACTCCATTTGTCTTTCCATGCAGTCCATTGCATCGTAGCACTGTCTTCTGTCGGCCTGGGCGTCTCGTGCTTGTTTGACGATCCGATCATGTAGAGTGGAGCTCGTCTCCCTTAATATTCTGACGCTCATTTCATAATCCCTTATGACCTGTTGCAAATGCTGCTTCCGGGCCATTGCGTACTTTGCCCCTCTGACCTTCATCCTTGTTATGCAAGCTCTTGATTGTTCTAATTCTTCTTGGCCTTGGATGACCTGATTTCTCAAACTTGCTATCAATCTTTCATCAGAGCGACGCTTCTGTCGGTCAACGTTACTCTTACTGGCTTGGCGAAGGCGGGCCTTCAAGGTTTGGTTTTCTTGGGCTAACTTGTTTCTTTCAGCCTGCTCCGAGGCGACTTGTACATTGTTCTCAAATACAAGCCTTTCAACTTGTTGCTTTAGCTTCCCGATTTCGACCCGGTAACCTTTCTCCCTTTTTAACCATCCTCATTGCTCTTGTGAATCATTGGTGAAGTGTTGGACGTGGGCCCTTTTAGCAGGTCTTCGCCGAGTCTGAAACCTTCTTTCGAACCAAGCACCGTACTTTGGGTCTACCTCACCTTTAGCTAGCTCTCGTACCATGGTTTTGGGCTCCAAGAATCTACATTCATGCCACAGTTTTCTAATCTTCCCCTCGGGGAATATGACTCCCGGGCTCAATTCCAAGGCATGCTTGCTCAGATTTTCATCATTAGGGACTACTTGAAACCTGCCCAGTTGTCGTAATACCCGATGAGGGGCATATGGCTGGATGCTGCGAAGCCCCATTAAGAGAACATGACATTCTTCAGCCGACATGTAGATAACCTCAGTATCAGTCAACCAACCAAATGCCCATTCAATTTGGTCAGATGTTGTTGACCTTAACCGTGTAACCCATTCTTCGACACCTTCAGGAAATCTGGCGCCTGTCATGCGCTTCTTGAATCCGCTGATACAATTCCTCTCGGTCAACCCGTGGCTCATGTATCCTACTCGGTGATGGAGGTGTTCCTGCATCCATAGCTGAAGTAACAGGTTGCAACCTTGGAAGAACGTACCTCCTTCTCGGCATATAGTTAGAGCCCGGTAGATTTCGGACAAAATCAAAGGAACCACAGTACTATTGGTTCTTTTGATTGCTACGTCGGCCATCCCTACCAGACCTATCTCTATCTTTTTGTCCTTCCTTGGGCAGACCATGACTCCCAAGAATGCTGTTATAAAAGCCAAAGTACATCTTGCTTCCCATTTGTTTTTGTTCCTGCCGTGAGTTAGCCCAAGGTTCGGTTCCTCGAAACCCTGCGGGGTTCCGTACCGCTGATACAAGAAATGGAGATCACAACACCCTCTCGATAAATCGTCATGTTGTACCTTCCGACTAATGCTTAGTAGATCCAGAAACGCATGCGGGGACACCGGCCTTGGCGAAAGCAAATATTGCCCTCTTAACTTCTCATTCAGTCCCGCATATCCGGCAACTTCCTCAAGTGTCGGTGAAAGTTCGAAATCAGCAAAACGGAATACATTGCAGGTGGGGTCCCAAAATGGTATTAGAGCTTCAAGAATATCTGTCCTCGGCTCAACACCCAACAAATTTACAAAACCTCCCAATATTCTTCCTATTACCCCTTTGCTATCGGCTTCCAAGTCATTCCACCACATGTGGAGTTGTAGAGGGACCTCGCTGAGGGCTGAGAATGGTTCATTTTGCTCTGTGTTCATCCTGCACATTTATTAGGGTGACCTTTTAGGTGAAAACAAAAACCTTTATTTTAACTCTAACCAAAATCTTTGGACAAAAACAAAAAAACAAAAAAAAAATTATTTATATACATGTGTATACATATATACATATATGCTTTATGGTATATCATTTTTGGTAAAAATGGAAAAAGAGTTGGACCCGACGTAGTTCGGGTGATAAACTAACTGGTCTGTTTAAACTAACGTAGTTCGGGTCAGGGCCCTACTGTTTATATATATATATTATATATATATATATATATATATATAATTTTTTGTAAAAATTTCCCAACATTCAAAACCGGTCATCATGCATGTTTGAAGCAAATAAATGCACAAGCAGTGAGTAGGATGCATCAGGATGGCCTTTTTCTATTTCAGGTTGCTATTCCTAGACGGACCCAACCCCTGTGTTGAGTCCCCTAAGTCAAATGCACGTGATGCAAATAAACGCTCCTACTAGGGATCCGGCATGTGGCTTTGTTATACTAGGTTCAGAACCTGGGTGTTTGTTCTAGACCTGGCTTACCCGAGCGGACAGCTCGAGCCGAGGGGGGCAGCGTACCGGGAATACAGAAGCTTCACCGGCTTAGCAACTTATCCGAACCTCGTTCTAAATTGGGATTTGACACTATACAGAAAAGAAGTCATACGAAGTACGCCCTTCTTCATGATTTAGAAGACTCAGAGAGAAGATGGATTTCGGCACAATTTATATACAGTTCACATAGTATCAAAGCGGTAAAAGCAACATTTAGCACATTAGGCTTAAAACATGTAAAAAAAATCAGATAAAGCCAAATATAACAATTTATCTAAGCTCGAATTTCTAACCCTGAACCAGTGGTTCTGGGTAGATCCCCAGCAGAGTCGCCAGAGCTGTCACACCTCCTTTTTCCGCACCCGCAGGCGCAGGGGGAGTTTTTCCAATTAAAGGACAATCGAAACGGGATTTGTTCATTTATTTCAGAGTCGCCACTTGGGAGATTTAGGGTGTCCCAAGTCACCAATTTTAATCCCGAATCGAGGAAAATAATGACTCTATATTACAGTCTGCATACCAGAAATCCGGATAAGGAATTCTGTTAACCCGGGAGAAGGTGTTAGGCATTCCCGAGTTCCGTGGTTCTAGCACGGTCGCTCAACTGTTATATTCGGCTTGTTTATCTGATGTTTAATACAATTATGAACCATGTGCAAATTTTATCTTTTAACCACTTTATTAATTATTATTATTAGGAATGTGAACGTCGCTTAAAACATGTCTTTGGACTGCGTCACATGAAATGCACCCACAATCCGGAACATATCTTATTTGACGTTTTGGGATTTGGATTTGGGTCGCATGAAATGCACACCCCAAGTTTTAAGAAAGTAAATTATTAAACACGCGCCTAAAAGACTATCGCGTTATTATTTTAGGAAGGGCCGTGAAATTTGCTAAACGGCCCGTCCCGGAATCTAAGTATTTAATATATACATTTAGAGGGCCCCGCAGATTCTACATTTTTGTTTGTCGAGGCTCGTCTCATTTTTATTTTTAAAGGATAAACCTATAATGACTATATTTCCTATTAAGTTCGTCTCTAAAATAAAAGAAAATCTCTTAATTATTTACATGCTTGCAGATTATTTACAGCAGGATCCGAAACGTTTTTACAGAATAAGGAAACATGACCATGCATACGGACAGCTGATCGAATATTATGGGCCCAAATCCAGCTCATGCGGGATGAGCCAGACCTGGGCCACTGTTTATCCGAGGCGGGTCTGTTTGGTCCGTTTTGACCTGGGCTCGACCTTCATAAGGTTGAGGGGCGCGGACTTGTGCTAATTGTGATAAGGGTGTGGCTTGATAATTATAACGAGGCAGTTTATCAAAAGAGAATGAAAATTAACTAAGGCGGATAGTTTTATTCTTTGACATGCATTAAAAGAGAACGCTAATTGCAAAACACAACTAATTTTTCAAGACATAGCCTAGTATACTGCCAATCCTTTTGTCTGTTAACCTAACCAACATATGATATTAAACCATACTACCTTTTTTGTATTCACTATATGAAAGGACCAAATCCAATACCCAAACAAGATTGTAAACCATTACACACTACATAATCATCTATATAGCAACTACATGTGGACATAGATGTCTTCAAATCTTCCCTTTTGTATTCATGCTCGACTTTCAAATTACATGGACAGTATTAGTTGTGTACCTGGTATAGAGGAACAAAAGAAGAAGGAAAAGGATCAGCTGAATAGTACACAGCAAACAACAGCACAGCAGATTCACAGCAACAACACAGCAACAACGATGATGAAGCTCAGCAAAGAGTCGAACAACAAATGGACAATCCCAGTAAAACAGAGTAGGAAATAACAGCCCAGAATGTTGAATGTAACAGCAACAGAAATCCAATGACCACAAGAAAACTTGGCAAACGACAGAAAAAGCAAAGCCACGAAGACAACCTGATCAAACTGGATTCTTACACAGTTTCTTCTAGGCAATACTCATTCACAATGTTCTGAAATTTATTCCTGTTTTTTCCTTTTCCAGTTTTCTTACTCACAAACTCTCTCAAGACTCGAAAATCAACTCCCTTTTCTAATGGAAGGTCTCCTCTTTTATAGCCTAACCTTAACACTTTACGGTCTGTTTTACAACTCAAAATTGCCTCCCCCCCTGTTGCTTTTCCACTCACTTGTTTTAAATAACCAAGCTCCCATGAAATCCCTGACAGCCCCTCTCTCTTTTTGGTTGTTAAAGTGTATTGATCACTTGTTTATTTGTCTAAAGTATGGGCAGTAGGAATATAATCTGACAGCACATGCTGTCCAATTATTTTAATCCCTTAAAGCTAACCATACACATGTTGCCCACGGTCCAAACCAAATGGCATTGTGTTTAAAAACCAAAATCTGAATCTGCCATTATAACCTTTCCCCTAGATGTTCTTTTAATTTAATTTGAACAAAATCAACAGGCAATACAATTCAGTTCCTAATGAGACTCAAATACGATCACAGCAGAAATAAGCAATACGAATCAAGTTGTTACCATTAACGATTGAAACTAATTGACGACATATATCGACTCGACTATATTAATCGTAACACATAACAATCAATCGTTCATATAAACAACACGTATAGAGTCCCGAATGACCTCAGATAAATTTGTTCAAACACTGGGAACTTATATGAATTAAACTCGCTTGACGATTAATCTAATTGATGAACACGTATATCACAGGGTATATTCAGAACACAAACAGAAGACAATTGGCCAAATAAAAGGCCTTTAACAGAGATGGAAGAAATCCGAATGAAAAATAACAAAATAACAAACAAACACAAAGAAATATGCTGACAACTTATTTAGAAATAAAACAAAAGAAAGGAAAACTTACCGAAAATGTTTAAATCAAACAGACCCAAATCTGATTCAACTTCGAACTTTTGAGGCCGAACAAACTTTAATCAGGGTGTTCTCACATGAGAACACTTTGATTAAGGTCTATTAGACCTCAAACCCATGTCCAAACCGGTCGGATTCCCCATGTGCATGTGTTCTAAAGTCTGGATTTTCAGATCTGGATTTTTGGGAGTTGTGGGTAGATTCGGACCAAACCAAGCTTGGTCTGGTCACGAGGACGGTCAGGGGGGTGTCTGGTATGAAGATGGGGTGGTTTGGCATAGATCGAGTTTTGTCTCGAATCTTCAAATCCAGATTCGAGACGATAGGAGGTGATTCGAGGTTCGTGGTTAGTGGATTCGTGTTCAGGGTGGTTGGATGCTTTAGGGGTGTGAAGGGGGTGGTCACCGGCATTCGTGCCGCCGGGTTTTGGCGGAGGGGAAGCTAGGGCGGCTTGCTAGGGTTTGGGGTTTCAGCTTGGGGAAGGAAATGACTGAAGGGGGGGCTCGGATAGGGGGTGCGGGGTAAAGGGTCAAGTTTATATATGGAAGGGGAAGAGAGATTGGAGCCGTTAGATCAAGTGATCTGAACGGCTTAGATCTATTGGTGGGTAACAGGACGGGGTCGTTTGGTATGGGAACGGGGTCGTTTTGGTTTAGGTGAGGGGTTGGGTTAAACCGGCTAAATAGGTCGGGTCATGAGGGAACCAGGGACCGTTGGATCAATGAGGTTGGACGGCTCAGATTCAACTTGCCTGAAACGGCGTCGTTGAGGTGAGTTGGACAACCTGATCTGGACCGTTCCTTTGAATCAGATCAACGGCTTCAAATGGGGACGCCGATACGACGTCGTTTGAGTCCGTGCCTGGGCAGGCTGGGTTTGGACCGGGTCAGATCGTTGGTTTGGGCCTGTTTTTGTCTTATTTTTTGGGCCCAAATTGATTTCAACTTTCTTTTGTTTTCCAATTAAAAATAAAAATAAAAATAAAAATAAAAATAATTAATAAAACAAATGAAATTAAAACAAATAACAATATGGCATTTCAACATAATTATCATACCAAGTAAGTTAAATCACAACCTAAAACGGACGATGCACATATATTTATATTTTTTGAATTTTCTCTTAACGCCACATATATTTTTTGTATTTTTGTTTGATAAGGACTAGATGCAAAATGGACAGACTCACAAACGACTAACAACACATGTCACGGAAAGATCGAAAAATTGTACAGCGAAATCATTTGTCACTATTTTTATTTTCTTTTGGAGCGATTGCTCGTAAAGCAAAAATCACGTGCTTACATCCGCCACCAATAATGCTGCCGCAAATCCTAATACATCTTCGCGGTGCCCGGATGAATAGAGTACCTGAAACTATGGGCCTCCTCTAAAATCAACTCTCGGAGCCCATCTACATTAGGCACACAAACTCGACCTTTCAATCTTAGAACTCCATCATCACCTAAGGTAACCTGCTTGGCACCTCCGTGTTGCACCGTGTCTCTAAGGACACACAAATGGGGATCATTATACTGCCGATCACGGATACGCTCCAATAAAGAAGAACGAGCGACCGTGCAAGCTAACACCCGACTAGGCTCAGAAATATCCAACCTCACGAACTAATTGGCCAAACCCTGAACATCCAATGCGAGCAGTCTCTCACCGACCGGAATATAAGAAAGACTGCCCATACTGGCTGACTTTCTACTCAAAGCATCGGCCATCACATTGGCCTTTCCCGGATGATATAAAATAGTGATATCATAATCTTTCAATAACTCCAACCACCTCCTCTGCCTGAAATTCAACTCTTTTTGCTTGAACAAATACTGAAGACTCTTGTGATCCGTGAACACCTCACATGCCTCGCCATATAGATAATGCCTCCAAATCTTCAATGCGTGAACAATGACTGCCAACTCCAAATCATGAACCGAATAGTTCTTCTCATAAATCTTCAACTACCGCGAATCATAGGCAATGACCTTGCCATCCTGCACCAACGCTGCACCGAGTCCAATACGAGATGCATCACAATAGACTGTATAAGACCCTAAACCTGTGGGCAAAACCAACACCAGTGCCGTATTCATAGTTGTCTTGAGCTTCTGAAAGCTCGCCTCACACTCATCCGACCATCTGAACTGGGCACCCTTCTGGGTCAACCCGGTCATCGGGGCTACGATAGATGAAAACCTTTCCACGAACCGACGATAGTAGCCTGCCAATCCCAAGAAACTCCGAATCTCTGTAGCTGATGCTAGTCTAGGACAGTTCTTGACTGCCTCAATCTTCTTTGAATCAACCTGAATACCCTCCGCTGATACAACATGACCCAGGAATGCAACTGAACTAAACCAAAATTTACACTTCGAGAACTTAGCAAATAACTGACTATCCCTCAAGGTTTGAAGGACCACTCTAAGATGCTGCTCGTGCTCCTCTCGGCTGCGGGAATATATCAAAATATCATCAGTGAAGACTATCATGAACAAATCCAAATAAGGCCAAAACACTTGGTTCATCAAATCCATAAAAGCTGCTGGGGCATTGGTCAACCCAAAATGACATGACCAGGAACTCATAATGCCTGTATCGAGTGCGGAAAGCTGTCTTAGGGACATCAGATGACCTAATCCTCAACTGATGATAGCCAGATATCAAGTCAATCTTTGAAAATACCTTGCCACCCTGAAGCTGATCGAACAAATCATCAATCCTCGGCAATGGATACTTATTCTTGATTGTAACCTTGTTCAAATGCCGGTAATCAATACACATTCTCATCGACCCATCCTTCTTCTTAACAAACAACACGAGCGTACCCTAAGAAGAAACACTGGGTCTAATGAAACCCTTCTCAAGCAAGTCTTGCAATTGTTCCTTCAACTCTTTTAACTCCGGCGGGGCCATACGATACGACGAAATAGAAATGGGCTGAGTGCTCGAAGCCAAATCAATGCAAAAGTCAATGTCCCTGTCGGGTGGCATACCTGGCAGGTCTGAAGGGAAAACCTCAGGAAACTCACGAACAACGGGCACAGAATCAATAGAAGGGACCTCAACACTAGAATAACGAACATATGCCAAATAGGCCAAACACACCTTACCATACACCGAGCCTTCACATACGAGATAACACTGCGGGTGAAATGACCAAGGGTCCTTCTCCACTCTAAATGAGGTAAACCTGGCAAGGCCAAGGTCACAGTCTTGGCATGACAGTCCAAGATAGCGTGGTAAGGTAATAACCAGTTCATCCCCAATATAACATCAAAATCAACCATGTCTAGAAGAAGCAAATCTACACGAGTCTCAAGACCCCCAATCACAACTATACACGCACGATGGACTCGATCTACCATAATAGAATCACCCACCGGTGTAGACACATAGACAGGAGCACTCAAAGAATCACTAGCCATGACCAGATACTGTGCAAAATAAGATGACACATACGAGTATGTAGACCCTTGATCAAATAACACTGAAGCATCTCTATCACAAACCAGAACCGTACCTGTAATAACTGCATCTGAAGACTCATCCTCGGTCCTGGATGGAAGTGCATAACATCGGGTCTAGGCCCCACCACCTTGAACTACATCTCTAGGACGGCCTGCTGCTGACTGGCCTCCACCTCTAGTGGCCTAAGCTCCACCTCTAGCGCCTCTACCTCCACTTCTAGCGCCTCTACCCCCACCTCTAGCTGGCTGGGCGGACTGTGGAACACCTGGTGCTTGTACCATAGCACGAGGACCCTGATGCTGAGAGCTACTCAGTGCTCGAGGGCAAAACCTGGCAATGCGACCCGGATCACCACACGTGTAACAAGCCCTCAGCTGCTGAGTCTGTTGGCCCTGACAACCTAGATGACCACCCCTAAAACTCTGAAGCGGTGGTGCACTGATAGGAGCAGGTGGTGCACTATAGGACTGCTGATCGGGATATTGCATCTGGGGACCACGACCACCTGGAGTACTGTGAGAAACCTGGAGCGCTAACTGAAAGGGCCTAAGAGGATGACCTCTACCATACGAATCTCGACCTCCGGATAAGGTACCACTGAATCGGCCTGAATGACGGGGCCTCTTGTCTGACCCATGGCCGCCTCCCTATAACAAAACCATCTCAACTCTACGGGCCACATTGGCCGCCTCTTGGAAAGATATCTCACTCCCAGCCTCCCTATCCATCTGAAGACGAATCGACTGAATAAGTCCATCAATGAACCTCCTCACCCTCTCTCTCTTGGTGGGAAGTATGATAAGAGCATGACGAGCCAAGTCGATGAATCTGGTCTCATACTGGGTAACAGTCATAGAACCCTACTGGAGGCGCCCAAACTGCCTCCGATAGGCCTCTCTCTGAGTGATGGGGAGAAACTTCTCCAGAAATAGCTGCGTAAACTGCTCCCAAGTCAAGGCTGGCGATCCCGCTAGTCTCGCTAAGCAATAATCCCTCCACCAAGTCTTGGCGGATCCAGACAAGCGAAATGTAGAAAAATCGACCCCATTGGTCTCAACAATGCCCATGTTCCTAAGAACCTCGTGGCAGTTGTGTAGATAATCCTGGGGATCCTTAGTAGATGCATTGCTGAAAGTAGAAGTAAAGAGCTTGGTGAACCTATCCAGTCTCCACAAAGCATCGACGGATATAGCCGCTCCATCACCGGTCTAAGCTACCACACCCGGCTGTACTGCCCCAACTGGCTAAACCGCTGGAGTCTGAATCTCAGGAGCTACCTGCTCCGGAGTGCGAGTAGCAGGAGTCTGGGCCCCTCCTCCAGCCTGAGAGACGGCTGGTGCTACAGGAAGCAAGCCTGGCCGAGGGACACTCTCCATGAGGCCTACTAATCGGACCAGAGCATCCTGAAGAATTGGGGTAGCAATAAACCCCTCTGGGACCTGAGTTTACCCCACCGGAACTACTGGAGCCGGAACGTCCTCATCAAAATCAACCTGAGGCTCCGTTACTGGGGCTACTGCTCGGGGCTAAAATCTGCCCATACCTCGGCCTCTAGCACGGCCTCGGCCTCGCCCTCTACCCCTTGTGGGAGCGGCTGTTAAGGGCTCGAGCTGCTGAGCGGAGGATGAGGAAGCGCGTGTTCTCGCCATCTGCGAAACAACAGAGTAGAAGTTCAATTAGCATTGAGAAATCAAACCGCACGATAGGAAAGAATAAATATGAAGTTTTCCTAACTATGTAGCCTCTAGGGATAAATACAGATGTCTCCGTACCGATCCCTCAGAATCTACCAGGTTTGTCTATGAACTATGAGACCTATGTAACCTAGAGCTCTGATACCAACTTGTCACGATCCGAATTTCCCACCCT
This sequence comes from Nicotiana sylvestris, assembly GCF_000393655.2. Taxonomy (NCBI): domain Eukaryota; kingdom Viridiplantae; phylum Streptophyta; class Magnoliopsida; order Solanales; family Solanaceae; genus Nicotiana; species Nicotiana sylvestris. Next base: position 26,993,791 of record NC_091063.1, on the reverse strand, counting down.
CGGGAGTCGTGATGGCGCCTACTAATGGGAGTTAGGCAATCTAAACCTTAACTACTTGCTACACTTTCATTTTTTTTGCTTCTTTTTAACCAACACAAGTCGATAATATGATAAAAGCGGAATTTTAAATAATTAAGCGGAAGTCAACAATTATATATCTTAAGGCTACGTCTATTACAACTTTTAAAACCTCAAATACCCCAAAACCTGGTATCACAGTGTCACAGACTGTCTAAGAGTTACTACATACAAGGTCTGAAGAAATACAATACACTGTTTCTAAACAAAGGAAATGAAATAGGAAATAGAGATAGAGGGAGACGCCAGGGCCTGCGGACGCCTGCAAGTCTACCTTGGGTCTCCGAGTGGACTGAAGGAAGCACTCCAACTACTGTCCGAAAGCTGCTCCTGGATTTGCACACAGTGCAGAGTGTAGTATCAGCACAACCGACCCTATGTGTTGGTAAGTGTCTAGCCTAACCTCGGCGAAGTAGTGACGAGGCTAGGACCAGATTACCAAATAAACTTGTGAAGTTCAAATGTATATACAGCAGAAAAGACATACAAAAAATAACCAATCAATATGGGAGGGGAAACATGCTATGGGGGAGATAACAGTTCCGAATAGAAAACATCAAGTAAGGAAAGAAACCACATAACTCGAATATCAACAAAGAATCAGAAATCAACAATTTGCACGGTATCATCCTTCGTGCTTTTACTCTTGTCCTCTCCAAAGCAATTTTATAATAAAAGTGTGCACGACATCACCTTTTGTGCTTTTACTTTCGTCCTCACCAAATCAATCATATAATAAATATGTGCACGGCACCACCCTTCATGCTTTTACTCTCTTTCCTCACCGTATAATCAATGAAAATCGGTACGGAATGGTACATTGTACAGCACGGCATCACCCTTCATGCTTTACACTCTTTCCTCACAATAGCAAACAATGCACGGCATCACCCTTCGTGCTTTTACACTCTTCCTCACTCAAACAACAATCACAAGCAAAGGGGCAAGGGAATAAATAAAATAGTAATAGATATCCCGGCAAGGGAACAACAGTTAAACAATTAAATCCCGGCAAGGGAACAACATCAATAATCTCAACATCCCAATAAGGGAGATAATCAACAAAGCAACAATATCCCGGCAAGGGAACAATTTAATAACTCTTTCTCTTTCTTTCACTTTTATTTCATAACTCACTTTACCACTTGAGCCAATGCTCCAAAGGGTTCAATCATCTCATATACTTTCACAATTCATAATATAACTTGAGCCAGTGCTCCAAAGGGTTCAATCATCTCATATATTTTCACAATTCATGATATAACTTGAGCCAATGCTTCTCGATGTTCAGAGGTTTCAATTCCTTCCACAAACTTTTCACAACAATTAAAAATCATCACCAAGGCATGAAAGATACAACGAAATCAAGATCTTCAAAATTTAAAGACTCGCGGTCATGTTAGATACCAACGTATAGATACTCATCACTATGTCTATACGTCGTACTCAACAATTATCACGTAGCAAATAAGACTCAACTCTTAATCCCTCCAGCTAAGGTTAAACCAAACACTTACCTCGATGCCTCGAACACAACTCAAGTTTCAATTATAGCTTTACTCCTCGATTCCTCCGCCAATTCGCTCGTATCTAGCCACAAGTTACTTAATTACATCAATAAACACTAAATGAATCAATTTGAATGCATGAAAATGAGTTTTTTAAAGTTTTACCCAAAAAGTCAAAATTTCCCCCAGGCCCACAGGGTTAAAACCCGAGGTTCGAACCAAAACCCGATTACCCATTCCCCCACGAGCTCAAATATATAATTTATTTTGAAATCAGACCTCAAATCGAGGTCCAAATCCCCAATTTTAGAAAAACCTAGGTTCTACCCAAAACACTCAATTTCCCCCATTAAAATCATTGATTTGAAGTTGGAATCATATTAAAATATGTTAATGATTGAAAAAAACTAGTTAAAAACGACTTACAATTGATTTGGAGAAGAAAGGTTATTTGAAAAATCGCCTCTTATGTTTTTGGGGTCTTAAAAAATAAAAAATAACTGAAAATTCCATCTAAATATACTCCTCTCAGACCCCCTGTGCGGACCGTACAAAATGTACTGCGGCCGCAGAGGCCTTCCTGAGGGTACTGCGGTCCAGTGCCCTTTGCGGACCGCACGAAATGGACTGCGGCCGCACAGGCCTCCACCGCGCACCGCACGAAACCGACCACAGACCGCACTGGCCCCTTTCCGCGGTCGCACACATTTTTGTGTGGACTGCACTGGTGGGTTCAGAGACCTGCAACTTCTGGTTTTAAGTCTAAAACATCCCGAACCTACCCGAAACTCACCCGAGCCACCGAAACTCCAAACCAAGTGTGCATACTAACTCAAAAACATCATATGGACCTACTCGTGTAATCAAATCATCAAAATAACATCATGAATATCAAATTAAGTTTCGAGATCAATGAAATTTTCTCAAAACTTCTTTAAACATAAATTTTGCGATTTAAGTCCGAATCACGTCACATGACATCCGTTTTTCACCAAATTTGATAGAAATGTCTTAAATCATATATAAGACTTGTATCGGGCGCCGGAACCAAAATACGGGCCCGATACCATCATGTTCTAATCAAATTTCATTTCAAATTCTTTAAACAATTCCAGAAAACAATTTCCTTTAAAAATTCATTTCTCGAGCTTGGGACCTCGGAATTTGATTCCGGGCATGCGCCCAAGTCCCATATATTGCTACGGACCCTCCGGGGCCGTCAAATCACGGGTCTGGGTCCGTTTACCCAAAACGTTGACCGAAATCAAATTAGCTCATTTTATAATCAAAACTTATCGTTTTTTTCACAGATTATCATATTTAAGCTTTCCGGCTACACGCCCAGATTGCGCATGCAAATCGAGGTTATTCTAAATGAGGTTATCAAGGCCTCAGAACACGAAATTTCAATTTAAAACAAGTGATGACCCAGAAGGTCATCACATTAATCTACAACAAAACTACATATCATTTGAAAAAATAATATGAAAATACAGAATTTCAATATTTATACAAATTATCTACAAAATTTCGACAAACTGTTCATAACAGAATTTATCTTTTATTTTCATGCATATTCGTCTGGAACACTAAAGTTACTTGATATGCCAACATCTCCCGTTATAAAGGAATACAACTTAATTATCTACAATTTTCTACAACTTTCACACATTATTTTCACATAGTTAAATATAACTACAATAACATAAAATTTGAGCTTTGTGTTTTTGTGTTAAAAGTTTTGATGGGAGCTTGTTATTCCACTTCGTCTATTTTGGAGCTAACTTGTGCAGTGGAGAAGATGTTTTTAAGTTATATATATTGCTATACCTTTAAATTCAAAAAAGTATGGTTGTATTGTATTTAAAGAGGCGTGAATTTGTAGAATAGGTTGAATATGAGGAATGAGTCAAATAAGACTCACAATGGTTTGTTTTCTACATTTATTATACAATAAAACTGTATATCATTTGAAAAATAAATATAAAATTACAGAATTTCAATGTTTCTACAAACTGTTCAAAATAAAATTTATCTTTATTTTCATGCATGTTCGTCTGGAACACTAAAGTTACTTGATATGCCAACATCTCCCGTTATAGAGGAATACAACTTATCTATAATTTTCTACAACTTTCACACATTATTTTCACCTAGTGAAATACAACTACAATAACATAAAACTTACATACAAATTTTATACAAAATTTATACAATATGTCTTTTGTATATTTTGTATCTGATCTATACATAGTAAAAATAATTTTTATACAACTAATTATATATTATACAACTTATCTACAAATTATCTACAATTTTCGTACATTATTTCTACTAAGTTATATACAACTACAATATAATACCACTTATATATAATTTTTATACAATATTGTTCAACTTTCATACAATATTTAAATGAACAAAATAAAAATAAATAAACAACAGAATACAATTTTTTTACAATTTCTGCAATATAATGTATGTCATGTATTCTTCTTCTTCTTCGAGTTTCAATCCGAAATTCAGCCAAAACCAAGTCTAATCTTTACCAAAACCCCTAAAATTGAGATATAAACTCCAAACTATATTCCCAATTATTTGCAACAACACTCAATCCAAACAAATAATGATTTTTGAAAACCCAAATTTGAATTCAAAGTTTCAAAGCTTTTTAATGGCTGTCAATGGTGGAATTGCTGCTCTCTTTTCCTTTGCTTTGTATTACTGAAATTTGGACATAATTGCGTTTGATGTAGAAGATTTAGTCGTTTTTTATTTGTGAAATTAGAAAAAAATTTGAAACACAGTGTATCGAAAAAGCAGAGACGCTAAATTTGAAACGAAACTGACGAAGAAGATTAATGTGCGTGATTTGCGTTGTGGAAGATCTGGAAGAATATTTAATCCCCCAATTTTAGGGCGCCTAAATAAGGAAGCCTACAGCTACAATGATTCCTTATTTAATGAATTGTCTATATTTTGTAGAAATACTATTAGCATGAAGGGTAATATGCAAACTATGAACATATTTGGTAATATAGGTTCCTATATGGTATAGGAACGAAAATTTTCCCCTATCTAAAAATAGTGGAAATGACATCATGTAAGCATGCTCTTTAAAATATATCCACAGTTTACAATATATTTAAAGATTAGCTATTTTTGCTCAAATTTCAAGACACGACGTCCTAGAGTTTAAATCTCAAAACTCAAACTTCAGGATATCATGTCCTAAAGTTCGAATCTTATGTCCTGAATTTTAAATTAGTGGTTCAAAAATTCAAGACACTTAGTCCTAAAGTTTGGGTGAATTGGTTATTCTTTAAATATATTGTAAACTATGAATATATTTTAAATAACAGGCTTAAAGTGGCTATTGTTGCATTTCACCCTAAAAATGTGAACTTATTTTGGTACCTACTATGGAGAAAAATGCACTCTTCTTCTCTTTTCCTATCTCGCAATATATACAGGTTCAAATACAATCCCTGTCTAAAATTGTCTTTACACAAATAACCAACTAGATTTACTGTCTATTTTTTAGTCAGTATATATATATCGATTCTTTTTAATTTAAGCGGCCTGGTGGCCAGTTATTTAAGTTAATTCTTTATTTCTTTTTTTTTTATAAAAAATCATATTCTTAAATAAGTTAGATGATGGAGCTAAAAAGTCTATTAATTAGGGAAAAGAATCTATCCAAAAATAACAATTAGGTCATGCACTTTAGGGCTGTGCATTTGGATCGGATATCCGAAATCCGAACCGATCCGCTCAATTTCGGATTTCGGATTTCGGATATTTGGATCAGATTCGGATTTGATTTTTTAAAATTTCGGATTTTCGGATTGGATTCGAATTTGTATTGTTTGAACCCGATCCGATCCGAAATCCGAATTTATTAGGGGAAGTATCTATTATCAGAGGAAAAAGAACAACAAGTTGTCGGATTCGTTTTAGCTATAGAGAACTTCAAAATGCAACTAATAACTTCTCAATAAAACTTGGGCAAGGTGGATTTGGTTCAGTTTACCAAGGGGTTCTTACAGATGGGACTAGAATTGCTGTGAAGAAATTGGAAGGCGTTGGTCAGGGAAAGAAAGAATTTCGGGCAGAAGTTAGTATTATAGGCAGCATCCATCATCTTCATCTGGTGAGACTGAGAGGCTATTGTGCTGAAGGAACACACAGGCTCCTGGCTTATGAGTATATGTCAAAAAAAGAATAAAAGAAAAGGTCCTTAATAATACGTACAATCCGATCCGAAAATCCGATCACCAAACCAATCCGAACTTTAAAATCCGATCCAATCCGATATAATTCGGATCGGAATCGGATTGCAATTTGTGGAATCCGAAATCCGAAATTTCAATCCAAAATATGCTAAATCCAATCCGATCTGATCCGTGCGCAGCCCTAATGCACTTTATCCCTACATGACTCACCGTTCATTTTAAAAGTGAGAAAGGTCCAAAAGTTGGATGCCTCCTATTCTTGGGTTGACAAGAAGTTGTAAAGTGTCAGCTCCAGCAATACACCAAAAATACTAGTATAGTACTCTATATTTAATAGAACCTACAAAGTGCAAGCTAGGATTGACCAGGTTCAATGAACCTGTAAAAAGAATATGTATTGAAATAATAGCCCTCCAATATTCTATTTAATTGGCACGGTGAGAATTTTATAAAAAGACGCTCTGATTGATGAGATGAACAAATTCAAACACAAAGGTCTTACCTTGTCTTTGTTTATATATATATATATATATAATAATTACTCCAATGGACGTAACGATTCAATTGGTTATTTTTGAGTCATGCAGGTTTATTCAGTGATTTGTAATTTGCGGATCTGAAATGGCTTCAATTTCGAAGGATTCGCCATTTTTTGTGCCATTCTTTATTATCAAATTAAACTCTCATCTTGGCCAATAACAACTATGATCTAGCTCAGGTATTTTCACCCATCATTTTAATTTGCTTGTTTTTCTTTCTCTAGACCTAGCTAGTCTTTTTCTGAAATCTAATTTTTAATCTGCAAATTTTGCATATATTGAAAATTTAGAGAAGAAACCTGCAAACATAATAATATTTTATTCCGTCTTTTTCAATTTATGCGCCTTATCCTCGTTGTAGTCTATTCCAAAAAGAATATCATATTACATTTTCATTTTACTCATAGTGACACTCTATTATAGGAATAACATGTTTAAAACCATAAAATTTAAAAAATATCCTTGATATGTTATACTCATATTTTGTTTAAGCCCATATATAATACAATTCAAAAATATTGTTTATATTCTAACTTTTATTCCTAATTTAATTAAGACAAATAAAATGAAATTGAGGAAATACTTGAAAACAATGATATTTACTTCTCCCAATAAAAATAAAAGGAATCAATTAAAAAGATTAACTTCTACCAAATCTTTACACGAACTTTGATTAGTCATGTCTTGCACATTAATTCAACTTTATGACTATTGTATAATTCAACTTTGATTTTTCTAGCACTAAAGAGTTTAACTTAATATATTGATAATGTAAAAAAAATTATATTATCAAGTCACTTGTAAATTGTAATTTATCATGTTTAATAAATCACAAATTTGTGTTTGTTACGGAAAGTTATTTATGTATATGTAAAATTTCTTTAGATAATCCAGGTATATTAATTAGTTAAACTAAACATCAAATTGCTTAATGATTGTTATTGCTATTTTGCCATTTGATACCTAAAAAATATCAAAATAGAGATTAGGCAGATGAGGCTGACATTCTTGATAATCTGCTGATTTGCTTATCTATATTATATTAAAAGCACGAAGGCCCTAAGCGAAATATCGTTCGTCTTATTTACCCCTTTAAAATATAGTTCGACAAAATAGTCATTTTATTATTTTTCTTTATATAGTATTAATCATTCAATTTACTTTCCTAATATTTAGAAATAGTCATTTAATTACTTTCTTATTTAGGACCTTGATTTAGAAAAGTGAAAAACACACTCCTAAAATTCCTATAATAAGTAAATGAGAAAAGTACGTTTTAGAGAAGGAATTAAAATATCTTCGAATCCTAAAATCTTAAGTTAATTAAAAGAAAATATATATTTCAAGAAGGAATTAAATTATTTTAAATTCTATTTTTCCTATGCATAAATAGAAAAGGACAATACATTAAAAGGAAACTCTTAGCTACTTTTTTTATGAGCAATTTTTCGGCAACTTTGTCAAACAAAAAGTAGAATCCTTTATTCCTTTTAAAAAAAAAACTTTTCTATTTATATGCTAAATTTTTAAATGTTATATATTTACTTTGAATATATATAATTATGTAATCCATAAATATAATTATTTAGGAAGGAATTGGGTGGAATGAGTTCTTTTGGAGTGTTCCTACTTTCTCATGTGGTGCATAAGTTAGAGTGAAATAAAAATCTTTGAGATGAGAAGAAACATAAGACTCAAAAAAGGGATTAAATTGGGAGTGTGTGACTGACGGCCTACGAAGATGACTGAAATACAGATCGGTTTACCTAAATTATAGGAGTGTATAGGATATATGCAGAATAAATTTGTTCTTTTTATATATATTTTATTGATTAACACGATAGCACGTACACTAAAAACTAGTTACTATTGTTTCACTAGGTACTGTTAGATTCCATTAGTTAACAGTTTCCGCCACATTATGCAATTGTTATCAAAGGAAGAGAAAAGGAAAAGAATGGTCTCCCTCATGGGAATAGAAACCAAAACTTAAATTAACGTATATTGTCGACTTGTGGTTTGCTTTAGTTTCAATTCAACTATTTTCTTTGTTCATATTACTGTATTTATTTACAATTTTACAGCAAATTACACTAAATTGAAAAAAAATGATTAGAGTCAATCTTTAGTTCGCTGACAATATTAATGGTTCCCTTATCTCAATTTCATGAGTGGAAAGAATAATATCAATATTTATCAAGAGAAATAGTACCAAATTAAATCCAGTATCAACATAAAATATTCTTTTCCTTACGCAGGAAGCTGAGCATCTTTACTCTTTGGCTATAGACTATGAAGACGTCACCTATGAAGAGTATTTACGTACAATACATTTTCAACATTGAGTTCATGCAACAAACTCATCTTAAGACCAGAAAAATTTTAAGACAAAAGAAACTTGAAGTTGTGCTAGGTAGCAGCTTCCTTGACTTTGAATAACCAAACAATGGATTGGCTAAAAGAACCTGAAAATGTTATAAATAGGTACGGGTCATGTATCCGATGAAATAGTTGAGATACGCACGGATACTGTGGCGCCACTAAAAAGGAGAAAGAAAAAAAAGAAACTTGAAAGAGTACGTTATAATTAGGTATTGGTTACGTACGTATCTGATGAAATAGTTGAGGTACGCACGGATACTATGGTACAGTTACTGTTATTGATGAGTTCCCCTGTAAACTTCACTGTTATTGTTTTCTCACAGATAGTTCTCTCTTCTTTCCTCATCCAATAAAAGGATATTCACCTTCTTTATAAATTTAAATAGTTAATGAAAATTCACAGCACCTTGTAACTCCTCGTTGATTTGCTTTAATTTTCCCCTTTACTCGTTTAAGCTAGTTTACTTTTTTCTTTTTATTTAATTACTTATTTACTTCCATTAAGGTGACTCTATGGTCTTATGTTGTTTTGACTTTCACCTTCTTTAACGACATCAGCACTCAGCATTCAGGGGAGGGAAATATGTATTTTCCTTCTTATCTTAACTGTTACTCCGTTTAAAGAACATGGTATAGAAAGAGCATTTAATATACACTCCCCACGTCACAACTTATATGATACAATTTAGATTTTTGAGAGTCAAATAAGTTCTTGCTGATTTTGATTTTTTTATATGTCTTCTAAATATTTTGAATTGTTAATTATTGTGACTTATATTATTGTTTATCCAGTTTCCACAAAATATTATGTCCGAATTTGCAATCAAAATTACGAAACTCTCAAAATTCGAACTCCATCACATATCTTGGGAAGGAGGGAGTATATTTTAGCGATTGCAATATTCTGATTTGTTTTGTATTGTAATTTAGCTCATCTGGGCTTTTCTTGACCCAGAACGAATCCAAAGATATAACTTCTTGACCCAGAACGAAACCCAACATAATCCACAATTCCACACCTAAAAAGGCTTCTGATTGGGTACTCAAGCCCAAGCTACGTGGGCCTAGAACATAGTTTCTTTTCTTTCTTAAAAAAATAATTTTTTATTGGAATTTTTACCTCCTACAGCAAAGGTTAACACCTTATTTATTTTAAGTAAATACCATTTAGAAAAATTATATTCTATAGATACTTTTTAAGGTTTATAGCAAAATATTTAATTTTGGTTACCTCTTAGCCCTAAGCCACTAAATACGCTAATCCGTTACACTATTTTCTTTCTCTCTCTACTTTAATACATCTCATTCTCTTCCCTCATACCATTAAAATTTCCGATCTCCTCCTCCATCTACCGGATTTGTGCAAAGTCCGCTTCAGAGCAGGTTCACTCTCTGCTTCAGCAGGTTTAAAATCTATGAAACATTTAATCCGGTTGGTTTCTCACCAACAACAGCAGCCGCCGGTAGACTTACTACACACTTAATTATTTTTTGGGAACATAATGCGATAAGCATTTTGGCAAAATGCTCTTTGAACTTTATTCTATGGCCTTCCTAGATCAGAAGTGGCTTTGTTCTTGGAATCCCAAATCTGTTAGAAGGGTTAAATCTCCATGTTTGAGTTTTGGAGTTGCTCAAGTATATTTGTCTCTGCCAACTTCGGTTTGTTAGTGGAGACAAAGGTGTCTCCAGAGATGGTGAGCCTGGAGATATGGATGTTGTTGGATAATTTTCTGTTAATATATTTCAATATATTTTCATGTATTTTATTATATTCATTGTCTTTTTTTTTTCATTGTAATTCAATGTATCTCGTTGTATTCCATGTTAAGATAAGATATTGGACAACAATGGCGGATCTGTATTAGGCTTCTCAGATAGAAAATGAGAGAAGAGCTTTGGGCAAAATTTTCTATATTCAATAATAATCTTCCATCTCTCTAGAATGTTCCCATGCTTATATCTACAACGGGCCTGATTTTCTACTACAAAGAACTATACAAAGAACTACAGGAAAATAATTACAATGGGTCGTGGCCCAATACACTACTGGCCAATTACACCTGTGGCCCAAATCAACTACAAATGTATTACAACCAAATATTAAATGTCCAAATGTATCATGTAACTCCAACACCCCCCCCTTCAAGTTGGAGGGTGGGCACATACCCAACTTGCTGGATAATAGGCGATGCAAACCTGTCAAAGACTTAGTAAAAATATCAGTTATTTGTGAAGAAGTGGGAACATGAGAGAGAGAAATAAGCCCATCAGCCAACATGGTGCGGATGAAGTGACAGTCGACTTCAATATGTTTAGTACGCTCATGAAAGACATGATTTTCTGGCTATATGGATGGCATCTTGGCTATCACACAAAAGTGGAACATGAGTAGTAATAGGCACACCCAGATCAGTCAACAAACAAACAAGCCAAGCTAGCTCTGCAACCACCTTACTCATGGCTCGATATTCAGCTTCAGCAGAAGATAAAGAGACAATTAGTTGCTTTTTAGACTTCCAACTTATGAGGTTGCCCCCTAAATAAATGCAAAACCCAGAAACAGACCTTCTAGAAGTAGGGCAAGCAACCCAATCACTGTCACAGCTAGCCAACAATGAGAAATCAGAAGAGTTGTTAAGAAAAACCCCATGATCAAGTGTACCCTTCAAGTATCTCAAGACATGTAGAGCACCAAACATGTGTGGAATTATAGGAGCCTGGAGGAACTGGCTAAGGTGTTGGACAGTGAAGCATAAATCAGGCCTAGTGTGAGTCAAGTAATTCAACTTACCAACTAAACTTCTATATTTATCAAGTTCAGGCAACAAATCCCCAACATTAACATGTAGTTTAAGTGAAATGTCTAAAGGAGCAACAACCTCAGAAACATCAGAACAATGATATTCAGTAAGCAAATCATGTATGAACATCTTTTGTTGCAAGCTAATACCTGAGGAATGATGAAGAACCTCAATACCCAAAAAATAATGAAGGAGTCCCAAATCCTTAATTCTGAATTGGGCATCCAAAAATGACTTAAGAGCTGAAATCTCAGACAAATCATCACCAGTGAGGATGATGTCATCCATATAAACAACAAGAAAAACAGTAGAAGATGGAAACCTCTTAACGAATAATGAATAGTCATTCAATGATTGAATATACCCTCTGGAGCAAAGAGCATGTGATAACTTTGCATACCACTGTCGAGAAGCCTATCTAAGACCATAAAGGAATTTTTGAAGCTTGCATACCAAGGGGGCAGAACTTGAAGAAGTTGAAGGAACTGAAAGCCCTGGGGGAATTTTCATGTAGACCTCTTCATTTAGGTCACCATGTAAGAAGGAATTGTTAACATCTAATTGAAATAAAGGCCAGTTTTTCTTAAGTGCAACAGCAATCAAGCATCTGACAGTGCCCAACTTGACAACAGGTGAGAAGGTTTCATTGAAATCAATCCCTTCTACCTGAGTGTTCCCTCTAACTACCAATCTAGCTTTAAACCTTTTCATACTACCATCTGCTCTATATTTAATTTTGTACACTCATTTACAACCTATGGGTTTCTTGCCAAAAGGTAATTCAACAATCTGCCAAGTCTTGTTTGCCTCTAAGGCTTCAAACTCTTTGGCCATAGCTTCTTGCCAAGCAGGGCTGGCAGCAGCCTGAGTGTAAGAATGAGGCTTTACTAGTGCATGTTGTGTAGCATAAAAGGAGGAAGGAGTAGAAGAGGAAAGGGAAGAGGGAAGTTGTACAACATAGTCCTTCAAGTGAGAGGGTATGTGGTGTGTTCTAGAACTTTTTCTAATCACAGGAGATGGATGAGGTTGAGGTTCTAATTCATGTATTGAGAAGGTGGGCTGAACATGATCATGTTCAGGTGGTGAAGAAATATTAGGAGCATGAGCAGGATCAGTTGGAAAGGAAGGTGCAGGTGGACTGGAACTATGTGGATCAGAATGTGTATTATAAGAGTACATGGGAAAAGATGTTGGAGTAAAAGAAGAAGAAGTAGAGTGTGTCAATTGATAGGGGAATACAGATTCATGAAAAATAACATCTCTGGAGTACAAAACTGACTTGGTTTTTAAGTTGAAGAGTTTGTAACCCTTTTTAGCATAGGGATACCCAATAAAGACACAAGGAGAAGCTCTTGGCTAAAACTTGTCCCTATTGCATTTAGGTACAGTAGCATAACATCGATAGCCAAAAGGTTTTAGATGAGAGTAAGAAGGTGGACTACTATAAAGAAGTTCAAAAGGTGTCTTGTTGTGTAAAACTAAAGACGGAAACCTATTGATAAGGTAAGTTGCTGTTAAAACACAATCACCCCAAAAGTTGGCAGGAAGCTTGGATTGAAACAATAAGGCTCTTGAAGTTTCAAGTAAATGCTTGTGTTTTCTTTCTACCACCCCATTCTGTTGTGGCGTGTGAGGACAAGTTGTTTGATGGATTATTCCAGTGTCAGAAAAGAACTGAACAGCTGAATTAGAAGATCCAAGCTCTAAGGCATTATCACCTCTGATGACTTTTACAAGAAGTTGAAATTGCGTTTTAACCATTGTTATAAATGCTTTAATTAAGCTAAAAGCATAGCTTTTAGAGTGCAGCAAATGTGTCCAGGTTGCTCTACTGTAATCATCAACTATGGCCAGAAAGTATCTTGCCCTAGAATATGATTGAGTGTGGTAGAGACCCCAAGTATCTACATGTATAAGTTGAAACAGTGCAGTAGAATGAGTAGAGCTGTTTGGAAATGACATTCTAGGTTGTCTTGCTAAAGGGCAAATAGGACAAATAAAGGACTGCTTTGCTGATAAAGAAGAAGAAATAGAAGGTATATTTTTCATTTGTGCAAAAGGAACATGACCCAGTCTATGATGCCAAAGAACATCATTTTTATTTATATGCTGGTTACTGTTACAATTTGGTAATGAAACAGGATCATGAAGAGAATTCAGAACAACTACATGTGCATTCAAAGAGAAATCATGTACTTCAGCTATTGTATCAAAACTAGAAACAGATGAATCAGAAACAATAGGAGGAGGAATAAGTTGTTTAATACTGTCCATCACATTTTGGGAAACAAGTGCAAGAGAAGTAGGTTGGTTGAAGTAAAATTTGTATAGTCCTTGGTCTATTCTACCGAGCTCCAGAAGCTTCTTCATAGAATGGGCATGTAAAAATATACAAGATTGGAATGTGAATAAAACATAACATCTGAACTGATCAATCAGTACTTACTGAAATCAAATTATAGTGGAAAGAAGGTATGTATAAAATATGATGAAGAATGAAGGAAGGTAACAAAGTAAGAGATCCAGTACAAATGACCTTCACTTTGTAACCATTAGGCAAAGAAACTAGATAAGGGATAGGTAGAGGAGTAATATTGAAAAGAAGGTTTTTATAGTCATATGGTCAGTGGCCCCAGAATCCACTATCCATATCCTTTCAGCTACATTAGTCAACAAACGCACATTAGAGGTACCATTCAGACACACAGGTAGGGAATAAGAACTACCAGCAAAGTTTGCAGAACCCATGATGACAGGTTGAGATGATGATTCATTGAGACCAGATTGTTGAAGAAGGCTCATCAGTTGAGTATACTGTTCTTTGGTTAAACCAGGTATTAATGATTCCTCAGCATGTAAAGGAGCATGATCAGAAACATCAGGAGGCTGCCCTTCAACAACAGCAACAGTACCAAACTTTTTACCTCTTGTAAACTTGAAATTCTGAGGAAACCCATGTAACTTGTAACATTTTTCAATTACATGGCCAGGCTTCTTGCAGTACTTGTAGAACAATGAAGCCTTGTTGTGATCAGGATTGACTTTGATTATACTGATCAAATTTCAATTTCTGAGAATATTGTTGCTGAGGGGAAAATTGAGGAGGAAACTTGTTGGAATTTGCATGGAAAGAGGCTGATTCGGAATAAGCTTGTGAATTTGGAAGAACTTGTCTTTGTTTTTCATCTTGTAGGAGTATATTATAAACATTATCAAGGGAAGGCAATGGGTGCATCATTAAGATATTGCTTCTAACTCCTACATAGACTTCATTTAGGCCCATTAGAAACTGATGAACTTTGTCTTCTTCCTTTTCTTTCTGGAGACCTTTTTTAGCAGCACAAGCATTAGCATGACTACTACGCATAATCTCCAACTCATCCAAAAGTTTTTTAAGCTTATTAAAGTAAGATGCAACATCTAGGGATCCTTGATAAGTGGAGGACAACTCTCTTTTAATCTCAAAAACTTTAGTTCCACTAACAGTCCCATGTCTATTGTTTAATTGTTTCCAAATACTCTCAGTTGTTTCTGAGTATTGTACACTTTCAGCAATGTCTAGGGATAAAGAATTGGTCAACCATGATATAACCATGTTGTTACATCTATCCCATTATCTATATTGAGGAGAGGTTTCAGCAGGTTTAACGCACGAGCCATCTATGAACCCTATTTTATTTTTAGCAGACAGAGAAACTATCATATTTCGCTTCCAACCCCCAAAACCTGTCCCAGAGAAAGGAACACTAACAAGAGACATTCCCGGCAAATCGGAAGGAAGTAAGAACAGAGGACTAGTAGGTTCAGGAACGTTAGGACCAGTATTTGAACTGGAATCACCCATGATTGTCAACAGAAAGCTCAAAAAAATGACTGATCTTCAACAAATCTTAAAACAGAATCAACGAATATAAAAAAAATAGGAAAGAGTGTACCAAACTTCTTCGCGACCTGAAGAAGTAAAAAGGCCTTGAAGATGAAACACACAAAATTGCTGAGAACCGAAAACCCTAACTTCGAAGAAAATCCTCCAAAAACTCCGATTGAAGAAAGAATCGCACAAATTCCTTAGATGTTGATGACATTCCAATGTAGGCGAGCAACGAAACCAGCAATAGAGACAACAAATCGAAAAACTTTGACCGCTAAGACCAGATGAAGAAAAATTCAGTAGCTAAGGGAGTAAGATCTCCAAAATCAACACAACTAAGATTACGAGGTGAAGGATCGATGATTTCATGGCTCTGATACCATGTTAAGATCAGAGATTGGACAATAATGTCGGATCTGTATTAGGCTTCTCACATAGAAAATGAGAGAAGAGCTTTGGACAAAATTTTCTGTATTCAATAATAATCTTTCGTCTCTATAGAATGTTCCCATGTTTATATATACAACGGGCCTCATTTTCTACTACAAAGAACTATAGGGAAATAATTACAATGGGTCGTGGCCCAATATACTACTGGCCAGTTATACCTGTGGCCCAAATCAACTACAGATGTATTACAACCAAATATTAAATGTCCAAATGTATCATGTAACTCCAACACATGTATTTCATTGTATTCACTGTCTTTTTTTCTCATTGTATTTCAATGTATCCCGTTGTATTCTATGTATTTCATTGTATTCACTGTCTCGCTATATGCCATGAATGTATTCATAAGTTTTTTTTTAATTAATATAATTTATGTATTCAGATGTATTATATAATTTCTCTGAAGATTGCTATGTTTTTGGGGTATTTTTCGGTTGAGAATTTTTTTATAACTGATAATACAAAATTTGTGTGTTATAATTGAGTTTGTTGAGTTATATTAGGAGTCTATTATGTTAATTGATTCACTTTCCGTTTTAAAAACAGTGTAATCCCCTATTTCACGCCGTAAATACAGTCGAATACATTAACCTGTCAAGCTGTAATCTCATGTTTCACTCCATGAATATAGTCGAATACACTCGAATATAACAACTGATTAGCTAGACTTCCCTGATTCACGCATATATTTGCTACTGTATTCATGAATACAATAGCTTAAATACATCTTATAACCACATAAAAGGTATGATATCACGTATCAGCTCCTCCGGCTTTTCCCACTAAATTTCGAAAACCACGCATTATTAGGTGGTCTAAGAAATTAGAACTTCAACCCGAAGGCACAATAGCAGATGTTTACCCTGCTTTCTCATGTAATACCGTCATAATAGTGCTTGAATCCATCAGGCGATGTGTGCTCATGCTGGATAAAGTTATTTTGTTGAGCTGAAAGCTTCTAATTCCCTATCAATCTCCCTTTAGATGTGTTTTCCGTAATTTTGCAGTTTTACTAGCATGTTTCGATTGATTGAACACCCCTCCTTGCATTTTCTGATAAATGCAACTTAAAATCTTAAATACAATTTTTATTTAAATTTCATACAATATGTCTTTTGTATATTTTGTATCTGATTTATATATATTAAAAATAAATTTCATACAACTAATTATATATTATACAATTTATCTACAACTTTCGTACATTATTTCTACCTAATTATATACAACTACAATATCATACCATTTAAATTCAATTTTTATATAAATTTTATATAATATGTCTTTTGTATATTTTGTATCTGATTTATACATAGTAAAAACAAATTTCATACAACTAATTATATATTATACAATTTATCTAGAACTTTTCTACAATTTATCTACAATTTTTCTACAATTTATCTACAACTTTTCTACAATTTATCTACAATTTTCATACATTATTTCTACCGTATATACAACTACAATATCATACAACTTAAATACAATTTTTATATAAAAATTTGTTCAACTTTCATACAATATTTAAATAAAAATTTATACAGTATAAACAACACAATATAATTTTACTACAACTTTACTATAATTTCGTAAGTATAATGTATGTCATGCCGTCATCATCTTCTTCTTCTTCTTCTTTTTCTTTTTTCTGTTTCAATCTGAAATTTAGCCAAAATCAAGTCTAATATTCACCAAAACACCCTCAAAATTGAGATATAAACTCCAAACCATATTCTCAATTGTTTGCAACAACACCCAATCCAAACAAGTAAAGGTTCTTGAAAACCCAAATTCGAATCCAAAGCTTCAAAGTTTTTTAATGGCTGTTAATGGTGGAATTGCTGCTCTCTTTTCCTTTGCTTTACATTACTGGAACTAGCGATTGAGAGATAGAGAGAGTCGTAGAGAGAATTCGCAATTTTTTACAACAACACCCAATTCAAATAAATAATATTTTTTGAAAACCCAAATTCGAATTCAAAGCTTCAAAGCTTTTTAATGGTTGTCAATGGTGGAATTGTTGCTCTCTTTTTCTTTGCTCTACATTACTGAAATTAGGGATTGAAAGATAGAGAGAGACGTAGAGAGAGAGAGAAAGGGAGAGAGTGGGAGAGAGAATAAGGATGTGAAATAATTGATTTCTAATATAAATGGATACTCATTTAATTCCTAAAATGTATATAATTGGTAAATTTGTATATATAAGGTAATTTAATTGAAACTTGAGTAGGGAAAATAATAAAGTTTCCTATAGTACGCAAAAATTCCAAAAACAAATGTATTCCTATTAAACCTGGCTACCTCTGTCTTTTCTCATTTATGTTCTTTTTCTAATTAATTAAGAAGATGTGTCCCACTTGAAGATAGATTCGTAATCTTTCTTTCTGGAAATACTGGTGGTACCTAAATATTTTATTTGTCCGACAAAGAAATAAATATCTGTATAAATGAATATTGACCAGATGTCCCGATCCAAACAAGAGTCTTTTAGCATCATAAATTTATACACACTCCCACTTGTATCATCGCATTATCTGACTTTTATTTTTTTTCTTTTTATTTTTTGTTTTGTTTAAGTGAAAAAGGATTGGTTAAACAAAATGCTGCATCCGAACAACTTCAACTGATCTATATAATTGACTTTAATAGTCAAGTTGAAAATTATTTGACCACAATAATAAATTTCCACGGTAGTTAGTGACACTTATTAAATTAGGACACACTACGAATATGGAGTGAGAGTTGAAACATATATAAAGGAAAATAACTTTACCGATAACTAAATAACTATTTCTCCCATTCTGTGGAAAAAATAATGTCATCCTGGGTTAATTGAGTGTTTTAATTTTATTTCGTATTTATTTAAACAATAGCTGAAAACAGAATTGTCTATAATTGTAAGTGCAAAATTTGGAGTCATATGTTTGTTTGACTCAAAAGATATTAAAATCTTTTTGAGCAAATCAATCAAAGATGACGGGGTAAATCTTAGTCAGACATAATTAATTCCAGATGAAGAAGCTAAGAGTAAGTATCGCACATGGGATGAAAGAAATATAAATGATCTTATTAAGATTCAATGTTGTATCTCCCATCAATCGACGAAGAAGTAGGTTTACATATTTTTATAGAGGTCATTTCTTCTGTCTCCAGAATACTCGAAGAGAGCTTTTCATTCTTTTGAGAGAGGTAGGAGGAGCAGCCCCCCTGTTGAAAGCTTTTCTTGGCTATATATAACCAAGGCACCTTTGCCCTTTACTTGACTTGACGTCCTCTTGCCACCAATGTGTCTTGGTCATGATTTTAGGCGCCACTCTTATCGACTCGTCGGATGTCAGAGAGGAGAAATGGAGTGGGCTCTATTAACTTTCACTGCCTGGTTAATTAGACATGGCATCGGCCAACTTGGTCGTGACAGTCAGAATTTGACCAATACAGTTAGTCCCTTTATCTGTCGGGGTCGCCCTATGTTGGGCTCGGCAGACGGATCATGATCGTTACGAATTCGAGAGAAATCTCATTTACGACTCTCCAATCCTTAGTCACGTTTTGTGGGTTTTTAGTGGAGTGGCGACGTTCTGTTGATCCCCCTAGACCGCTGCGACAGTTTCAGAACTGAAATGTCGTTTGGTATTGAAGCATTGTTTCGTGGTTATCGCCATTATGACACACATTTCTGGGATACTGAAACGTTTCGTGCCCTATCAGATTCGATTGGCGACTCTTGTGTTCCGTGCTCGGGGGATTTATGTCTCATATAAATAGAGGAAGCTTGTCATTCGATTGACATACTTCTTCATCTTTCACTTGGAGGAATCTTGCTGATATACTTTCTTCCCGGTACCTCAAATTTATACGTGCCCCCTTGTTCGCTGAAAACTTCCATCTATTCTTTCTGTTATTTCTTTGGCGTATTTTCTGGCAAGAATGGCTAGTGATTCTTCTCGTGAAAATCTCTCTGCTGTCGATCCGGTACCGGAAAGTGCTGCTCAGATCATCGGAGGGGCAGATGTGGTGGAGGATGAGGAAGTCCCATCAGTGATTGAGATCTTACCCCGCCTTGGGAGAGAGCCGACTAACTTCACTACTCCCGCCGGGGTCGAACCGAAACATGTTCACTCTGTTCTGAGGGAGAGGGATATTTGCAGAGTTGAAAGAAAGGTGGGGGATCCCCGGTTATGTTGATATGCGGCCTGTAGTGGGAAAAGACATAGTTAATTTCGACCGCCCCGGGTACTGTGTGTTCTACGCCTACCCCTTTATTGTAGGGTACACATTTCCTTTTCCCCTATTGGTGGTGGATTTTTTCCGTTTCTACGAAGTGTGCCCCGCCCAACTTTCACCATATTTATATAAGGTATTCCATATGCTGCTCAAGTATGCTGAACTCGCCGGTCGCGTGGTCACTTTGGTTCATATGCTCAGCATCTTTGCTTCTCAACTTATTCGTGGTTCGACGATTCACATGCATCCTCGGGGGTCGAGGGGTCTGGTGGTGAAGGTGGACGACAGGACCAACCGTCGTTTCTACGAGAATTACTTTTATGTGCGGACTGAGCATATTGTGGCAGACCCAATCGGATTCCCTGAGAAATGGAACTTTGCACGTAAGTTTGTATTTTTAGTCGTTGAAGTGCTCGACCATTTTCTATGGGTACTAAACTTTATCACTTCTTTGCAGATGAGAGATTGCCCCCTCCGCCTGTCGAAGCTATCCGTGAATGGGCGGAGGCCATACTTCCCCATATGGTGGGGATTCACTCACGGACGACCTTTCATGAGAGGTTCGGACGCAGGCCCCTTATAGGTGAGATGGCGTCTTTGTCTATTGTTCTCTCTCTTTTTGTTTAGCTTTTTATGCGTCTTTTGTCGTTGTCAGGGAGAGTGCGGAGAGCAAGGGCCCCTCCATTAGCTTTTCGTCAGTCGGCCGTGTCTGCTCACCCTATTGCAGTACCGATTACCCGACCTTCGTCGAGGGCTGCTTCAGTTGAGTCTGCGACCTTGGTTACTCCTGCAAGGGCCATTTCTCAGGATGAGGTTCTGACCGATGTCGTTCGCCCAACGGGTGAGTCACCATCTACTAGAGAAGAAGAGGGACTGTCAAAGAGACGGAGGGTGGAGTTTGAGACGGCGCCCCCAACAATGATTTATCTGGACGACTCTCCCCTGACGGGATTTGGAGAGGCTGTAGTTGCAGCCCCCCTGTAGGGACGGAGCAGACCGTCGGAATTATCGATGTCCATGATCGACAATTAGAGACTCTTGCCGCTGCCTCGGCTCAATCAGAGATCCTTGCCATTGTTGGTGACCAAGAAACCTGTCGCGATAGAGAATCAGACTTCTGGGCCGCCGTCGTGATTTCAGACGTGCCCTCATCTTCTGCAGTGGGTCGTGCTCCACCTTCAGCAGCAAAAAGGGGAAAAGATGTGGTGGTTGACGACTATGAATATGAGTCAGACCTAGACCCTGATGATATCAGGATGTTTGAAGAGGGCCTTACTCATTCAGTGGTTAATGCGGGGGGCTCGGCCTGTATCCTTCAGATCCCTTCCGGCGTCACTATCTTGGGGGAAGGGGAGGATCTGGTGCCGCAATTCAACCTGTTATGCTCCGAGGCCGAGAATGAGTCCCTCCGGTCTGTTCCTGATATTGATTTGATGGACGAGGTGTCTGCCATGGGCTTAAGGGTATGTTGCATTTTACTTTCGCTTTCTTCTTTCAACCTTCTAAGAAGTACTAGTCTAACCCTGTCTTTACGTTTTCCAGACGTATATGGTGGAAGTAGAAAGCATTCATATGGCCAACATTCAGGCAAAAATTTTCTTGAAGATGCTGGAGAAGTATCATCGCTATCGCGACAGGTGTTGCGAGATGCATGAGCGGCTGAGGACGGACCCCCGTAATCGGGATCGTGGTGAGGAGTTGGAAAAAAGGACCAGGAATTAATGCAAACTATCCGCAGCATGAGCGCACTCGAGGAGCAACATCGAATTAAGGACGAGGAGCTCGAGTTGGGTAAGGGGGTCTGTCGCACCTCCTTTTTGCCGCGCCCGCGGGGCGCGTGGGGAGTTTTCTCCAATTAAAGGACAGTCGAAACGGGATTTATTTAATCATTTAAGAGTCGCCACCTGGGATTTTTAAGGCGTCCCAAGTCACCAATTTTAATCCCTGAATCGAGGAGAATATGACTCTGTTTATTATTCTGCGAACCAGAAATCCTGAGTAAGGAATTCTGTTAATCCGGAAGAAGGTGTTAGGCATTTCCGAATTCCGTGGTTCTAGCACGGTCGCTTAACTGTTTTTATTATTGGCTTAATTATCTTGATTTTTATTAAATACTAGATGTTATCTGTTTTTACTACCGCTTATACTTATTGTGATTGATAACCCTTCTTTGAATCGAATTACGCGTACGTATATTCGTGTTATAAATTTTAAAAATACTGAATTGTGTCACGCGTACGTGTACACAATAACTTTTGGTAATATATTTATTAAACAATCATTTTTCGGAATTACGTCGAATCAAGAATATTTGTTTTTCTTGAATAGTGAACCGTACATCTCGGATTTTTATGAAATTGATTTAACGCCTTTGGAAAAATCCTTTTATTAAATATTCGCTCGAAATTGCGCGTACGCATAATCCGAATTTTTACTTTTAAAAATATAATCAGGGCACGCGAACGTATCCCTAATTGCGCAAAATATTTGTAATGGTTTAGGAATTTTCCACAAATTGTTTATTATATTCATGTATTTCTTTTATGTGAAAATCATGAGAAACTCCTATTTAGAGGCCTATAAATTCTTTGAAAAGAATTCGCAATCTATTAAAGGTTGTTCGTCGATTATGATTTCCGAATATAAGTTATATTCATTCCAACTATTCAAATTCAAAGAACAGAATAAAAATATGATTAATACTATTTTTAAACAAATATGACATATATATATATGCCAAAGAATAAATTGCATATGAAACTGAAAATAAATGATTCATAAAGGAAGGAAATATTTTCCGAGAATTTTTCATTATTTACTTAATGCAAATTCTATTTCTAATTATCATTGATGTAAAGTGTGGCAATTTATGTTTGTACATCTCTTTTCATTCTCATATACTCGCTTTTAATCTAATGGGCCTAATTATTTGGTCACTTTGTTTTATGAAGGTAGATAAGCATCGAATTTATAGAAAGGGAATTATTATACAAGTTAATTCAACAAAGTTACCTTACATGCAACCTAACTGTTTGGCGTAAACATTCATAACGTTTTAACATCATGACGAGCTATACCAACTTACTTTACTCATATGATTATACCTGTCATCATACCATATAATAACTTATACCAATCTAAACAGAATCATATTTGTTACAAGATATTCTACTAATGTAACTTCTTAATCTTTACATTTAGCTAATGGTATTATGGGATGTAATCAATGGCCCATTTTTATGCCTTACTCACTGTTTTGACAATTCACATATACCTACACCAATGAGATTTCGGAATGGCTAACATTATTACAAACACTTTATATGAATTTCAAAATAAGACAATTTAACTCATAGCTATCAAATTGAATTCACTACTAGTTAACTAACATAAAAATGAAATTAAAACTAATGAACTTGGACAATTGGAAAATAGCATTTCAAGCTTCATGGATTTGTCATGTTGAATCTCTTTTTGACATAAAATTTAAAAGACATGTACCTGAAAATGGAGGTAGAAGAAGTAAGTTTCAGCAGTTGCAGCAGTAACAAAATCAGTAGAATATACTGATAACACAGCAAGTCTGAACAAGAATAGGATTCGAAGAGCCCAGATGCACAGTAAAAGTACTTTTAAGAAACTTCAGATTTTTAACTGAAGAATGAGATCGAACAAATCCGGACAGATTCAATACCAAGAGTAATATTTCTGATTTTTGATGTTTAGAACAAAACAAACTGAAAACTTTCAATTTCAAGAACACAGAATCAGCTTCAATACTAATTTCCGATGTAGAATTCTGTTTTAGTGTCTCTGTTTTCCTTTCTTTCTATCTTCCTTTTCAAATTTCTGTTTTTGCTTGATTTTCCTCTTTCAATCTCCTAAAATCTGCCTTAAGCTCTATCTCTCAAACTCTCTTCTTCTGAAAACTGCCCCTATTCTTTGAAAAACTCTCTCTTTTCCCTCTTAAAACTCTTCTCAAAGTCTAAAAAAAACTGACTGCCCTCTTATTATGAAAAGCTGATTTCCCTCTCTCTGGAAACTGATTTTTTCTCCTTTTTCAATCTCTTAAAGTCCCCCCTTTTAAGCTGTCCAGCTCCTGTATTTATACAGGGCTGGTTGCACCTTTGTCATGGTGGTTGGACCCTTTATCCCTTTAAAAATTAGAAAGTTTCCATTAAAAACTACTTTTTAATACTTTATGTGATCCTAACATGATTTTCAGCAGCCCCATTATCCCTTGTTCCCCCTTTATTACTTAAATATAGCCATTAACACTCCATTATCAGCCCACTATTATATCATATTACTCTTACTGTTTTATCTGTTTCATTCCCAGAAATGTCCCTAAAATCCTACTGTAATTACTGTCCAAGTTATCTGAATTAAACTTGTTTAGCAGCTAACAACCAATTCCTAAATCAAATAACATTCTGTCCTTTTATTGTTAGTTAATTGACCCAACAAACTCAATGTCTAATAACTAATGGACAAGCTAGATTCAAATTGAGCAGCTGAACTTGCATACAAACACATTAACACTATGCAGAGCTTAACAGAACCAAAAAAATTGAATTGAAATTCAGATCAACATAAATGCAGGGGCATTGTCAGTATACTGACAATGCCCTGAAACTTACTGGTTCAGAAATCAACATATACACAGCATTCATTTTGACAGACTCATTGAAATGTAAACAAGGGTGATTTAACTGACGAGTATTAATTTAAACTGATTATCTACAACAATTGTCCATAATTGGTCTAAAACAATAGAAGCAGACTGTTTTTTTTATTAGCATTATCATAAGTGAGAATTCATAATATAACTAATCGACGAACTTAATCGAGTCGATTACTTACATTATGAACAATCACAACCAACTGAAACAGTTTCATATTTGACCATATAGACGGGCATGAGACAAAGGTGACAGAATTAATCAAATAAAATCATGAAAAATTAACAAGCTATTAAGACAAACAACAACACACGTAGAATACACAAAATAATAGAAAAAATACCTTTGAATCTTCAATTTTAATCCGACTCGAACTCAGCTTGGATTTGGATTTTTGTTTGAAATCAAACAGACCTTAGTCGAAGTATTTTCCACTGAAAATACTTCGACTAAGGTCGATTGAACCTCAATCTTTACTTAATCTGAACAGAATCCGAAAGTTTGGTATTTTTAGGGTTCTTAAAAATTCGATTTGGGATTTAACCATTTCTGGTCAGATTCGAGAAGAACCAAACATGACACAAGGGTGAGGGTAGCCTAGGGGTCATTTGGTGTCAGCTTAAAACAAATCTGAGCTTGTTCTTGTTTGGTCCGAATCTTCAAAAGAAGATTCGAGAAGCTCGGAACTGATTCGAGCCAAACAAACAACAGATCCATACTCAGGATGACTAGGGGAAGCTATGGTGTTAACTAGGTGCTGATTGGTTTAGATCAGGTTTTCAGGCCAACCTTCGATTTAAGATTCGAAGGGTTGGGGCCTGATTCGAAGGAAACTAAGGTCGGATTCGTGTAGGGGATGTTCAGGAGGTCCTAGGGTGTTAAGTTGGTGACCGGCGGCGTTGATGCCGCCGGGTTTCAGGCGGTGGAATCCTAGGGCGGCTAGGGTTAGGAGTGGGGGTTTGGGAGACGATGATGAACAGTGTAGAAGGGGGGGTGTTCAGTTAGGGGCCGGGGTAAGGCTTGGGATTTATATAGGGGTGGGGTGGATTGGTATCGTCGGTTGGATCAAGTAGAATGGATGGCTAGGATCAATCCACTTAACCAAACGACATTGTTTGGTTTAAGTTAGGGAAAGGGGTCAACCCGGGGGTGAAATGGATCGGGTCTGGGTGAGTTTTTGAGGCCGTAGGATCAGGATGGATGAACGGTTCAGATTTGATTGCCCTAAACGTCGTCGTTTCTTTTGTGCAGGGGCTGAACTGGACCGTTTGATTGACATG
Organism: Nicotiana sylvestris; assembly: GCF_000393655.2. Lineage (NCBI taxonomy): Eukaryota > Viridiplantae > Streptophyta > Magnoliopsida > Solanales > Solanaceae > Nicotiana > Nicotiana sylvestris. Next base: position 26,967,735 of record NC_091063.1, on the reverse strand, counting down.
AATCAACGGCCCAGATTAAAAATCCAGAAGCGACGTCGTTTGGTCTGGTCTGAATTGGACCGGACAGAGGATGTTGGGCTGTTGGGGTAATTGGGCCTGGATTTAAATCCAGGTCCGATTTTTTTTTATTCCTTTTTCAACTAATTCATTTTCTAATTTAAATTTTCAATTTAAACAATTTTAACTTCACAAAAATATATTAATTACTCTATAACAACTATTTAACACATAGTCAAAACATTAATCACACAGTAACACATTTAAAAATAGAACGAATGCATATTTTTTTGTGATTTTATTTAAATTATCTCTTAAATGCATAACTAAATCCTATATGCATGCAATATGTATTTTATTTTATTTTTCATTTTATTATGACAAAAATAAACATTTACAGACATAACACAAATATTTAACATCACGCAAAATTCAAAAATTACACAGTAAAAGAAATTTATTTTATTTTTGATTTATTTTGGAGTAGTTTTCGTTAAGGCAAAAATCACGTGCTCACAGCTGCCCCTCTTTGTGCGGAAACTCGAAGAGTTTTCGTGCAAAGATAAAGTGAGCGGATACGAGCGATTTTTGCCCGTTCGAATACTCCGTGGGAAGCATTTTTGAAAGATTTGACCGAACCTCTGCTTCAAAGGTTTCCTACATATCCTTGGCTATAAAGGAATCAGGTCAGTGTAGTTCGGGAATTTTTGGGTAGCTGGGACTACCGTGGGACTGTGATGTTACTGCTGCTTCGTGCTGTTTTTTACTGCTTGCTGACCTCCTTATTACACCTTACTTCCAAGGTAATACAAAAATTAAACTAGATTATGGTACAGGAATTATAAAAATCTTATCTAGATCATGCCCTTGCGTTTCTTGTTGTCTTGATATCTTGGTGAATCTTGGGCATTTGGCTTATTCCGTATTCCTTTTGGAACTCTTGTTGTTTCTTGCTGGGGATTCTGTTGGACTTCTCTGCTTTATTGATTCTAAGTGTGCTCCTTTTCCATATGAAGCGGGCTTTTGATTTCAACATTTCAATTTCATTCCCTCGTTCTTCAGGTGGGTGCCTTGACTGTTTCTTTTCTTTCTTCATCCTCATTCTCCAGGTGGACGCCTGACTTCTTCAATTCTTCATCCTCATTCTCCAGGTGGACGCCTGACTTTTTTAATTCTTCATCCTCATTCTCCAGGTGGACGCCTGACTTCTTCTTTTCTTTGTCCTCATTCTCCAGGTGGACGCCTGACTTCTTCTTTTCTTTATCCTCATTATCCAGGTGGACGCCTGACTTCTTTTTAACTTCTTCATCCTCATTCTCCAGGTGGACGCCTGACTTCTTTAATTCTCATCCTCATTCTCCAGGTGGACGCCTGACTTCTCCTTTTCTCATCCTCATTCTCTAGGTGGACGCCTGACTTCTTCTTTTCTCATCCTCATTCTCCAGGTGGACGCCTGACTTCTTCTTTTCTTTGTCCTCATTCTCCAGGTGGACGCCTGACTTCTTCTTTTCTCATCCTCATTCTCCAGGTGGACGCCTGACTTCTTTAATTTTCATCCTCATTCTCCAGGTGGACGCCTGACTTCTTTAATTTCTTTATCCTCATTCTCCAGGTGGACGCCTGACTTCTTTTTTTCTCATCCTCATTCTCCAGGTGGACGCCTGACTTCTTTTTTTCTCATCCTCATTCTCCAGGTGGACGCCTGACTTCTTTAATTTTCATCCTCATTCTCCAGGTGGACGCCTGACTTTTTTAATTCTTTGTCCTCATTCTCCAGGTGGACGCCTGACTTCTTTAATTCTCATCCTCATTCTCCAGGTGGACGCCTGACTTCTTTTTTCTCATCCTCATTCTCCAGGTGGACACCTGACTTCTTTAATTTTCATCCTCATTCTCCAGGTGGACGTCTGACTTTTTTAATTCTTTGTCCTCATTCTCCAGGTGGACGCCTGACTTCTTTTTAACTTCTTCATCCTCATTCTCCAGGTGGACGCCTGACTTCTTTAATTCTCATTCTCATTCTCCAGGTGGACGCCTGACTTCTTTAATTTTCATCCTCATTCTCCAGGTGGACGCTTGACTTTTTCTTTTCTTTGTCCTTATTCTCCAGGTGGACGCCTGACTTCTTCAATTCTTCATCCTCATTCTCCAGGTGGACGCCTGACTTCTTTAATTCTTCATCCTCATTCTCCAGGTGGACGCCTGACTTCTTTAATTCTCATCCTCATTCTCCAGGTGGACGCCTGACTTCTTTTTTCTCATCCTCATTCTCCAGGTGGACGCCTGACTTCTTTAATTTTCATCCTCATTCTCCAGGTGGACGCCTGACTTTTTTAATTCTTTGTCCTCATTCTCCAGGTGGACGCCTGACTTCTTTTTAACTTCTTCATCCTCATTCTCCAGGTGGACGCCTGACTTCTTTAATTCTCATCCTCATTTTCCAGGTGGACGCCTGACTTCTTTAATTTTCATCCTCATTCTCCAGGTGGACGCCTGACTTTTTCTTTTCTTTGTCCTCATTCTCCAGGTGGACGCCTGACTTCTTCAATTCTTCATCAGGTATTTCCTGACACAAATATTGTATTTGCCCCTGTTTTAAATCAAAGAAAACTTCGTTAGTTTAAAGCAGGTTGGTTTGATGTGGTATTCTTGCAGATGGTGATGCTTCTCTTTATCTCTCTTTATTGCCTCGGAATGGTTGAAAAGACTGTTTTGTCTTTGTAATTGATCCTTGACTATAGGATTTCCTTTTGTATGTTTTCCTTCAAAACCTTTTAACTGTAGTCATATGCCCCTTCTGACTTTGCTGATCCATTTTTGATTTCACCTTTCTTACACCCATATTTTATCTCCCATCTTTCGTGGCTGTATCTTGTAACCTTGAATCTTGGTAGTATATCTTGACATTCCTTCTTATTTGTTTGGAATAAAACTTATCTCAAAGCTTTTAGAAAAGTAAGATTATTAGTGACGAAAACACGTTGATTTCGACAATTATAGAATGAAAAGAAAAATCCAATTTTGGATGACTGTTGGAGCAAGAATGAAAACTTATCTGATTGGAGTTACTGGTACCAATGATCATGGTATGCATTTCGGATTTAATCAACCCAGTCTTTTAATCAATCTCCTTTCAATTGTCTCATTTTTGTTTTTGCCAGAATTTCCATAACCCAACTTCATTTTTCATTTCACAGACCTGTTGGACTTGCAAATTCTTAAAGAGTTTTCACTGATAAACTTTCCTCATTTGTTCATTTTTCACTTCCTTTTCGCCTTATGGTGCCTACGAAGGTTTTCACCAATAAGACTCTCTCATTTTACTTTTTTCTCAACTTCCGTCGCCTTATGGTGCCCGTGTGGGTTTTCACCTATAAGACTCTCTCGTTTTTACTTTCTTTTCTTGTTTGTACCAGAGTATTATGAACCATCTTCATTTGCTTGACTCAGCATTTTTCTAAGATTGGTCGAAAGGTCTTTCTGGTATGGGGTTAGGAATGGAAAAGCTTAAACAATTTTGGTATGTGTTTAAAATTACAACTCTTGGAATCTTTTCTTATTCCCAATACAATTCTTGCCCCAGTTCCTTGATTGGGGTCGCTTGATGTTTCTTTTTGTGCACATTTTATGTATATTGTGCACCCTATGACCGAGCCATGAAGCGCCTACATATCCTTCTTTGAGGAATCAGGTCAAACGTAGTTCACCAAATAATAGTGATTTTTTTTTTTAGATTACTTGATTTTCATTGATTCCAAGAGAGGGTAAGAAAGAAACAAGTATGGCTCAAAGGGGAAGCAAATGGTATAGTGTTTGGATAGCAGAATAAATTGCCTTTGTCATTCCAATCTTTGAAATAATGCTAAATACAAACACTCAAAAAGTTATGCATAATATCTCTTTACTGCGTCAGAATTGATTGCCATATCTATGCATTTGCCTTCAATGTCCGTTAAGCATAGTGCACCATTTGATAATACTCTGGTCACAATGAATGGTCCTTGCCAATTCGGGGCAAATTTGCCCTTTGCTTCAACTTGATGTGGGAGAATACGTTTCAGCACATGCTGTCCTACTTCAAATTTCCGAGGACGTACCTTTTTGTTGTATGCTCTTTCTATTCTTCTTTGATATAATTGACCATGGCATACTGCGGTCAATCGTTTTTCATCAATCAAGTTTAACTGTTCTAGACGGGTTTTGACCCATTCATCATCATCAATCTTTGCTTCGGCGATGATCCGAAGGGAAGGAATCTCAATTTCTGCAGGAATTACTGCTTCGGTGCCATATACCAACAAATAAGGAGTGGCTCCTACTGAAGTGCGAACAGTAGTGCGGTATCCCAATAATGCAAATGGTAATTTTTCATGCCATTGTTTTGAACCTTCTACCATTTTCCGAAGTATCTTCTTTATGTTTTTGTTGGCTGCTTCTACTGCTCCATTCGCCTTGGGCCGATATGGGGTAGAGTTACGATGTGTAATCTTAAACTGTTGACATACTTCTTTCATTAAGTTGCTGTTAAGATTAGCACCGTTATCCGTGATGATCACCTTCGGGATTCCGAATCGACATATGATATTTGAGTGGACAAAATCGACCACAGCTTTCTTGGTCACTGATTTGAATGTCTTGGCCTCAACCCATTTGGTAAAATAATCAATAGCTACCAGAATGAACCTGTGCCCATTGGATGCTGCCGGCTCAATTGGTCCAATCACATCCATGCCCCAGGCAACGAAGGGCCATGGTGCCGACATTGTGTGCAACTCGGATGGTGGAGAATGAATCAAATCTCCGTGTATTTGGCATTGATGACACTTGCGCACAAAACTGATACAATCTCGCTCCATGGTAAGCCAATAGTAACCAGCTCGGAGGATTTTCTTTGCCAACACATATCCACTCATGTGGGGTCCGCAAACTCCTGAATGTACTTCAGACATGACAGCTGTAGCTTGTCTGGCATCTATGCATCTTAATAATCCAAGATCTGGTGTTCTTTTATACAAAACTCCTCCGCTTAAGAAGAATCCATTTGCCAATCGCCTAATGGTCCTCTTTTGGTCTCCTGTGGCTTGTGCGGGATATATCCCCATTCTGATATACTCCTTGATGTCGTGGAACCATGGTTCACCATCAAATTCTTCTTCAACCATATTGCAATAAGCGTGTTGATCGTGGACTTGAATATGTATCGGATCTACATAAGCTTTGTCCGGATGGTGCAACATTGATGCTAGGGTAGCCAATGCATCGGCAACCTCATTATGGATTCTTGGAATATGTTGGAATTCCACTGATTGAAACCGCTGACAAAGATCATGTAGACATTGCCGGTATGGGATGAGCTTCAAGTCTCGGGTTTCCCATTCTCCTTGAATTTGATGTACCAAAAGATCCGAATCTCCCATGACTAAGATTTCTCGGATACCCATGTCTGCAGCTAGCCTTAACCCCAAAATGCAAGCTTCATATTCAGCCATATTATTGGTGCAATAAAATCGTAATTGAGCCGTAACAGGATAGTGATGCCCTGTTTCAGAAATGATTACAGCTCCTATCCCAACTCCTTTCATGTTAGCGGCTCCATCAAAGAAAAGTTTCCAGCCATACTTTTCAATTTGCTCCACCTCGTCGATATGCATTGTTTCTTCATCAGGAAAATAAGTCTTCAACGGCTCATATTCCTCATCGACCGGGTTTTCGGCTAAATGATCGGCCAGTGCTTGAGCCTTCATTGCAGTTCGAGTCACATAGATGATGTCGAATTCTGTGAGCAATATCTGCCACTTTGCAAGTCTTCCCGTTGGCATAGGCTTTTGAAAAATGTATTTCAATGGATCCAACCGAGAAATGAGGTAAGTAGTATAGGATGACAAATAGTGTTTCAATTTTTGAGCTACCCATGTTAGGGCGCAACATGTCTTTTCCAGATGAGTATACTTAACCTCATAAGCTGTGAACTTCTTGCTAAGGTAGTAGATGGCTTGTTCTTTTCTGCCAATGAGGTCATGTTGCCCCAATACACAACCAAATGAATTTTCCACAACCGTTAAGTAAAGAATCAAAGGTCTTCCTGGCTCTGGCGGGACCAACACGGGTGGGTTTGACAAGTACCTTTTTATTTCATCGAACGCTTCTTGACACTCATCGGTCCATTTGACTGCAACATCCTTTTTTAACAATTTGAAAATTGGCTCACAGGTTGTTGTGAGCTGAGCAATAAACCTGCTGATATAATTTAACCTCCCCAACAAACTCATTACTTCAGTTTTGTTTTTTGGAGGTGGCAGTTCTTGGATGGCTTTAATCTTTGACGGATCTAGCTCGATGCCTCGTCGACTGACTATGAATCCCATCAACTTTCCGGATGGAACTCCAAATACGCATTTGGCAGGGTTAAGCTTGAGGTTGTACCTGCGAAGTCTTAAGAAGAATTTCCTCAAATCCCCAACGTGGTTGGCCTGATGTTTTGATTTTATGATCACATCATCCACGTACACCTCAATTTCCTTGTGTATCATATCATGAAACACTGTGGTCATTGCTCTCATATAGGTTGCTCCGGCGTTCTTTAGACCGAATGGCATTACCCGGTAGCAATAAGTTCCCCATGGTGTGATGAATGCCGTCTTTTCTGCATCCTCTTCATCCATTAGAATTTGATGATACCCGGCATAACAATCCACGAAAGACCCTATATCATGCTTGGCACAATTGTCGATCAAAATATGGATATTGGGTAATGGGAAATTATCCTTTGGACTTGCTTTGTTGAGATTGCGATAGTCGACGCATACTCTAATTTTGCCATCTTTCTTTGGTACAGGAACGACATTAGCCAACCAAACAGGATATCGAGTGACTCGAATGACCTTTGCTTCCAATTGTTTGGTGATTTCTTCCTTAATTCTCATACTCATATCAGGCTTGAATTTTCTCAGCCTCTGCTTGACAGGAGGCACCGTTGGATCGGTGGGCAATTTGTGGACCACTAAATCAGTGCTCAAGCCCGGCATGTCGTCATACGACCATGCAAAAACATCTTTGAATTCTATGAGTGCTTTAATTAACTCTTCTCGGATCTTTGGTTCCAGATGGACACTTATTTTAATTTCCCGGACATTACTCGTGTCCCCTATATTGACGTCCTCGGTATCACTCAAGTTAGGTTTGATTTTTTCCTCAAAGTTTACTAATCTCTTCAAAAACCTCATCTTCATCATATTCTGATTCATAATCACAATATATTTCTTGAATTAATATTTCGGAACCAGATTGATTTTTAAGACTGGGCTGAAGATTCCTCATGCATGCCATATCACTAGAGCCAGCGTAAAAGGAACTGTACAGAAAAGAAGAAAAAGAAAAGAAAGCTATTAGGAATGATAATAAAAAGGAAACTGCTTTTTATTGGATGATGAAAGATAACAAGGTTTTGCACACTTCAAACCAACTGTAAGATAAACTTTGGGATTACAACCTTGAAATAACCCAAACAAACTGAAAGAAAATCAAAATAAACTACCAAGACTCCTTTCGAATTGGGAGAGGAGTGGCTTTCCAATTATTGAGCTTTGTTTCTGGCCCAACGAATTGAACTTCTGCGTTGCTACACCCTTCTCCGCTTTCCAACATATTCACATCACTAAACAATTTCTCGAACCTTTCAATTAATTCCTTCTCAGGATTGACCCGGGATTTAGGAATTGTTGTTATCGGGCAATTTTTAGTGCCGGTCTTGACAAAAGACTTTGATAGATGTGGTACTGGTTTTGGAAGAACCCATGCTTGGTGTTTCAACTTCCTGGCCCTTATTACGTCGTTGGCGGTGGGTATGAACCCTAAACCGAATGTTCCCCAGTTCTCGGGGAGAGATACTGGTTGTACAATTCCTTGCAGAGATAAGCCCAGACCTTTGCCGGGTATAAAGCCATTCTTTAACATTTCATAAGCTATCATGACTGATGCAGAGGATATCCTTGGATTCGGAAGGTATTTCCCTTCTCGAATTTTCTCTATCGACACTGTGTTTGTCACTTGGTATACCCATGGTCCCTGGTCATTTTCTGTTCCCTCGACCGGTACAATGGTACTGCTGTGAGCATTTAAACTTTCTTCTCCATACACGACTACTTCTTGATGATCCCATTCAAACTTGACAGCCTGATGTAGTGTTGACGGGACTGCTTTAGCAGCATGGATCCATGGTCGACCCAATAACAAGTTGTAAGAAACAGATATGTCCAACACTTGGAATTCCATTGTGAATTCAACTGGCCCTATAGTTAGTTCCAACACTATGTCGCCAAATGAATCTCTGCTTCCACCGTCAAATCCTCGTACGCAGATACTATTCTTCTGGATCCTCTCCTCTTTAATTTTTAATTTGTTTAAAGTGGAGAGAGGGCATATGTTTGCACTGGACCCATTGTCAACCAATACCCGGGTTACTACGGAGTTTTCACATTTCACGGTGAGGTAAAGAGCTTTGTTGTGCTCGGTACCTTCCACAGGTAATTCATCATCAGCAAATGTAATTCTGTTTGTCTCAAAGATTCTGTTGGCTATTTTGCCCAAATGATTTACAGAGATCTTTTCAGGAACATGAGCTTCATTCAGGATTTTCATCAATGCCAGACGGTGTTCCTCTGAATGGATCAGTAATGACAACAATGAAATTTGAGCGGGGGTCTTCTTTAATTGATCCACAACAGAATAATCATGGAGTTTCATTTTTCTTAAAAACTCCTCCGCCTCTTCTTCCGTCACAGCTCTCTTTGTTGGCATTGGATTGTTTTTAGTTTTTCTCAGCTCTTCGGGAGTAAAACATCTTCCCGAACGAGTCAAGCCTTGCACCTCACACACTTCTTCCTTGATTTCTTTGCCCTTGTACATTACAGTCACCCGTTCATAGTTCCATGGGATGGCCTTGTTGTTGATGATCGGCAGCTGGATTACAGGTGCAATAATAACCTGATCTGTACGGGCTCCTTCCACAAATATAATGGGTTTGTTAGCAACCCCTGGCACTACCACTTTCGGCCTTTCTTGTTTTGCGGCAACTTTGCTCGATGATGCCTCCTCGATTATCATAGATGGTCCACCACCATTCTTGTTATGCTTAGACACCGGCTTCTCCTCCATTAACTGCTTATCTGGCTTGGTTTCATGAGACTTGATCATCATGACAGTTTGTGACGGCTTCTTTGTCTCCCCATCAGCTTGTATGATTTCTATCATATTAGCCTCTTGATGGGCTGGCATTGGATTTCTATTGATATTTGGAGCTTCGGGGGTTTGAACCTCGATTTTATTAGTATCAATCAGCTCTTGTATTGCATTTTTCAAATGCCAACATTTCTCCGTATCATGGCCTGGTGCACCGGAGCAATATTCACAGCTAATGGTGTAATCCAGATTCTTTGGTGGAGGATTGGGTAATTTGGATTGTATTGGTCTCAGCATGTCTAACTGTCTCAGCCTGTGGAACAGACTAGTGTAAGACTCTCCCAATGGAGTGTAAGTTTTCTTTTTCTGTTCCCTTTCTCCCCTGAATGCTGGCCTAGGCCTGAAACTTGGTCCGGGATAGGCTCGTGGGTAAGTATTTGATGTGACAGGAGCACGCCAATTGGTGTGAACTGGTGGCTGATTGTATGCTTGAGCATGGTTAATGGAAAAATGAGGCTCTGAAGGGTGATAGTAGTGTTGGGATGAATCATGGTGGTAAGCTGATGGGCGAGGTCGTTGTTGATTATAGTAAAGCGGTGAACCTCTGGGTCCCGGCCAAATTCCTGAATCAACTACGGCTGCTTCCTCCCTCATCTTTCTTCCGATTCCTCCTACCCCGCCTTGGATAGCTTGAGTAGTTGCCTTAATTGCTGAATAGCTCATGATTTTATTTGTCTTGAGACCTTCTTCCACCATACCTCCCATCTTTACTACTTCGTTGAATGATTTTCCAACCGCTGAAACCAAGTGGGCATAGTAAGTTGGTTCCAAGGCTTGGAGGAAGTAGTCTACCATTTCGCTCTCCTTCATAGGAGGATCTACTCTTGCTGCCTGTTCTCTCCACCGAAAACCATACTCTCTGAAACTTTCATTGTGTTTCTTCTCAAATTTGGTCAAAGATAATCGATCTGGGATGATTTCCAGATTGTATTGGAAATGGTATGCGAATGCCTGTGCCAGGTCATCCCAGGTGTACCATCTTCCATGGTCCTGGCGTGTATACCACTCCAAAGCTGATCCGCTTAGACTTTGACTGAAGTATGCCATTAATAATTCATCCTTTCCCCCAGCTCCTCGCATCTTGCTACAGAAACCCCTTAAGTGGGCTACCGGGTCGCCGTGCCCGCTGTATAAGTCAAATTTGGGCATCTTGAAGCCAACTGGCAATTGTACATTGGGGAATAAGCATAAATCTTTGTATGCTACACTGACTTGCCCTCCTAATCCCCGCATGTCTCGGAACGATTGTTCTAGACTTTTGACCTTCCTGAACATCTCTTCTTGTTCAACATTTTTGACTGGCTTGTCAATTTTGGTTGGGAGATCAAACCGAGGAGTAGTTGAATTGATTTCGGAGGCTTTGAAGGTGGGCTCCGGGGGTAATATTGGTTGTCTTGGGCCTGAAATGTAGGCTCACTAGGAGATTTGTGAAATGTAGCAGGGGGAGGTGCTACGAAAACAGGAGTCATAGGTGGAGGAAGGTACGGAACTGGTTTTGGAGGTGGAGACTGTGGTGTCTGAGAGGTGGTGCCTCGGTAGTGCTGATAAATGGGGAAACTTGGGGATAATTCAGTGGTGATATTATCCTGAGTTTGGGTCATTGATGGAGCAGGGTTATTTGGGTAAGATGGGGGTAACTGTCCTGTAGACCAAGCTTGGTACATCTCAGCCATTTGCTGCTTGAGCTTAAACATCTCTTCTTTCATTTTCCCGACATCCATCTCTTCTATCTCCATACCTGTGTCAACATCTGGGATAGACATACTTTCGGGTATCGGTCCTTTTGATCTTGTGTGATAGTGATAATATGCCAGTATACTCTTTAGAGAAACTAACTGCTTGAATTCTGAAAATAGAACAAACTTGTTAGTTTTGAGAGTTTAACACATATATAATCACACATTGAGATGCAATGCTCCTAGACAAATAATCCCTTTCTTTTATGCATTTGCTCGGCTGCTTGTGTCGTCCCAGCCTTCTTGAAATTTTTATTGTTATTCAATTTTATTTATTATATATATCTTTTATCGCGGTGGTCGAATCTTAGAGATTGCCTACGTATCATGCCTCACATGAATCAGACCTTGCGTAGTTCGGACCAAAGGCAATCACTTTTATTCATTACACAAAGATGGAATTACATTTGAAAACTTTAAGAAAATGGCTTGAAAACACACACACTTAAATCAAAATAAAGATACAATTCTTAACATCTCACAATGTGCCCCACTTTCCACTTTTGTTGTCAAATATTGGGTTATCTGCTCAATGTGGTGCTTGACCCGGATGGCCTCCCAGCGTTCGATACATCCTTTCCAACTCTATTGCTAGATGACGAGCAAAAGTGGGCGCATGCTCTGTAAACGCTTCATAATCCATTCCTTGGCAGTTTACATAACTTTGAGATGTGAAGACTGCCAGGTCGTGGATTTGTGCCCTGAAACCTTGGAGACGTTGGTCTTGGTCTTGCAATTGCTGCTGACGAGTGGTGGCTATATCTCTGACACGGTTCTCACGATCTAGAGCTGATTCTAACAAAGCTCGGAGTCTGGCCTGCTCTAATCTTGCTTGCGCTCTTTCCCTGTCGAGGTCTGCTTGTTGGTGTTCTCTGTTGCATCTTCTTGCCTCTTCTAGTTGTGCACGAAGCTGGTCTTCTGATCGCATCCAATAGTCTTTTTCCTTATTGAATTGTGCCTTGTCTTTTTCGGACTGCCTATCTTGGCGTTCCTTGTTAGATCTGGCTTCTTCGTTTAATTGTTGGATCTTTTCTTTTGCTTTGCTCAATGCCCTTTCATTTTCCGCAAGAATGAAATCATAATCTTGCATTCTTTCAAAGAGATTGGCGATGGTTTTTTGATCCTTCCAGCTCCTCTTTGGCGTTTCAGAAATCCTTTTCATTTTTTGGAATCGAGCATGAAGATTTTCATTCTCACAAGATAGACTCTTTTTCTCGCCTTCGGCTTCTTGTTCTTGCAAATCTTTCTCCAAACTGAGGCTTCTTAGATTTTCTTTTAGGGCATGGATAGTTGCTTTGTACCCTTTTTCTTTTTCTCCCCAGATCAACCGCTCTTGGATTTTATCATTGAAGTTTTGAACATGGGGTCTTTTTGTTGGCCTTTTTAGCTCAGGTTCTGGTACATCATCCACGCGAGACCGTTTTTCGAACCACCTTGCATATCCAGGATTCATCTCACCCTTTGTAGTGTCTGGGACTTGAGTATCACTTTTCAAGTATCGACATCCATTCCACATCTGCTGAAGTAGAGCTTCGGGAATAGTGGCTTCTGGGTGTAATTCGATTACTTGCATACTCAAATCTTCATCATCAGGAACTATTTGATATCTCCCTAGTTGCCTTAAGACTCTTAGTGGTGCATATGGCTGAATGCTTCTTAATCCCAATAGTAGTAGATAACTATTTGAGGTTGACATATGTATTACTTCCCTCATCGGGAGCCATCCCAGAGTCCATTCAATTTGATTTGCCGTTAAAGCCTTTAGATGAGATACCCATGCTTCTATCCCTTCTGGAGCTTGATAATTTTTTGTTCTTTCCTCATAGCTCTCGATGCAATTATCATTTTTTGACCCATATTGTATGATCTTGGGCTGTTGTTGGAGATGCTCCATCACCCACATTTGCAACAAAATTTTGCATCCTTCGAAGACCGTTGCTCCTGATTTACATAAAGTCAGAGCCCGATAAATATCTGATAGAATGATGGGGACAAGGGTGTGATTTTCTTTGGTGGTAAGGATTTGCACAACTTTTGCGGTGCGAATATCAATTGTTCGCTCTTTATTTGGGAAGACCATGACTCCTAGAAAAGCCACCATGAAAGCAAATCGACGGTGAATCTGCCAAGTGTCTTTGTTTTGCTTATTAGTAAGGCCTTTTTCATGAATTTCAAACCCATCTGACTTTCCGAACCTTGAATACAAAAAGTTGAAGGAACAACATCCATTGATGACATTGCTTTTCCTGATTTGACTGCTGATGTTCAAAAGACCGAAGAATCGATGTACTGAAGGAGCCTTTGTGAATATCAAGCTTTGATTTCTTAAACTTCCGTCAAAACCAGTATATCCAGCTATCTCCTCTAATGTAGGAGTAAGCTCGAAGTCAGAGAAATGAAAAACATTGTGAACAGGATCCCAGAAAGTTACTAACGCTGCAATCAGATCATCACGGGGTTTAACTTTCATAATGTCCGTGAGATTTCCCAAATACTTGACGACCCATTTTTGACCGTCTTCGCCTAAATCATACCACCACATTTGAAGCTGACATAGAAATTCTTCCGTACTTGTGGATGAGGGGCTTTGTGTGATGCTCATTTTGTATCTGAAATTTAATTTTGATAAAGTCAAAATTCATTTTTGAAAATTTATACTAAAAAAAATAATTTTCGAATTTTTTTTTTATTTATTAAATACCTTTGATTTAAAACCTTTTTTTTCGAAATTTAAAACAACCCATTTTATTCCTTTCTTCTTACCATGATTTTATTTAAGCTGGTCAACAAGCATGTTCGAGGCAAATGAATGCACAAGTAACAAGTAGGATGCATCATGATGGTCTTTTTATTTTGGGTTCACCTGTCCTAGACAGACCCAACCCCTGTGTTGAGTCTCCAAGGCCAAATGCATATGATGCAAATATTCGTTCCTACTAGGGATCCGGTACATGGCTGAGTTATTCTAAGTGTAAAACCTTAGGTTGATTGTTCTAAACCTGGCTTACCCAAACGGACAGTTTGAGCCGAAGCGGGGGCAACGTACCGGGAGCACGAAAGTCTGTCCGGCCTAGTTACTTGTCCCAACTCCGTCTTATTTGGTATGACTCTAACAGAAAGGTGGGTCACGCGCACGTGTACACCATAAATTCAGAAGACTCAGAAAGAAGGGGGTTTCGTAGCAGTTGTATATATTCACAATTCAAATAATATTAAAGCGGTAAAAAAACATTTAGCATATTAGCATATAAATAGTTGAAAATCATATAGTAAATAAAGCCAATTAACACAGATTATTAAGCTCGAATTCTTTAAACCTTGAACCAATGGTTCTGGGTTACAGTTTCAAATTCATCCCCAGCAGAGTCGCCAGAGCTGTCGCACCTCCTTTTTGCCGCGCCCGCGGGGCGCGTGGGGAGTTTTCTCCAATTAAAGGACAGTCGAAACGGGATTTATTTAATCATTTAAGAGTCGCCACCTGGGATTTTTAAGGCGTCCCAAGTCACCAATTTTAATCCCTGAATCGAGGAGAATATGACTCTGTTTATTATTCTGCGAACCAGAAATCCTGAGTAAAGAATTCTGTTAATCCGGAAGAAGGTGTTAGGCATTTCCGAATTCCGTGGTTCTAGCACGGTCGCTTAACTGTTTTTATTATTGGCTTAATTATCTTGATTTTTATTAAATACTAGATGTTATCTGTTTTTACTACCGCTTATACTTATTGTGATTGATAACCCTTCTTTGAATCGAATTACGCGTACGTATATTCGTGTTATAAATTTTAAAAATACTGAATTGTGTCACGCGTACGTGTACACAATAACTTTTGGTAATATATTTATTAAACAATCATTTTTTCGGAATTACGTCGAATCAAGAATATTTGTTTTTCTTGAATAGTGAACCGTACATCTCGGATTTTTATGAAATTGATTTAACGCCTTTGGAAAAATCCTTTTATTAAATATTCGCTCGAAATTGCACGTATGCATAATCCGAATTTTTACTTTTAAAAATATAATCAGGGCACGCGAACGTATCCCTAATTGCGCAAAATATTTGTAATGGTTTAGGAATTTTCCACAAATTGTTTATTATATTCATGTATTTCTTTTATGTGAAAATCATGAGAAACTCCTATTTAGAGGCCTATAAATTCTTTGAAAAGAATTCGCAATCTATTAAAGGTTGTTCGTCGATTATGATTTCCGAATATAAGTTATATTCATTCCAATTATTCAAATTCAAAGAACAGAATAAAAATATGATTAATACTATTTTTAAACAAATATGACATATATATATATATATGCCAAAGAATAAATTGCATATGAAACTGAAAATAAATGATTCATAAAGGAAGGAAATATTTTCCGAGAATTTTTTATTATTTACTTAATGCAAATTCTATTTCTAATTATCATTGACGTAAAGTATGGCAATTTATGTTTGTACATCTCTTTTCATTCTCATATACTCGCTTTTAATCTAATGGGCCTAATTATTTGGTCACTTTGTTTTATGAAGGTAGATAAGCATCGAATTTATAGAAAGGGAATTATTATACAAGTTAATTCAACAAAGTTACCTTACATGCAACCTAACTGTTTGGCGTAAACATTCATAACGTTTTAACATCATGACGAGCTATACCAACTTACTTTACTCATATGATTATACCTGTCATCATACCATATAATAACTTATACCAATCTAAACAGAATCATATTTGTTACAAGATATTCTACTAATGTAACTTCTTAATCTTTACATTTAGCTAATGGTATTATGGGATGTAATCAATGGCCCATTTTTATGCCTTACTCACTGTTTTGACAATTCACATATACCTACACCAATGAGATTTCGGAATGGCTAACATTATTACAAAAACTTTATATGAATTTCAAAATAAGACAATTTAACTCATAGCTATCAAATTGAATTCACTACTAGTTAACTAACATAAAAATGAAATTAAAACTAATGAACTTGGACAATTGGAAAATAGCATTTCAAGCTTCATGGATTTGTCATGTTGAATCTCTTTTTGACATAAAATTTAAAAGACATGTACCTGAAAATGGAGGTAGAAGAAGTAAGTTTCAGCAGTTGCAGCAGTAACAAAATCAGTAGAATATACTGATAACACAGCAAGTCTGAACAAGAATAGGATTCGAAGAGCCCAGATGCACAGTAAAAGTACTTTTAAGAAACTTCAGATTTTTAACTGAAGAATGAGATCGAACAAATCCGGACAGATTCAATACCAAGAGTAATATTTCTGATTTTTGATGTTTAGAACAAAACAAACTGAAAACTTTCAATTTCAAGAACACAGAATCAGCTTCAATACTAATTTCCGATGTAGAATTCTGTTTTAGTGTCTCTGTTTTCCTTTCTTTCTATCTTCCTTTTCAAATTTCTATTTTTGCTTGATTTTCCTCTTTCAATCTCCTAAAATCTGCCTTAAGCTCTATCTCTCAAACTCTCTTCTTCTGAAAACTGCCCCTATTCTTTGAAAAACTCTCTCTTTTCCCTCTTAAAACTCTTCTCAAAGTCTAAAAAAAACTGACTGCCCTCTTATTATGAAAAGCTGATTTCCCTCTCTCTGGAAACTGATTTTTTCTCCTTTTTCAATCTCTTAAAGTCCCCCCTTTTAAGCTGTCCAGCTCCTGTATTTATACAGGGCTGGTTGCACCTTTGTCATGGTGGCTGGACCCTTTATCCCTTTAAAAAATAGAAAGTTTCCATTAAAAACTACTTTTTAATACTTTATGTGATCCTAACATGATTTTCAGCAGCCCCATTATCCCTTGTTCCCCCTTTATTACTTAAATATAGCCATTAACACTCCATTATCAGCCCACTATTATATCATATTACTCTTACTGTTTTATCTGTTTCATTCCCAGAAATGTCCCTAAAATCCTACTGTAATTACTGTCCAAGTTATCTGAATTAAACTTGTTTAGCAGCTAACAACCAATTCCTAAATCAAATAACATTCTGTCCTTTTATTGTTAGTTAATTGACCCAACAAACTCAATGTCTAATAACTAATGGACAAGTTAGATTCAAATTGAGCAGCTGAACTTGCATACAAACACATTAACACTATGCAGAGCTTAACAGAACCAAAAAAATTGAATTTTAATTCAGATCAACATAAATGCAGGGGCATTGTCAGTATACTGACAATGCCCTGAAACTTACTGGTTCAGAAATCAACATATACACAGCATTCATTTTGACAGACTCATTGAAATGTAAACAAGGGTGATTTAACTGACGAGTATTAATTTAAACTGATTATCTACAACAATTGTCCATAATTGGTCTAAAACAATAGAAGCAGACTGTTTTTTTATTAGCATTATCATAAGTGAGAATTCATAATATAACTAATCGACGAACTTAATCGAGTCGATTACTTACATTATGAACAATCACAACCAACTGAAACAGTTTCATATTTGACCATATAGACGGGCATGAGACAAAGGTGACAGAATTAATCAAATAAAATCATGAAAAATTAACAAGCTATTAAGACAAACAACAACACACGTAGAATACACAAAATAATAGAAAAAATACCTTTGAATCTTCAATTTTAATCCGACTCGAACTCAGCTTGGATTTGGATTTTTGTTTGAAATCAAACAGACCTTAGTCGAAGTATTTTCCACTGAAAATACTTCGACTAAGGTCGATTGAACCTCAATCTTTACTTAATCTGAACAGAATCCGAAAGTTTGGTATTTTTAGGGTTCTTAAAAATTCGATTTGGGATTTAACCATTTCTGGTCAGATTCGAGAAGAACCAAACATGACACAAGGGTGAGGGTAGCCTAGGGGTCATTTGGTGTCAGCTTAAAACAAATCTGAGCTTGTTCTTGTTTGGTCCGAATCTTCAAAAGAAGATTCGAGAAGCTCGGAACTGATTCGAGCCAAACAAACAACAGATCCATACTCAGGATGACTAGGGGAAGCTATGGTGTTAACTAGGTGCTGATTGGTTTAGATCAGGTTTTCAGGCCAACCTTCGATTTAAGATTCGAAGGGTTGGGGCCTGATTCGAAGGAAACTAAGGTCGGATTCGTGTAGGGGATGTTCAGGAGGTCCTAGGGTGTCAAGATGGTGACCGACGGCGTTGATGCCGCCGGGTTTCAGGCGGTGGAATCCTAGGGCGGCTAGGGTTAGGAGTGGGGGTTTGGGGGACGATGATGAACAGTGTAGGAGGGGGGTGTTCAGTTAGGGGCCGGGGTAAGGCTTGGGATTTATATAGGGGTGGGGTGGATTGGTATCGTCCGTTGGATCAAGTAGAATGGATGGCTAGGATCAATCCACTTAACCAAACGACATCGTTTGGTTTAAGTTGGGGAAAGGGGTCAACCCGGGGGTGAAATGGATCGGGTCTGGGTGAGTTTTTGAGGCCGTAGGATCAGGATGGATGAACGGTTCAGATTTGATTGCCCTAAACGTCGTCGTTTCTTTTGTGCAGGGGCTGAACTGGACCGTTTGATTGACATGAATCAACGGCCCAGATTAAAAATCCAGAAGCGACGTCGTTTGGTCTGGTCTGAATTGGACCGGACAGGGGATGTTGGGCTGTTGGGGTAATTGGGCCTGGATTTAAATCCAGGTCCGATTTTTTTTTATTCCTTTTTCAACTAATTCATTTTCTAATTTAAATTTTCAATTTAAACAATTTTAACTTCACAAAAATATATTAATTACTCTATAACAACTATTTAACACATAGTCAAAACATTAATCACACAGTAACACATTTAAAAATAGAACGAATGCATATTTTTTGTGATTTTATTTAAATTATCTCTTAAATGCATAATTAAATCCTATATGCATGCAATATGTATTTTATTTTATTTTTTCATTTTATTATGACAAAAATAAACATTTACGGACATAACACAAATATTTAACATCACGCAAAATTCAAAAATTAAACAGTAAAAGAAATTTATTTTATTTTTGATTTATTTTGGAGTAGTTTTCGTTAAGGCAAAAATCACGTGCTCACAGGGTCACTGCAGAATGTGAGCATCTGCAGGGTAGGTTGAGGTCGATGCAGTCGGAGATGGATCAGAACTTGGTCAAGGTCGAGGTGTGAGCGTGGAGCGGATGAGAAAATTGACTGCACTGGAAAGTAAAGTCACTGGGTTGTAGAGCATTGAGAGTGTCGGTTCCGAGGCTTCGGCGAGGGCGACGGCCCTGGAGAACACCATCCGCGTCCTTCAATCCAATAGGAGTCGGAGAGAGCGACAGCTACTCTCAGGGAGGCGAGGCTCGAGGAGCGCATCGACGTGATTGATCAAGAGGCATCGGTTCTAGGAGATCGCATCACGACTTTGGAGGCAAAAAATGAGCGATTGTTGTCTCAGGCTGAGTCCTCCTCCGTTGCCGTCCCCCGCCATGTGCACGAGCTCTAGGTTTATGCCGAAGCTCAGCAGGACATATATAAGAGTTTGTGGGAGGCGGGTACTGTGGCTGAGGCTGCTTATGAAGAAGCGCGAGCGAAAGCACGGGAGGCTCGCATCAACTGTGGGTATGACGCGACGATACCCGAAGCTAATGGGGATGCGGATGACGGTAATAGAGAGCCTCTTGGAGACGGTGATGATGATGGTGATGGTGCTGGTGATGGCGGTGATGACGCCGAATGAAGAACGTTGTCCTTGTCTGTCTTTGTTTTCAATTGTTTGTCGATTGTCGTCCGTTCATTTTTTTTAGGTTGGCTTGGGCCATATGTAAGCGGTGATAACCCACACTGTGACTTTGTATAAAAGAGAGTTTTCTTTTTCTTCGTTATTTGTCTTGTACTTTACCTTTATTTCAACTGCTTACGACTTTGGTGCGAGATAGACGCCTCTATAGCGAGTCCCGATTTTTCTTTCCTTCCAATAGTCTTCGGCCTTAGGAGTATTTCGATTAGGGTTGACGTCTTCTCCTTTTGGCGAAGGACCTTGGCCTTAAAGGATGTTATTTCGAACTTATCGAAATAATAGCCCGTCATCGCTCGATTGAGGTCGAACTTCTCTTTTTTTTGGCGAAGGCCCTTGGCCTTAAAGGACGTTGTTTCGAACTTATCAAAATATCAGCCCATCGTCTTTCGATCGAGATCAAACCCTTTTCTTTTTTGGCGAAAGCCCTTGGCCTTAAAGGGTGTTATTTCGAATTTATCGAAATAACAACCCATCATCTTTCGATCGAGGTCAAACCATTTTCTTTTTTTGGCGAGGCCCTTGGCCTTAAAGGGTGTTATTTCGAACTTATTGAAATAACAGCCCGTCATCATTCGATCGAGATCGAACCCTTTCTTTTTTGGCGAAGGCCCTTGGCCTTAAAGGGTGTTATTTCAAACTTATCAAAATAATAACCCGTCGTTGTTCGATCGAGGTCGAACCCTTCTCTTTTTTGGCGAAGGCCCTTGGCCTTAAAGGGTGTTATTTCGAACTTATCGAAATAACAGTCCGTCGTCATTCGATCGAGGTCGAACCCTTCTCTTTTTTGGCAAAGGCCCTTGGCCTAAAAAAGTTTTATTTCGAACTTATCATAATAACAGCCTGTCGTCGTTCGATCGAGGTCGAATCCTTCTCTTTGTTGGCGAAGTCCCTTGGCCTTAATGGGTGTTATTTCGAACTTATCGAAATAACAGCCCGTCGTCGTTCGATCGAGGTCGAACCCTTCTCTTTTTTGGGGAAGGCCCTTGGCCTTAAAGGATGTTATTTCGAACTTATCGAAATAACATCCTATCGTCGTTCGATTAAGGTTGAACCCTTCTCTTTGTTGGCGAAGGCCCTTAGCCTTAAATAGTGTTATTTCGAACTTATCGAAATAACAACCCGGCATCGTTCGAACGATGTCGAACCCTTCTCTTTTTTTAGCGAAGGCCCTGGCCTTAAATGGTGTTATTTCGAACTTATCGAAATAACAGCCCATCGTCATTCGATCGAGGTCGAACCCTTTTCTTTTTTGGCGAAGGCCCTTAGCCTTAAAGGGTGTTATTTTGAACTTATCGAAATAACAGCCCGTCGTCGTTTGATCAAGGTCGAACCCTTTTCTTTATTGGAGAAGGCCCTTGGCTTTACATGGCGTTATTTTGAACTTATCGAAATAGGCTGTCATTCGATCGAGGTCGAACCCTTTTCTTTATTGGCGAAGGCTCTTGGCCTTAAAGAGTATTATTTCAAACTTATCGAAATTACAGCCCGTCGTCGTTCGATCGAGGTCGAACCCTTCTCTTTTTTGGCAAAGTCCCTTGGCCTTAAAGGGTGTTATTCCGAACTTATCGAAATTACAGCCTATCATCGTTCGATCGAGGTCGAACCCTTCTCATTGTTGGCGAAGGCATATGGCCTTAAATGGTGTTATTTCAAACTTATCGAAATAACAGTCCATCGTTGTTCGATCGAAGTCAAATCTTTCTCTTTTTTGGGAGAAGGCCCTTGGCCTTAAAGAGTGTTATTTCGAACTTATCAAAATAACAGTTCGTCGTCATTCGATTGAGGTCGAACCCTTTTCTTTGTTGGCGAAGGCCCTTGGCCTTAAAGGGTGTTATTTCGAACTTATCGAAATAACAACTTGTTGTCGTTTGATCGAGGTCGAACCCTTTTCTTTGTTGGCGAAGGCCCTTGGCCTTAAAGGGTGTTATTTCGAACTTATCGAAATAATAGCCCGTTGTCGTTCGATCGAGGTCGAACCCTTTTCTTTTTTGGCGAAGGCCCTTGACCTTAAAGGGTGTTATTTTGAACTTATCGAAATAATAGCCCGTTATCGTTCGATCGATGTTGAACCCTTTTCTTTTTTGGCAAAGGCCCTTGGCCTTAAAGGGTGTTAGTTCGAACTTATCGACATAACAACCCGTCATTGTTCGAGTTTTTGGAGAGTCGGACATCTCCCGTGGGAGTCCCAGTCTGTTTGATATTGCTTGCATCAAGAGGTGCATTGTCCGTGAATATGAGATGTTGACATTTAGCTTAGGTTTGCATTGTGTACACATTATAGTTTTCTTGTCTGACTCCTACCATCCAGCCCGAAGATATCACCGACAGGAGGTATTTCGGCTGTGCTGAAGTAATTTTTTGTTCTTCAATCGAGATGTTCCTTTGTGCGTTCACCCGCGCGAGTCTTATGTGCTTGCTTGGACAAAAAGTAGGTGAGCATGATATTTTCCTCGCTCCCGTCCGGTGGGGGAGAATAGGTTGGTAACACCGTTTGCCTTGTTTGGTATATCGATGGTTGATGGGGCGAGGATTTCTAAGCTTGGTAATTCTACTCGGCTTCCTTCTCCTACTGCGCTGCTTCCGTGTCTTGCGTGGGTTGGATTTTTCCTTCGCGCTTCTTTTGGTGGGTCATTGTGTTTCTTGGCTTCGATCTGGGATAAACTAGAAAATTTCACTAAGAAATCCCCACATACGACGCCAAATTGTTTCTCAAAAGATATTAAAACCTTTTTGAGCAAATCAATCAAAGATGAAGGGGTAAATCTTAGTCAGACATAATCAATTCCAGATCAAGAAGCTAAGAGTAAGGATCACACATGGGATAAAAGAAATATAAATGATCTTATTAAGATTCAATGTTGTATCTCCCATCAATCGATGATGAAGTAGGTTTACATATTTTTCTAGAGGCAATTTCTTTTGTCTCCAGAATACTCGAAGAGAGCTTTTCATTCTTTTGAGAGAGGTAGGAGGAGCAACCCCCTGTTGAAAGCTTTCCTTGACTATATATAACCAAGACACCTTTGCCCTTTACTTGACTTGACGTCCTCTTGCCACCAATGTGTCTTGGTCATGATTTTAGGCGCCACTCTTATCGATTCATCGGATGTCAGAGAAGAGAAATGGAGTGGACTCTATTAACTTTCACTGCCCGATTAATTAGACAGGACGTCGGTCAACTCAATCGTGACGGTCAGATTTTGACCAATACAATGTTCATGTTGTTTTGTATTTCCTTCTAAGAAATTAGAGAAAAAATGGTATAGAGAAAATGAAAATGATTCCACAGGTAATTAAAGGCTTTATTGAGTATAATATGTTCACTTTTTCAAATATATATATATATATATACATATTATTTGAGTATATTTTTTTAAATATTTTATAAAATTAGGAAATCAGAAAGGCAAAATAGAAGAGATATAGTGAGAATGAATCGGCATTTATTTTGTGAAAGACTGTTTCCAGTACTAGTAGATTATAAGTACTGGTAGTATATGTATTTTAAAACAGGTCAATAAAAATAATCTTGATAAAGTGGGTTGTTACAGATTTTAATACTGCCACCGACCAACGTAAACAGCACTATGTTCCTTTTAAGTGAGTAAGTAAATTAGAGATACCTAATCCTCATAATGGCCCTACAGCTTCCCGGAAACTATGGCTGGTGTCACGTTGAATGTTGTTGATCCATGCAGAGGGAACATCACCATACTAAAATTGCACGTGTTCTGTCAAATCTTCCCATAAAGCAACCCATCTCTAGCTATTTTTTTTTGGTGTGTTCAGTATTAGTATTGAGACACGATTAATTTAAATTTGGACGGCGTAAGGCTTACGTAACAGCAAAGCCCATTAGTGATATTGTTCATTTTATGCGTAGACTCAAATGGCTTTAAAATACATCATTAGTGTTTAAGGCTTGTTTACTTATATATTCAGTATCTCTTTCATATTTTGTCGATGTGGCATTCGCTTAGGGTGTCACATACACCCCCCTTAGGGACTCAACGTCTTCACTAGGTATATAAGTAGACAAAACTTAGACTCTAATGATGCGTTCTAAAGTCGTGCTGTCCTAGGTCCAAAGCAGACAATATCACATGTGGGATGAGCTGTTACATATGGTATCAGAGTCACTTCGCGTACAACTTTAACGGTGGTGGAGCAAACCCTAGCGAGGATGCTGAGTCCCTAAGGGGGAGGCGTATGTGACACCCTAGCCGAATCCCACATCGATAAAACACGGGAGAGATATTGGGTATATAAGTAGACATGGCCTTAGACTTTAGTTATGTGTTTTAAAGTCGTTCGGGTCTAGGCCCAAAACGAACAATATCACTAGTGAGTTGGGTTGTTACAACTTATTTAGGGGAGGAATATTCTTTATCAATAATATTCTTTATCGATCTCTAATATGCAAGTTAATTAAATTTAAGTCCTGATTTTCACTTAATGCAACCGAAAAATCTGACTTTATCCTTGTTTAATAAAGAAAAGAAAAATATAAAATTCCTTTGAATAGATGGATTGTTTAGAGGCCAAATTAATTTTACCAAAATGTGGGGTAAATAGGTAGATTCAGAATTTATTGTTATTTATTATCCCACTGACAATTTGCATTTTCAATGAAGAAAATCTTATACTATACGATAACCTATGCCTAGCTAACTTCCGATACGATGGCAGCAGAAAGAGCAAAGTTTAAAGATCTATATGACAAGTCCAAGCTGTAATGATAGTCGCAGTTCCTAGAAAAACGAAAAGAATTACTAATTTTAATCTTGATAGCGTATTAAAATACTCCATCCGATTCATAATAAATGATCAATTTGTTTTAGGTCCACCGTAAATACTAAATTCTAAATAAAAATAGTTAGTGTGACTAAATTATCTTTAATTAAATGTTGCAGCATAGTTTAATGTGAGGAGTAAAAGACTTTTTAGGGATATATACATTAGGGTAATTTTAGAAAAAACAAATTGAATTTTTTCTTGATTATATAAATATACACTTATTTTGGACCAAAATATAAAAGTAAATTGGTCACTTATTATGAACCGGAGGGAGTAATAGTTTGCAAAACTGGCGTGCAATAGGTAATTTTGTCTTGTCGAGAAACTATCAAAATTTTCTAAAATTCCATAGAGCATAACTTACGCCAAATGGGACTTAATATTTGCAACAACACTTATAAATATTTTTTTCAACAACATATTGGTTTTAAATTTATCTGAGATATATTAATATTTTAATAAATGGTTTATATTTGGGAAATAAAACCACTACTATACGATTTAGATTTGAAAGAATAAACTAACAATGGATATATGTCTTATCATTAGGCAATAATAATGTATTTATTGAGAATGACTATATTTATAATTACTGATACATTAGTTAGTTGTGTTACTTAGTTTAGTTTTGTAGTTGTTAGTGACAATTTTGTAATTACACTTTTCTTATTCTTACACACGTGTATATACATACTTAGTAGAAGTGGAAATAATACAGATTCATTTTCCCCAATTATTCTCTTGTCTATAACCTTCTCTCTGAAGCTTAAAGAGAGCTTCAATGGTAGAAACCAAATTCTTTTAATCTTCATTCTTAACATAGTATCAGAGCCCATCTCGATTCTCTCATCAGCGTGTCTTTATCTTCATCAAATCTCATTGTTCAATTTCAATCTCGAAAGATCAAAATCTGTATTTCATAGTTCGCCGCTAGGGTTCGGGATTTCTCGATTTTCTTCTCAAATTCAGAAGTTATTTCACCTAATTCTCTAAAATTCGTCTTCAACTGATGGCCGGAGACAAGGAAAATCAGAACACAACCAACAATTTGGATTCGACCAATCCGTTGTACATGCACCCGTCGGAGAGTACTGGAACGACATTGGTACATGTTGCCTTTGATGGAACTGGGTATAGATCTTGGAGAAGGGGAATTCTCAGGCATTATCTGTGAAGAACAAAGTTGGATTCATTACCGGAAAATGTAAGAAACCTAATTCTGATGATGTGACTTACGATCAGTGGTCTCAATGTGATGATATGGTAACATCATGGATTCTAAACTCTCTTTCAAAAGACTTAGATGATAGGCTACAATATGTCAGTAATGCTAAGGAATTGTGGCAAGAGCTGGAAGATAGATATGATCAAACTAATAGAGCAAAGTTGTACCAATTACAGAAAGAAATTAACGACCTTAGTTAGGGTACTTTCGATATCACAGGCTACTATACCAAAATGAAAAGGCTTTGGGAGGAATTAAATACAGTGAATGCACATGCACAGTGCAATTGTCAGTATACTTATGGTGCAAAGGCTAATATGCACAAGGCTGAATAGGATCGAAGGATAATTCAGTTCTTAATGGGCCTAAACGAAGTTTACACAGCAGTGAGAGGCAACATACTCATGATGAATCCACTGCCCAGCATAGCAGATGCTTTCTCCATTCTTATTTAGGAAGAAAAGCAAAAAGAAGTCAGGCCAAGCAACCAACTGGTTATGGAGTCCACTTTATTGAATGTAAATGGACCTGGGAATAACAATAATAATAAGTTCATGACAAATTACAATCCAAGAGGAAATGGTGCTACATACAACTCATTCAGTTCAAACAAGCAAAGCTATCCACCTGCCAAGTCTCGATTGTTTTGTGATTACTACAAAAAGCCAGGTCACACTAGAGACAATTGCTATAGGATACATGGATTTCCACAAGACTTCAAGTTTACAAAAGGCAGAAATACAGGATTTGCTGCAAATGTCCATGGCCAGTGTGAAGAGATTCAAACTTGCAATAGTGAAGATATTGGATACAGGGATCACCACCAAAGCCTTCAGAATCTGACGAGGGAACAATACAATCAGCTGCTGAATTTGCTGGAAAACTTCAAGGTCAACACTGCAAGGGAAAATCCAAACATCATCACCAGTGGAGCTGTGAACTTTGCAGGTATTCTAGTTTGCTGCACTTATAAAGAGATAGCTGAAAAAACTACATGTAAATATTCAAACTCAATTACTGACCTATAAATTTTAGACAGTGAAGCTTCAAACCATATGACATATAGAAAATCCTTTCTCACTAAAATTAGAACTTTGCCTTATTCTTTCCTTGTGACCTTACCTAATGGGTATAAAGTGAAAGTGACAGAAATTGGTGATGCCTTCCTTAGTCCTAAACTAACTCTAGTTAAAGTCTTATATATACCTAGTTTCAAATACAATCTCATTTCAATCCACTTATTAACAGTGCACCTTAAATGCATGGTTAACTTTAATAAATATCTTTGTCTAATGCAGGCCCCTTCAATGAAGAGGCCTTTGGAGATTGGTAAGACAAGAAATGGATTGTACTTTCTCTGTTCAAAATGTCACAGTTGTTCAGATTCAACTCCATCTGCTACTTCAATTCCTAGTTTACCACATTCCTATTTATTTATTCCTAATAACAATGTTAGTAAGAAAAAGGATCAAATTCATCCATTTCATTCATTATCAATTGTAAATAAGTCATCTTCTGCATTGAACAATGTAAATACCATCAATTCATGCAATAAAACTGATCTTTTAATGTGAGTTCTTCTCTTATATGCCCTACATCTTCTAGAAACAATGTTGACTACTTGTGGCACAATAGGCTAGGTCATGTACCCTTCGTAAAAATGAGGAAGATATCTACTATACCAGCTAATTTTGTTCTCAAACAACCCTTCACCTGTTCAATTTGCCCTATGGCCAGACAAACAAGGTTGTTATTCCCTGAACGAACCTCTTCATCCACTAAAATCTTTGAACTACTCCATGTAGACTTATGGGGTCCCTACGACATATCTACCCATGATAACTACAAATATTTACTCACCATGATTGATGATTTTAGTAGGTCAACCTGGACTCATCTTTTAAGATGCAAAAGCAACACTTTTCATGTTATTAAAGGATTTCTGTCCTTAATTGAAAACCAGTTTGGTACCTCAGTTGAAACCATTAGATCTGATAATGGTCTTGAGTTTGTTAACAATGAGACCATGACATATTTCCAAGAAAAGGGCATAGTACATCATAAAATTTGTCCATACACACCACAACAAAATGGTGTGGTGGAAAGAAAACACAAATACCTACTTGAGTCAGCAAGAGCCCTGTTTTACCAGTCCAAACTACCTATAAGGTACTGGGGGGAAGTGCATCCTAATAGCCACATATCTAATAAATAGGCTTCTATCAACTATTCTTAACAATAAAAGCCCCTTTGAACTCCTATATAACAAAAGGCCCAAATACTCACAACTGAAAAGTTTTGGATGCCTATGCTATCCTTGTGTTCTGAAATCTCACAAAGACAAGTTTGAACCAAGAGCCATACCCCATGTTTTTGTAGGTTATCCTTTTGGTACAAAGGGTTACAAGATCCTAGATTTGGCCACAAAGAGAATACGTATATCTAGAGATATAGTGTTCCATGAAAACATTTTTTCCTTTGCAGATTCACCTGAAAATTCTAGCTTTCCTTCTGTATTACATCTGAGAAACTCTAATCCACCTTTCATTCAGTCTACTTCTGAAGCTCAAAATAATTGTAACTTGTATGATAAATATGCATCAATTTCTGTCACTAATGGCCATGTATCAGACAATGATGCACCTTCTTCTTCACCTAATCTAATAGGTCCTAATCAAGACTTACCAAACTCATACATATCCCCAAAAACAACCCTGATTATCAACCACCCACACAAGTGCAGCATGCTGAGTCTCAAGGTATTGAGACCAATAATCCTTCCCAACCAAATCTCTCACAACCTAGAAGATCATGAAGAACATATACAACCCCTGCACACCTTAAAGACTATGTGTATTCATTACCAACCCTTCAACATCATGACACAGAACCAGAACTTCGCACCAATCCCACATCATTCAATACCTTTTGTAATAGTAAACAACATATCTCCCTTAATGTCTTACATTTTGAAAGTCAGCAATTGCTTAGAAGCATTTCACATAATTATGAGCCATTTTCCTATAAAGAGGCATCCATGAATCCTGCATGGCAAATGACAATGATACAGGAATTTGAAGCTTTGTATGCTAACCATACTTGGGATCTAGTTGAATTGCATGCATGGATGAAAGCTATAGGTTGTAAGTGCGTATACAAGATCAAACACAAAGTTGATGGAAGTGTGGAGAGATTTAAAGCAAGACTGGTGGTGAAGGGATATACACAAGAAGCAGGAATTGACTATACAGAGATATTTTCACTAGTGGTAAAGATGACCACAGTCAGAACATTGATCAACATTGCAGTAAAGAGAGGATGGGACCTTTATCAACTATATAGAAACAATGCATTTCTTCATGGGGACTTACATGAAGAAGTGTATATGAAAGTTCCAAAAGGACTGATAGTGCCCAATGGAAATCTGGTTTGTAGACTGATAGGTTACAAGTACTTTGGGCATAAGTACTTTTCTTTATGTTTTGATGATCTAACAAACTTACCATCCAGAACCAGATAAGGAACCTGTTACACATTTACAAGACCTTGAGATCACAAAGTTCCAGGTTGGGATCCAGCGTGAGATATAACTCAACTCTTCATAGTGGAAGGAACAGATGAGGGAACAGGTCCCTATCAGTTCCTGAGGAGACTGTATGAAGTCAACTCTCCAATTGGAAAGTTGTTACCTGCACACGCTACTGTACAGGAACAGTGCAGCAGTCAACTTTCTGTGGAAGGCTTTTTACCTACCTTGCTTACATCATTGTAAGTTATGTCACACATATATAAATACAATCAAGGAAGGTAAAACAACTTACTTCATGAGAGAACAAGATAAGGAATCTGATACAATTAAGTTACCTTGCATTCCGAAAAACTAGTCAGATGTCTGGTTTAATTCTCAATGAAATCAGATAAGGAAACAACAGAGGGACCAGATAGAGATCAATTTCCCTCGTCATTGTACAGTTAACTCTACAGTTGTAAAAACTGCTGCACTATACCGTCTGGCAGACTGCTGCACTATACTGTCTGGCAGCAGTACAACAGAACAATTGTAGCTTGCTAAGGCCAAACTAAAGGGCACTTTATTGCATCATCCTTGATGACATCACACACACATATTATCAACATGAG
The DNA here is from genome assembly GCF_000393655.2 of Nicotiana sylvestris. Classification (NCBI taxonomy): domain Eukaryota; kingdom Viridiplantae; phylum Streptophyta; class Magnoliopsida; order Solanales; family Solanaceae; genus Nicotiana; species Nicotiana sylvestris. Next base: position 26,937,847 of record NC_091063.1, on the reverse strand, counting down.
GCAAGGGATTTCATATCTTCAACACTTGCAAAATCAAAAGAAAATATTCTCTCAAGTGCTACCTACAACCTCTCTCAAGAACAAAGCTGTTGCAACCTCAAGGACCAGATCCAAAGATTGAAGATATCTTAAGTCCTTAGGTTTGTTGAGTCTTTGTTTTTTGTTATTTATTTGTAACTCCTACTTAGCTTAGTTAGAAGCATTGTGTAGGAACCCCTTTGTAAAATCATAAACTTTCTGAGTTTGTATTGTGACTAGAGTTAGTCATAAGTTGAAGTCTTTGTAATAGTGAGTGACAAAGTGACTTGTGGTAAGTGCATCACAAGTTAGTTGAGTGACAAAGTGGTTTGTGGTAAGTGTATCACAAGTTAGTTGAGTTTAAGTCTTTGTAACTAGTGAGTGACAAAGTGGCTTGTGGTAAGTGTATCACAAGTTAGTTGAGTTGAATTCTTTGTAATAGAGTCATTACAAAGTGGCTTGTAATAGTGTGTTTACAAGTTACGTGAAGTTGAAAGCCTACAAGTGTAGGTGGTGGTAATTGTCCCCTTGAGTTGAGATTTTTCCACGTAAAAATCCTCTGTATTCGTTATTTTCGAGTTACTGTGAGAACAATTAGAGAACCTGATTCCCTATACTATTTGGTTTTATAGTCTATTGCTTACAGTGGGAACTGATAGAGAATCTAGTTCTCTATACAGTCTGGTGGACGCTTAGTTTCTATCAATTGATATTAGAGCAGGTTCTTTCTAAAAGGTTAACACCTAGAAATGATCTACATGGATGCTTTACCAGACTTTGAGGAAGGTCGATCAACCTACAGGCCACCAAGATTTCAGAAAATGGTTAGTAGAAATGGAGGCATTCCCAAGAAGGGTAGCTCTAGCAGAAACACTAAAGGATACGATTGTTGTCACAAGTGCAGAAAACCAGGACATTTTATCACAGATTGTCCTCTCCACAAGCAAGTCCATTACAAACACAATGCTGACAAGGTGGGTAAGAGGAACCTGGTCCCCGACAGAAAGTTCAAGAGAAGAGATGTCGCTGATAATATTGTAAAACAAGCTCTGGCTGTCTGGGGAGATTCCTCTAGTGAATCTGAGGGTGATAATGAAAAGGAAGACACCTCCATGGTGGCCGTTGAAAGCAAAGCTACAAAATATGATTTCATATTTGCACTGATGGCAAAATCTGATGAGGATGAAGAAGAAGATGATGATGAGATGTAAACTTTTTGGACATACAAAGAAATTTGAAGTTTTATTCTAAAAAAAAACTGGTATTTTTGGCTAATGTTTTAATTGATGCTTATCACAGTCTTATAAATGATAAAGATTCTTTAACTGTGGAGTTAGGAGAAGCAGAACAGACCAGAGATGACCTAGTAGTCGTTGTAGTTGATTTAAAGGAAACGATTAAGAACCTGAAGAAAGATAAGGATGCCTTAGATGAAAAAATTGTAAATGTAGACCTAAAAGAGACCATTGAAGTGTAAGTAGGGAAAAAACAGTCTTAACAGAGAGAGCTGCTAGCATTTAGCATGAGAGAGATGACCTACTAGTGGTGGTATTGGACTTGAAGGAAATAATTAGAGAACTTAAAATGGAGAGCAGGCCTGAAAATTCTCAAAAAGGAAAGAAAGTTGCAAATGGGGGAAACAGGTAGGGGATCGGGTTCCAAAGGGAAAAGACTCCCTACAACCCTCATAGCAAGTAAGTTACTGTACCTGATAATTGGCTTTGCACTCACTGTGGTAACACTGGGCACTTTAAAGAAAATTGTAAGGCCAGATTTCAATCTCAATAGAAAAACAAAGTTTTTGCTGAAAAAGTTACTGCTGTTAGGGAACCCGGTCCTTCACATAAAAAATGTAGAATGCCTGCTTGGACCAAAAGAGCCCTTATTTACCCCTTTCCTCATTACAAGGGACTCGAACTTGTTTGGGTTCCTAAGTCTAACCCTTGATTTCCTTGTGCAGGAAACAATGAAAGAGAGCAGTCAATAGTGGTACATGGATAGCGACTGCTCGAAGCTCATGACTGGAAGTACAAATGATTTCCTTTCACTGAAGGACCTGCAAGTAGAGAGTGTATACTTTTGAAAATAGCAAGAAAGGATACATTATGAGAGTTGGAAGGATCGGGAAGTCTCTTTCCCACTCTATTGAAAGTGCATACTTCGTGAAGGGGTTGAAGTATAGCTTGCTGGGTATTTCCCAAATCTGTGATAAGGAGATCTTAGCTATCTGAGTGTTGTTAATGATAATGCTGAGCTATGGCACAGAAGGCTGGGTCATGTAAGTTTCATGCTGCTGAACAAATTAGTCAAGAAGGACCTGGTTCGTGGTCTGCTCAAGTCAAGCTTCAAGGATCATAGGGTGTGTGATGCATGTGTAAAAGGAAAGCAAGTCAGATTCGCTTTCAAGCCCAAAAAGGAAGTTAGCATCTCAAGGCCACTTGATCTCCTCCATATGGATCTATGTGGACCTATGAGGATGCCAAGTAGAGGAGAAAAGAGGTACATATTTTTGTCATTATGGATGACTACTCCAGATTTACATGGACCTTGTTCCTCAGAACTGAAGATGAAACTCCAGCCGACATAGAGGAATCTGGTCCCTCAATCACAACATCTAAAGCAGAAAACAGAGTTGTGGATGATGTACATGGAACTCCAACTGCTGAGGAATTCAAACCAGATCAAAGACAAGAAACTCACTTGCCTTCTCAGTCTTTCTCTCTCAAATAGAGCCTAAGAATATCAAGGAAGCATTGAAAGAGGCTGACTAGATTACAACTATGAAAGAAGAGCTCCGTCAACTTGAGAGGAACAGTGTGTGGAACCTGGTTCCATGACCTACTGACAGAACTGTTATAGGAGTCAGGCTCCCCATGCTTGGTGTGAAAGGTTGTCAAAATTCCTTCTAAAAAATGGCTTTACAAAAGGGAAAATTGACAATACTCTTTTTCTGAAGAAACGAGGAAGTAACCTACTCATTGTGCAGATCTATTTTGAAGGCATCATCTTTGGAGCAACAGTTGACTCTCAATGTGAAGAATTTGCAAAACTCATGGGAAGTGAGTTAGAAATGAGTACAATGGGGAACTGAATTTCTTCTTAGATTTACAAGTGAAGCAAACTCCCAAGGGGATAATGATAAGACAACAAAAGTACATCAAGAAGCTGCTGAAAAAATTTGACATGGAGACATCAAAAATCATTGACACTCCCATCGCCACAGCTACTTATCTAGAATGGATGAACTTGGTTCCCCTATAAATCAGACCATGTATAGAGGTATCATAGGGTCACTTCTGTAGCAGACCAGATATTGTTTTTAGTGTGGGTCAGTGTGCCGGGTTTCAATCCAATTCAAAGGAATCTCATCTGAAAGCCGCCAAGTTAATCCTAAGATATCTCAAAGGGATGTAAGACCTGGTTCTCTACTATCCCTCGGGAGATAATATTGAATTGGTTGGATATACTAATGCTGATTATGTTGAATATCTGGTGGATAGAAATAGCACATCTAGAACGACACATTTTCTGGGGTCATGCTTGATCTCATGGGGTACAAAAAAATAAACTGTGTGGCTCTTCCTACTACTGAAGCTGAATACGTGGTTGCTTCTTCTTGTTGGGCTCAACTAGTACAGATCAAGCAACATCTTAAAGACTTTGGTGTATTTACAGCTTGAACCCGGTACAACACTGTAAGCACATGATTTTTACCCTATGAAAGAATTACTCTAAAAAAAAAATCAAAATAAAACAATTTTCCTTTGTGTGCAATTTTTGTTATTGTTGCTGTATTTTTGTATAATTATTTGTATTTTTATGAGTGCGTGTTTATTTGTTTTAATTAATAAAAATATAAAATATATCACATTTTTATTTAGTATTTAATTAAGTTTGTTTATAAAAAAATGAAAGTCACAAAAATAGGAATATTTTGCATGGTTAGCATTTAATGTCAAATTATGCAATTTTGTTTTAATTGGTGTTTAATTGTGTATGGTAATTTTTGTTAGGAGTTTAATTAGTATTTTGGAGTTAATTTAGTGTGTAGCTCAATTTAGAATTTTAGTTTTATCAAAAAAAAAAAAAAGAGGGCTACAAAACGTTAATATTTGAATTGAGTCTAATATAACTATTTTGACTATTTTACCTTATTTCGTCGCGAAAGAAAAATTACAAAAAATATATATGTAAATTTTAGCTTATGTATTTCTCATAAACTTGAAAAAATACAAAAAAATAGTACCTTATTTTTTATACTTTATATAATTTCGAAAATTATAAAAAATGTAGTTTTATTAATGTTTTGTAGTCATTTTAATCTTGAAAAAATACAAAAAATAGTACTTTATATTTTATCTTTATATAAAAACGAAAATGACAAAAATAGTTTTATTTATGCTTTGTAGCTATTTTAATCTTGAAAAAATACTAAAAAAAAAGAGAAAGAAATAAGTTTTGTTTTAAAAGTTAGTCTTATTTTTGTAGTTATTTTGCTTGCATAGGATTAATTGAATAACATCGTGTTTTATTCTCGGGTTCGGGCAAAAGAATAATATTTGGGTTCAAACTACCCGTTTTTAGGCCTAATTTTCGGACTCAGCCCATAATAATCCGAGCCCACCACACGTGGGGGACACGCGTGGGGAACATGGACGAAACACCATACACGGGGAACCTCACCGCGCATGGGGGACACATGTCTTGGACCCCTACACACGTGGGGTCCATGTCCTTTGATACACGGACAAAGCATGGCATGGGGAGGGGATTTTTAAAAAGGAAAGGAGGCTGAAATTTTTTTTTTTAAAAAAAAAAGAAGAGAAAGGGACAACACGTGAAGGGGGTGAAAGGAATTTTTAAAAAGCTGAAAATTTGGAAAGGAAAGAGACAGAACGTAAAGGGAGGAGGGGAGTGAAAGAATTAAAAAAAAAAAGCAAAAATTTTGGGAAAGAGAGAAGAGGACAGAACGGGTGAGAAAAGAAAGGGATTGAAAATTTTAAAAGCAAAAATTTTTTGGAAAAAGAAGAGGAGGGCACGTGAAAAGTAGAGAAAAATTTTGTAAAAGCAAAAAGTTTTTAAAAGAGAAAGAGAGAGGAGAAAATTAGAAAAAAGGAAGAGGGATACACGTCTGGTGGTCTTCTTCTTCTTCTTCATGAAAGAAGGTGCGGAAAAAAAAGGAAAAAAACGAAGAAAAATTAAGAGAAAAAAAGAAGAAAAAGCTACTGTTCATCTTCTTCTTCATTTTGAAGAAGAAGAAAACTGAAGAAAACCCTCACGCCATAGCCCATGGCCTCCTCCTCTTTCTCGTAAAAACGACCATAACCAGCCTCCCCGTCGCGCACCACCATCCGCTGCTACTCCTCACCACCAAACCCTACTGCCCCATCGACCGCTGCTGCTCCTCACCACCAAACCTACTGCCCCATCGACCACTGTTTCACGTCACCACCAAACCCCACTGCCCCATCGACCAGCTTTTGCTTCATCCCTTTTCAAACGCCCACAAACAATCCGAGTTCGACTTGGGTTCGTTCAAGTTTCAGATTTTTCTTTCAAGATTATTTAGTTCATTTGATTTATTTTCTGTTATGGTTTTTGGTTTTAAGTGTTGTTCATAATCTTGTTTTGTTCATTCTATTTTTCGGATTATTGAATCTTTGTTTAAAGTGTTATTTTTTGTAAATCTTGTCTTGTTCATTAGTCCTCCTTCTTCTTCAAGAACTTTTATTTGGTCAAGGTTTTTCTTCTGTTTGTTTGAGTTATAAGCTACATTCGATTTGAACAACTTCGTCGAATAGTTAGTTTATGACTGCTTTGTTTGGACGAATACAGCATGAATCACTTCGTTGGTATGTTTTGATGCTTGAATCATTTTGTGTGAATTTGACTTAAGGATTGGTTGTAGCTGTGTAGTGATTTGGTGTAGTTGTAAATCAGAGAGGTTTAAATACAGATTACTAAGAGTGAGGGAAAGGCAATAATAATAGGGGATTCTCAGGGGTATTTTTTTTGGTGTTAAAAGATTTAAAAAGTTTAGTGTTAGTAGTCTGCCAGTTAATATTCAGTGTATAATTAAATTAATGAATTGTTTAATGAAAAGGGAATTAGTAGTGCAGAATACACCCTGTCTGGTGTCTTTAAGGGTGGAAAATCAGAAAGTAAGCATGAGATTAATGATAAAAGTGTATAGATGCACATGGGATGGAATATACAGGTTGAAAGTGAAAAGCTTTGAATAAATAATGTTTAGTTCTAGCCTATAAATAAGGGGAGTTGATATAGAGAAGGGGACTGGAAAAAATTACAGAAGAGAAATTTTCAGAACTTAAAAGTGAGAGATAGGCTAATTTTTCAGAACTAAAAAAAAATCAGTCTTTTGAGAGCTAAAAACTGAAAGTGAGGTCCTTTTTCTTTACTGCTGAAATCAGAACTTTGTTACTGCCTCTGTGGATTGCGTTTAGTACTACTGATTTTAGTCAGGCTTTCCGGGGTTATCAGTTTGGTTCTGACCATTGTTACATTGGTTATTGCTGTTTTGTTGCTGTTATTTGTTGTGGGATTCTGTTGTTGTGCTACTGCTGTACATTGTTGCTCCTGACCTCTTTTCTCTATTTGTAATTCGAATTCCAGGTACACATTCGAATCTTGTAGTGATAAAGCTTTGAAGTTGAAATGCAGCAATAAAATCCAACCGCTTCAATAAAGTAGATAGTAGACAATCTGGTCTATTTAGTTTTTTTTTATGAACTGTTTTATTTTTATTTATTTTTGTATAATTGGATTGAAAAGAGAAGGAATCGTATAAATGGTCATGCGCTGATATAACATGAACCTTTCAATTTTATTAGATTAATGGGGTAAATCATGATAAGTAGCATATCTCTAGTTAGTTGTTTGTTTCCATGCATATATTCAAGTAGTCCATAAATGAGATAGAGTACTTAGTCAAAACCCAATTAGTATTTCGTTTAGATGGTTAAAACTAATTTCCATTAGTCCTCTTAAGTGATTATACTCTCATCAGTATTGGCATTAATTCATGTTACAAATAATCTCACATAGATAGATTGTGGACTTGATAAAAATGTAAAAATAAGGTGGTTGGGTAGTGTCAACATTATAGCTCCAATAATAATAATAAAAGTAAATAAATAAATAAATAAATAAAGGTCGTAGTCGATAATTTTATGTATTAATAATTAAGTATACTTACACTAATGTAGAGTAGTTTCAATAAAGTATAGTTAAATTGCGAATCCATTAGGGTTAATGAATTAGTCTATAGCTTTGATCATTTAGTTAACCTCACCACAGTTAAAAATGGCTAATTGTAGTAACGTTAGTCAATCTTGTACGTTTTTTATACACAATTCCATTTTTAGTAATATTAGCTCATGGAATAAGGCGCGAAACAATTTTCCATTTTTACAAGTTCAAGTATAATTTTCGTCAGCATCTGTTGTAATCTGTTAATTAAATAAGTTACGGTTTTTTAGCATGTAACTAACCAGGATTTTTCTTTATTTAGAGACAAATAAAAATAGAAATATAGTTACTTTCCTTTTAAAAAATAAATAAATAAATAAATGAGACGAGCTTCGTCAAATAAAATAATAATAATAATAATAATAAAAAAAAAAATTGCAGGATCCTCAGTAAAGGTTTAAGAAATTTTTTTAGAAGTCGGGAAGGGCCGTTTAGCGAATTTCACGGCCCTCCCAAAAGATAATAACGCGCTAGAATCTTTAGGCGCGACTTTAGTAAATTACATTCCTAAATATGGGTGGGCATTTTATGCGGCCCGAATCCAAATCCTAAAACGTTGAATAGAGTGTGCCTAAGACTGCGGGTTCATCTGATGCGGCACAATCCGAAAACATACTTTAAACGACGTTCACTCTCTCGAATAAATATGTATATGTAAAAGCAGTAAAAAGTAGAATCAACACATAGGTTATTCATGTAAAAAATCAGATAATAGCTAAATGCAACAGTTGAGCGACCGTGCTAGAACCACGGAATTCGGGAATGCCTAACACCTTCTCCCGGGTTAACAGAATTCCTTATCCGGATTTCTGGTTCGCGGACTGTTAAACAGAGTCATTCTTTTTCTAGATTCGGGATTAAATTGGTGACTTGGGACACCCTAAATCTCCCAAGTGGCGACTCTGAAATAAATAAACAAATCCCGTTTCGATTGTCCTCTAATTGGAAAAACTCCTTCACCCCCTTGCGGGGGCGGAAAAAGGAGGTGTGACAAACACAAGAGGACAAAGCACATTAATGTGCGACATCACTCTTTGAGGGATAATGTTAAAAAGGTTCTGATTTGTATAAAGTTCTGGAAGACGGAGGACCAGGTAGCAGACATCTTCACCTAGGCGTTGAGTAGGGAACATTTTGAAAGAAATCGTTTGGAGTTGGGGTTGATCAAGCTCAACTAAGGACATGGTCCCTCGATGATTGGCTATGTTAAGAAGGAAAGGTACAATGCTAAAAAGTGTTTTTCGGCGACATCTAACTCAAATCTATACTGTTATAGGTATACACATATGGCAGTTTCAGGACAAAAACAAGTAAGAGTGATATTGCACTTCTAGGAGTCTTTGCTCAAAATTTTCAAAAACCGTCAACGAACCTAGTTCCTGTGACTCAGGTTAGTAGTCTCTCCAATACTTATATGCCTTTTTAAGCTGATGAAGTGTCATGTCATTAATTTATTTCTGCCTTTCTCCTGCCTCTCCCCCTAACTTTTGAAGTCCAAAATGTTAAACCTTTTCTGAACTGACCTGTTGCCCCAAAAAGGCACTTCTTTATCTTACACCCAACTAAAACCTATTCTTTTCTTCAAAACCAAAATCAACCTTGTTTTAAAAGAATCATTCTTTCCAAATATGCCAGAAGTGAACCCAACTCTCTCACTTTCCAAAATCCTAACTCCATCAAAATCAAAACCCCAAGAAGTCTTTGGTAGATTTTGATGAAAGTTTAACTGAAAGGGAACATGGTAGATCTAATATTCTAAAGCGTGAGGCTAAAGTTATTGCTAGATTTGTGGAAGTCTTGAAGGATGGAAAAATTGGTAAATATGAGGACTGAATGAGGGACTTGATCCCTCAAGTCCTTCTCATAAGGTCAATTTTAATGATGATCTTTTTCTCGTCGAGTTTTGTGTTTAAACGAACTTCCGATCCAGTAAAAGGATTAATGAAAAATAGGTTGATTGATGATGAAGTGGTGTGACCTACTTTTATAATTGTGAAAGAGAGAATGAAGTAAAAAAAATTGGAGAAAAGAAAGTTGACTGAGAAAGATGCAACAAATGATAAGGGTAAACAGATTGGAAAAAAGGTAGACATGGCTGCTCAAGGATAGAAATGATAGTGTAAGTGAGTGTCACGACCCGAATTTCCCACCCTCGGGAGTTGTGATGGCGCCTACTACTGAAAGTTAGGCAATCCAACCATTACAATTATTCACCTTTTTCCATTTTAATCCTTTAACAGTTGTGAACTAACATTATATGAACAACATAATTAAATAAGCGGAAGAGAAGAAACAATTTAAATATTACCAATACAAATCCTTAAACTAAAAAGCTACCCAGATCTGGTATCACAATTTCACAGACTGTGTAAGAGTACTACAAATAAGGGTCCGAAAGATAAATACAAGCTGTTTTAGAAATACATAGAAGAAATAATATAGAACGATAGAAGGAGACGCCAAGGCATGCGGATGCCTGAATGGACTAAAGACAACACCCTCACTGTGGTCCAAAAGCTGTTGCACCGAGATTTGTACACAATGCAGAGTGTAGTATCAGCACAACCGACCCCATGTGCTGGTAAGTGCCTAGCCTAACCTCGGCGAAGTAGTGACGAGGCTAGGACCAAACTACCAAATAAACCTGTGCAGTTAAATCATATACAACGGAAAATAAAGGCAGAAATGTACAGTTAAGGATAGGAGGGGGAAGCATGCTGCGGGGAACATCAAGTAATAACAGATGAACAACAAATAAATATAAGGAACACCAAAGTTCAATTATCAACAAGAATCAGAAATAAAAGACAAGTGCACGGCATCACCCTTCGTGCTTTTACTCTCGTCCTCAACAGAAAATCACTAAAATCGGCACGGCATCACCCTTCGTGCTTTTACCTCACATAATCATGGCACAGAATGATCCTTCATGTATTATCACTCATATCATGGCACAAAATGGTACATCGTGCGGCACGATATCACCCTTCGTGCTTTAACCTCACAATATCAGCATGACATCACCCTTCCTTAATTAACACTCTCTCACAAATATCATGCATGACATCACCCTTCATGCTTTAACACTCTTTCTTACCCAAACAACAATCACAAAGCAATAAGGGCAAGGGAATCAATAAAATCACAATAAAATCCTGGCAAGGGAACAATAATATACCAACCATATCCCGACAAGGGAAATAATGTCAAAACAATAACAGCCCGACAAGGGAGATAACATCAAAAGTAACAACATCCCGGCAAGGGAGACAATATCATAAACCTCTTCTCTTTTCCACATTTATTTCACCACTCAATTCACAACTTGAGCCAATGCTCTAAAATGTTCAATTGCCAATAATACTTTCACACGTTATTTTACAACTTGAGTCAATGCTCTTCAATGTTCAATTACCAATAATACTTCCACAAGCCTTGTTCAACAAAAGAAATCATCATATAAAACATGAACAATACAAATCAGAGTCACATTAATCATAGTATAAGACTCACGGGCATACTTGACACGCACGTATAGATACTCATCACCATGTCTATACATCATACTCAACAATTAACACACAGGAAAAAAAGACACGACTCCTAATCCCTCAAGCTAATGTTAGACCAAACACTTACCTCGATGCCACGAACACAATTCAAGTCTCAACTACCACTTCACCTCTTGTTTCCACCACCAATTCGCTTGTTTCTAGCCACAAGTTACTTAATTATATTAATAAATGCTAAATGAATCAATTCTAATGCATGAAGATAAGTTTTCCAATGATTTCCCCAAAAAGTCAAAAATCGACCCCGGACCCGTAGGGTCAAAACCCAAGGTTCGAACCAAAACCCGATTATCCATTCACCCACGAACCAAAATATATAATTTGTTTTGAAATCAAACCTCAAATCGAGGTCCAAATCCCCAAAATTTGAAAAACCTAAGTTCTACCCAAACCACCCAATTTCCCCCATGAAAACCCTTGATTTTGAGTTGAAATCACGTGAAAAGATGTTAAAGATTAATGAAAATGAGTTAAAAATGACTTACAATCGATTTGGAAGAGTACTTGTCTTTGAAAAATCGCCCAAAGGTGTTTTAGGTTTGAGAGGGTTTGAAAAATGAGAAATTTTCGGCTAAGTTATGATTTAGCAGGTTACAGATGTCGCAATTGCGACCAGGATTCGTAATTGCGAACCCCTTTAGGACCTGCTAACATCGCATTTGTGATCAGATGATCGCAATTGCGAACTCGCATTTGCGACAACTGGGGATTTCCGGGTTATTCGCATTTGCGAAGAAATGCTTGCAATTGCGAGCAAGTCTGGCCAGGGCTTACTTCGCAATTGCGAAGTGCCCCTCGCAATTCCCAAGCCTGACAGGCTCTCAATTGCGACACCTGGCCTCGCAATTGCGAGATCAGAGCCTGCAACACATACCAACTGAAAATCTGAAACTTCCTAAGTCTAATTTCACTCCGCGGCCTATTCAAAACTCATCCGAGCCCTCAGGGCTCCAAACCAAGCATGTACGCAAGTCCAAAAACATCATATGGACTTGCTCGTGCGATCAAATCATCAAAATAATACCAATAACTATGAATTTAGTATCAAAATCAAAGAAAAATATCATGAACTCTTAAGCTCCATTTTTATCAACCGATGGTCCGATTCACGTCATATCAAGTTCGTTTCTTACAAAATTTTACAGGCTCAACTTAAATCCTATATAAGACCTGTATCGGGCTCCGGAACTAAAATACGAGCCCGATACTATCAAATTCAAACATATTTAAATTTCTGAAAACTCTTATAATTTCAGTTAAATATTTTTCTTCAAGAAATTCATTTCTCGGGCTTGGAACCTCGGAATTCAATTTTGGGCATTCGCCCAAGTCCCATATTTTCCTACGGACCCTCCGAGACTGTCGAATTACGGGTACGGGTCAGTTTACCTAAAATATTGACCGAAGTCAACTTAAATTTATTTTAAAAGCAAAATTTATCATTTTTCTCAGATTTTCACATAATGGCTTTCCGGATACTTGCCTAGACTGCGCATGCAAATAGAGGTGAGACAAAAAGAGGTTTTAAAGCCTCTGATCATAGAATTTATTTCTAAAATAAGTGATGACCTTTTGGGTCATCACAGTGAGGAACCCGGTTCCTTATAGAAGCAAAAGGTTGAGTTATCAGGTTTAGAGAGCTAGAAGACTCTGAAGTCTCAAAAAGTGCTATTAGGTAGAGTCTTGACTCTGATATTGCTGAAAAATGGAGGAACTTCTTGATATTGTTGAGTTTCAAAAATAGAATCACCTCTTTGTTGCTCCAAATCCCAACATTTATGAAGAAGAAGTAAAAATTTCTATGTTTTATGTGACACTCTGATGCTATATGTGCATGAGACTAAGTTTGTTCTTGATGAGAAGAAGCTTGGGGAGATTCTTGGTGATCTGATTGATGGTTCAACCTACTCAGATAGGTTGAGCACCAGGTCCTCGTAGACGCTCGGCAGAATAAAATGCTAAGTTGAAGGGTGAGAATGAAAGATTGAGGAAACAGGTGGAGGAACTGAGAGAGCAGATGGTCATTGATCAAAGGAGAATAAATGAACAAATGGACAAGCTCATCAATGCCTTAGCCCCTTACTTTTCCTCTTGCCCAGTGATTCATGTCTTTCACTCCTTCCAAATTCCCTTGAATTTTTATCTTCTTTTGATTCTTATATTTGATGACATTGGTACTTTAATTTTTTAAATTGTCATATCATGTATTATTGAAACTACTGTTCTTTTATTATAATTACTCTACTATGGACAATCACTCTATTTTGTGCAATGACATTCACTTGTTGTTTTTGTTATTGTTTATGTTGTGTTGCCCAAGTGGCATGAGTTAATGTTGCTGAACTTCTTTTTGGTTGCGCTTCTTCTGTTATTCTTTTCGATGATGCCAAAAGAGGGAAGTTATATAGGTGTCAACATGGGGAGGAGCATAATTGAATTGATATGTTGTGTTGTGCATGAAAGATAGCTCTGCTTCGCAGGGGAATGTTGCTGATAATATATTGATTATAGGTCTGATCCGCAGGGAAACATGGAAGGAATCTGGTTCTCAAGTTTTATATTAATTTTGGGTTTGTCATCATCAAAAAGGGGGAAATTGATAAGTTATGGTATTTTGAGTTTTGATGATTTGCCAAATAGTCTTGAGGAACCAGTTGTGATCAGTTCCTTAGGTTTGGTTCTTAGGAGGGATATGGCTGATTTGTAGGGGGAACAATGTGGAGATTCGATTCTCAGGGGAAATATCAATTATATGTTTGTCATCATCAAAAGGGGGAAGTTGATAGGTTACAAGTACTTTGGGTATAAGTGTTTTACTTTATTTTTTTATGATCTAACAAACTTACCATCCAGAACCAGAAAAGGAACCTGTTACACATTTACAAAACCTTGAGATCACAAAGTTCTAGGTTCAGATTCAGCGTGTGATATAACTCAACTCTTCAAAGTGGAAGGAACATATGAGGGAACAAGTCTCTATCAGTTCTTGAGGAGACTGTATGAAGTCAACTCTCCAATTGGAAAGTTGCTTCCTGCACACGCTACTGTACAGGAACAGTGCAACAATCAACTTTCTATGGAAGACTTTTTACCTACCTTGCTTACATCATTGTAAGTTATGTCGCACATGTATAAATACAATCAATGAAGGTAAAACAACTTATTTCATAGGAGAACAAGATAAGGAATCTAATACAATTAAATTCCCTTGCATTCTGAATAACTAGTAAGATGTCTGGTTCAATTCTCAATGAAATCAGATAAGGAAACAGCAGAGGGACCAGATAGGGTTCAGGTTCCCTCATCATTGTACAGTCAACTCTACAACTGTAAAAACTGCTGCACTGTACCGTCTGGTAGATTGCTGCACTGTACCGTCTGATAGTAGTACAACAACACAGCTGTAGCTTGCTAAGGGCAAACTAAAAGGCACTTTATTACATCATCCTTGTCTTGTTCTCTCATGAAGTAAGTTGTTTTACCTTCCTTGATTATATTTATACATGTGTGACATAACTTACAATGATGTAAGCAAGGTAGGTAAAAAGTCTTCCACAGAAAGTTGACTACTGCACTGTTCCTGTACAGTAGTGTGTGCAGGCAGCAACTTTCCAGCTAGAGAGTTGACTTCATATGGTCTCCTCAAGAACTGATAGGGACTTGTTCCCTCAGCTGTTCCTTCCACTTTGAAGAGTTGAGTTATATCCTACGCTGGATCCCAACCTGGAACTTTGTGATCTCCAGGTCTTGTAAATGTGTAACAGGTTCCTTATCTAGTTTTGGATGGTAAATTTGTTAGATTATCAAAACATAAAGTAAAGTACTTATGCCTAAAGTACTTGTAACCTATCAATTTCCCCCTTTTTGATGATGACAAACTTAGAATTGATATTCCTCCTGAGAACCGGATCTCCACATTGTTCCCCCTACGAATCAGCCATATCCCTCCTAAGAACCAAACCTAAGGAACTGATCACAACTGGTTCCTCAAGACTATTTGGAAAATCATCAAAACTCAAAATACCATAACTTATCATAGACTTAGGAAATCATTGTATGGTTAAAAACAGGCTAGTAGACAATGGTATTATGATAAATTGACAGAGTCATTGCATTCCAGGGGTTTCAAGCATTCAGCTAGTGATTACTCCTTATTTTACAAGAAACAAGGGACCTCAACAGCCTTTGTAACTGTATATGTGGATGATGTGATCATCACTAGAACCATTTAGAGGAAATTAGAGACTTGAAGGCTTTCCTGCATCATCAATTCAAGATAAAGGATCTTGGGAAGTTACATTACTTTTTGGGGTTAGAGATGCGGTACAAGGGAGATGGAGTATTAGTTTGCCAGAGAAAATTCACCATGGATCTATTAAAGGAATATGACTATTTAACATACTCTTCTGTCAATTCTCCACTTGATCCTACCATCAAATTAAGAAATGAAGATGGAGCCTTATTGCCAGATCCAGGGTATTACAAGAAACTAGTTGGGAAACTAAACTTTCTGACAAATACTAGATTGGACATAGCCTATAGTGTCCAACATTTAAGCCAGTTCATGCAGGTATCAAGGGAACCTCATCTAAAGGCTGCTATACATGTACTTAGATACTTGAAGAAAGATATTACTTTGAGAATTTTTCTGTCCAATGGTCCTAACTATACTGTTAGTGCATACTGTGACTCAGACTGGGCTGCTTGCCCTGACTCAAGAAAGTGTGTGAGTGGATATATTGTGCTACTTGGAGACGACCCTATCAGTTGGAAGTCAAAGAAGCAAACTACTGTTTCACTGTCTTCCACAGAAGCAGAATATAGGTCTGTCATGAAGGTTGTTGGTGAGTTAGTATGGGTGAAAAGGTTGCTAGAAGAATTGACAGTTATGTGTACCAATCCCATAACTGTATTCTGTGATAGTCAAGTAGTTGTGCACATTGCAAGAAACCTTGTATTCCATGAGAGAACAAAGCATATCGAAGTGGATTGCCACTTTGTTCGGGACAAGATACAGGAGGGACTAGTTGAGTTACATCACATCTCCACCTCTGATCAACTGGCTGACAACCTGACAAAGGCACTCACAGGGATCAATCACTCAGATCTTCTCAGCAAGTTGGCAGTGAATTCCTCACTTCCAACTTGGGGGGGGGGGGGTTATTGAGAATGACTATATTTATAGTTAGTGATATAGTAGTTAGTTGTGTTAGTTAATTTAGTTTTATAGTTGTTAGTGGCAGTTTTGTAATTACACTTTTCTTATTCTTACACACGTGTATATGCATACTTAGTAGAAATGAAAATAATACAGATTCATTTTTCCCAATTGTTCTCTTGTCTAGAACCTTCTCTCTGAAGCTCAGAGAGCGCTTCAATGGTGGAAACCAAATCCTTTTGATCTTCATTCTTAACAGTATTAACAATTTTAACAGTATTGCCTAAATTTCCATATTCATTTGGTGGGGAGGTTTTTTTTTTTTTGGAGGGGGCGTTGTATTAAATTTGCGACTACGAAGAGGTAGATAGTTTTGTCTTTACATCAAATGACGTCGAGAACTAACAAATGTTCATACGTCGCGTAACAATATCACATAGTACATTTTTTCATTTATTTCTTTCTTAGTCCATTTTTTCATTTATTCTTTCTTAGTGTTTTTATTTTCTTACTATCATACTACTTTTTTTTTCCTGAAAGAATACAAACCTTGCATGACGCATGGATTCAAATTCAAAGTAACTAGACGAGGTAGCCTGTCTAAATGGATTTCATGTACCTATTTGGATCAGTACCACTTTGTTAGTTTTCAAATGTAGATTAGAGTTATTTAATAAGTAACCTTCCTAGCTATAATTAAAGGAATGGATTCGGAAAAACAAATCCAAACTTTGGTAAGAAAAAAACTCATCTTAACCATGGACTAAAGGTATAATTGACTCGAAGAAGAGCCTCTTTTGTTAAGCTAGTTTGGGAAACTTATGTATCTTGAAAGACACTACTATGCATTGCAATATTTTGGAACCTTAGCATTAATGAAAATATCCTTATTTCTCAACTAAAGAAAAAAGGTATAATGGACTCATAAAGTCTATATTTTGCCTTTTTAATCATCCGAGACTTTTGTGTTATTAATTTGTTAGGTGCTTTGTAGAACGGCTTTTATTTATTACTTTTGCTCTAAATTGAATATTTGTCACTAATAACTTCAACGAATAGAAGTTAATGACAACTATGTATGTTTTGCAATTTTCTTACTTGAATAAAGTAACAAACAATATTTTGATGTATTTTAGCAAAATGATAATACAAAATGTCATTACAATACGTAATTGATAACATAAGGGGAAAGGCCCTAGAAATCCACATCACTATTTATATAGAAATTTGTTTAATCAGATTTTTGATGTATCTGAACACAATTGGAGTGTTCAACTGTCATATTGTATTGTTGTTTAATCAACATTTTAAGTAGTTTAACATAATAAAATTGAAATCAATGATTGACACAAATATTTATTGAGACTTAGAATTTCAAACAGGCTTTTCTTATTTATTTTACAGGAACCCCAATCATTTTTTTTTACCAAAGTTGGAGACTTAAGTTATTAATAATTTTGCAACCTTAAACAAAGTTTTAATTTGTTTTGGGGGAATGTCATTCATATTTTTACCAAAGTTAGAGATTACTTTTCTAAACTATATCTCTTTATTATGGGTAAAATACTTATATCAGATTATTTAATCTAGACCTTTAAAAATTAAAATAAGACTGAAAAAACATTAATACAGAGGAAGCAGATCCAAATATTAAGAGCTTTAAATTAAAGCAAGTCCCAGTTTAGAGCATCTATTTGCAAATTGGTGGCGGCTCTGCTTACAAAAAAACAGGCCACCATCTTCTCTGTTCAGACACATATAAAAGCAGAGCAGAGACAGCTCAACTACATCTTTGTAAGCCATTTCAGCATCTTCTACTTATCTCTTCATTTACATTAGTTTAATGTAAGAAAAAGAAAGTGGGAATATAGCAAAGGAGGAAAAAAAAAAGAAAAGGAAAAGAACTACTAGTATATATAAGAGTTGTAAAAAGAAAAAGTTAGGAGTGTGGACAGTAACTTGCTTTGTTAGATCTGTCATATCATTTGCATTCTCTTTTTTTTAGTAGTATATCCTAAAACTTTCTCTTCCTCCAGTGTACTGGTAGAGAAACAGAGAAAGAGAGTTGAAGATAAAATGAGGAGCTTGTGGTGGTGTTTAATGGTGGTACCAATCTTTTTCCTATTGGATTTCTCCAATGGAGAAAGCCCATATAGATTTTATACTTGGAATATTACTTATGGTGATATCTATCCTCTTGGTGTCAAACAACAGGTATTTTCATTTGCTCTCTTTTTCCCCTTTTTCTTTGGCGCGGATTCCGGCAGGGGAAAAAGCCTCTTGCACAAATGCAGGTAAAGTTGCCTACAATAGTGGCAGCTTAGTGCACCGGCCTTTCTTGTTTGGTTGTCATAACAACAACAACAACAACAACAAAAAAAACAACAAATCGAGTGAAATCCCACAAGTAGGGTTTGAACAGGGTAATGTGTATGGAGACCTCACCCATACCTTGTGTAGGCAGAGAGACTGTTTCCTATAGGCCTCGACTCAAAGATTTTGTTTGGTTGTCATATCATCAAGAATTGGTTTGGAATTGAAATATGTGCATTGTGTTGCTGTTTTCATGTGTAGAAATTTTTGTATATTTCAGGGGATATTGATAAATGGGCAATTCCCAGGACCGCCAATTGAGTGTGTGACCAATGACAACTTGATTGTCAGTGTTTTCAACAATTTGGATGAACCTTTTCTCATGTCCTGGTAAGTACTTCTCTTTCTATGAATATTTGAATGACCATTTTTACTTTTTATTTTAATAGTGAACTGCTTTTTTATGTGGATTTGGTAACCTTAGCCTGGAATCTGTTTAAGTTACATGTAGAAAACCAGGTCAATAATGTGCTATACTGGTGTCTGAGTTGCTGTTTAATATAGCTGTGACATTAGATATGTTGATCTTATTATATCATATTATAATGTAGTCTTCACCAATTTTGAATTATCTGCATAAGGTATTACTTAATCATGAAGAAATTGGCTTTCACTTTCAAAAAAGGACACCTAGATCTGAAACTCCTTTCATATAAAGATACAAGTCTTGAATAATATATTCATTAGCTGAGATTCTCTAATGTTTAGTAAAGACTAAGCAATTTTGAACTATTAGATTGTTTATCACTTTGTAGTTAAGCCTCATTATGTCTTTCATGTTTGTCATCTGCCTGGATAGTGAGTAAAACCTTAATAAGTATCAGAAGTTCCACCATATATATATATATATAGTTAATAAAAATACGAAAATTGACTATTGGGCAGGGATGGTATTCAACAGAGGAGGAATTCATGGCAAGATGGAGTTTATGGGACAAACTGTCCGATCCCACCAGGCCAAAACTTCACATATATCCTACAAGTCAAGGACCAGATTGGTAGTTTCTTCTATTTCCCTTCACTGGCTATGCACAAAGCTGCTGGAGGTTATGGTGGCGTTAAAATAGATAGTCGTCCGCTGATTCCTGTTCCTTTTCCTCCACCTGCTGGAGAATACACCATGTTGGTTGGTGACTGGTTCAAGCAAAATCACACTGTGAGTAGCTTATGAAAACCAATTCTTGAGACATTTTATGGATTGATCAACTGACTCTGAATCTTATTGCACATATCACAGGATCTTAAGGCGATTTTAGATGGAGGAAGTGATCTTCCATTTCCTGATGGCCTTCTAATCAACGGTCGCGGATCAAATAGTTTAACTTTCACTGTTGATCAAGGTGATCAATCTATTTATTGCATCAACTCTTGCTAAGTTAACAGTTCACATTTCTTGCTTTTATGTTGTTGTAACAAAGGATTCTTCCGATAAATTTTCTTTCCAGGAAGGACTTACAGATTCAGGATTTCCAATGTTGGACTCACAACAGCTATCAATTTCAGAATCCAGGGGCACAAAATGGTCTTGGTAGAAGTAGAAGGGACTCACACCTTGCAGAATACCTATGAGTCCATTGATATCCATTTGGGCCAGTCCTATTCTGTATTGGTCACAATGGACCAACCAGGGCAGGACTATTACATTGTTGCCTCAACACGCTTCACTTCACAAGTGCTAACAGCAACATCAATTCTTCACTACAGCAATTCTGCTGGAAGTGTTTCTGGTCCTCCCCCTGGGGGACCAACGATTGAGATTGATTGGTCTCTCAATCAGGCTCGATCCGTTAGGTACATTGTGATTTTTTTTTTCCTGAAGTGAAGATCAGAACTGCCTGCATTCTTGTTCTATTGTTGCCTGTTAGATTAACCGATTTTAAGCCATTTTTGAGTGCAGGCAAAATTTGACAGCAAGTGGTCCAAGGCCTAATCCGCAAGGTTCATATCACTATGGGTTGGTTAACACCACGCGCACAATTAGACTGGCAAATTCTGCTCCAATGATCAATGGGAAACAGAGGTATGCTGTGAACAGTGTGTCATTCATTCCTGCAGACACACCGCTCAAACTTGCAGACTATTTCAAGATTCCAGGGGTCTTTAACCTTGGCAGCATCCAAGACAACCCCACTGGAGGTGGTGGTTACCTCCAGACCTCTGTCATGGCTGCTGATTTCAGAGCTTTCGTCGAAGTTGTGTTTGAGAATCCAGAAGATATTGTGCAGTCATGGCATATTGATGGACATATTTTCTTTGTCGTTGGGTAAGTTTCTTCACTTCAACTAGAAAGGTAAAGAAATGTGTTGGAAGTAATGTTTTGAGGGTAATGTTTTCGAGTTTAACTTTTATTGACTGGCATCTTCACCTAAAAGATAACTACACATAACTGTCTCTAATAAGTGGAATTAGTAACCTGAAAAATAAGATGGTTAACCTGCTTCAATACGTTATAATACAGCGATAGTGTGAAAATCCTTAAACTGTCGATATATATTAAATCCATGATGAACAGGATGGATGGTGGGCAATGGTCACCTGCAAGCAGATTGAACTACAACTTGAGAGATGGAATTTCGCGTTGTACTATTCAGGTATTTCCCAACATAACTTTTGAACTTAAAATTTTTCAAAGTTCGTCAGGTTTTTTTTTAGGTGTTTTTAACATTAATTTTCCTTTACTTGGTGATCAATAGGTCTATCCAAAGTCGTGGACAGCCCTATACATGCCATTGGACAATGTAGGAATGTGGAACATCAGATCAGAGAACTGGGCTCGCCAGTACTTAGGCCAGCAATTCTACCTTCGTGTTTATTCACCAGCCAATTCATGGAGAGATGAGTATCCAATTCCAAAGAATGCTCTTGTCTGTGGCCGCGCATCCGGTCGCAGTACTCGCCCACTCTAAGGAATGAAACCATCAGCTAAACAGTCACGAAAGGGTGACTGAACTGATCTTATTTGTTACTATGATGAGTGCTGTGATAAAAATTCTAACGGGAAAGTAGCAGAAGCTCTTTTTGTGAGCACTTCTCTTTTTCTTTCTTAGCCTAGCCTTTAAGAATGTTTCTCATTTCATTTTAGCATTACTTTTGAGATTCTTGGTATCCAATTTGGTCTTTAGGACTGACCAAAAAGAAGGATACAAAGAAGAAAAGTGAGCTCTATTCATTAAGTCCAGCTTGTAAAACTCAATTCATTAAGTTACTTGCATTTATTCATCCATTCTTGATTATCCACTGATTCTTGTATAATTAATTTTCCATGCTTCGTACTTCGTACTATTCTATGAATTAGTAGTAAAGAACATAATTTTCACTTGTAAATATGAATTTCTACGGATTAATAGAACCTGTTGTTACTTGATTTTTATGAAGGAAATGCCAAGAAGCAAGAACTTGAAGTAATTAGAGGAATAACTAATTTTAAGTGCTGAATTTTCATGAGTTAGCTACAGTTGAAGGACTCCAAATTGAGATGGTAATAAACCCCAACACTAGCCATAAATTTATTTATTTTTATATTCACACAAATAGTTTAACATATTTAAGATCATAAACTTAACTATTTTTTTTTTTTGAATTTTGTTTCAATTCAAATGATATCATAGTAATAAAGTCGGGACGTTTAGTGGAGCGAGCCGTGAGCGAAGCATTAAACATAGTAACGGAGCTGTTGGTAGGAAAGGGTGACACCTTGGAAATCACCGTACGCAACGCAAACTTCGAGGCAGATCTAAGAAGCGTCTTATACTTTAGTAGACTCATCAACGATCAATCATAATTCCCCGACACCGACACACTATTCTACTCGCAACTAAGCAAAAAAGAGTGCAAAATAAAGCATAGTCCCTTGTCAATAAACTAGTTTGGCAATATTGCTTTCTTAACAAAGAAAAGTTAAAAGTGGGGAGCGGGCTGTCTTAATACTTCATTCTTAAGACTACTCCTCTAAAGTATATACTCTCTTCATCACTATTGACTGTAAAATCAGAAACGAAATATGGGAAAACGGTGGAGTTCTTTAATGGCGCTGCTGCTGATGTTTCTACATGGGAATCTCATCTGCGGGGAAGACCCTTACAGGTTCTATACTTGGAATATTACATATGGTGATGTTTACCCTCTTGGTGTCAAGCAACAGGTACACTCTTTCGACCTTACTGCTTGAAAAAATGCAGAAAAAACTATTTATTTTTGTCTTTCTCTCTCTTTCACTTTCTTTCCCTATAGTTGTTTGAGGATTATTGGATTTTTTACTGACAGCTTAATTTTTTTATTTTTATTTTTTGTTTAAAAATGGCAGGGGATATTAATAAATGGGCAATTTCCAGGTCCAACAATTGAGTGTGTGACCAATGACAACTTGATTATCAATGTTTTCAACAATTTAGATGAGCCTTTTCTCATTTCTTGGTAAGTAATTATTTTTGCTTTGTGTTCCTGTACTTCTTTTCCTTAAGATTTTACAATATTGTGCTGTCCTTATGTATCATCATTCGCCTACATACCCTACTGCTTTTAGAAACCATGGATTATACAAAGTGTCCCTAATGCTGTGATGTTGACTCAATCTGGTTGGCGGTATTTTCGAATTCAAAACATTAAAGATTGTTTGGATCATTGTTTCAATGTATCTCGGGCTTTCTGAAATTGACAATTAGAAAACAAAACAATGACCAATAATATAAAAAGAATGTACATGGAGATCTTTTCTTTCTTCTTAAATCTTGATGATATGTATAATGTTAAAATGGCAAAGAAGATATGACCTGTGTACCATCTTAAGTTAATTAGTTGACATGATACTTACAAAATGAATTATGCATCTTCATTAATTTAAACAATGATTTCCTAATAGGCTATATAGCTCACTTATAAGTGGGATATCACTACAATGAGAGTCTCAATTTGATACTCCTCAACAAATATCTTTCATTACCATGATCCTGATAGTTTTCCACCATATTGGTCTGATAGCATGTGCTACAAATTTGTTATGTTCAATTAACATGCATGAGATGATGCCATTTCAGGAATGGCGTCGAGCAGAGGAGAAATTCATGGCAGGATGGAGTCTATGGTACTAACTGTCCCATTCCACCGGGCAATAACTTCACTTATGTTCTCCAAGTCAAGGATCAGATTGGTAGTTTCTATTACTTCCCTTCTCTTGCCTTCCACAAAGCAGCAGGAGGGTTCGGTAGTATAAATATCGCCAGCAGCTCTGTGATTCCTGTTCCTTTTCCTCCTCCTGCTGGAGAGTTCTCTATTCTGACTGGGGATTGGTTCAAACAAAACCACAATGTGAGCCTTTGCTAACTGTTAAGTACTTCGTTTGTATCTTACCACTAAGTTTTAGTCTCTGAGTGAACAACTTGAACCAAGAGTTTCAGTTTCTGATCATCAATGTGCTTATTTATATTTTATAGGACCTCAAAGCAATTTTGGACAGTGGGCACGATCTTCCCTTCCCTGACGGGCTTCTTATCAACGGACATGGATCGAATGGTTATACATTCACCATAGATCAAGGTGACGCTCTAATCATGCATGGCCCGGTAAATTTCTTTTTCTCTATGTACTTCTCTTTCTGTTAATCTGATGTGCAATTTTTGGGGTTTCAGGAAAGACTTACAGATTCAGGATATCAAATGTTGGGCTTACAACTTCCATCAATTTCAGAATCCAGGGGCATAAAATGATGGTGGTTGAAGTAGAAGGGACTCACACTGTGCAAAATACATATGATTCCCTTGATATCCATTTGGGACAGTCCTTCTCGGTATTGTTAACAGCAGACCAACCTGCAAAAGATTACTACATAGTTGTCTCGACACGTTTCACATCCCAGGTTCTCACAGCTACATCTACTCTTCATTATGGTAACTCAGCCGGAAGTGTTTCTGGCCTTCCTCCCAGTGGACCAACAACAGAAATTGACTGGTCTCTCAATCAGGCCCGATCTCTCAGGTGCATTTCTCTTTTAGTGAATGCTGCAATAACAAGGTTTCTTGTTATGTTTCCTTTTTGAATTGGTAGATGAACAAAGTTCCTAATTCATTAGGACATGTAAATTGAACTGCATTGTGCTAATGGTTCCAATCATATGCTATGTTAATTTCGTTTTCGTGGTTCTTTAATACTTCTTGTTACAGAAATAGAGATTTAGCTGCTTGCATTGTAACAGGCGTAATCTATCAGCTAGTGGGCCGAGACCTAACCCCCAGGGTTCCTACCACTACGGATTGATCAACACCACACGCACAATTAGGCTCGCGAATTCAGCTCCAATCATCAACGGGAAGCAAAGATATGCTATCAACAGTGTGTCATTTGTTCCAGCAGATACACCACTTAAACTTGCTGATCACTTCAATATTCCCGGAGTTTTTAGTCTTGGAAGCATTCCGGATAGCCCTACAGGTGGTGGTGCTTACCTTCAGACATCCGTTATGGCTGCTGAGTTTCGAGCTTATATTGAGGTTATCTTTGAGAATTTAGAAGACAGTGTGCAATCTTACCACATTGATGGCCACCATTTTTTCGTTGTAGGGTGAGTTTCTAAAGTTTCAAGATTCTATCCTTGCCAATCTCAAGTAACTGAACAAAAAATTCTTGTAAGCTAAAACGTAACGTCAAAATCTTATAAACAGGATGGGTGGAGGAGAGTGGACTCCTGCAAGCAGATTAACATACAACTTAAGGGATACTATTTCTCGTTCAACTGTTCAGGTAACTTAGATTAACTTCAAGTCACATCTTGTAGACTAATATCTGAATTTAAACACTCAGTTCACCTGCAATTTGATACATTGTTAATAGGTGTACCCAAAGTCTTGGACTGCACTTTACATGCCATTAGACAATGTGGGAATGTGGGATATAAGGTCTCAGAACTGGGTTCGCCAATATTTAGGACAGCAGTTTTATCTGCGAGTTTATTCCCCTGCAAATTCATGGAGAGATGAATATCCAATTCCCAGCAATGCCCTTCTTTGTGGTAGAGCATCAACCCGAGGAATTTTGAACTAGTAATTGGAACAATTTGCCGAACTGCTACATGAAGGTGGCTATCATCATATTACATTTAAATAGGGCTTTATCTGCAAATAATAAATGCAGTTGGAGTCTCTCTTTTCTTTTGTATCTACTATTGTTTAAGCTCTGAATAGTTGTTACAGATGTGGTCATTGAACTAATGTGATTCTTGATTTTAATTAGTTGTCTTTGGCTCCAGTTATTTTCCTATTTAACTATTAATGTGCTGATAAACTTCCGTTCTATTAGTAATACACAATTTTAATCTCTTTAATGCTCTTACACATTCGGAAGAAAATACTCTTACACAATGTTAGATGAATCTCAATTAAATTCCTTGTCCGTCTTTTTTTTTCTTTCTAACAAAATACTTACTTTCTTCCCAAAACAAAGCGCAAGAAGTGAGTTTATTTTCCTTTGAAGAACAATTGGTGAGGAGCGAATATGCATTTTCTGTAGCACTTCTTGGTCAAATTAATTAATAACCTAGGATATGAATTATATTTATTTTTCATAACTGCGGCGGCTTAATAGCCCGTTTGACCAAGCTGGAAAAATCAGCTTATTTTGAGTAGTGTTTTTTTTTCAAAAGTACTTTTGGCGAGAAGCAGTTTATGTTTGGCTAATTAATTTGAAAAAGACTTCTAATCTAAGCAGCAATAAGTGTTCGGCCAAACTTTTAAAAAATGTTTCGAAGTATATTTTTTTTAAAAGTGCTTATTAAAAAAGTAGTTTTGAAAAAGTATTTTTGGAAAGAAACTACTTTTTTCTGCTTCTCCGAAACTGCTTCTGCTTCTACTCAAAAGAACCTTTTTTTTCTTCTAAAAGCTTGGCCAAACATTTCAACTTTGAAAAAAAAATACTATTTAAAAAAAAAAAAGAAGTGCGTTTGAGATTGGAGAAGCTTGGCCAAACAGGCTATAAGTCAGTTTGGATCCTGCAAAAGCCCAAACAATCCGAAATCTGTATCAGAAAACATTGGACCGTTTTACAATGGTCCACAAAGAACCCTGTAGGGGACTGATCCACTATACTTTGTTGGAATTGTTCACTTTGGACCTATAAGCCTCATAGATTATCTTAAACGGCAGCCCATGAAATTAAGAATTTTAAAAAGGAAAAATGATACAGTTACCCACAAAAATAAAATTATTTACTTTTGTCTATTCATTTATTTTTCTATTCATAAACTAATTATATTTCCTACCCATAGTAGTTTTTATGGAGAATTTTTTCTTTATTCTCCAATTCTTTTTTATTTCTATGCTTTTTTTCCTTTTTTTTTCTTTTCTCCTTTTCTTTTTTCTCGTTTTCTTCTTATTTTTTTTTCTTTTTTTCCTTTTCTAATTTCATTTAATTTTTTTTATATTCTTTTTCTCTTCATAATCTAATTTCATTTACCGTTTTCACTATTTTTTATTATTCTTTTTTTTATACAATAAGAAAAAATAATTGATATAGTAAATATTTGTTCATTTTTTTTTTAATATAACTAGTACAATACATCTTTTGTTTTTTTTTTCTTTCTCATTTTTTAAATTCAATTATTAAACTAAAATAATATCAGTTGTCACTTGATCTAATTCACTGAATATCACATTGACTGCTGCTGAGCACCATAAATTACATAATCAGATTCTAAGAATCAATACGTGATTGCCATGCAAACCTTGATCTCCTTCCCTATAAATATCAGTACACACTCTACCATTAGCAGTAATACAACCATTTATAGAGCAAGAAAACATAATCTACGGTAACCAAATCTTCACATAGTTAGAATAAAAATGATAATAAAATATTAAAAAATGCAACAAAAGTATAAGTATCAAAAAAGACTGCTAGTACCATGTGATACCAATATAGTATATATGTATAACAACAGAGCATATGATTTCTCTAGAATATTGCTACAACTATCTGCGACTATACTACTGTACCAAACATTAAAGGACGCAATAAAAGTATGAGAAAATTACATGCTCGTATTGCAAGCTAAATATTCGCAAAATAACTTGCTCATTTCGTATACTAAGAGGGTATATAGTTGTATGGGGTCGTTCCAACAATTGCCTATAACTATAAAACTATTACATAATACACATAATTTATGTCCATCGACACACAAAAATTCCAGCATTGCAACTCATGTTCATATAAATAATTTCATAATACAATTCACTTAAAATGCAGCTAAAACAACTAAAACAATGTTCAAACTACCATATGATACCAATATGGCATATAACTATACCAACATGGCATACAGTTTTACTAGTTAATTCCCAGCAACTATATGACTATACTACTATTATATAACACACATGCATAAAGAGAAAATTTAAAAAAAATAGTGTACCACATATTAATATAGTAAGGTATTTCAAGATATTGTACTATATTACTATTATTAAAAGAAAATCAAATATTGTACCAATTAAATGCAGCTAATACAACCAAAAAATGATTCAACTAGCATATGATACCAATATAGTATATAGCTATACTAATGGGGTATATAGTTAGAATGAACTGTATACTAAAATGGAAAATTTGTATACTATTTGGGTATACAATACAAATTCGTCTTCTTCTCCTCTGGTTCAACTATATTTCAACCCAAATTTCTAAAATCTACTACAAAATCTCCACCAAATTGACTAAAACTTTAGCTACAACCTCCAATCAACTTTCCAAACAGACTCATACAAGATCAGATTAAAATAATTAAAAACTCAAACAAACCAAGTTATGAGTTTCAAGCTTCAAGGTCCTTCAGTGGTGAATTTAAATTTTTGTACAACAAATCTCCAAAAACCAGCATCAAAGGTACAATCTACACATTAAAAAATAATAACTAACGAATTTTAAAAGTAAAACACTATAAAAAATCAGATCTGACATTTTGAACTCATTCATTTGGAGTTTCAAAAATTGATTTGTTCTTCCTATGATCTAGTTTTTGAATTGTGCCCTGTATTTTAGTGTTGAAAACTTGTTTGTAGTGCTAAAACTTCAAACAAGCTCACGCCCTATATGTGTGTCGAAGGATAGATATGACACATCCTATGGCTGTGACAAACTGCAACATAGATATGGAGAGCTTGATTTCTGATCAGAATAGGAGCATAGCAACTCTTGCCATAACGACTTTGCTTAAGACCAACAATGAATCAAGTGTTGATCGTCTCTCTTTTCTGTTTGTTCCCAATCTTATTATACTCACAAGGAATGGTGAATTAGCGAGTAAATAGTTTGGGGCACATAGGTAGAAGTAGTAAATAGTTTGGGCATGGGCATTGAAGGGTAAATAGTTTGGAACTAATGCGTATAAAGTGAGATTTCCCTTTTAGAAAGGGATTTTTTTTCATTCATCTACACTATTTGAAACCTTATTACGAAAAATGTCCATGTTTTGGTATTTACCCGACCTAAATACATTTTAGTTACAAAATATATACAATCCACCTTAAAAGGCTTCCAATCCATTATTTGTGGCTTCAATCAAGGGATTTAGTTACACCATTTCCTTTTTTCTCTCTCCTCTCCCCTCTTCTCTTCGTATTGAACTTGAATTTAGGAAATATACAATAATTTGAGCCCTGCTAACTAAGAAAGATTCCTCAGAAAATATTAAAATTAAATACAGAACAACACAACAGTTAATCCGTAAACTAGTTCAATCAATCAATCGATTAACTATGCCTCAATCGTTGGAGCCAGCTACTTGAATC
Organism: Nicotiana sylvestris; assembly: GCF_000393655.2. Lineage (NCBI taxonomy): Eukaryota > Viridiplantae > Streptophyta > Magnoliopsida > Solanales > Solanaceae > Nicotiana > Nicotiana sylvestris. The sequence goes on along the minus strand of NC_091063.1, from coordinate 26,908,685 downwards.
CTACGGGTCCGGAACCCAATTGTGGTTCTTTTGGACTCAAAATACATAAATAGGTGGGGAAAAAGGTGACATTTTTATGTATAGCGCCACAATACTTGGCGTTATACACTAACGTTAACTGTGCCGTTATTGTATAGCGCCAAGTATTGTGGCGCTATACTGAAAAAGCTGACACGCCCAGGTATAGCGCCACAATACCTGGCGCTATACATAAGTTTTATATATAGCGCCTGGTATTTTGGCGCTATACTCCTTTTTCCTGGCCCCACCAACAATTCCTGACTTCAATAATTCAAAAGCGTATAGTGTCAACTTTTTGGGCGCTATATATATATATATATATAAATTCCCGGCTAGCCATTTCCTATATAAAGAGGTTAGGATTGTATAGAAATTCATTCAAAAATTTTTTTAACTCTTGTTGAAACGTTTATTGTTGTTAAATTCTCCAACATTTTTTCATTATGTCTGAAGAGCATAGAATAAGAGTTTCATTATATTGGGGGGTTGAGGTTGTGATGGAGAATAACTCCGTGGGCTACAGTTTACCTGCTCAGTATCATGTTAAATTGTCACTTACAATAGAGTACGATAAATTGATATCGTTGTTACGCAAAAAAATGAGTGTGAGGAAACGTTCAGTGATACTTAAAGTAACCAGAAGATATCTGTATTCCGTCACTCCGCAAGGGGTTGCTTTTTACTCGGAGTTTAACATCGACGATGATGAAACTTTGAGTGATTTTCTGAGGACTCCGGACGAATGCCAGGAATTTCTTGTAATCACAATGTTGGAGATGTACGTGAAGGTCAAGGCCGTTCCAAAAAATGAGGTTGTGCGTAGTAGAGATAACCCCCAGTCATTGGGTGGTTATTCTGGAGCAGTTTTTGCCGGACAGGTTCCGGATGAAAGAGTTTTCCTTGATTTAAACTTATCACTGCCGGCGAATGAGCAGCGAGAAAATAATTTATACCCTGCTTTCCATAATTCACAAGACGAGTGGTAAACTTCAATTTTCATTTGTGTTAATTCTGTATATTTTGGCGTATTGAATTTGTATTAATGCTCATATATTTAATAGGGGGTACCGGCCGGATATGAATTTTATAAGTGGCCCATCCGGTAGTCATCACCTAATTAAAAACGCCTATCATGGAATTTCATCACATTACGACTTGTAAGTGAAGTGATATAGCCATATGGAAAGCATTTATTAATTCAGTAGCTTATATTTTTGTTGGTTGTGCAGTGAAAACGAGCAAGTTGAACCACCTGTACTCACTCAATTGACCGAAAATGACGTATTACATCAGGATCTGGCAGATGCACAGAGTGAGGAACAGAACAGTGATTACGATAACAATGCCGATGAATCCGGAGACGAGACACCCTTTTTTCGTGAGGATGGTGATGAGCAGGATGAGGAGGAAGGACCTGATTTGAAGAGAGACCCCCCTAGACGAAGAGTGTACGAGTCCGAAGTGCCATTTCATTCAAGGGAGATTCTTTACATTGATAACTTGCCAACCATGCCGAATGTGGAAGCTCTCACAAGGGATTTTGATGAAATCCGAATAGCAATGTGGGATGAGTCTAGACCAACGATGCTTGCAAAGGGGATGCTTTTTCCTGATAAAGCGCGCTTAAGCAGAGCTTGTAAAATGCACAACGTAAAAGAGTGTCGTGAGATGCAAGTATGGGAGTCAAGTCCGATAGTATACAAGGTTGTTTGCCGCAGGTGGTTTTGGCCATGTAATTGGATTTTGCGTGCGGCCAAGAAGAAGGCAGGTATATGGAAAGTGGGTAAATACATTCTCACCCACACATGCGAAATGGACACATTCAACGGGAATCACTTCAACTTGGATATTGACTTGATTTCTCTTGTACTTATTCCGCACCTCGAAGCGTCCATAAGGTATACAATCAAAGAGTGCATTACATCAGTCCACCAGGAATATGGCCATACCATTACAAAAAGAAAGGCATTTCTCGGGCGCAAACGAGCGTTTAAAATTGTCTACGGTAATTGGATAAGTCATTTGCATCTCTGCCAAAGTACATGGCTCACTGCAGCACTTTAACCCCGAGACAGTTGTTGAATGGAAGCTTGAGCAGAGTCCCCCGAGCGTTTGGAATTGTCTACGGTAATTGGATAAGTCATTTGCATCTCTGTCAAAGTACATGGCCGCACTGCAACACTTTAACCCCGGGACAGTTGTTGAATGGAAGCTTGAGCAGAGTCCGGGAACACCAGAATACATATTCAATTACGTGTTCTGGGCGTTTAAGCCAACAATTGATGGTTTTTTGCATTGCCGGCCCGTAATATCCATAGACGGAACTTATGTCTATGGAAAGTACGATATCAAGCTATTGATAGCCGTGGCAGTGTATGCTAATGGACAGATATTTCCTCTAGCTTTTGCTGTTTGTGCCAATGAAAGCACAGAGACGTGGACGCTATTTTTGAACCACATGAAAGAGCACGTTGTCAAACAGCGTTCACGTATTTGTCTAATATATGATCGGCACGGTGGTATATTAAGTTCTGTGGGGAACTTGCCTGCATGGCAAGAACCTTATGCATACCACCGTTACTGTGTGAGGCACTTTAAGGCCAATTTCCAGAAGGCACATCCCAACAAGGATCTACATGATTTGATGTGGATGGCAGCAACAGACCACCAACAACATAAATTCCGGAGGCATATGGATCCTATCAGGCAAGAAGACGAGGCAACCTATCGTTAGTTAATGCGACATGACCCTGAAAAGTAGACGTTGCATGCGGATGGTGGCAGACGATGGGGAATTCTTAATAAAAACGTGTTAGAGTCCTTCAACGGGTTATTGAAGTCGACAAGAGGATTGCCTATCACAGTCATGGTGTGGATGTCGTTGAAGCAGATGGCGGAGAGGTTTGTTGAACGGTCTGCAGTTGCAACGGAATTGATGGAAAGGGGTGTTGAATTTATGCCAGTGTCGATGCAAAGATTTGAGAAATACAGACGACGAGCACATTGGCATTCATTTTTGCAGTATGATAACGAAAGAGGTATTTTTGAAGTTCGCACCGCTATTCATAATAATCGGGGTAATAATGTACATACTATAAATGAATCAGCAAGGTTATGCTCCTGTGGGAAATGGTCCATCTACCACATGCCTTGCTCGCATGCCATCAAGTGTTTTCAATGTGTTGGTTATGCGGAGACCAACTATGTTGATCAACAATATAGTGTTTCCAGGTACCTAAACACATATAGGGGTCAGTTGCAGCCAGTGGGTGCTGAGCATTATTGGCCTCCAGAACCATCTAAAATGGTGTGTAACAAGTCATATTTGCATAAAAGATAGGTACAGAAGAGAACGCGTATACGGAACCAAATGGATGTTAGTGACACCATTTATGCGCGCAAATGTGGTATATGCTCGCAAACAGGACACGACCGTCATAAATGTCCTTCAGTTGGTTTGGGTGGAAAAACTAATCAAGCTCGTGGTGGGTGTTCTTATAGTGTACCTAACTACCCATGAGTTGATGTTGTAATAATTAGTTGTTATGTCTATGTTGCAAGATTTATGAAATAAAATTATGCTTGTTAACTATGATTTGTACTTTCCCATTTTACCTATTTAAATAATAATTTAATAAAATTATCTGTATATTTATTATGTGTGTGTTGTCTTGTCGAACTGAAAAAGCTGACCAGCTGACATAAAGTTGTCTTGTCAACATCATGATATTTAACACGCAACCGAGGGGGTGCAAGGGAGTTTTTTCCAATTAAAGGACAATCGAAACGGGATTGGTTTATTTATTTCAGAGTCGCCACTTGGGAGATTTAGGGTGTCCCAAGTCACCAATTTTGATCCCGAATCGAGGAAAAGAATGACTCCATATTACAGTCTGCGTACCAGAAATCCGGATAAGGAATTCTGTTAACCCGGGAGAAGGTGTTAGGCATTCCCGAGTTCCGTGGTTCTAGCACGGTCGCTCAACTGTCATATTCGGCTTATTTATCTGATTTTAAATACAATTATGAACCAATGTGCCAATTTTAACTTTTTACCGCTTTATTATTATTATTTTAAAAGAATGTGAACATCGCTTAAAACATGTCTTTGGACTGTGTCACATGAAATGCACCCACAATCCGGAACATATTTTATTTGATGTTTTGGGATTTGGATCTGGGTCGCATGAAATGCACACCCAAGTTTTAAGAAAGTAGATTATTAAACACGCGCCTAAAGAGACTATCGTGTTATTATTTTGGGAAGGCCACGAAATTCGCTAAGCGGCCCTCCTGAATTCTAAGTAAATTTAAAACGAGTATTTACTGAGGGCCCCGCAATTTGCATTTTTTGTTTGTCGAGGCTCGTCCCATTTATTATTTTAAAAATGAATTTGCAACGTCATGGAAATGCATCTCAGACCACGTCACAGTCAATGTACCCGTAATTAGAGACACATTTCGATTTCATTGAGATTTGGATTTGGGTCACGTAAATGTGCACCCGAGTTTAGGGAGATAACATTATTAAAGGCGCGCCTAAAGCAACTAGCGCATTATTATTTTGGGGTAGGGTCGTGAAATTTACTAAACGGCCCGTCCCGGAATCTAAGTATTTAATACATATATTTTGTGAGGGCTCCGCAATTTGTACATTTTTATGTGGCGAAGCTCGTCTCGTTTTTACTATTTGAAGGCAAACTTAAGGCAACTACAATTTTCTACCAATGAAATCATCCGAGGTTAAACAAAAAAAAACGATTCTAACAGGTAATAATATCCATGGTAAAAATGAAAAATAGAATAACCTCGTTCATATGCTCACATTTACTTTAAGCATGCAGTAACTAAACATAGAATAAACATTTTTAACACAACAACAAAAATTGCATTATTGACATTCATAAATATCGAATATTCTCATTTTTTGCCTTGAACCATAATATGCAAAACGAATGAAATGAAACAAAGGACGAAGAACACCAACCTTCGAACCTCGACAATCCTAGAACGACAAACAGTGCCTCCTACGGAACTCGAACCGGACCTCACTCGACGAGGAACAATGATGAAACCTCGGACAAACACCTCGACGTACCGGACCTCGACGAACCAAAGACGACCTCGATGGAAATAGAAAGCTCGGACCCACAGCTGTCAACAACTAGGGACTGTTTGGTTGCTGCTGTATTTTTCTGCGCAGCACTTGGTACGTGAAGCTGCAGCATGAGGGGTCGTTTGGGCAATTGACGATGGTTAACGGGGGTGGTGTTTAGAGGTGTTGTTTGGACGAGAGGGAGTAGGGACTCGTAGGGTTTTGGGTGGTTTGTTGAAGGTGGTGATGGAGGAGGCAGAAGCGAGTAACAATGGTGGTTTCACGGTGGTGTTCGTTGGTGGTCCAAGCATGGGGGGGTTTGCGACTGGTTTCTGTTTGGTGGTCGTGAGGCAGCTGGGGTGACGAGTGGTTGTTTACCGGCGGCTCAGGAGTGCGAGGGAGCTGGTCGGAGGTGGTGGTCGTTGTCGATGGTGGTTTTGGGCAATAGGGCTGAGGGTGGTGGTTTGAGGCGTTCGGAGCTGGTCGCGGGGCTGGTCGGAAGCGGGTGGCGACGGGGGGCGCGACTGGTTTTGGGCAGTGGTTTTGGCGTTCGGAGGGCAGCTGAACGGAGGTCTGTTATTGTTTTCTAGGGTTTTTTGCTTCTTCTTCTTTAGGAGGAAGAAGCTCTACAGTACACGTTCAAATTTTTCCCCCCAGTCCCCTCTAATTTTTTCAAGTCTGTCCGTGTATTTGTGGCTTTTCCCAGGACAAATGAGCCCCACGCGTGGTGGGTTTCGAGGCTTGTGTTCCCCACGCGTGGTGGGGTTCACCATGTGTCACGGACTCGGTTTATTATGGGCTAGGTCCGAAATTAGGCCTAAAAACGGGTAGTTTGAACCCGAATATTATTCTTTTACCCGGACCCGAGAAACAGGAACATGACATTGCTCAACTAGTCCTATGTAAGCAAAATAACTAACAAAATAAGACTAATATATTTAAACAAAATTATATCTTTTTAAGTATATTTTTCGAGATTTAAAATAGCTACAAAATATTAATAAAACTATTTTTTTTGTAATTTTCATTTTTATATAAGGATAAAATATAAAGTAATATTTTTTTTGTATTTTTCAAAAATTAAAATGACTACAAAACATTAATAGAACTATATTTTTTGGTAATTTTCGAAATTATATAAAGTACAAAAATAAAGTGCATTTTTGTATTTTTCAAGTTTATGATAAATACATAAACTAAAATTTATATACATATATTTTTTGTAATTTTTCTTTTTGTAATGAAATAAAGCAAAAATAGTCAAAATAGGTATATTAGACCTAAATTACATATTTATGCTAAAAAATGTGAAAATTCTCGGGGAGGGTCAAAAATCCGGTGTCTACAGCTGCCCCTCTTTGACTGGAAACATGAAGAGTTTTCCGACAAAGAACGACTAGACGTGTTTTTGACCCGACCATTACTTGGACGGACTACACTTAAGGAAAGGGAGGGAATGTGACCGAGCCCTGGTATCTGAGCTGCCTACATATCCTTGGTTATACAGGAATCAGGCCACGTGTAGTTCGGGAATGAGAGAGATAGTGAAGTGTACCGAGGTGAAGAGCCGATCGAGGTGCCGTTCCGTTGAGGTTCCGGTCCGCGGTCCTGTCATTACAACAAAAATGAAAACTGAAAAAGACTAACTAAGCCTATCAGCTACTAGTTACAAGGATTCCTATCTCTAAGTCTTCTGAAACTTGATCTTGAGTCTTGAATGGCGCTTCATACAGACTTTGGATTTGAACCTTGATACTTGCTAGTTGTAGGCGCTAGTTCTTGAGAAGATTACATCTGTTCTCCACTTCCGTGCTTTGGATTCATTCATTTTTCTTTTTTTTCTTTTTTTTTTCTTTTTTTTTTGTTTTTGTGACTAGCTTTTGTTGACCATCTCAGCCTGTTGACTCGCCTTCTTGAGGCGAGCTTCTGCTACTTATAACTTGGTTGAATGCTGGGGATTTTTGTTGTAGCCTTCTGCTTCCCGGAGCTGGGGATTCCTGTTGTAACCTTCTACCTTCCGATGGGGTTACCGATTTCCAAAATCTGCAGTATAAGACTAAAAAGTATTCCTCTTGTTATACAGGTGGGCGCCTGAAAAGAAATTTAAAGACTGAAAAGTATTCCACTCGTTATGTAGGTGGGCGCCTGACATGAAATTTAAAGACTGAAAAGTATTCCACTCGTTATGTAGGTGGGCGCCTGACAAGAAATTTAAAGACTGGAATGTATGCCTCTGTTCTATGGGCGGGCTCCCAATTTCAACACTTGAAAGTAAAGACTGAATGTATTCCTCTGTTATTATGGGCGGGCTCCCAATTTCAACACTTGAAAAGTAAAGACTGGAATGTATTCCTCTCATTATACAGGTGGGCGCCTGGCTTCAATGCTTGAAATGTAAAGACTGAAATGTATTCCTCTCGTTATACAGGTGGGCGCCTGGAACATGAAATGCAAATACTGAAATGTATTCCTCTCGTTATACAGGTGGGCGCCTGGGTTTAGGAAAATGACTCTTTTTTTTTCAAACGTTTTTTTTCTTTTCTTCTTTTTTTTTTGGTATCTTAGGAGAAAGATTCATCAGACTAAGATTTTGATCCTAGGAGAAGGTTCATCAGACTAGGTCTTTTATTTTTTGGTTATCTTAGGAGAAAGATTCATCAGACTAAGATTTTGATCCTAGGAGAAGGTTCGTCAGACTAGGTCTCTATCTTAGGAGAAAAATTCATCGGACTAAGATTTTGATCCTAGGAGAAGGTTCATCAGACTAGGTCTTGTTTTTTTGGTATCTTAGGAGAAAGATTCATCAGACTAAGATTTTGATCCTAGGAGAAGGTTCATCAGACTAGGTCTCTATCTTAGGAGAAAAATTCGTCAGACTAAGATTTTGATCCTAGGAGAAGGTTCATCAGACTAGGTCTTTTCTTTTTGGTATCTTAGGAGAAAGATTCATCAGACTAAGATTTTGATCCTAGGAGAAGGTTCGTCAGACTAGGTCTCTATCTTAGGAGAAAAATTCGTCAGACTAAGATTTTGATCCTAGGAGAAGGTTCATCAGACTAGGTCTTGTTTTTTTGGTATCTTAGGAGAAAGATTCATCAGACTAAGATTTTGATCCTAGGAGAAGGTTCGTCAGACTAGGTCTCTATCTTAGGAGAAAAATTCGTCAGACTAAGATTTTGATCCTAGGAGAAGGTTCATCAGACTAGGTCTTTTCTTTTTGGTATCTTAGGAGAAAGATTCATCAGACTAAGATTTTGATCCTAGGAGAAGGTTCGTCAGACTAGGTCTCTATCTTAGGAGAAAAATTCGTCAGACTAAGATTTTGATCCTAGGAGAAGGTTCATCAGACTAGGTCTTGTTTTTTTGGTATCTTAGGAGAAAGATTCATCAGACTAAGATTTTGATCCTAGGAGAAGGTTCGTCAGACTAGGTCTCTATCTTAGGAGAAAAATTCGTCAGACTAAGATTTTGATCCTAGGAGAAGGTTCATCAGACTAGGTCTTTTCTTTTTGGTATCTTAGGAGAAAGATTCATCAGACTAAGATTTTGATCCTAGGAGAAGGTTCATCAGACTAGGTCTCTATCTTAGGAGAAAGATTCGTCAGACTAAGATTTTGATCCTAGGAGAAGGTTCATCAGACTAGGTCTTGTTTTTTGGTATCTTAGGAGAAAGATTCATCAGACTAAGATTTTGATCCTAGGAGAAGGTTCGTCAGACTAGGTCTCTATCTTAGGAGAAAAATTCGTCGGACTAAGATTTTGATCCTAGGAGAAGGTTCATCAGACTAGGTCTTTTTTTTTTTTGTTTTTTTTTTGTTTTTATCTTTAACAACCACTTAGGAGGAAATGCATCTCCTACGGGTGAAACTAAAACAATCTTAGGAGGAAATGCATCTCCTATGGGTAAAACTAGACTTAGGAGGAAATGCGTCTCCTATGGGTAGAACATAAACTTAGGAGGAAATGCGTCTCCTATGGGTAAAACTAAAACAAACCTAGGAGGAAATGCATCTCCTATGGGGTGAAACTAAAACAATCTTAGGAGGAAATGCATCTCCTATGGGTAAAACTCAAACTTAGGAGGAAATGCATCTCCTATGGGCGAAACTAAAACGAACTTAGGAGGAAATGCATCTCCTATGGTAGAACTCTAATGATTTCAAACTAGGAAGTGCGTCTCCTATTAATGAAACCTTCGCTTTCTTTTTTCTTTTTTTTTGAATTATTTACTTACCTGTGTTGTCTTCCCTCGAAACTGTTGGGGATTATTTAGATGGGGATGACTTTTTACCCTTTTTCTTTTTTTTCATTATTATCTTCTATTCTTCTTTATTTTTTATTCTCTTTTTTTTTTGCATAGCTTCTTCCTTCGAAGACTACCTCCCTTGAGAGTCGTTTTGCCCTTCCCCGAAAGGAACCGCTGAGGATACCGACTTTCCAACCTTGTGTTGGACTCCTCGCAACTGCTAGGGATAACACTGTTGGGGAATTATTTACTTACCTGTTGGGGGGTAAAATGTTATCAGCTGGGGGTACCTGGCTTCCAGAAAATTTTCTATATGGGAGGAAAATTTTCTGCCCCAGTTTGATAATATCCCTTGTGGCATTCGTTCCTGCATCAATGCCATTTCCTTTACCTGTTTCAAATCAAACAAAATTGTTAGTTTAAAACATGGTGGTTGGTTGTGATACTCCCAACGGGATGGCTTTTCCTTTTTTCCTTCCTTGCTTTGCGTTGCACAACTTGTTGGGGACGATTTTATTTGCTGGGTATAATCCCTTTCCGCTGGGGCTATCCCTCTTCTTTTGTGGTATAGCTCGGAAACTGGCATTTTCCCGACCTTTTAGTCTAGTATGGATTTCGCCGAATCATGCTCACTGCTCTCCTTGCTTTGTTCACGGGCCTTGTCTTTGAGGTTTATAACCTTGGTTTTGGCCAGGATATCCCTCTTAACGCTCGTCAATCCTTTTGTCAATTCCCTTTTGCTGGGGATATCTTTATTGACACTGGCCTCGCGCTTGTTCCTTGCTGACTATACCCTTTGGATGTACTAGTCAGATCTCATCTTGAAAAGCTGAAGGCATATTTGAAGTCAATTCACTTGTTCTGACCAGACAGACTCTATTGGGTATTTTTCTATGAAAGGAAAAAGATAAAAGGGAACAGAATAAAAAGACAGGAAAAAAAATGATTCTTTGTCGCACCTCCTTTTCCGCTCCCGCGAGGGTGCGTAGGGAGTTTTCTCCAATTGAAGGACAGTCGAAACGGGATTTGTTTGTTTGTTTCAGAGTCGCCACTTGGGAATTTTAAGGCGTCCCAAGTCACCAATTTTAATCCCTGAATCGAGGAGAATATGACTCTGTTTATTATTCTGCGAACCAGAAATCCTGAGTAAGGAATTCTGTTAATCCGGAAGAAGGTGTTAGGCATTTCCGAATTCCGTGGTTCTAGCACGGTCGCTTAACTGTTTTTATTCTTGGCTTAATTATCTCGATTTTACATTTTTATTGCATGATTTTGTTATCGCTTCTGTTTAGATTGTTTATAATTAAAGACCCTTCTTCGAATCGAATCACGCATACGTGTATCCGTTTTATATATTATATATATTTTAACGTGAAAAATCGTGTCACGCGTACGTATACACAATGATATTGATAATATAATAATTATTATTTTTTTTTCGAAATTTTTTTATTATAAAAAAAAAGACTAGTTCGAAATTGTGCTTAAAATAAAATTAAGAACGTTCGTCGCTCTTGTATAATTAAATATTGAACCGCACATCTCGAGTTATATGAAATTAATATTGATATTCTCCGAAGAGCCCCCTTTTTATTAAAAATTTGCTCGAAATTGCGCGAACGCATAATCCGAATTGCCTTTAGAAGTATAATCAAGTCACGCGAACGCATCCTTAATTATGCAAATATTCTTGACAGTAATATAAATTCTCTACAAATGTTTATTGCATCCATCTATTTTTAAATGTAAGAATTATATTTCTCCAAGCCATTCAAATTTAAAAGGGTAAAAATAAACGTGGGATTAATAATACCATTTTTCCGTAAATACAATATATGCATACCCAAAAAATGAATTGCATATAAAACTAGGAAAGAGAATTAATTTGATAAACAAACTAATAGTTTTCGAAGAAATTATATCTCCTTCTCATCTACTTGTTTTTAGTCCAAAGTTATAATGGTTTGGTTAATGTTTGCAATGGAAGATAAGAGTCAAGTTGATAAGAAAAAAGAAATATTACAAACTGATTCAATAAAATTGCTTTATATACAACGTAGTTGTTCGTCGGAACCATTCATAATATTTTAACGTCGTAACAAGCTAATCAATTCGTCGGAACCATTCATAATATTTTAACGTCGTAACAAGCTAATCAATTCACCTTTCTTATGGTTATACATATACCCGTTATCTTACCATATATGAAAAAAATACAATCAACATCATTTTAACCTTATTCAACAACAGAGGTTAGAATGTAGTTTTCTTGATATTTCTATTCTACTTTACATTTAGCTAACAATGTTACGGGATGTAATCAATGGCCCATTTTTATGTCATATTCCCTATTTTGACAGTTCAAATATAACTATACTAATGAGATTTCGAAATGGACAATATTATTACAAAACTTATGCAAACTTTTTAAAAAGAAAACGATTAGATAATAGTCTTCATGTCAAGCATACTACTTTGTTAACCAACTGAAACAAACTGAAATTTAAACTAATAAAATTTAAATGAGTAGAAGACATCCTTATAATTCCAAACTTCATTTACTTGCCATGTTGAAGCTTTTCATGACATGAATTTACAGATATGTACCTGATATTGGAAGCAAAAGAAAATGAAGATGAGAATCAGCAGCAGTAATAACAGTACAACCGCAACAACTGCCCAGCAACAGTAACAACCCAGTAACAGACCGGTGGAGTAGTAATCCCAAAAACAAAAGCCTTAAGCTTTAAATGAAACAACAACCATTAATACTAATTTCAAACAAAGAAAGAAAGCAGTAGATTTTTTAGCTTTTATTTTTATTTTGAAAGCTTAAATATTTTTCGGAATTTTTCTCTCTTCTATTCTCTGTCCGTTTTTTTTCTCTATCTGTGTGTGTATTTTTTCTCGTATCTTTTCTGTTCTCTCTATTTCATGTCTTGTGTTCAAGACTTCACATATATAACCCATCCCATAAACCTTTCAATTAATTAAAATCCATACTTTTTCTCTACCCAACCCATTATCTTTCCACTCATCCCCATTACATTAAATAAACATATCACACCACCCCATTATATTTTGTCCCCCATGCTTCATTTAAAATAATGCAAGATTCCCCTTTAAATTAAATCTTGTCCCCCCTTTATATTAAATAATCATATCACAACCCACCCCATTTCATTTTGTCCCCCATGCTTCAAATAAACAATTACAAAATGTACAATTCCTAAACTACCCCTTCCGACCTTACTGAAATTACCAAACTACCCCTGAACGTATTACAAATTTACCAAACTACCCATCAGCTATAACACATCAATTAATCAAACTTAACCAAAATATAGACAATATGATCAATTTCTAACAATGTTCAAACAACAATATGAACACGGATGAACATCATAACAACAATATCACATGAACATGATTTTAACAACATTTCAACAACAAATCACATGAACACAAATTGAACAACAAAGAACAACTAAAATTTGATTGAACAATATTTTAGCAACAAACAATCCTATTTTCGGATTCAACAACAACAACAAACAAAGTGTGAAGATTTCTAAATTCAATCATATTGAACTTAAAATCAACTCTAACAACATTACAACTAACAATTCCTATATTAAACTTTAAATAAGATTATGAGACAAATTCAAGAAATAATCATAGATGATAAACAAGAGATCAAATTATACAAAAATTCGGATTCAAGATCATCCAAACAAAGTATGAACACGAATGAATCTATTTTAACACAACAAACATGACGGATTAAAACGATTAAATCAATATATTTCCTTTAACACAACTAAATTCTTTTTAGACAAATAACAAGATCGACGAATAAACAATTATGAACTTAAACTTAACAATATTAACAATTTCTAACAATACATAAACTCATGAAACAAATTGAAGAAATAGTTAATTAAATTTCAATTTGAATCTAACAAACATCATACTAACAAATATTCACTTAAACAATAATACAAACATGAAATGAATATGAAAACAACTAATTAAACTTCTATTTTGAAATCTGAAAATTAATTTAACAAACAACATGAACATGAACAAAACCAAAAAATCAAATATCTAACCATAGACATGAACAAAGCAAACATTCGCCGATTTTAGATTCGAAAAATATCAAAACAAAATAACGGACAAAATAAAATTCAAAAACTACTAACCGGATTGAAACGACGAACAACGACCAAACAAACAACGAACTTGACGAGCCTCGACCAAAACGAAGAAGACGGAAGGAAAGGAGCAGCAGTCCGCAGCTTCAACCCAGCTGAAACCAGCTCGAGCTGGACGGGAATGGTAATGACGAAGAAGCTGCAGTGAAGCAGCAGCGGCGGGGAGCTGGACGGAGAAGAGAAGCAGCAGTGACAGCGTCGGGGGTAGCTAAACACGACGAGAAGCGGAAGCAAGCCGGAGCAGCGAGCAGCAGCACGTCGCGGACAGCAATGGACGACGACATGGTCGACGTCGAAGCTCGTCCATGGTTGGACGTAGTAGAAGGCAGAAGAAAATGGAACGCAGCAGTAGCAGATGCGTGAGCGGACAGCCATGGCATCTTGGTTCGTTTTGTGTTGTTCCGGCGTGGCTGGGGGTCGTTCGGAGGTGGTGTTTGGACGGAAAAGATCTAAGCAACCACAGCAGCAGCTCGACGTGCTCGTAAGGAGGAAAAGAAGCAACATGGTCAGCCATAGACGTCGAGCTCAAGCTTGAGCTCGACGATCCTCGTCAATGGCGGATAGGGCTAGGGAATTCGGACGAAGAAGAAGGAGATGAAGACGATGTAGCCATGGGTGGTCGGATTTAATGGAGGATCGCCGGAGAGGTTTTGGAGAGGAAGAAGATAGGATGGCCATTGTTGGCTTTCTTGAAGCTTGAGGAAGAAGAAGAAAGAAAGAGGGGGGGGGGGCGGATCTCTTAGTCTTTAGGGTTTTCTTCTTTTAATTTTTGCTTTGTTTTTTGTAAAATGTAAGACAAAGGGGTTTGGGTCTTTTGGGTTATGGACTGGGTCGACCCAGTTCGAAATGGACTGGGTCGTAGGGAAGATTGGGCCATTTTTTGGGCTTGTGGCTTAAATTTGAAGAAGATGCCCAATTCCGACTTTCTTTATATTTTCGCTCTCTTTTCTTCTTTTATTTCTCTAAAACTAAATTATAAAAATACTTAAACTATTATTAAGAACTAAATTAAGTTATAAAAGCGCAAATTAACTCCCAATAATAATTAATGCACAATTAAATAATAATTAAGCATAAAATTGTATATTTGGACATAAAATGCTAAAAATGCAAACGATGCCTATTTTTGTAATTTTTAAATTTTTGTAAAACAAATTTAATTACTAACAATTGTAGAATTAAATCCTACATGCAAAATGCGACATATTTTTGTATTTTTTATTAATTTAGCAAATAAACACGCACAGACAAATACAAATAATTATTCAAAATATCACAAAATTGCACACCAAAGAAAAATCATTTTATTTTTGAATTTTTTGGGAGTAATTCTCATATTGGGCAAAAATCACGTGCTTACAGCTGCCCCTCTTTGCCCGAAGACACGAAGGGTTTTCGTGCAAAGATAAAGCGAGCGATTTTTGCCCATCCGAGTACTCCGTTGAAGCATTTTTTGAAAAAGATTTGACCGAACCTTTGCTTCAAAGGTTTCCTACATATCCTGGGCTAAACAGGAATCAGGTCAATGTAGTTCGGGAAGTTTTGGTAGCTGGGACTACTGGGGAACTGCATTGTTACTGTTGTTGCATGCTATTACCACTGCTACCGATCTCCTTGTTACACCATGCTTAAAAGAAAACAAGAATCTAGGCTAGAGTACAATTTGTTTTTGTTTCCTTGCTTCCTTGTCTGCTTGCATTTCTTCCGGTGCTGTTCTTCTTTTGACACATGTACTTGAGTTTGTACTGTGACCTCTTGTTGCAACCTTCTGTTTCCCGGTGCTGGGGATTTTTATTGTTTCCTGCTGGGGATTCCTATTGTAACCCTCTGTTTTATTGTCCTCTGATTTGATTTTGAAATGTATGCCTCTGTTATCTGGGCGGGCTCCCAACTTCAATACTTGAAAATTAAAGACTTGAAATGTATGCCTCTGTTATTTGGGCGGGCTCCCAACTTCAATGCTTGAAATATAAAGACTGAAATGTATGCCTCTGTTGTCTGGGCGGGCTCCCAACTTCAACAACTGAAATGTAAAGACTGATATGTATGCCTCTGTTATCTGGGCGGGCTCCCAACATCAATAACAACTTTAGAAATAAACGTCATTCCTCTCTTCTGGCGGGCTCCTGACTTCAACCAATACATTGCCATTCCTTTCTTTAGGTTGGCAATATTTCAACAACTTTTGTTTTTTTTTAAAAAAAATGCCTTTCCTCTCTTCAGGCGGGCTCCTGACTTCAACAACAACTTTGAAAATAATCGTCATTCTATTCTTCAGGGGGCTCCTGACGAGAACAATTTCATCAGACCAAGATTTTGACTCTAGGAGATAAATCGTCAGACTAGGTCCATTTGTTGTGATCTTAGGAGAAAGATTCATCCGACTAAGATTTTATCTTGGGAGAAAAATTTCATCAGACCAAGATTTTGACTCTAGGAGATAAATCGTCAGACTAGGTCCATTTGTTGTGATCTTAGGAGAAAGATTCATCCGACTAAGATTTTATCTTGGGAGAAAAATTTCATCAGACCAAGATTTTGACTCTAGGAGATAAATCGTCAGACTAGGTCCATTTGTTGTGATCTTAGGAGAAAGATTCATCCGACTAAGATTTTATCTTGGGAGAACAATTTCATCAGACCAAGATTTTGACTCTAGGAGATAAATCGTCAGACTAGGTCCATTTGTTGTGATCTTAGGAGAAAGATTCATCCGACTAAGATTTTATCTTGGGAGAACAATTTCATCAGACCAAGATTTTGACTCTAGGAGATAAATCGTCAGACTAGGTCCATTTGTTGTGATCTTAGGAGAAAGATTCATCCGACTAAGATTTTATCTTGGGAGAACAATTTCATCAGACCAAGATTTTGACTCTAGGAGATAAATCATCAGACTAGGTCCATTTTGTTGTGATCTTAGGAGAAAGATTCATCCGACTAAGATTTTATCTTGGGAGAACAATTTCATCAGACCAAGATTTTGACTCTAGGAGATAAATCGTCAGACTAGGTCCATTTGTTGTGATCTTAGGAGAAAGATTCATCCGACTAAGATTTTATCTTGGGAGAACAATTTCATCAGACCAAGATTTTGACTCTAGGAGATAAATCGTCAGACTAGGTCCATTTTGTTGTGATCTTAGGAGAAAGATTCATCCGACTAAGATTTTATCTTGGGAGAACAATTTCATCAGACCAAGATTTTGACTCTAGGAGATAAATCGTCAGACTAGGTCCATTTTGTTGTGATCTTAGGAGAAAGATTCATCCGACTAAGATTTGATATCTTATCTTGGGAGAAAATTTCATCAGACCAAGATTGTATCGGGAGGGAAATTCATCAGACTAGGACTTTTTATCCTAGGAAAAAAATGTAAAGATCAATGATTTGAGAAACTTACCTTCGTAATTCCTTCTTTTCTTTTCTCCTTCCTTCGCGCTGCTTTGTTCTTGCTTGCTGGGGATAATACCACTGCGGTAGTTTTCTTTCTTCCCCTCCTTCAAATTCAATTTTTTTTTTTCTTCTCTTTTTTTTTTGAGAATTTATTTTCTCTCAACACTGCTGGGGATAAAAGTGTTATCTTCTTGGGATAACGTCGTTGAGGATAACGTTGCTGGGGAATTTTATCCCTTCAAATCGATGCTTCATTCTTCTGGAAGCTCCTAGGGATGATAATGGCTTTTGTTTTTCTGAGCACAAATGTCAATCCCTTTGTTCTGTCTGCTGGGGATCAATTTCCTCCATTGGAAACTTATTATAATGGGGCAACACTGGTTCAAAGACCACTTCCCTTGAGACTGGTGTTATTTTTTATTCTTCCTCAAATGGGTACCTGACTTCCAGAAAATTTTCCAAATGAAAGGAAAATTTTCTGTCCCAGTTTTACAGTCTCCCTTATGGCATGCATTTCTGTCATCAATGCCATTTCTTTTACCTGTTTCAAAACAAAATTTGTTAGCATAAAGCGTGGTAGTTGGTTGTGATACTCCACTGGGACGACTTTTCCCTTTCTCCTTTTTTGCTCTGCGTTCCACAAGGGATGATATTATTTGCTGGGGATAATCCTTTTCTGCTGGGGATATCCCTCTTCTTTCGTGGCATGGCTCAGAGACTTGCATTTTCCCGACCTTTTAGTCTCGCATGAATTTTCCAAGTCATGCTTATTGCTCTCCTTGTTTTGTCCACGGGCCTTGGCCTTGAGGTTTTAATAACCTCTGATTTCGGCAAGGATATCCCTCTTGACACTCGTCGATCCCTTTGTCAATTCCCTTTTGCTGGGGATATCTTTCTTGACATTGGCCTCGCGCTTGTTCCTTCCTGACTATATCACTTGGATGTATTAGTCAGATCTTATCTTGGAAAGCTGATGGCCTATTTTGAAGTCATTTCCCACTGGTTCTGACCAAACAGACTCTACTGGGGAAATTTCTATGAAAGGAAAAGATAAAAGGGAACAGAATAAAAGACAACGGAAAAAGATGACTCTTTAACAAAAGAAACTATAAATAAAAACCTATCAAACGCAAATACCGACTCTAATGGTCATGACATGCACATGTGGCCTATCCTCCGCCGTCAATCATCTTTCAAGATCTTCAATTGGCAGTTCCCCATCTGATTCTCAATCCTATTCGACTTGTAGTGCCCGAAGGGTTTTCACTATCAAGTCTCTCTCATTTTTGGTTTGTCTCTCAGCTTTCATCGCCTTATGGTGCCTGTGAAGGTTTTCACCGATAAGACTCTCTCATTTGTATCACTTTTCAGCTGGGGATTTGGAGTGTTGCCGGTATGACTCTCTCTGCTGGAGATTAGAGTCTTTTCTGTTGTGGAACAGAGTGTTATGTTCGTCGGTAAGATTCTCATTTGTCTGACTTGACATCTTTTGAAGACTGATCAGAAGGTCTTTCTTTGGACCGTAATGCGGGTTTTGGATAGGCTAGAAAGAAAGGGTATTAAAAGGCTCAAAAACAAAATAAATTTGGGGTTTTAAAATTACAACCTTCGGAACCAATTTTGCTTACAACGAGTACAACTCTTGCCCCAGTTTCTTGCTTGGGGATTATTTATAAATTTTTTTTTATTTATTTATTACACCATGCATACCATGCACATTATGCACACTATGCACCCTATGACCGAGCCGTGAAGCGCCTACGTATCCTCTTTGAGGAATCAGGTCAAACGTAGTTCCCAATTCCTCTTTTTTCTTCTGACTTTCTTTTGTTTTTTTTTGTTATCATTTTTCTTTTTTCTTTTTTCGTTTTTTTTTTTGATTTTTTTTTACCTTCTAGGCTCGTATTTCCTAGTCGTTGCTATTGATTCCGAACGAGGGGTATGAAAGAAAATAAAATAAGGCTCAAAAGGGGTAACGAAGGATAAAGTGTTTAGGTAGCAGAACAAAATGCCTTCGTCATTCCAGTCTTCAAAACATGCCAAGTGCAAACAACACAATTGAACATAGATTTATAGTCTCTTCCGACGGTGCTGGTCTTGACAATTATGTTAAACACTTGCTTTTCATTTGTCATTTCTAAAGCACTGCTGGGCGACACTCTCATTCTCATGAACGACCCTCATGCCAATTTGGCGAATCTTGCATTTAACGGTTTTCTTTATGTTTTACTTGCCCCAGTTCCACATGACTCGGGCTTCAAATAATCTCAAACCGTTCTTATTTCCTTTAAATGCTTTGATCACCTTCCGAGGGTTTTATGATTAACTTTTAAGACTAGGCCCAAACTGTGTGCGCATGTCATGTTCCTAGAATCGGCATTTGAACAAAATGACAAAAGGACTAAACAAAAAGATGACTGGAAATAATAAAAGACCGGCTTTTGTATTAGATTACCGGCGAAATGGTTTGAATAATAAAACAAACAAAACAACCAGAATAAAATCCTAACACAGCCTTGACAAAACTTAAACAAACTGATATGACAAATCGGAAAGATAAGAAGGTTTGACACAAGACAATATTCGGATTACAACCCTAATAATAATCCGGACAACAGAAATGACAACAAAATAAGCCACCACAAGCTTCTCTTTTGCTAACTAAGGAATGGAGCGTCCTCCCACTTTATCGAAATTGACATCTTTAGCCACTGAGCTTTGCATCAGTATTGTCCAGCCCATTTCCAACTTCGATATCATCAACCTTAGTCAACAAGTCCCAATAGGATTCGAGTGCTTCTGTTATCATGCCTGATCCCCGCAAAGTGTGCTTCTGGGTCTTGTATTTCCGGCTTACCACAAACCAACCACCTTCTTTCTTTGCGATTCAAAACAAAACAGGTTAGAATGGACTCAGTTGGTCCCCATTATTAACAACATCTTTTTTTTCATTTTCTTTCTTTTTTTTTTTTGATTTTTTTTCATCATTTCTTTCATTCATTTTTCATCATTTTTTTTCGATTTTTTTTCATTTTTTGTTGTGGTCGAATCTTATGGAGATTGCCTACGTATCATGACCCCGCATGAATCAGACCTTGCGTAGTTCGGACCAATAAAAGATAAACAATACTATTTTTTTTTTCAATTTTCATATTAAACAAAATTGGGTTTCAAAGGTTTGAAGATGACCTACAAACTCGAAAATCGAACAACCCACATATTCTAATTAAAAGATTTACAAACTCCAAAAACAAACGACCAGCTTCTTTTCCCGTTTGACAAAGACAACCAAACGTTTATTTTTCAAATGTGGCCCCTTCCGAATTTTGAGGCCGGAGAGGATTATTTTACGACACTTTACAAACTTGTTCATTCTTTTACGAAAATAGCCTTTCAACAATTGAAAGATACTCTAGGGCTATTTCGGCAAGAACGGTTTAAGACGTGGCCGAAGCTGGCTCGGCTTATTTTGACCAAAAATCTAAATGGTATTCACCTAACCGTTGACTCTTTGTTTTTGTGTTTTTTTTCAAATTACAATAAAAACCGGGTGTTGCAAACACGGCCCTTCAGCGCCTCGGGGACGAAGATTTTTTTAAGGCTGTGTAGGTCAACTGGACCAAAAATCCTAAACATGACCCAAAAGGTGGCTGTTTATGCAAAGTCAGCCTTCCGGCGTCCCTTTCGGGAACATTCGGCTATGTCTTGATAAATCAGCGTCACCCGACTTCTTTCAAAATTAAAATTTGACATATTTTTTTTTATTTAGCAAAAGGGGAGGCTAGACACCGCCCGACTTATTTATGACAAAATTAAAATTTTGACACGTTTTTTATTTATTTATTGGTTTTTGGCTATTTTAGCAAAAAGGGGGTTGGACCCGATGAGGGTTGCCTACGTATCTCACATCCGGTGAGAATCAAACCCGCGTAGTTCGGGCGGGTCGTGAATAAAGTAAATAAACTAATTTTAATTTTTTTTTTGAATTTGTAAAAGAACTGCATTAAAAGAAGAAATGAAGTATATATATATTTTTTTTTGGATTTTTGATTGATTTTCTTTTTGAAAGAAAGACTTCTAAGAATTCCTTTTCTTTTGATTTGAACTTTGAGAATTTCAAAAGTAAAAGGAAGATATTTTTTTTCTTATTCTAAGAAGAAAGAAAATATTTTTTTTGGAATTTTACCTTTAATAAAAGAAATGCTTTCTAAAAAAATATTTTTTTGAATTTTCTTTTCAATTTTTAAAGAAGAAGGAAAATATTTTCGAATTTGTTTTATTTTATTATATATATATATATATATATATATATATTTATAATTAAAAAGACTTTCTAAAGAAGTCAATAATGGAAAATATTTTTGGATTTTTTGTTTTGAAAATTGGGAGTCTAAAAAAAACTTTTCTAGACTTTTTGGCAGGACAAATATTTTTGCAACAAATAAAGATATATATACATTTTTGGAAATAAAGAAAAACTTTTTGGATTTATATATATATATATATATATATATATATATATATATATATATATATATATATATATATATATATATATATATTTGCAACAAATAATAAAACCACTTTCAACGCGACTCTTTTTATTTTATTATTTTTATTTTTATTTTGGTATCTAAACAAATAAATAAATAAAAACCCATTTTAAAAACAAGACTCTTTTTCATTTTCATTTTTTATGGAAAGACAAACTATTTTTTTTTTTAAAAAAAAAACAAGACAGAACAACGACTCTTTTTTTTTCTTTGCTTTTAATAAAACAAACTAATAAAACATTTTTTTTTCATTTTCTTAAAATTTCTGCAGAGTTTTGACAGTTATTTGGGCATTTTTTTTTCAAAAATAAACAATCAATTCCCTAACCGCTATTTGTTTTTTTTCAATTTTAAAATATTATTCCTGATATTCAAAAGTCAGTCAGCACACAAGTACGAATCAAATAAATGCGCAAGTAGGAGCAAGTAAGATGCATCAGGATGGTCATTTTCATTTTTGGTACACCTGTCCTAGACAGACTCAACCCCTGTGTTGAGCCTCCAAAGTCAAATGCACGTGATGCAAACAAACGTTCCTACTAGGGATCCGGCATGAAGCTGAGTTATTCTAAGTGAAAAAACCTGAGGTATATTGTTCTAGCCCTGGCTTATCCAAACGGACAGTTTGAGCCGAAGCGGGGGCAACGTACCGGGAGCACGAAAGTCTACCCGGCCTAGTTACTTGTCCCAACTTCGTCTTATTTGGTATGACTTTAACAGAAAGGTGGACCATAAATTTAGAAGACTCAGAAAGAAGGGGGTTTCGTAGCAGTTTTATATACACAATTCAGATAATATTAAAGCGGTAAAAGCATCATTTAGCAAATTAAGCATATATCATGTAAAAATCAGATAATAAATTAAGCCAACTATAATAGTTATTTTAAGCTCGAATTCTTGAACCCTGAACCAGTGGTTCTGGGTATAGTCCCCAGCAGAGTCGCCAGAGCTGTCGCACCTCCTTTTCCGCTCCCGCGAGGGTAAAAGGGAGTTTTCTCCAATTGAAGGACAGTCGAAACGAGATTTGTTTGTTTGTTTCAGAGTCGCCACTTGGGAATTTTAAGGCGTCCCAAGTCACCAATTTTAATCCCTGAATCGAGGAGAATATGACTCTGTTTATTATTCTGCGAACCAGAAATCCTGAGTAAGGAATTCTGTTAATCCGGAAGAAGGTGTTAGGCATTTCCGAATTCCGTGGTTCTAGCACGGTCGCTTAACTGTTTTTATTCTTGGCTTAATTATCTCGATTTTACATTTTTATTGCATGATTTTGTTATCGCTTCTGTTTAGATTGTTTATAATTAAAGACCCTTCTTCGAATCGAATCACGCATACGTGTATCCGTTTTATATATTATATATATTTTAACGTGAAAAATCATGTCACGCGTACGTATACACAATGATATTGATAATATAATAATAATTATTTTTTTTTCGAAATTTTTTTATTATAAAAAAAAAGACTAGTTCGAAATTGTGCTTAAAATAAAATTAAGAACGTTCGTCGCTCTTGTATAATTAAATATTGAACCGCACATCTCGAGTTATATGAAATTAATATTGATATTCTCCGAAGAGCCCCCTTTTTATTAAAAATTTGCTCGAAATTGCGCGAACGCATAATCCGAATTGCCTTTAGAAGTATAATCAAGTCACGCGAACGCATCCTTAATTATGCAAATATTCTTGACAGTAATATAGATTTTCCATAAATTGTTGAATGTTAACCGCAAATTATATTTTTTGCGTAAGAATTATATTTCTCCAAGCCATTCAAATTTAAAAGGGTAAAAATAAACGTGGGATTAATAATACCATTTTTCCGTAAATACAATATATGCATACCCAAAAAATGAATTGCATATAAAACTAGGAAAGAGAATTAATTTGATAAACAAACTAATAGTTTTCGAAGAAATTATATCTCCTTCTTCTCATCTACTTGTTTTTAGTCCAAAGTTATAATGGTTTGGTTAATGTTTGCAATGGAAGATAAGAGTCAAGTTGATAAGAAAAAAAGAAATATTACAAACTGATTCAATAAAATTGCTTTATATACAACGTAGTTGTTCGTCGGAACCATTCATAATATTTTAACGTCGTAACAAGCTAATCAATTCGTCGGAACCATTCATAATATTTTAACGTCGTAACAAGCTAATCAATTCACCTTTCTTATGGTTATACATATACCCGTTATCTTACCATATATGAAAAAAATACAATCAACATCATTTTAACCTTATTCAACAACAGAGGTTAGAATGTAGTTTTCTTGATATTTCTATTCTACTTTACATTTAGCTAACAATGTTACGGGATGTAATCAATGGCCCATTTTTATGTCATATTCCCTATTTTGACAGTTCAAATATAACTATACTAATGAGATTTCGAAATGGACAATATTATTACAAAACTTATGCAAACTTTTTAAAAAGAAAACGATTAGATAATAGTCTTCATGTCAAGCATACTACTTTGTTAACCAACTGAAACAAACTGAAATTTAAACTAATAAAATTTAAATGAGTAGAAGACATCCTTATAATTCCAAACTTCATTTACTTGCCATGTTGAAGCTTTTCATGACATGAATTTACAGATATGTACCTGATATTGGAAGCAAAAGAAAATGAAGATGAGAATCAGCAGCAGTAATAATAGTACAACCGCAACAACTGCCCAACAACAGTAACAACCCAGTAACAGACCGGTGGAGTAGTAATCCCAAAAACAAAAGCCTTAAGCTTTAAATGAAACAACAACCATTAATACTAATTTCAAACAAAGAAAGAAAACAGTAGATTTTTTAGCTTTTATTTTTATTTTGAAAGCTTAAATATTTTTCGGAATTTTTCTCTCTTCTATTCTCTGTCCGTTTTTTTCTCTATCTATGTGTGTATTTTTTCTCGTATCTTTTCTGTTCTCTCTATTTCATGTCTTGTGTTCAAGACTTCACATATATAACCCATCCCATAAACCTTTCAATTAATTAAAATCCATACTTTTTCTCTACCCAACCCATTATCTTTCCACTCATCCCCATTACATTAAATAAACATATCACACCACCCCATTATATTTTGTCCCCCATGCTTCATTTAAAATAATGCAAGATTCCCCTTTAAATTAAATCTTGTCCCCCCTTTATATTAAATAATCATATCACAACCCACCCCATTTCATTTTGTCCCCCATGCTTCAAATAAATAATTACAAAATGTACAATTCCTAAACTACCCCTCACGACCTTACTGAAATTACCAAACTACCCCTGAACGTATTACAAATTTACCAAACTACCCATCAGCTATAACACATCAATTAATCAAACTTAACCAAAATATAGACAATATGATCAATTTCTAACAATGTTCAAACAACAATATGAACACGGATGAACATCATAACAACAATATCACATGAACATGATTTTAACAACATTTCAACAACAAATCACATGAACACAAATTGAACAACAAAGAACAACTAAAATTTGATTGAACAATATTTTAGCAACAAACAATCCTATTTTCGGATTCAACAACAACAACAAACAAAGTGTGAAGATTTCTAAATTCAATCATATTGAACTTAAAATCAACTCTAACAACATTACAACTAACAATTCCTATATTAAACTTTAAATAAGATTATGAGACAAATTCAAGAAATAATCATAGATGATAAACAAGAGATCAAATTATACAAAAATTCGGATTCAAGATCATCCAAACAAAGTATGAACACGAATGAATCTATTTTAACACAACAAACATGACGGATTAAAATGATTAAATTAATATATTTCCTTTAACACAACTAAATTCTTTTTAGACAAATAACAAGATCGACGAATAAACAATTATGAACTTAAGCTTGAACTTAACAATTTCTAACAATACATAAACTCATGAAACAAATTGAAGAAATAGTTAATTAAATTTCAATTTGAATCTAACAAACATCATACTAACAAATATTCACTTAAACAATAATACAAACATGAAATGAATATGAAAACAACTAATTAAACTTCTATTTTGAAATCTGAAAATTAATTTAACAAACAACATGAACATGAACAAAACCAAAAAATCAAATATCTAACCATAGACATGAACAAAGCAAACATTCGCCGATTTTAGATTCGAAAAATATCAAAACAAAATAACGGACAAAATAAAATTCAAAAACTACTAACCGGATTGAAACGACGAACAACGACCAAACAAACAACGAACTTGACGAGCCTCGACCAAAACGAAGAAGACGGAAGGAAAGGAGCAGCAGTCCGCAGCTTCAACCCAGCTGAAACCAGCTCGAGCTGGACGGGAATGGTAATGACGAAGAAGCTGCAGTGAAGCAGTAGCGGCGGGGAGCTGGACGGAGAAGAGAAGCAGCAGTGACAGCGTCGGGGGTAGCTAAACACGACGAGAAGCGGAAGCAAGCCGGAGCAACGAGCAGCAGCACGTCACAGACAGCAATGGACGACGACATGGTCGACGTCGAAGCTCGTCCATGGTTGGACGTAGTAGAAGGCAGAAGAAAATGGAACGCAGCAGTAGCAGATGCGTGAGCGGACAACCATGGCATCTTGGTTCGTTTTGTGTTGTTCCGGCGTGGCTGGGGGTCGTTCGGAGGTGGTGTTTGGACGGAAAAGATCTAAGCAACCACAGCAGCAGCTCGACGTGCTCGTAAGGAGGAAAAGAAGCAACATGGTCAGCCATAGACGTCGAGCTCAAGCTTGAGCTCGACGAGCCTCGTCAATGGCGGATAGGGCTAGGGAATTCGGACGAAGAAGAAGGAGATGAAGACGATGTAGCCATGGGTGTTCGGATTTAATGGAGCATCGCCGGAGAGGTTTTGGAGAGGAAGAAGATAGGGTGGCCATTGTTGGCTTTCTTGAAGCTTGAGGAAGAAGAAGAAAGAAAGAGGGGGGGGGGATCTCTTAGTCTTTAGGGTTTTCTTCTTTTAATTTTTGCTTTGTTTTTTGTAAAATGTAAGACAAAGGGGTTTGGGTCTTTTGGGTTATGGACTGGGTCGACCCAGTTCGAAATGGACTGGGTCGTAGGGAAGATTGGGCCATTTTTTGGGCTTGTGGCTTAAATTTGAAGAAGAGACCCAATTCCGACTTTCTTTATATTTTCGCTCTCTTTTCTTCTTTTATTTCTCTAAAACTAAATTATAAAAATACTTAAACTATTATTAAGAACTAAATTAAGTTATAAAAGCGCAAATTAACTCCCAATAATAATTAATGCACAATTAAATAATAATTAAGCATAAAATTGTATATTTGGACATAAAATGCTAAAAATGCAAACGATGCCTATTTTTGTAATTTTTAAATTTTTGTAAAACAAATTTAATTACTAACAATTGTAGAATTAAATCCTACATGCAAAATGCAACATATTTTTGTATTTTTTATTAATTTAGCAAATAAACACGCACAGACAAATACAAATAATTATTCAAAATATCACAAAATATCACAAAATTGCACACTAAAGAAAATTATTTTATTTTTGAATTTTTTGGGAGTAATTCTCATATTGGGCAAAAATCACGTGCTTACACTCTTTAACAAAAGAAACTATAAATAAAAATCTATCAAACGCAGATACCGACTCTAATGGCCATGACATGCGTATGTGGCCTATCCTCTACCGTCAATCATCTTTCAAGATCTTCAATTGACAATTCCCCATCTGATTCTCAATCCTATTCGACTTGTAGTGCCCAAAGGGTTTTCACTATCAAGCCTCTCTCATTTCTGGTTTTTCTCTCAGCTTTCATCGCCTTATGGTGCCTGTGAAGGTTTTCACCGATAAGACTCTCTCATCGGAATTAGTTACAACCTTCGGAATTAGATTTATTTACAACAAACGCAACTTTTGCCCCAGTTTCTTGCTTGGGGATATTTTAATTGATGATTTTTTTTTCATTTTTCAAAACTATGACCGAGCCGTGAAGCGCCTACGTATCCTCTTTGAGGAATCAGGTCAAACGTAGTTCCCAATTCCTCTTTTCATTCCGACTTTCTTTTGTTTGTTTTTTTTCTTTTCTTTTTTTTTTCTCTTTTTCGTTTTGTTGTTTTCTTTCTTCTTTTTTTTCGTTGCTACTGATTCCGAACGAGGGGTATGAAAGAAAATAAATAAGGCTCAAAAGGGGTAACGAAGGATAAAGTGTTTAGGTAGCAGAACAAAATGCCTTCGTCATTCCAGTCTTCAAGACATGCCAAGTGCAAACAACACAATTAAACAATAGATTTATAGTCTCTTCCGATGGTGCTGGACTTGACAATTATATTCAACATCTGTTTGTTCATTTGTCACTTCTAAAACACCGTTGGGCGACACTCTCATTCTCATTATTATGAACGACCCTCATGCCAATTTAGGCGAATCTTTCTTTAACGGTTTTCTTTGTGTTTAACTTGCCCCAGTTCCACATGACTCGGGCTCCAAATAATCTCAAACCGTCCTTATTTTCTTTAAATGGTTTGATCGCCTTTCTGGGGTTTTATGATTAACTTTAAAGACTAGGCCCAAACTGTGTGCGCATGTCATGTCACTAGAATCGGCGTTGAATAAAATGACAAAAGGACTAAACAAAGAGATGACTGGAAATAATAAAAGACCGGATTTGCTTTAGACTACCGGCGAAATGGTTTGAATAATAAAACAAACAAAACAAACCGGAATGAAATCCTAAAAACAACCTGGACAAACTTAAACAAACCGCTATGACAAAACGGAAAGATAAGCGGAAAGATATTGACACAAAACAAAATCCGAATTACAATCCTAATAACCTGAACAAACCGAAATGACAATAAAATAAGCCACCACAAGCTTCTCTCTTGTTAACCAAGGAACGGAGCGTCCTCCCATTTTATCAAACTTGGCATCGTAGCCACTGAGCTTTGCATTAGTATTGCAATGACCAATGCCAACTTCAATATCATTACCCTTAGTCAACAAGTTCCCAATAGGACTCGAATGCTTCTGTCATCAGGCCCAATCCCCGCAGAGTGTGTATCATGAGATGCAAGTGAAGGACTCTGAGTGTCATTGTCCGCCTTACCACAAACCAACCACCTTAACTTTATTTGCGAAACAAACAGGTTAGAATGGACTCAGTCGGTCCTCATTATTAACAGCATCTTTTTTCTTTTTCTCTTTTTTTGATGTTTTTTTTTCTTTCTCTTTTTTTCGATTTTTTTCATTTTTCCTTTTTGATTTTTTTTTGTTGTGGTCGAATCTTATGGAGGTTGCCTACGTATCATGACCCCGCATGAATCAGACCTTGCGTAGTTCGTGCCAATAAGAGATAAACAATAACAAACAATTTTTTTTCAATTTTCATATTAAAACAAACTGGGTTTCAAAGGTTTGAAGATGACCTACAAACTCGAAAATCAAATAACCCATATATTTTAATCAAGAGATTTATAAACTAAAAAACAAAAGGCTAACTCCCTTTCTCTGTTCGACAAATGCAACCAAATGGTTATTTTTGCAAATGTGGTCCCTTCCAAATTTCACATGAATTTTGAGGCCGGGGAGGATTATTTTATGACGCTTTTACAAACTTGTCCGTTCTTTTACGAAAATAACCTTTCGATAACTGACAGATACTCTAAGGCTATTTCGGCAAGAACGGTTTAAGACGCGGCCGAAGCTAGCTCGGCTTATTATGACAAAATTTGAACGGTATTCACCCGACTGCCGACTCTTTTTTTTTTCAACTTACAATAAAAACTTGGTGTTGCAAACACGGCCCTTCAGCGCCTCGGGGACGAAGATTTATAGGGCTGTGTGGGTCAACTAGACCAAAAATCTTAAACATGACCCAAAAAGTGGCTGTTTATGCAAAGTCAGCCTTCCGGCGTCCCTTTCGGGAACATTCGGCTATTTATGACAAATCAGCATCACCTGACTTATTTATAACTCTTTTTTATCGTTCTTCAAATTAGAAAAGTCAATATTGCAAACACGGCCTTTCAACGTCTCGGGGACGAAGATTTTTAAGGCTGTGTGGGTCAACTGGACCAAATCTTAAAAATGACCCGAAGGTGGCTGTTTATGCAAAGTCAGCCTTCCGGCGTCCCTTTCGGGAACATTCAGCTATTTATGACAAAACATCATCACCCGACTTCTTTATGAAAAAAATTAAAATTTGACATATTATTTGTTTTTTGTTTTTTATTATTATTTATTTGTTTTTGTCTTTTTAGCAAAAGGTGGGGTTGGACCCGATGAGGGTTGCCTACGTATCTCACATCCGGTGAGAATCAAACCCGCGTAGTTCGGGCAAATAAACTATTTTTGAGAAGACCCTTTTCCATTTTCTATTCTTTTTTTTTATATAGCAAACAAACAAACTATTATTTTTCATTCATAACAAACAAACTAACTAACTAACGTAAAACATAAAACATTCCTTTTTTTTTCATTTGTTTTCTTATTCTAAAGAAAAAGAAAATTTTTTTTTGGAATTTTTATCTTTAATAAAAGAAATGCTTAAAAAAAATATTTTTTTTTAATTTTGAATTTTTAAGGAAGAATCAAAATATTTTTGAATTTTCTTTTGAACCTTTTTTTTGGATTATATATATATTTATTTTGGAACAAATAATAAAATCACGTTCAACGGCCGACTCTTTTTATATTTTATTTTTTTTTATTTTTGGCATTTTCATAGACAAGCAAAATAAAATAAAAATAAAAATAACATTTTAAAAACCAGACTCTTTTTCATTTTCAATTAATGGCAAAACAAACTATTTTCTTTCCAATATTTTTTGGAAAAAAAAAACAAGACAGAACAGTGATGATTTTTTTTCTTCTATTTTTCCTTTGCTACTAATAAGACATTTTTTCTCATTTTCTCAAAATTTCGGCAGAGTTTCGATACTACTCGGACATTGGTTTCTTTTTTCTAACAATAAGTAGTCACATCTCTACACTGTTATTTTCTCCTCTTTTCCACTATTGTCTAGTTTGTGGATGATGAAAACATACACAATCTTTTTTTTTTGAATTTCCAATGTTTCTTTCTATATGTATACATATATATTTTATTTTTTATATTTATTATATTTTCAAAAATGTGGCATGGGGGACATAGGGAATTTCAAGACTTCTTGGATTCCGCAAATGTTCCCCATATGCTTTTCAAAAATGAAGCGTGAGGGACATAGGGGAATTCCAAGGCTTCTTGGATTCCACAAATGTTCCCCATGTGCTTTCCCAAAAGCAAGCGTGGGGGACATAGGGAATTCCAAGGCTTCTTGGATTCCACAAATGTTCCCCATGCTTTGATTAAAATAACACCATGCTGGAAATGACCAAATGACCCATTCGCCCTTGACTAAATACAACATGTAGCACATAGGATGCCGAAAGATGGTCTATTATTTTCAGGTTGCTTGTCCTAGACGAACCCAACCCCTATGTTGGGTCCTCTAAGTCAAATGCAACGTGATGCAAATAAGCGTTCCTACTAGGGATCCGGCATGAAGTCACGTTATTCTATGTTCAAAAACCTGGGTCGGTGTTCTAGACAGTGTACCCGAGCGGACAACTCGAGCTGAGGAAGGAGCTCCTTTCCGGGAACCAAAAGGCCAGCCGGCTTAGAAACTTTCCGAGCCTCTTTTATTCAGGGTATGACACTAACAGAATAGGGAGTCTCAACCAGTAAGCACATCCCCGGAGGTAAGAAGAGAAAGGTTTCGGCACAATTTATATACAGTTCAAATAATATCAAAGCGGTAAAAGCAGCATTTAGCACATTAGGCTCAAAACATGTAATAAAATTAGATAATAAATAAAGCCAAATAATAACAATTATTCTAAGCTCGAATTCTTAACCCTGAACCAGTGGTTCTGGGCAGGAATCCCCAGCAGAGTCGCCAGAGCTGTCACACCTCCTTTTTTCGCACCCGAGGGGGTGCAAGGGAGTTTTTTCCAATTAAAGGACAATCGAAACGGGATTGGTTTATTTATTTCAGAGTCTCCACTTGGGAGATTTAGGGTGTCCCAAGTCACCAATTTTGATCCCGAATCGAGGAAAAGAATGACTCCATATTACAGTCTGCGTACTAGAAATCCGGATAAGGAATTCTGTTAACCCGGGAGAAGGTGTTAGGCATTCCCGAGTTCCGTGGTTCTAGCACGGTCGCTCAACTGTCATATTTGGCTTATTTATCTGATTTTAAATAAAATTATGAACCAATGTGCCAATTTTAACTTTTTACCGCTTTATTATTATTATTTTAAAAGAATGTGAACATCACTTAAAACATGTCTTTGGACTGCGTCACATGGAATGCACCCACAATCCGGAACATATTTTATTTGATGTTTTGGGATTTGGATCTGGGTCGCATGAAATGCACACCCAAGTTTTAAGAAAGTAGATTATTAAACACGCGCCTAAAGAGACTATCGTGTTATTATTTTGGGAAGGCCACGAAATTCGCTAAGCGGCCCTCCTGAATTCTAAGTAAATTTAAAACGAGTATTTACTGAGGGCCCCGCAATTTGCATTTTTTGTTTGTCGAGGCCGTCCCATTTATTATTTTAAAAATGAATTTGCAACGTCATGGAAATGCATCTCAGACCACGTCACAGTCAATGTACCCGTGATTAGAGACACATTTCGATTTCGTTGAGATTTGGATTTGGGTCACATAAATGTGCACCCGAGTTTAGGGAGATAACATTATTAAAGGCGCGCCTAAAGCAACTAGCGCATTATTATTTTTGGGTAGGGCCGTGAAATTTGCTAAACGACCCATCCCGGAATCTAAGTATTTAATACATATATTTTGCGAGGGCTCCGCAATTTGTACATTTTTATGTGGCGAAGCTCGTCTAGTTTTTACTATTTGAAGGCAAACTTAAGGCAACTACAATTTTCTACCAATGAAATCATCCGAGGTTAAACAAAAAAAAACGATTCTAACAGGTAATAATATCCATGGTAAAAATGAAAAATAGAATAACCTCGTTCATATGCTCACATTTACTTTAAGCATGCAGTAACTAAACATAGAATAAACATTTTTAACACAACAACAAAAATTGCATTATTGACATTCATAAATATCTAATATTCTCATTTTTTTGCCTTGAACCATAATATGCAAAACGAATGAAATGAAACAAAGGACGAAGAACACCAACCTTCGAACCTCGACAATCCTAGAACGACAAACAGTGCCTCCTACGGAACTCGAACCGGACCTCACTCGACGAGGAACAATGATGAAACCTCGGACAAACACCTCGACGTACCGGACCTCGACGAACCAAAGACAACCTCGATGGAAATAGAAAGCTCGGACCCACAACTGTTAACAACCAGGGACTGTTTGGTTGCTGCTATATTTTTCTGCGCAGCACTTGGTACGTGAAGCTGCAGCATAAGGGGTCGTTTGGGCAATTGACGATGGTTAACGGGGGTGGTGTTTAGAGGTGTTGTTTGGACGAGAGGGAGTAGGGACTCGTAGGGTTTTGGGTGGTTTGTTGAAGGTGGTGATGGAGGAGGCAGAAGCGAGTAACAATGGTGGTTTCACGGTGGTGTTCGTTGGTGGTCCAGACATGGGGGGGTTTGCGACTGGTCTCTGTTTGGTGGTCGTGAGGCAGCTGGGGTGACGAGTGGTTGTTTACCGGCGGCTCAGACGTGCGAGGGAGCTGGTCGGAGGTGGTGGTCGTTGTCGATGGTGGTTTTGGGCAATAGGGCTGAGGGTGGTGGTTTGAGGCGTTCGGAGCTGGTCGCGGGGCTGGTCGGAAGCGGGTGGCGACGGGGGACGCGACTGGTTTTGGGCAGTGGTTTTGGCGTTCGGAGGGCAGCTGAACGAAGGTCTGTTATTGTTTTCTAGGGTTTTTTGCTTCTTCTTCTTTCGGAGGAAGAAGCTCTACAGTACACGTTCAAATTTTTTCCCCCCAGTCCCGTCTAATTTTTTCAAGTCTGTCCGTGTATTTGTGGCTTTGGCCAAGACAAATGAGCCCCACGCGTGGTGGGGTTCGAGGCTTGTGTTCCCCACGCGTGGTGGGGTTCCCCATGTGTCACGGACTCGGTTTATTATGGTCTAGGTCCGAAATTAGGCCTAAAAACGGGTAGTTTGAACCCGAATATTATTCTTTTACCCGGACCCGAGAAACAGGAACACGACGTTGCTCAACTAGTCCTATGTAAGCAAAATAACTAACAAAATAAGACTAATATATTTAAACAAAATTATATCTTTTTAAGGATATTTTTCAAGATTTAAAATAGCTACAAAATATTAATAAAACTATTTTTTTGTAATTTTCGTTTTTATATAAGGATAAAATATAAAGTAATATTTTTTTTGTATTTTTCAAAAATTAAAATGACTACAAAACATTAATAGAACTATATTTTTTGGTAATTTTCGAAATTATATAAAGTACAAAAATAAAGTGCAATTTTGTATTTTTCAAGTTTATGATAAATACATAAACTAAAATTTATATACATATATTTTTTGTAATTTTTCTTTTTGTAATGAAATAAAGCAAAAATAGTCAAAATAGGTATATTAGACCTAAATTACATATTTATGCTAAAAAATGTGAAAATTCTCGGGGAGGGTCAAAAATCCGGTGTCTACAATCATGATATTTAATACGCAAAGTATAGCGCCATTAGATAGTACGTTATGTGTGTGTTGTCTTGTCGAACTGAAAAAGCTGACCAGCTGACATAAAGTTGTCTTGTCAACATCATGATATTTAACACGCAAAATATAGCGCCATTAGATAGTACGTTATGTGTGTGTTGTCTTATCGAACAGAAAAAGCTGACCAGCTGACATAAAGTTGTCTCGTCAACATCATGATATTTAACATGCAAAGTATAGCACCATTAGATAGTACGCTGGCAAGGTACCTATCACCTCATCGCTGTACGACGTCCACATGAACTATCAAATAAGAACACAAACCGTTAGTATGTGCAACACTAAGTTAATCTATAACAGGTAAGTTTAGTTAGATATTCACCTGTGCGTCTTCTAGCATATCCAACACATCCATGCAGAGGGGGAGATTATGATGGGCATCATACTCTCATGCAAGAGTACGACTGTCACGACTCGAATTTCCCACCCTCGGAAGTCGTGATGGCGCCTACTAGTGAAAGCTACGCAAGCCAACCAACTGAACTATCTACCTTATTTCCATTTTTAATCCGATAACGGTTAAGAGCCAACAATTAGATAACAACAGAATTGAATAAGCGGAAGACTGCATTGTAGAGATTTAATAATACTGCTAATACCAAACCATAACAAATCTACCTAAGACTGGTGTCACAACTTCACAGACTGTCTAGGAGTACTACAAATAAAGGTCTGAAAGAAATAAATACAATAATGTCTCTGGAAATACATGAAAGAAACAGGAATAGTAGATAGAAGGAGACGCGCCAAGGCCTGCGGACGCCTACAGGACTACCTGGGATCGCCTGATGAACAAGAAAACAGCAATCTCACTGCGGTCCGAAGTTTACAACACTGGGATCTGCACAAAAGAATGCAGAGTGTAGTATCAACACAACCGACCCCATGTGCTGGTAAGTGCCTAGCCTAACCTCGGCGAAGTAGTGACGAGGCTAGGACCAGACTACCAAATAAATCTGTGCAATATAGCATAAAAAAATAATAGGAAGCAGATAACAATGAATGCAACAATGACCAACCAGTGATGTAAATAGCAGGCCACAAGAATACCATAAATGTTTATCAACAAATACTAGATACAAGTGCAATCAATTCATCAAGTCCTTCAAATATAAATCTTTCGCCTATAAATCCTTCAAGTAATAATCTCCAAGATAATATGCATTTCAATGAATATATATCGAATATATTTCCTTTAAATAAAATATCTTTCAAATAAGTATCTTTCGAATATAATTCTTTCGAGTAAATGTCACCTTGTGACACCTCATTCACTTAACATAAAGTAGAGTACAACTTCCAACCCAATTAGGAAATCAACAAGAAAATATGAAGTTATTTTTAGAAATCATTTGATAATGAAGATACCCTTTTCAATTAAAGTACAATATCGAATGAATCCTTTACCTTTAATATGAGAAATCAATAAATCAAAACATAGTAGAAATTCCTTTTTTTTTGTAAAGTACAACCTCAAACGGTTTAAGGAAAATTTAGTTGAGAAATCAATTGAGTTAAAAAAAATGTAACAATTGTTGAAATTTGGAGTATTGAACATATATAAAAAAAAGTAAAAATAGAATATCAAGAGAATTATAAAGGAATCAAAATCCAATCACTAACAAGAATAAGGGAAACAAAAGCATATTTCACTTTCTTTTCACATCTTGTTGCAGGCGTGCAACCCGATCCCATTTCATGTATCTCGTGGCAGGCGTGCCACCCGCTCCCATTTCATGTATCTCGTGGTAGGTGTACCACCCGCTCCCATTTCATTATATATTGTGGTAGGCGTACCACCCGCTCCCATTTCATTATATCTTGTGGTAGGCGTACCACCCGCTCCCATTTCATTATATCTTGTGGTAGGCGTACCACCCGCTCCCATTTCATTATATATCTTGTGGTAGGCGTACCACCCGCTCCCATTTCATTATATATCTTGTGGTAGGCGTACCACCCGCTCCCAGTTACAAGCCAACAATAATCACAAGGAATCCCGGCAAGGGAACAAGAGCAATATAACAACTTTCCGGCAAGGGAACAATAATATTTCAACAACATCCCGGCAAGGGAACAATACTATCAAAACAAACATCCTGGCAAGGCAACAATAATATCAAACAAACATCCTGACAAGGGAACAATGGTGATAATAACATATGAAGCGCAATAAACCACAACGGAGTCATAACAATTATAATACAAGACTCACGGACATGCTTGACACCAACGTATAGATACTCGTCACCATGCCTATACGTCGTACTCTACAATTAACATGTAGCAATTAAGACACAACTCCTAATCCCTCAAGCTAAGGTTAGACCAAACACTTACCTCGCTTTGCAACCAATTCAAAATTCCAACAAGCCTTTGCCTCGCGAATTCGTGCCCGAAATTCTCAAATCTAGTCATAAACAATTCGATTCAGTCAATAAAAATTATAGGAATTAATTCCATATGAAATTCTAATTTTCCAACAAAATCCGAAATTTAACTCAAAATCGCTCGTGGGGCCCACATCTTGAATTTCGACGAAATTTACAAAATCCGATAACCCATTCAACCACGAGTTCACCCATACAAATTTTATCAAATTCCGATAACAACTCGACCTCCAAATCTAAAATTTTCATTTTTGGAAGATTTTGCAAAAATCTTGATTTCTTCCATTTAAATCCGAATTAAATGATGAAAATAAACATGGATTTATGTAATATAAACACTTTCGAGTATAGGACACTTACTTGAGTTGAAATCGTGAAGAACACCTCAAAATCGCCCAAAATCCGAGTTTGAAACTTAAAAAAATGAAAAAAAACGTGTTGTTCGTCCTTTAACTGCCCAGAATTTTCGGGGGCACTATTTATGCGTTTTTACTGTTCATGGTACTGTTCACGGGGTACTGTTCATTGGTACTGTTCACGGGGTACTATTTCTGCAAATTTTCTGCTATTTTCCCAAGTCCGAAATCACTCCGAGACACCTCCGAAACACTCCCGAGCCCTCGGGGCTCCTAACCAAACACATGCACTAACTCAACAACATCCTACAAACTTAACCGTGCAATCAAATCACCAAACTAACATCATATACCACGAATTAAGCTTTAAAATCCAAGAATTCTTTCAAATTTCATAAAACATCAAATTTTCCATTTTGAGTCCGAAACACGTCAAACGACGTCCGTTTTCAACCAAACTTTACAAAAAGTGCTTAAACCATATATAAGACATGTACCGGACACCAGAACTAAAATACGGGCCCAATACCATCACTTTCTAATCAAATTTCATTTCCATTTTCCTTAAATATTTTCAGAAAACAAGTTTACTCAGAAATTCATTTCTCGGGCCTGAGACCTCGGAATTCGATTCCGGGCATACGCCCAAGTCCCATATTTTCCTACGGACCTCCTGGGACCATCAAATCTTGGATCCGGGTTCGTTTGCTCAAAATATTGACCAAAGTCAACTCAGTTGAGTTTTAAAGCTCTAATTCATAATTTAATCTATTTTTCATACAAAAACCTTCCAGAAAATTATACGGACTGCACACGCAAGTTGAGAAATTATTGATAGCTCTTTTCAGGTTCTTAAAATACCGAGATGATTATTTAATTTAAAGATGACATTTTGGGTCATCACATTCTCCACCTCTAAAACAAACGATCGTCCTCGAACGTATTAAGAATTATTCTCTAGTTACCAAATTGATGATTTTACTTTTACACAATTATTCGCGGTTGATCCCACATTATCGCATTCGACATAAGTCCGACAACACCATTTCAATTGAGATCATTTCCTTTATCCATATTCGTAAACTTCAAGACAAAATTTCTTACACTCCAATCATTTCTAGAAAGGTCCGATTTTTACGTCAACACACGATATTAGTCCCGACTGGCTATAACAACTCATGCCTACGCACCCATCAAATATGGGGTATTACATTCTCCCCCACTTCGGATCATTCGTCCTTAAATGAGAAGTAGAGTCCGTCTTCAAACACATAATGTAACTTATCTCTTTCTTTGCACATCTCAATATCCCAAATTTTTCTAACTCCCAAATTTTTCAGAAATTTCGGCAGAGTCTCCCCTGTAATTGGGCCTATCCACCTATCAGAGTAACACCAAAACAACTCCTAACAACATGTCCACAACCCAACAATGCAACACAAAGTATATATCAATAACATTAATCTCCGCATTACAAGCACGACATTATCACAATGATATCTTGACATAAAACACACCATATGTATGACCATAACCACATCTCTGGTCTTAATGGTTGCTCATAATAGATTACAACATCTCCAATTAACCTCATGTTAACAAAATTTTGTTTCAAACTTCCAGATTACTAACAACAAGGCATGGGGATCTTATAATTACTTACCCGAAGTAACAAATCACAATTTAACACCACCTGGGCTCTCACCTTGTAGGCTAAAACTCAATAGTTACAATACAATTTTGGAAAATTATGCACAAAAATATTCATACAAGAATTTTCAAATAAGCCTAATAGGCATGACTCCCTACAAGTGCTACAACACAAATTTTAATTTCACAAAAGGAGAATTTAAACACATAAAATTTTCACCACCAGGACCTCGTCCTTATATAACATCCACCGCAGCTTGTAGCCCGATTTAAATATTTCATATCATATAAAAATGTGAGGATCTCATCCTCAACTCTGAATCACAAGTATTTTGCACATTGTGCCAACTAAAATTTTTCCATTTCCTTTCTTCCTTCTTTCAAATAATTTCGGTTAAACAAAATCACAACATACAATGATCCCTCTTACCGGTAGGGCATATAATTTACAATGGAAATCAATTATTTAGAAATTAAATCAAACTCATCGAATTAATTCACAAAAGTCACTTTTAGCCTCATAACTATTTTTAATGACCAACACATAATGATAGACATGACTATCTCCTTATAATCTCCCAGCAGAAGTATTCACATATGTAGGTTTAAGAATTATGAAGCTCACTCATAAGTGGAGCACAATAGGAGAACTTTCCTCGATACTCAAAACCGAATCAAGTTAAGGAAATTTTGAGTTTATAATAATTCGAGACCGTACTTATAACGATACCGTCTGGTGTAGCAACCTCAGCCATACCATAGAAAACATATCAACGGACTGGGTCTCCACCTCTAGGAGTCTCACCTCCACCTCTAATATCCTGACTCCTACCTATGGTTGGTCATGTAAGTGGAGTAGTAACTGCAATGGGGCACGTAGCATGAGTGCTTTGACGAAATATGTCTCTCCCAAGTCTAGGATAATTTTTCAAGATGTTCCTAGTATCTCCATTTTCATAACAACCTATCCGCAGTTCGGCTGCTCATACTAGGTCTGTACCGGATAACTTAAATAACCATTGCAAGAAATTTCATGTCACTGGTACATTAAAAGATGACTTCCCCACGCGAGTGTTGTGATTAACTTAAGCACTACGAGTATACTGAATATGTTTTCATGACCCCGTTGATACTGAAATGTAGAATTATTAAGGACGCGGGAATATCTCAAGTCTCATCATCATCCCATTCAAATCTCAGCTCTTGATCATATACAAGTTTTGAAAAACCTTTCAATACCACATAAATACATCTCAGGCCAAAATCGGTATAACACACGACCCTGCAATTTGATCATAGATAGTGGACTCCCCTCACTTGGCACGAAGCCATATGTCACAACATCCGATAATCCACAATATTTAACCTTCACAACTCAAATAAATCAACCAGACGTCAAGGTACGTTGAACCCCAACATGATTTATTAGGTGATCTTTTGATACGTCTACATCTTCCGTCGGAACCACAACTGGTCTAGTAAATACATTATCTTTCCACTACCTCTACTTGTCATCTCCAACACAGCAAAATCAACCCCATCGCTTTCGACTATCTTCACGTTCTGCAATACTTCATAGCAGCAGTCAAGAAAATCCCGCGGGTCCTCAAAAGATGCACCGCTGAAAGTGGTAGCGAAGAGCTTGGTGAGACCTATCCATCCTCCTCAAAGTCTCCGAAGACGTAATTGATCTATCACCGGTCTGTGACATTGTTTGGCTGAATAAGCGGCACATGACATCGCCATTTGTGAAAGGACAAGAGTAGAGGTTTCAATTTAGCAATGAGAGAACAAAATTGTACGACAGAGAAGAATGGGAGTGAAACTTTTCCTAACTCTGTAGCCTCTAGGGGATAAATACAGACGTCTCCGTACCGATCCCTCAGACTCTACTAAGTTTGTCTGTGAATTGTGAGACCTATGTAACCTAGAGCTCTGATACCAACTTGTCACGACCCAAATTTCCCATCCTCGGGAGTCGTGATGGCGCCTACTAGTGAAAGCTACGCAAGCCAACCAACTGAACTATCTACATTATTTCCATTTTTAATCCGATAACGATTAAGAGCCAACAATTAGATAACAACAGAATTGAATAAGCGGAAGACTGCATTGTAGAGATTTAAAAATACTGCTAATACCAAACCATAACAAATCTACCCAAGCCTGGTGTCACAACTTCACAGACTGTCTAGGAGTACTACAAATAAAGGTCTGAAAGAAATAAATACAATAATGTCTCTGGAAATACATGAAAGAAACAGGAATAGTAGATAGAAGGAGACGCGCCAAGGCCTGCGGACGCCTGCAGGACTACCTGGGATCGCCTGATGAACAAGAAAACAACAATCTCACTGCGGTCCGAAGTCTACAACACTAGGATCTGCACAAAAGAGTGCAGAGTGTAGTATCAGCACAACCGACCCCATGTGCTGGTAAGTGCCTAGCCTAACCTCGGCGAAGTAGTGACGAGGCTAGGACTAGACTACCAAATAAACCTGTGCAATATAGCGGACAAAAATAATAGGAAGCAGATAACAATGATGGCAACAATGACCAACCAGTGATGTAAATAGCAGGCCACAAGAACACCATAAATGCTTCTCAACAAATACTAGATACAAGTGCAATCAATTCATCAAGTCCTTCAAATATAAATCTTTCGCCTATAAATCCTTCAAGTAATAATCTCCAAGATAATATGCTTTTCAATGAATATATATCGAATATATTTCCTTTAAATAAAATATCTTTCAAATAAGCATCTTTCGAATATAATTCTTTCGAGTAAATGTCACCTTGTGACGCCTCATTCACTTAACATAAAGTAGAGTACAACTTCCAACCCAATTAGGAAATCAACAAGAAAATATGAAGTTATTTTTAGAAATCATTTGATAAAGAAGATACCCTTTTCAATTAAAGTACAATATC
The DNA here is from genome assembly GCF_000393655.2 of Nicotiana sylvestris. Lineage (NCBI taxonomy): Eukaryota > Viridiplantae > Streptophyta > Magnoliopsida > Solanales > Solanaceae > Nicotiana > Nicotiana sylvestris. The sequence goes on along the minus strand of NC_091063.1, from coordinate 26,867,100 downwards.
GAATGAATCCTTCACCTTTAATACGAGAAATCAATAAATCAAAACATAGTAGAAATTCCTTTTTTTTGTAAAGTACAACCTCAAACAGTTTAAGGAAAATTTAGTTGAGAAATCAATTGAGTTAAAAAAAATGTAACAATTGTTGAAATTTGGAGTATTGAACATATATAAAAAAAAGTAAAAATAGAATATCAAGAGAATTATAAAGGAATCAAAATCCAATCACTAACAAGAATAAGGGAAACAAAAGCATATTTCACTTTCTTTTCACATCTTGTTGCAGGCGTGCAACCCGATCCCATTTCATGTATCTCGTGGCAGGCGTGCCACCCGCTCCCATTTCATGTATCTCGTGGTAGGCGTACCACCTGCTCCCATTTCATTATGTCTTGTGGTAGGCGTACCACCCGCTCCCATTTCATGTATCTCGTGGTAGGCGTACCACCCGCTCCCATTTCATTATGTCTTGTGGTAGGCGTACCACCCGCTCCCATTTCATTATATCTTGTGGTAGGCGTACCACCCGCTCCCATTTCATTATATATCTTGTGGTAGGCGTACCACCCGCTCCCATTTCATTATATATCTTGTGGTAGGCGTACCACCCGCTCCCAGTTACAAGCCAACAACAATCACAAGGAATCCCGGCAAGGGAACAAGAGCAATATAACAACTTTCCGGCAAGGGAACAATAATATTTCAACAACATCCTGGCAAGGGAACAATACTATCAAAGCAAACATCCTGGCAAGGCAACAATAATATCAAACAAACATCCTGGCAAGAGAACAATGGTGATAATAACATATGAAGTGCAATAAACCACAACGGAGTCATAACAATTATAATACAAGACTCACGGACATGCTTGACACCAAAGTATAGATACTCGTCACCATACCTATACGTCATACTCTACAATTAACATGTAGCAATTAAGACACAACTCCTAATCCCTCAATCTAAGGTTAGACCAAACACTTACCTCGCTTTGCAACCAATTCAAAATTCCAACAAGCCTTTGCCTCGCGAATTCATTCGAAGCTTCAAATCTGGTCATAATAATTCAATATACTCAATATAAATCGTACGAATTAATTCCATATGGAAATACTAATTTTCCAACAAAATCCGAAATTTAACTCAAAATCGCTCGTGGGGCCCACGTCTCAAATTCCGACGAAACTTGCAAAATCTGATGACCCATTCAACCACGAGTTCACCCATACAAATTTTATCAAATTCCGATAACAACTCAACCTCCAAATCTAAAATTTTCATTTTTGGAAGATTTTGCAAAAATCTTGATTTCTTCCATTAAAATCCGAATTAAACGATGAAAATAACCATGGATTTATGTAATATAAACACTTTCGAGTATAGGACACTTACTTGAGTTGAAATCGTGAAGAACACCTCAAAATCGCCCAAAATCCGAGTTTGAAACTTAAAAAAATGAAAAAAAACGTGTTGTTCGTCCTTTAACTGCCCAGAATTTTCGGGGGCACTATTCATGCGTTTTTACTGTTCACGGGGGTACTATTTCTGCAAATATTCTGCTATTTTCCCAAGTCCGAAATCACTCCGAGGCACCTCCGAAACACTCCCTAGCCCTCGGGGCTCCTAATCAAACACATGCACTAACTCAACAATATCCTACAAACTTAACCGTGCGATCAAATCGCCAAACTAACATCATATACCACGAATTATGCTTTAAAATCCAAGAATTCTTTCAAATTTCATAAAACATCAAATTTTCCATTTTGAGTCCGAAACACGTCAAACGACGTCCGTTTTCAACCAAACTTTACAAAAAGTGCTTAAACCATATATAAGACCTGTACCGGACACTAGAACCAAAATACGGGCCCGATACCATCACTTTCTAATCAAATTTCATTTCCATTTTTCTTAAATATTTTCAGAAAACAATTTTACTCAAAAATTCATTTCTCGGGCCTGAGACCTCGGAATTCGATTCTGGGCATACGCCCAAATCCCATATTTTCCTACGGACCTCCTGGGACCGTCAAATCTTGGATCCGGGTTCGTTTGCTCAAAATATTGACCGAAGTCAACTCAGTTGAGTTTTAAAGCTCTAATTCATAATTTAATCTATTTTTCATACAAAAACCTTCCAGAAAATTATACGGACTGCGCACGCAAGTTGAGAAATTATTGATAGCACTTTTCAGGTTCTTAAAATATCGAGATAATTATTTAATTTAAAGATGACATTTTGGGTCATCACAACGACGCATAACCCACCTACAGGCTAGAGGGAGTTGCGAAATTTCTACATTAGCCGGTAGCTGTGGTAGAGGTGGATGAAACTGCAGAAATCGCTCCCAGACACAAACCTAACATACACGTAAAGTATAAGAATAACTATAACTAGGTAGAATTGTAACTAATGGACATATTATTTGAATATATTGTCACATGTAGAAGAGGCAGAAAGCCACCAACGTCTCTCTGTGTGCCGATGCAATCCCGGCACATCTACCTGTACAGATATGAGATGACAGCACCACCCCAGCTATAGATGGCTGTATCCTCGAACCGGGCAATATGATGCAGAAAACGGAGGCTCACTTGGTTCCCCGAAGTGTTCGGGAACAAGACCTCCCCAAATAGAAGGAGCAACAACAACCTCGTATATCGCTGTACATCCACCTCCGCTGACTCGTCGGTGATAGTATGGTGGATCTGCACCTGGTGGTCTTTAATGGGGACCAACTGTATACGACTAGACCCAGACGCTACCTCCTCGTCCTCCAGTATGAAACCCGTGAGCATGTGCAGCATATCCCAATATGCCTGCCGCGAATAATATCTCATGGTCGCAGGCAGTAAAACTGGCAAGCCATCAGCGGACAGGCCATATAAAATCTCAGCGTCCTGGAGTGTGATGGTGGCCTCGCCGATGGGCAAATGGAAAGTGTGCGTCTCCGGTCGCCACCACTCAATCAAGGCCGTAATTAAAGCATAGTCGAGCTGTATCCGGCCAATCCTAATAATCCTATATAATCCCATCTCCTCCAGGTAATGGACCACGCGGGGATGTAGAACGCGGGGAGGACTCAAAAACTCCCACAGTAGATCCACTCTCCTAGCCCGGAAAGTCTGTGTAAGCAACTGTCCGTCCCATATATACTCGGATCTATGCTGGGGCTGTAGGGCTAATAGATCCAACGTCCGAGGGCCGGGAAGTATAGTCGCGTCCATGTTGTCAACTGTAAATTCGTATTTTTTAATAACTTAATTGTACAAATTATATATATATATATATATATATATATATATATATATATATATATATATATATATATATATATATATACCTGTACAGCTCAGGGTTCGATATTTTGAGGACCAGTGACACCAAACTATCATTAATAATCATACGTTTTATTATAATTTAAATTTATATTTTTTAATAACTTAATTGTATAAATTATATATATATATATATCGGGCTCGATATTTTGAGGACCAGTGACACCAAACTATCATTAATAATCATGTGTTTTTATTATAATTTAAATTCATATTTTTTAATAACTTAATTGTACAAATATATGTTATGATATATATTTTAATTGTACAAATATATAATAACTTATATATATACATATGGGGTCAGACTCGATATTTTGAGGACCAGTGACACCAAACTATCATTAATAATTATGTGTTTTTTTTATAATTTAAATTCATATTTTTTAATAACTTAATTGTACAAATTATATATATATATACTAGTAAGGTTAGCCCGGGCTTTGCCTGTACCCAACCAAAGCTTGTTCCAACTACTGATTTTTTGTCTCTTCTCGAAATTAAAAAATACCATCTTACATAAACACATTTTATACCAAGGAATATGAATTGCATATCAAGTGAAGTTGCCCACATATAATTTTCTGGTAATGCCATCAGGCAAAACTGGAAAAAGATAGATAGATATATCTACTTGTGAAAAGGACTGAACTATTATTTCTCCTTTTTATGTTAGCATGAGGAGCAGAATAGTTTGTTGATCTTCCTGGGCTTCGCTGACATTAGGCAGTCCAACTGTCTATTGTATGTAAATGAACCCTACAATTATTACCAGATATTAGGAAAACAAGGATTAACCAAGTAACTTCTATTATTCCAACTATAGAATGATAAGAACAGTAGAATAATATGGCTATCTGATGTAAATATCAGAGACAACTGTTTTGCAGGCTAAAACACAGTCACTTAACATTAAGTGCAAGTGAATCCAACACATAGGAAAGGTTGTTAATGAACAAGATGTCATAATATGCGAAAACCATATAACAACATGACTTCAGTAAATAATAAAATAAACTATAATTTAGGAATCGAGTTGTGATGAAAACACTTGTAGATCATGAAGCACATTAGCTGCAAGTCTCATAATCAGCTCAACAGTATTTTGCACTATAGACATAGCTGAACACTAAAATAATCATATTGACAAAAGGTTATATAAAAGAGTTCTGCAGGGCTAGTATAATACCTCCAAATAGTTTTAGCAAATAACCTGTGTCAAGCGTCAAATAATTCCATGAATACCAAAGAGACTATACTGTAGTCCAATTGCACTGCAAGGATAAAAATTTGTCAGAAAGCTCTTTTGCATGATCATAGATATAATGAAAATACCATAGATCCAAAAAGAGAAATATTTTTTTCAAGCAATACACATGCCAATTAGTCTATGCCGAATCGAAAATATAATCCGTTATAAAGATCTACCAGACCAACATGGAAAAGTTGATGACACCATTATGCCTTGCTGACAAAGACACATACCTTATCCCTCATTATATCCTCTTTGGTAAGAGTTGTAACAGCTGCATTTAGGTGAAAGATAAGAGATGTTATATATTAGTTATGAAAAAAATTAAGAAAGATAAAATAAAAATCAACAGTCAAATGAACCACTCTAAGTAGCCTTTATCCTCTCATCTGATTCACATAGCCCAAGTACATAAGACTTTTACACATGATCAACAAAATCTAAAGCACAAAACTCCTTAAAGTAGCTCTCTGGAACACTAAATGTGCATGTCTTAAGATCTAGAAGAGTATCACTTTAATATGTAGTTAAAACATTATGCCTAAGAAGAAATTGACTAACCAGGTGTACACTCTATTTTGAAAACAACGTAAGTAGCGCAGATGTAAAAATAGAAAAACTAAGGATGAAGAAAGTAGTAAGGTAAATACTGAGTAAAACTGAATTGATCACGTTGGTAAATGAGTTTGAACTGAATATGAGCATAAAAAAATGTAATTGCTTATGACTGGAAAGAATATTACACAACTACTTCTGGAAACAAAAAATCACATTTAGTAGTTAGTACTACTATCACATTCTCATTTAAGACTATATTAAATATAACTGAATGTTAAATTAGCAAAAAAAAATTTAAGCATTTTATAGAACATATGGAAGCCTTAACCTTTCTCAAGCTACAAGCTCAACTTGAACTTTGCATTCTTCAAATAATCTAAATCAACATTCCTTATCTACCTTAATAGCTTCAACTCTTGAATTTCACAATTGCCAAAATAATACTGCCACAATAGGAGAAAGTACAAAGTGTTTGCTACAAATTCTTCTAATATTGACCAAGCATTTGAATCTGTAAACATTGAAGTTATGCCAACAGAAAGGATAGCAATAGATGTTAAACTAAGTAGAAAAAGAGCAAACAGAAATAATCAGAAGCACAAGTTGCTCAATGTCCCTTAGCTCATTTGCAAAAGTGGAAGTGTCATATTTAGGAGACTCTTCTCCACATGATTTCAGAAAAGAAGTGGCACAGGAACACACAGTGAAGAGTGGAAATGACTGCAACAGAAAACATGTGCTTAGTTCAATTCCTTTGCCTGATTTGCTAGTAAAAGCACCCTTTTGGAGTGTCATATATGCTACTATGCTATACTTTTCGAGGCAACAGAGAAGGACTTATTTAACTGCAAGACACAACAGAAAACAATACAAGTAGCCGTGGAAATTTGTGGTAAAAATATAACTATAAAACAAGAAACGAGTGGTCGATAAAAAGGAGGTTTATTTTAACAGGAAAAAATGAATTCAGAAAGGTAGAATCTAATCAACAAACAAAAACAACAGTGAAAGATCTAATTTTTTATAAACAGGATCACTTAGTTTCTATCAAATATATATGATGTCAATTATTAGCACATTCATAATAGTTGCAAGAAAATGATGAAGAGGTTAAAGAAGATCTGGAAATTGTCCAGCCAATTGTATAATTTTGAGGAGTAAAACTCATCAGATTTTATAGCATCTCTTTGACATACCTTCAATACAAATCAAGCAATCAACTACTCAATTCCGAACTGATTGGATCAGTAATTATTTCAATCTAATAGTGAGTTCATATAAATAGCTCTTTGAATCTAATTATCCCAAGCGCAGAGGAAATGTAATCTTTTAACACGCTTCTAGGTTAACATCCTACCGATTGTACTATAGACAATTCCCAGCAAAGTGCATCTCTAAGGTCATCTTAAGTTGATTTTTTAGTGTCAATAAATCGAAAAGCTAGTTTTATTTAACCACCAAGTTGATAGTTTATAGAGGCAAAAATTAATTATAAAAAAATATGCCAAAACAGTCTATGCATTATGGAAATAGCAAAAGAATCCGTCTCAAATACACACAGGCCGTCAGCATCTGAGAAATATGTCAAAGCCCCAAATACCCCAGTTATCGCCAAATAAACCGACAGAAAACAATTGAAACAACCTCAACGCACAACTGAGAAAACAAGAAGCGCATAAGCTAATAATTGGAAAATTAATTGACAGAGAACAAAGATAACAAATGAAGAGGTCAGAGATCGAACAAAGAAACAAAGGTATTTGATGATATATACGACCAGCAAAAAACATAGTAGAAGCGAGAAGAAAAACATAGCAAACAGTTAGTAATTGAAGCGGTCACCTCGTCCTTGCTAACTCAACTGATAAGTTTGGTTGTTCAAGTATTTTTTCAAACACATAAACAATAGAGAAGACAAAAATATGCATAAGAAATTAGGGTAATTCATTGAAGAATTTTCTCAAACACCTATAGAACTTCAATAGAAATGGTATTCGTTCATGAATTTTCTCAAATATTCCTCAAGACAAATATAGACAAACATGAATCAAGAGATACAGATAAAGACGAATCAAGAGATGGTAGAAGGGATACCCACCAGAAAATACGATTGACGGAAGAAAACACATTGCAGTACAAACTTGAGAGCAAAGAGAGAGAGAGAGAGAACAGATGTTCTGGAACGTTACTTTTCTGGAGATGCCGTTAGTTCTCTACGTTCGGTCGAGATTTTTAGCTGAGAAACCAGAGGTGCTGCCACATGTTAAAACTGGAACTACACGTGTTAAGCTGAGCGATCGACTGAATAGCTTTGAAATGACAGACATATCCTCAGATCAATTTTTATTTCTATGAAAGCACTCATGTTGACCGAGACGTGCCTGCTATTCCCTCTTATTGTAAGTAGTAATACCTATGAGTTCCAGGTTCGATATTTTGAGCCCAATGACACCAAACTATCATTAATAATTATGTGTTTTGGTTATAATTTAAATTCATATTTTTAATAACTTAATTGTATAAATTATATATATATATATATACCTATAGGTCCGGGCTCGATATTTTGAGGCCCAATGGCACCAAATTATCATTAATAATTATGTGTCTTTTTATAGTTTAAATTCATATTTTTAATAACTTAATTGTACAAATTACTAATTATGTGTGTTGATACAATTATTAACTTAATGGTACAAAGTTTGCATTTTCAACAACCAGTATAAGATACTTAAACAAAAGGAATTCTAAGCTAAAATACTACACATTACTACGCTACAAGGCTCTAAATTTTACTACGCTAAAAGGGTTTACGTTTTACTACGCTAAAAAGGTCTAGATTTTACTATGCTAAAAAATAATCTAAACTAAACATAAACAACAAATAAATTTAATTGCAAATAAAACACAAAACGGCATGAAAATACATATATATAAATTAGGATATTAACAGACAAATTTATTTTACAAATTTATATTTTTTTAGAAAACACTAATATTAAATTCGGATAAATTTAGCATGCTAGTTTCGAAAAAAAAACACAAACCGAAATAGAACACATACAAATCAAATAATATGCATTATTATAAATGTTTCAACTTAAAATAAATCGAAATACCTCGATTTAGAATTTTCGGAAAGCAAAAAGATTGAAATTTTGACTCCAGAAGTGTGAATCAATAATAACACGAAGCTCTACTCGAATGTGGGACCTACGTTCTTCAAGTTTTATGTGTCGGGGGGGCCCAATTTTTTTTTTAAATGGAGGACAATAGCGGGTATGGAGTGGGGGACCAAGAAGAGAAGAGAGATTAAAAAAATGGAGGAAGAAACGATGAAGAAGATGGAAGGAATTTTAAAAACTTATGTATAGCGCCAGGTATTGTGACGCTATACTTGCCGTGTCAGCTTTTACAGTATAGCGCCACAATACCTGGAGCTATACATTAACGGTGCCGTAATGTATAGCGCCAGGTATTGTGACGCTATACATAAAAATGTAACTTTTTTTTTATCACCTATTTATGTACTTTGAATCCAAAAGAACCACATTTTGATTCCGGACTAGAATCCTACCATTCTACTCTATTCAGGCACGTCTGATTCCAATACTAAATAATTGATCTTTTATGACAAATCAATGGTCCTCTATGTAAATGATATTTTAAGAACAGCTTGTCGTGATATCAGTGGAATGCTAGTTGCCTTATCATTTTAAAAAGGACAAATTACTTATCCCGACAAATGCAAGTGTAGCAAAAATATCTAAGTTGCAAGGCAGTTCAAATTCAATTACCAAAAGAAAAAAACTAAAAGCTCGACAAGCAAAAAGGGTCGTTGTTTCAAGAGCAAAGGGCTTTCACCTTATCATACCACTTAAATATACATTTTATATACAAATTTTATACAGTATGTCTTTTGTATATTTTGTATTCGATTTATATATAGTAAAAATAATTTTCATACAATTAATTGTATATTATACAATTTATCTACAATTTTCATACATTATTTCTACCCAGTTATATACAACTACAATATCATACCACTTAAATTTTTATACAAATTTTATACAATATATCTTTTGTATATTTTATATCTGATTTATACATAGTAAAAATAAATTTCATATAACTAATTATATATATCATACAACTAATTATATATTATACAATTTATCTACAACTTTCATATATTATTTCTACCCAGTTATATACAACTACAATATCATACAACTTAAATACAATTTTTATACAATATTGTTCAACTTTCATACAATATTTAAATAAAAAAATATATATAAACAACAAAATACAATTTTTCTACAACGTTACTACAATTTCATATCTTTTTCTTCTTCTTCTTCACCAAAACACCCACAAAATTGAGATATAAACTCCAAATAATATTCTCAATTGTTTGCAACAACACCCAATCCAAATAAATAATGGTTTTTGAAAACCCAAATTCGAATTCAAAACTTCAAAGCTTTTTAATGGTCGTAAATGTTGGAATTGCTGCTCTCTTACTGTAATTAGGGCTGATCTTCGAAAGTGTTTTCTTCTTCATTGAAAGTTAAGCAAGCAATAGGCGTTAATGGAGGTGTGTGGTAGAGTATTTAGAGCTTGAATCTATAAAAATGGAGAGGAATTTTTGAAGAAGAGTGAAAACAAGCGTTAATGGAGGGAGATACTGAAGATACGTGGGGGGAAGGGAGAATTGGAGAGAGAAACGTGGGGGAGTGGGATATAGACGCGGGGGGGGGGGGGGTTGGAGAGAGAAACATGGGGGAGTAGGATATAGACGTTAGAGTGATTTTAGGATTTAATTATTATAATTAAATGCCTAAAAATGTACATAATTGGTAATTTTGTATATATTATGTAATTAGATTAAAATTTGAGTAGGGAGGGTAATAAAGTTTGAAATGGTGTATAGGAATATAAAAATCCCTTTTAAAAATATTTGAAAATGGAGGAATTTTCAAATTCTGTTGATCACATTTTGATGTGCGAATTGTGACAACTTATCTCCTCTTTGTTGACAAATCGGGCATGGTCGAAATAAAACCTATTCCTTCTATTTTAAGTAAGTGCATGTCCATAAAAAAAGTTAGTGCATGTCGATTTTCTTTTTTAACTATGAAAAATTTGTACTCTATGAACTTCTATTAAAAAATGAAAGTTTTCTACCTACATTTACGAATACAATTATACGTGAGAATACTTTACTCGGTCATGTAGTAATTTTTTTCTCTATTTTGAATAAGTTTGTATGTGGCCATATGCACTTTTCTTAAGTAATGCTACTACTAAGCGATCCAAATATTTGTTGTGTATATTCTTATTTTTTGCATAAATCAAGCCGTATCGAATTTTTCTTTAAAGGGTCGTTAGAGAATTTGAATGAAGATTGCTAAAATATTGTTGGTATTATTCCTTGGTAATCGTACTTTAATAATTTAAAAATAGCCAATTCAAGTGAATGGGCGCCCATTAACATCAGATGTCTGTATACGAGCCGCATTTCGAAGTAACATATGTTAATTCCCTTATTTAACACATGTTATTTTCACTGGTTTCAAGGAATTTTGAACTTCATCAGTATTTGGTCATCTTTTTGTAGAGATATAAACTATATGGAGGTACATACATGTATAAAGAGTTGCACTAAGTCTACTTTTATAGTTCATGAATATATAAAACTTAATCTAGTTAGTACAGTTTTATTTAAATAAAACTCATAGATTAGATTAATTTCTCAATCACATTTTGCTTGAAAGAGACATCCCAATTATTTGTAAGGATTAAAATTTCTCTCTCTAGAATGAAATTTCCTCTCAGCAAACGCTGAACATGGGCAGAAAATCGAAGACTGGAGCGAGAGGGCAAAGCACACAAGGGGCAAATCCAAGCCAAAATCAAGGAGAAAAAGATGTTCCACGAACAGAAGATTCGAAGAAAGTGAGGAATTTGAATGCAATTCATGGAATTGTACCACTAGATATGGCTCAAGTATCGGCAACTACAACGCCAATGAGGACACTAGTGAGGAAACATGACGAAATTGCGGAGGGGCGAAGTGATGCAAGCAGACTCTCATGGGCTGATATGGCAGAGGAGGAAGATGATGCACTCACTGCAAAGGGTAAGACTCAAACCCTAGAAGCTAGACCCTCGTTGAGTAAAATTGTAAGCAATATTCCTGTGAATGAAGAAGAGGACTTGACACGAGAAATACCTCTAAACATCAATGTGAAAATAACTTTGGATGATATTCATGAGGAAGTGGAATACTGGAAAACAGGGGTTGTGTGTTATGTATTGGGATCAAATCCACCTCAAACAGTCATTGAGGGATATTTTAAAAGAATTTGGGGAGGATTGAGAATTGATAAGGTTGCACAAGTACATAGAGGAGTATTTATGGTTAGATTTCACATAATTGAAAGTCACACTAAAGTAGTAGAGGATGGAATTCAGATATTTGACAGAAAGCCTGTTATAGTCAAACCATGACAACCAGAAATAGAATTGAAGAAAGATGTTATGGATAGTATACCAGTGTGGATCAGACTTCCGGGATTGAATGTGAAGTACTGGGGAAAACAAGCCTTAGAAAAAATTACAGGGTTGGTTAGCAATCCCCTGAAAACTGACAAAGCCACCACAATGAAGGAACGCATGACATTTGCTAGAGTATTGGTGGAAGTACCCCTCAATAAGGTATTTCTAACTACAATTATGTTTGAAAATGAGCATGGGAAAATTGTGGAGCAGGAGGTTGAATTTGAGTAGAAGCCAACCTTATGTGTCAAATGTAAAAACTTTGGGCACGAACTAAAAATATGCAGGAAGTACATAAGAGAAGAGACAAGTAACAAGGCATCAACAAGACAAGAAGGAATGGAAACTAGGATAGAAAAGCCAAGCACAAGAGATCACAAAGAAAGTAGTACATAGATGAAAAAGAAGGAAACTGAGAAAGAGATATGCAAGCAAAGGGAAGGGAAACAATTGATGGTGATGCCAAGCAAAGAGAATTTCTATCACAGCAAAGGCAATGCAAGAAGAGGGATTGTCGTTAGAGAGCCACAAATCAATACAGGGAACTCTTTTGCTGCCTTAGTAGTTCAGAAAAGCAAAGAAGATGGCATAGTTGCACCCCCTAACCCTGGAGGAGGTGAAGCTGAAGGAGGACCAGGACATGGAAAGGGTGGGGGAAACCCTAAACCTAATCGACAGGATCAGATTTTAGAACACCAGCGGTCTATACAAGCCAGATAAACAGAGAGAAATAAATCTGTTTATTCATAATCTAAGGGTTGACTTGTTAGGAAGTCTGGAAACAAAGATTAAGAGAGCTGAGGCCTAGAAAGCATCTCTTAATCTTTGCCAAGGATGGTCGTTTACTACAAATTTAGGTAAGCACCCAGGAAGGAAGATATGACTTTTGTGGAAACCTTGATGTATGAGGTAAATATAAGGGAGGTGGCAGAACAACTAATTCACAGTAAGGTCAAACATCGAGGGGAAGGATTCACCTTTAATATTACCTTAGTATATGGCTTCAATGACCAAGCAACAAGAAGAAATCTGTGGGAAGAATTAAAACAGCTAGCTTCTCAGATAAATGGCCCTTGGGCTGTTATGGGAGATTTCAATTGTGTCCTTAACAGGGAGGAAAAAATAAGAAGTAAAGTAATAATGGGGAAAACAAGAGATTTTCGATAGTGTATTGAAGTATGTGGTCTGAAAGATCTTAGATCTTCAGGAGCATTCTTCACATGGAACAATAAACAAAGTGGAGATAGTAGAGTCTACAACAAAATAGATCGAGTACTGATAAATGATGAATGGATGACAGACTTGCCAGCATCATAAGTTCACTTCATGAGTGAAGGAATCTATGATCATTGCTTGGCTGTATTAAATTGGGAAGGGGGAACACAGGACACAAAAAGCAATTCAGATACTTTAATATGTGGAGCCTCTTACCAGAATTCAAAACAAGAGTGCAATAAGTTTGGAAGACTGAGTTGAAAGGCACCAAAATGTATAAACTTATGGGGAAGATGAATAGAACAAAAAATGTTTTGCAAAGATTAAATAAAGAAAGGTTCCTTGATGTTGAAGGGAAAACAGAAATACCAATGGCAAGATTGATAGAGTATCAAGAGAGATCCAGAAGGATCTAAGAAATGCTGATTTAATAAATAAGAAAGTTAGCTTGTTGCAAGAAAGCATTAAATGGAAGGTTGCTAAGGAGCAGTTTTTGAGACAAAAGAGTAAAATACAGTGGCTCAAGCAAGGGGACCAAAACACAAGGTATTTCCATTGTGATAAAAGCTAGAAAAAATGCCAATAGAATCTTCTCCATTAAGGACTCATCAGGGCAGGTTCATACTGATATGGAAGGGATTGCTAATTCCTTTATAAAATTTTATAGTGGACTACCGGGGGAATCTAAAAATGGGAGAAAATATGTATGCAATAATCTTGTTCGAAGAGGTCCTATAGTACAACAAGAACAGGAAGAGAGGCTGGAAACACAATTCCCTGAAACAGAAGTAAAGAGGCACTATGGCCAATAGCAGGAGACAAGTCCCAGGGCCTGATGGCTATGTGAGCTAGTTTTTTAAAGACTGTTGGTCAGTGGTGAAACAAGACTTAGTAGAGGGTGTGTTTGAGTTCTTTGAAACACAAAAAATGCTTAAGATCATAAACAACAATGATAACTCTAGTTACAAAGAGTAATCATGCAGAATAGGTGGGTGATTATAGGCCTATCACTTGCTGTAATACAGTTTACAAAGTGATATCCAAAATTTTATGCAATAGGTTAAAAGGAGTATTACCTACAATAATTGCTGAGAACCAGAGTGTCTTTGTGGAAGGAAGAAACATAGTACAAAATATTCTCATTTGTCAAGCCCCGGTACAACTGTACAACAGGAAGAAGACTACGAGAAGCTGTCTTATTAAGATAGACTTAAAGAAAGCATACGATTATGTGGAATGGGGCTTTGTGGAAGAGATACTACATGCATTAAACTTTCTACCTAGATTTATCAAATAAATTATGGTATGTATATCCACAACACAATACTCAATTGCATTGAATGAGGGAATCTATGGCTGTATTAAGGGGAGGAGGGGACTGCGTTAAGGAGACCCTATATCACCTCTAATCTTTGTGATATGTATGTAATATTTTACGAGGATCATGCAATGAGTATCCACTCTTGAAGGCTTTGTTTTTCACACTAAGTGCAAGAGTCTGAAGTTAAACCACTTATGCTTCGCGGATGATGTCCTAATGTTCTGTAAAAGTGACTACCAAGCTGTGCTACTCATGATAAGAGGATTACAAGCTTTCTCTAATGCTTCAGGACTAAGCACAAATGCTGTAAAATCAAACATATACAGTGCAAACATGGAGGGCCAATGCCTAGAAAAGACTTGTGAGATAATAAGATATAAGCAAGGAAAATTATCTTTCAAATACTTAGGGGTCCCTATATCATCAAAAAAACTGTCAGCAAGGGATTGTGAACTGTTGGTGGACAAATTAAGCACAAGAGTAAACTCATGGGGATCAAAACATCTATCATAAAACTCATGGGGATCAAAACATCTATCATACACAGGTAGAGTACAATTGATTAACTCTGTATTGATAAACATACATTCATACTAGGCAACAATTTTCATCTCCCAAAGAAAGTACTAAAGGACATGTTATATCTCGCGTTTTTGTACGTTAAAAGTTTTGTCTTCAGTTAATTGACATAGACTCGGGGATGAGATTATTTTGAGGTTAGCGTATTTACGCTATTTATAACAAGCGAGAAATAAGTGTCATGAAGGATAAAGGGTACACGAATTAAAGAAAACGAGTTTCGTTGAAAGTGGCCAATTTGGGATAAAATACGGGTTGAGCGATAATACCCGATAATTATAAATAGTACTATGAAATGTACCATATGACCATGGTAGTGTAATATATAAAGTATATTAAAAATAAATAAAATTTTAAGTAATTTGAGATAATTTTTAAATTATGCGAGTAATTGATTAATTACCGGGTAACAAGACATTACCCAGTTAACTAATAAGTGAAAAATTTTAATAAATTAATTTATCCCCAAAAACGTGGCACAAGGCCACAAGACTAATAATGACTCTTAGTCATTCAAAGCCTAGGTGGCTAACTAGGAACATTTGGAATTAATGGGTAAAAAACTTACAATCTGATCCATTTTCATTTTCATTAGATAAAGAACCAAAATCCTTTCTTAAGTTTGAATCCTTCAAGAGCAAAAGCTCAATTTATTCAATGTACTGAAGCTTGAAAATTTCGTTCAAAGCATTTCAACAAGCTAAAACTTGATTCGTTCAAATAATTCAAGGAACATAAGTGTAATTCCATCAAAAATTTGCGGTTCTAAAATAGTACGGTGCAATCTTTGCCAAGAATATTATACGGAGTTTTCCCTACCCCAGGTATGTTAAGGCTAATTCTTCCTTCTGTTGGCATGATCCAAGTAACGATACGTAAATGTCATGTTATTTCATAAATGGTTCTACTCTTAGTAGTTAAGGATGTCTATGTTATTCATTCTCGTAAAGTGATATTCAAGCATGTCTAAATATGTATCTAGATAGATTCAATTAACATAAGTGATCCTTTATATTCTTCTGTTTATTTGATCTGTATCCTAAAGTTAATTGGATTACAAATAGTGGCAGATAATTAAAATAAGAACTAAAATACACTAAGATGCATATGGCTATAAAAAGAAGGACTATTGCGTTAATGAGTTCTCTGGAAACAAAAGCTCAAAATTATATTCTTCAAGCGAGACGGAGAACAATGTAAGAAGAAACTTATCACAAATAGAAAAAGAAAGAATTAAGCTTCAGAAAAGCAAATACGCATAGACTACATATAAGAAGTAGAACTTCTCTGGATTTCGGATGAGTATATGTCAAAATGCTATATTAATTGATGGTTGTAAATTCTTACTTGCATATCTTGTATCTGACCGATCATTAATTTTTCTTGTGAATTATACGAAAGTTGCACTTTTCGATCAGGAATCATATTGAGATAACCTACTCAAAAATAAAAGGATGTCAGGCCAATTCAATAAATGGATAGCATAATAATGTTTAGTTTGAAAATTTTATTTTAGGAGGTATTTGATAAAGATGTTAATATTGAAAATATTGTGATACATCCATATTCATTTACCACCGTGCTACGGTCGGTCGGGTAGTTACGTATCATTATTTACCATTAGTTAGGCAGTAATGCATATTCATTTATCACCGAGCTACGGTCGGTCGGGCAGTTACCACCGAATGGGCACTTATGTATTATTATTTACCACCGGTTGGGCAGTGCATTTACTACCGAGTTACGGCCGGTCGGACAGTTACCACTGATCAGTTGGGTAGTTAACGTCACGAAGATGAGGTAACTAGAACTATTATATTGTAGTTTTATTTATATATACGAGAAGGGTTTTATTCTATTTTTACGACCCTCAGCGGCAAGTTAGAAGTTATAAGTTGACTCGTATCTCTCCCCGAGATAGTAACTTATTATTATTACGTTTTATTTCTGCCTTAGATAGTACTGACGTCCCTTTTCCTGGGGCGCTGTGTTTCATGCCACGTAGGTATAGATAGGCAAGGTGAGGACCATCCACTGTAGGCTGCCTCCAGATATCAGCTTTTGTTTGGTGAGCTCCACATCTTCCTGGAGTATTGCCGAGTAACGTTCTATATATGTTATTTTATGAAGTATTGGGGACCCTATCTCGACTTATATATTATGATCATGTTTTCTTACAGGTTTTGTAGACAGTGTCCTGTGTATAACTTTAAGTATGACATGTCAACGGCCTTGTCGACCCCTATGTATCTATATATAAATCTTTTTGAATTAGATATGTGAATTAAGTTCTAATATATATATATATATATATATATATATATATATATATATATATATATATATATATATATATATATAACTGTGGCCTATCATGGCCGTGACGAGTCTTATAGAAAAAAAAAGATAAGGTACGTGGCACTCGGTTGAGTAGGCACCGGGTGCTCGTCGTGGCCCTCTAATTTGGGTCGTGATAGGACATTATCACAATCTTTAGAAATTATTTGTGGGATGGGAAAGGATTATCAAATAAGGCACCCTTGATAGCATGTGATCTAGTATGCAGACCAAAAAGGGAAGGGGGTCTGGGAATAAGGGAGTGCAATATTTGGAATGAAGCAGCAGTGGTAGAATATGTATGGCACATTGCAAGCAAAGAAGACATGTTATGGGTTAAATGGGTGAACCATATATATTTGAAAGCGAAAACCTGGTGGAACTACATCCCCCCACAGGATTGCTATTGGTACTGGAGGAAAATATATTCCATACGAGATTGGTAGAAGACCAAGACTAGAAAGCAAAAACTGGAACCATGGTCTTGGCGCAGATGGGTGTAGAACAAAATGAACAATCCAAAGCATAGCTTTATCTGTTGGCTTGCAATGCGAAGAAGACTCTTGACAAAAAATAGAACACTAAGAATGGGGATTATGCAAGACAATGAGTGTATCCTATGTGATGGTCACACAGAATCGATTGATCATATATTTTTCGAATGCGCATTCTCTAAGATACGCTTAGAAGAAGTCCTCAAATGGTTTGGGATGAACATAAGAAACACAAAGGTGGCAGGTTTATGGCGAATGATGCCTAGAGCAACAAAGAAAAAATAGGACGATTATTTACACAAGCAGCTTTGGCAGCAATCATATAACACATTTGGAGAGCCAGAAATGAAGTAGTTTGGTTGCAGAAAATATCAAGACCTCAAAAGATACTAGAACAAATACAATATATATGTAAATACAGATGCCTGGAAGTTATACGAAAAAAGAAGAAACAGAAGGAAACTAAATGGGTAGAGAATTAATACAAGTAGCCGTTGAATAGAATAGTATCAAAATGTAAAGCCAGTTAATAGTGTAAGGAGGATAGAGATATAGGAAGAGAAGGGAGGGACACGATGATACGATAGACTGTATAT
Source organism: Nicotiana sylvestris (assembly GCF_000393655.2). Taxonomy (NCBI): domain Eukaryota; kingdom Viridiplantae; phylum Streptophyta; class Magnoliopsida; order Solanales; family Solanaceae; genus Nicotiana; species Nicotiana sylvestris. Next base: position 26,848,839 of record NC_091063.1, on the reverse strand, counting down.
GTTTTGGTTCTGGATGATTGAATAATAAGTTTTTATTTCCACCAAAAAAGAACTCATAAATTATTATTTATTCCCTTTATTCCAAATTAACTACCCAAAACAAGACTTAGGTGTCAGTTTACGTTTTCCTTAGCTCTACTCATCTGTTAGATCGAGTTCATCTGTCCAGACTAGTTTGTGCGCATCTCAATTATGCTATTAATATTTGTGAATTTCCACCAACATAGATATCCAGTAACTGTGCCACTAGGCTTAGGTGATGAAAAGAAATTATCTAATATTTTTTACTTCCACCAAAATTTAAACCTGAGACTTATGGTTCTCCTCCATTTCATTAATCACTTAAGTCACACCCTTGGATGGATAACGAACTAAAGATTATTGTACGAAAAAAATATAAATCTACTATTGGGGGATAAGTGATACTATATGGATGTGAAAGAGGTCTGATCTGAGCATAGCACTTCATGTAACAAAGCCAAATTAAAACAGACCATATATTAGCAAAAGCTTGTTACGGTCTTAACTCTTATGGACCACGACCACTAGATCCAACTTTCTTTTAAATTATCTTAAATTAGGTCCCCTTTTCGTAAAGGAAATCAATTCTCTACCCTACTCAATAAATTCTCGTTATTTTATTGTCAAAAATATGTTAGGACCTTCTTTTATTGAAAATAGTACTATGCAACTTTTTCAACTAGTTAGCTTTATTTTCATGATACTTGCCTTAATATTCAACTAAATTGACACTATATATTAAACACCTAAATTTCATACCTAGGACCGGAACTAAATAAAATTCGATGTTAGTCTCCTCTAAATATATAATTAGAACCATCACATACAGAAAAGGATGATAATCAAAACATTCCATGCAAGAAATATCACGTACAATAAAGAGAATGGCCCATTTGCCATGCCATTACACAATAGCTAGAATATTATTGGTTTGTGTCGGTAGTATTGGATCAGCGTTGACGAAGTTTCGATCTAAAGAGAAACAATAATTATAGCCGGTAGATATATGATTTATAGCCTCTTGACTAATTCTATTGGTTCATTTAATGTTCCCGCCACTTCCCCAACGGTTCAAACGCGTCGAATAAACCATGCATGCAGCTTTGCACATTGTTGACATTAATGTCTTCAGCTGACGAGTGACTAATAATACTATCCATATTTTGTCAACTTAGATCGAGTAACTAAGCCTATATATATTCAGAAACTCTGAGCGAGGAAGAGCACAAGTAATCTGATCTGAGAACCTTTGTGATCATATACAGCCATGGGTTCTTCTTCTCAAAAGTGGGTTATCGGGTTACTTCTTTTCTTGAGCATTTTCTTGGAATTGACTGCCATCACTTTAGGTGATGACAAGCTTGAAGAGTCGAGGTGGGGTAATGATAATGGTTGTGGATATGGAAGGAGAGGTTGTGGTGGATATGGTGGACGCGGTGGACGTGGGGGATGGGGAGGACGCGGTGGACGTGGTGGTCCAGGTTTTGGTGGTGGTAGAGGTGCAGGTGGAGGGTTTGGAGGCGGAGCTGGAGGCGGTGGTGGACTAGGTGGAGGAGGAGGGTTAGGGGGTGGCGGAGGAGCTGGTGGAGGTCTTGGCGGAGGAGCTGGAGGAGGTCTTGGCGGAGGAGCTGGAGGTGGACTAGGTGGAGGAGGAGGATTAGGGGGTGGTGGAGGTGGAGGAGTTGGTGGTGGAGCAGGTAGTGGAGGAGGGTTTGGAGCTGGCGGTGGTGTTGGTGGTGGTGCTGGCACTGGAGGCGGTGTTGGAGGAGGTGGTGGCTTCGGTGGTGGCGGAGGAGGAGGTGTTGGTGGAGGGTCAGGTCATGGTGGTGGATTTGGAGCCGGAGGAGGTGTAGGAGGTGGTGCAGGAGGAGGACTTGGTGGTGGTGCTGGTGGAGGTGGAGGCAGTGGTGGTGGTGGAGGTATAGGAGGTGGTTCTGGACATGGAGGAGGATTTGGAGCTGGAGGTGGTGTAGGTGGCGGCGTTGGAGGAGGAGCTGCAGGAGGAGGAGGTGGTGGCGGAGGAGGCGGTGGTGGTGGTGGAGGAGGCGGTCTAGGAGGAGGCTCAGGACATGGCGGTGGATTTGGAGCAGGTGGTGGCGTTGGAGGTGGGGCTGCTGGAGGAGTTGGAGGTGGAGGTGGATTTGGAGGTGGTGGTGGAGGTGGAGTAGGAGGAGGATCAGGCCATGGTGGTGGTTTTGGTGCGGGTGGAGGCGTAGGTGGTGGAGCAGGTGGAGGATTAGGAGGAGGAGCTGGTGGAGGTGGAGGATTAGGAGGTGGACATGGTGGAGGATTAGGAGGCGGACATGGTGGAGGATTTGGAATTGGAGTTGGAATTGGCATAGGAGTTGGTGTTGGTGCTGGAGCCGGAAAAGGTGTGGGTGTAGGAAGTGGATCTGGCAGTGGTGGTGGCGGCAATGGCCGATGATAAATCTCGTAGTTACACAACGGCAGTACCAAGATGTTGTTCTAGTCGTTAAAGTTGTTAAGATACAGCTATTAAACAAATTAATGAGTTTGTATTATTGGCTTTTGTATGCATTGTGTTTTGTGTTTTCTGTAATTTCCAATGTAACATCCTCATATTAAGAAAAGAAGCTAATTAAGAAGCTTATGCTACTTATTCCTTTGCGTCTAAGGAAGTAATCTCAAAGATCAACTTTATGACAGATTCTTCAGATGCTATACATAATAGACATTGGACCAAAAGATGATATATTATCTATATTATTATAAATGCATGTTGGATTACAAAAATAACCTTTTAATATTAAGCATAATAACTTATAATAAAAAGAGATAATCAGAATTCTAGACATTAGCCTTATAATCCTATTAGTTTTAGAACATAATACTACACATTAGGAATCCTACATGATTACCTTTAGGAATTCTATTAGTATAATTATTTTTGGGAATATATATTAGCCTTGTAATCCTATTACTTTTAGGATATATTTCTTAAAAAATTCCTATTACTAATTCCATTTGAAAATATATTATATTGTCAAAAATCATTTAAAAATATGAGAGTCTATATTATTATAAAAGCACGAATATAATACTGACAGACCAAAATAGCTCTAAAATATTAAACAGAAGAACTCATAGGGAAAGGACATAGTTATAGTAACTTATTTTTTTGAACTACAATAACTTCTATGTTAATTTTTTTAATATTTAAGATTTTAAAATTAATATATCTTGTCTATTAAATTCTTATTAAAATATGTAGAGAGGTTTAATAAAATCTATTTCATAAAAATCCTCCATATCGGTAATATTACCACTCTATAATATTCAATACCAAAAAAATAAAAGTAATGCTAAACGGACTGCATAAAGCGTTGAAATTGAGAAATAAATTCCACAACAATATATTATTAAATTATATTTAAGCTGCTTTCCTCAAATAATATTTTTTATTATTAATTTTTCGTGTAATATAGAAAAATATACCCAATTATTAAAGAACAACTAAGAAATTTTTTAAGAATATAACCGTGTGAGAAAAGAAAGAAAAAGGTTGGTAAGAGCCAATACCATTAATGATTTTGCAAACATAAAGATCTAAAAGTGAAATATCATTGATCTTTTTACTCTTTAAAAAAATTTATGGTGGAAAATTATAATCACGGTTAAATATTCAAATATGAGAGACTCTAAATCAACAGAAAATAAACTATATTTTATGTTAAAATCAAATAATAAAATCTTTCAATTAATTATTTGCAAGAGAATCCAATTAAATTATTTTTTAAATTCATCATATGAGTAAATTATTTTTCAAGTTAAAACAAATCTTAGGGTACATAAATTTATTCTATAAAAAGAGTGTTACAATTTTAAAAAAAAAAATAGATCACAAAGTAAAAAAGATTAATATAATATTAAAAAGGCCATACAAGTGTTTGAGGAGGCACAATCAAAGCTAAATCCTGAACAAGAATAAGCTTTCAAGACTATATTATCAATAATCGACTCTAATCTAGCAGGATTATCCTTTGTGGATACCTCCAACGGAATCAAAACAATATTCTTATGTCATGCATTACTTGCAAATGTCATATCAAGTGGCATGATATTGTTAACAATAAGAACAAGTGGTGTACTAGCAACGATTTAGTATGAGGACGTACAACTCAATTCAGATTTGATATGCCTCTTCAAGTAACTGAAATAACCATCACAAATATATCAAATCAGAGCAACAATGCTAAATTTATAAGGAAAGTAAAAATGATAATATGGGATGAAACACTTTTGGCTAAGCGTCAAACGATCGAAACAATCGCCTAGAGTTTTAGTGATATATTGGATATCGATGAACCGTTTGGTGAAAAAGTGATAGTTTGGGAAGTGATTTCTGTCAAGTACGATTAGTAGTTCCAAAATTGACCAAAGCAGAAACTGTAAAAGCTAGCTTGCCAAAATTATACTTATGACCTCAAATGAAAAATATTCAAATGACAAGAAATATAAAAGTAAGAACAAATGCAACATTCACTAACTTCTTGATTCGTGTCAGAAACAAAGAAGAACATCCAATAAAAGACTAGAACACTTGGCTATAACCCCAATGGTAATAGTAGTGCATTTAATAAGGAAAATGTAGATTTTCATCATTAGATTAGAACACAATTTGTGCAAATTACATGTTAGAATTTAAAGAGCTATCTTAGCTAGCAAAAATGAATATGTTGATTAAAAAAATAAAAGGTTGATTGCTAAGTTTTATGGTAAAAATAAAATATTTTTCAGTTTTGACTCATCAGAAAATGATGCCAACAATAACTACTAAGAAGAATAGTTAAATATTTTAATACCAAATGACCTTCTACCGTACATGTTTGTTGTCAAATTCATTATTTATTATATATGTTAGTGTTACCATATATATAATAGACTAAGTTAAAATTAATCTTCCATTGCATATAGGTTGATTTTGAAGAAAAATATGCCTGTCATGCTACTGAAAACTTAGATTCGTTGAATAGCTTATGTAATAGTACACATATGGTATATAGAAGTTTTAGCAATAACGTCATACGTGCAGAACTTATGATACTGGTCAATACGCTTCTAAGAATAAATTTATCTCCGAATTCAATTTTCGTCTTCCGAAACTAAAGAATATCCTTTTAAATTTGTGTGAAACTAAGTTTCAGCTTGTTTATATTTTGTAGTTATAATAAATAAAGCACAAGGACAAATATCCTAAATATTGAACTATATTTACCACAATATATTTTCTTACACAAATAACTATATATTGCGCTTTCAAGAGAGATATAAATATCAACAACAAGAGTTCTGGTTATGGCAGAGTAATCAAAGCATGAAAGAAATATATACAAAACAAACACCGTCTATAAAGAAGTATTCGGTAAGATATCATCGCATTAAACACCTTTAAACTACAATACATAATTATCTACTTAATATGACTAAAGATGATCATTTATATAAGTTCTGATAATATCCTTTTATTTTGAATTCACGTATTATGGCAATGTAGTAATATTTTTCGCCATTTAGATGATTGTTATAGTGATATATAAAATTTCTCTCATTAATTAAATTTATTATTCCTTCATATAAATAAATATTTAAGCCATCATGTGTCATTATTAACGTGCAACGCACATTTATAGATACTAGTTCTCATAAAGGACCGAAAATTATTTATCATGTGGTAGCTAGCCTTTACACAGATCAATTTGGAAACAAACTTGAACTCTAAACATACTAGAATTTCACTTTATTCTGATGTACTATTATCACTATTATGTCTTCTATATTAGTAATGTAAAACTGTAACATTACACTGAATAATGACATAATGAACAGCCAAATTGAAGTGTATAGTCTCAAAAGTTGCATATCCGCGAGCAAGTCTAAATTTTCCAGTACCACCAACCACGGCCACTTCTCTTACCCTCTCAAACTGAGGACTAGCGCCTTGTATTTCCAAAGTGGTGCCTTTATATTCTTCATTGGTGAAGATGATTGATATTAGCACATGCGAAATAGTTCCATCCAATGCAGAAGTAACATATATACCTTGAGCTCTAGCAATTTCAGCCGAGTTCTTGTCATAGGCTTCTGTTATAGGATCATCAGTAACGAACATAGAACCGAACTTAGTAAAACTCAGAGGACCATTTTGGTGATCTGTTATTTGAAGCACAGTAGCATTTGGTCCACCAGACCAATCTTGAAAGTAGAGTGTCATTCTTGTTTCTTTAAGTTGGTCTAGTTCAGCTTCTGAATTAATGAATATGGTTAGAAGTAAAATGAGGGATAACTTGAATGAATTCGATGCCATATCAATAAGATCAACAAAATAATTTATGTTATACTTGAATGTTGGGTTTTCAGTGCTTTAATTTGGTGCAATGCTGGGTATTTATGCAACTCTCGTTTCCATTCCTGGGGATGCAGGGGGCCGGAGTGGGTTGGGTTTAGGATTAAAAAACAAGAAGTTTTTAGTCTTTTCATCTCTTTTTCCAATTTTGAAAAGGACGTTGTGTGAGTAGATGAAAAGATCAAACAGAAACTTCTAAATTAAAGAATATGTTCCAACATCTCAATGATATAAAGTATAAACTAAGAAAGTAAAGACAGAGAATGGTATATTGGATAGATATGATTCGCATTTCTTTTCCGCAAAGTTTCTTGTTGTAAGCGATAGTACTGTGATGATCCAAAAGGTTATCACTTATTTTAAAATGAAATTTTCGTGTTCTGAGGCCTTGAAAACCTCATTTAGAGTCACCTTGATTTGCGTACGCAGACCGGGCGCGTAGCCGGAAAGCTTAAATATGAAATTTTATAAAAAATGATAAGTTTTGACTGTAAAATGAATAAATTTGACTTCGGTCAACATTTTGGGTAAACGGACACGGATCCTTGATTTGATGGTCCCAAAGGGTTCGTAGGAAAATATGGGACTTGGACGTATACCCGGAATCGAGTTCCGAGGTCCCGAGCCTGAGAAATGAATTTTTAAAGGAAATTATTTTCTGAAATATTTTAAGGAAATTTAAAATGAAGTTTGATTAGAAAGAGATGGTATCAGGCCCGTATTTTGGTTCCGGCGCCTGGTACAGATTTTATATATGGTTTAAATCATTTCTGTAAAGTTTGATTGAAAACGGACGTCGTTTGATTTGATTCAGACCTAAATTGTTAAATTTGATACTTGATGAAGTTTGAGAAAAAATTCTTGATTTTGAGGTTTGATTCATTGTTATTGAGGTTATTTTGGCGATTTGATTGCACAAATAAGTTCATATGATGTTGTTGAGTTAGTACGTGTGTTTGGTTAGGAGCCCCGAGGGCTCGAGTGTGTTTCAGATGTGTTTCGACAAGTTTTGAACTTAGAAAAAAGTTGCAGATTCAGAGAAGTTGCAGGTCTCTGAAGCCAGGTCTCGCGGTCCACGGTGGAAACTTCACGGCCGCGGTGGGGGCTCCGTGACCACGGTGGGATTTGTGCGGTCCGCGGTGAGCAAGGCCAACCCTCCACGGCCGCGCTCGATTTCTTGTGGTCCGCGATGGAGCTCCGCGGCCGCAGTCCTTTTTATGCGGTCCGCGGAGAGGGTCTGAGAAGTGTATAAATAGACGAGATTTTCAGTTATTTTCATTTTTCAAAACCCCAAAAACATAAGAGGCAATTTTTCAAACAACGTTTCTTCTCCAAATCAATTCTAAGTTATTTTTTACTAGTTTTCTTCAATCATTAACATCTTTTAATATGATTTCAACTTCAAATCAATTATTTTCATTCGGGAAATTGAGTGTTTTGAGTAGAACCTAGTTTTTTCAAAAAAATGGGGATTTGGACCTCGATTTGGGGTCCGATTTCAAAACAAATTACATATTTGAGCTCGTGGGGGAATGGGTAATCGGGGTTAGGTCTGAATTTCGGGTTTGGACCAAGCGGGCCCGGGGCCGATTTTTTGACTTTTTGGGAAATTCTTTATAAAACCTATTTTCATGAATTAGAATTGATTCATTTAGCATTTATTGATGTACTTAAGTAACTTGTGGCTAGATACGAGCGAATTGGCGGTGGAATCAAGGGGTAAAACTATAATTGAAACTTGAGTTGTGTTCGAGGCATCGAAGTAAGTGTTTGGTCTAACCTTAGCTTGAGGGATTAGGAGTTGTGTCCTATTTGCTATTTGCTTCTTGTCGAGTACGATGTATAGGCATGGTGACGAGTATCTATACATTGGTGTCAAGCATGACCATCAGTCTTATATTCTGATTTTCATGATTTCGTTGTATTATTCATACCTTGGTGAAGACTTCTAATTGTTGTATAAAGTTTGTGGGAAGAATTGTGACCTATGAATATTGAGGAGCGTTGGCTCAAGTTGTATAGCAAAATTGTGAAAGTATAAGTGACAATTGAACTTTTAGAGCATTGGCTCGAGTTGTGAAATGAATTGTGAATGTATAAGTGATAATCGAACCTCTAGAGCATTGGCTCGAGTTGTGAAGTGAATTGTGAAGTAAAAAAATTGAGAAAGAGATGAGATCATTATGTTGTCATCCTTGCCGGGTTATTGTTGATTTATTTGTTGTTCCCTTGCTGTGATTTAATTGTTTAATTGCTGTTCCCTTGCCGGGATTTAACTGTTGTTCCATTGCCGGGATCTCTATTACTATTTTGTTTATTCCCTTGCCCCTTTGCTTGTGATTGTTGTTTGGGTGAGGAAGAGTGTTAACGCACGAAGTGTGATGCCGTGCATTGTTTGTTATTGTGAGGAAAGAGTATGAAGCACGTAGGGTGATGCCGTACCGCACGACGTACCATTCCGTGCCAAATCTATTGATTATATAGTGAGAAAAGAGAGTAAAAGCACGAAGTTTGATGCCGTGCACATTTTGATTATATGATTGTTTTGGTGAGGACGAGAGTAAAAGCACGAAGGGTGATGCCGTGCAGTTGTTGATTTCTGCTTCCTTGTTGATATTCTAGTTATGTTGTTTCTTTCCTTACATGATTTCTTTCTATTTGAAACTAATATCTCCCCCACAGCATGTTTTCCCCTCCCACATTGACTGGTTATTTCTATATTTCTTTTCCGCTGTGTATATATATATATATAAACTGCACAGGTTTATTTAGTAGTCTGGTCCTAGCCTCGTCACTACTTCGCCGAGGTTAGGCTAGACACTTACCAGCACATGAGGTCGGTTGTGCTGATACTACACTCTACACTGTGTGCAGATCCAGGAACAACTTTCGGACAGTAGTTGGAGTGCTTCCTTCAGTCCACTCGGAGACCTTAGGTAGACCTGCAGGCATCCGCAGGCCCTGGCATCTTCCTCTATCTCTATTGCCTATTTCAGGAGACTAGATAGGTTCACCAAGCTCTTCATTTCTATTTTTAGCGGTGCATCTAATGAGGATCCCCAGGATTATCTAGACAGCTGCCACGAGGATCTTAGGAACATGGGTATTATTGAGACCAATGGGGTTGATTTTGCTACATTTCGCTTGTCTGGATCCGCCAAGACTTGGTAGAGGGATTATTGCTTCGCGAGACCAGCTGGATCGCCAGCCTTGACTTGGGAGCAGTTTACAGTGTTGTTTCTGGAGAAGTTTCTCCTCGTTACTCATAGAGAGGCCTATCAGAGGTAGTTTGAGCGCCTCCAGTAGGGTTCCATGATTGTTACCCAATATGAGACCAGGTTCATCGACTTAGCTTGCCATGCTCTCATCATACTCCCCACCGAGAGAGAGAGGTTGAGGAGGTTTATTGACGGTCTTATTCAGTCGATTTGTCTTCAGATGGCTAGAGAGGCTGGGAGTGAGATTCCTTTTCAGGAGGCGGCCAATGTGGCCCATAGAGTTGAGATGGTTCTATCATAGGGAGATGGTCATGGTTTAGATAAGAGGCCCTGTCATTCAGGCCGATTCGGTGATACCTCATCCGGAGGCCGAGATTCGTATGGTAGAGGCCATCCTCCTAGGCCCTTTCAGTCAGCGCTCCAGGTTTCTCACGGTACTTTAGGTGGTCGTGGTCCCCAGATGCAGTATCCCAATCAGCAGTCCTACAATGCACTACCTGCTCCTATCAGTGCACTGCGGCTTCAAAGTTTTCGGGGTGGTCATTCAGGCCGTCAGGGCCAACAGTCTCAGCAGCCGAGGGCTTGTTACACTTGTGGTGATACGGGTCACATTGATAGGTTTTGCCCTCAAGCACCGAGTAGCTCTCAGGATCAGGGTTCTCGTGCTATGATACAGGCGCCAGGTGTTCCACAACCCGCCCAGCCAGCTAGAGGTGGGGGTAGAGGTGCTAGAGGTGGAGGTAGAGGTACTAGAGGTGAAGCTTAGGCCGCCAGAAGTGGAGGCCAGCCAGCTGTAGGCCGTCCTAGAGATGTAGTTTAGGGTGGTGGGCCCCAGCCTCGATGTTATACCCTTCCAGCCAGGCCCAAGGCTGAGGCTTCAGATGTAGTCATTACAGGTACTATTCTAGTTTGTAATAGAGATGCTTCAGTGTTATTTGATCCAGTGTCTACCTACTCGTATGTGTCATCTTCTTTTGCACCGTATCTGTTCATGCCTAGTGATTTCTTGAGTATTCCTGTTTATGTGTCTACATCGACGGGTGATTCTATTGTGGTAGATCGAGTCCATCGTTCTTGTATTGTGGTGATTGGGGGTCTTGAGACTCGTGTGGATTTGTTGCTTCTAGACATGGTCGATTTTGATGTTATATTGGGGATGGACTGGTTATCACCTTACCATGCTATCTTGGAATGTCATGCCAAGACGGTGATCTTAGCCTTACCAGTTTGCCTCGCTTAGAGTGGAGAAGGACTCCTGGTCATTCTACCCGCAGCGTTATCTCGTATGTGAAGGCTCGACGTATGGTCGAAAAGAGGTGTTTGGCCTATTTGGCATATGTTCATGATTCTAGTGCTGAGGTTCCCTCTATTGATTTTGTGCCCGTTGTTCGTGAGTTTTCTGAGGTATTCCCTTCAGACTTGCCGGGTATGCCACCCGATAGGGATATTGATTTTTGCATTGATTTGGCTCCAGGCACTCAGCCCATTTGTTATCCCGTCGTATCGTATGGCCCCGCCTGAGTTGAAAGAGTTGAAGGAGCAATTGCAAGACTTGCTTGAGAAGGGTTTCATTAGGCCGAGTGTTTCGCCTTGGGGTGTGCCGGTGTTGTTTGTTAAGAAGAAGGACGGATCGATGAGAATGTGTATTGATTACCGGCAGTTGAACAAGGTTACAATCAAGAATAAGTATCCATTGCCAAGGATCGATGATTTGTTTGATCAGCTTCAGGCTGCCAAGGTGTTTTCAAAGATTGATTTGAGATCTGGCTACCATCAGTTGAGGATTAGAGCATCCGATGTCCCTAAGATAGCTTTCCGCACTCGGTACGGGCATTATGAGTTCCTGGTCATGTCATTTGGGTTGACCAATGCCCCAACAGCTTTTACGGATTTGATGAACCGAGTGTTCAGGCCTTATTTAGACTCGTTCGTGATAGTCTTCATTGATGATATTTTGATATATTCCCGCAGCCGGGAGGCAAACGAGCAGCATTTTAGAGTGGTTCTTTAGACCTTGAGGGATAGTCAGTTATATGCTAAATTCTCGAAGTGTGAGTTCTAGTTGAGTTCAGTTGCATTCCTGGGTCATGTTGTGTCAGCAGAGAGAATTCAGGTTGATCCGAAGAAGATTGAGGCAGTCAAGAACTAGCCTAGACAACATCAGCTATAGAGATTCGGAGTTTCTTAGGATTGGTAGGCTTCTACCGTCGGTTCATAGAGGGATTCTTATCTATCGCAGCCCCGAGACCAGGTTGACCCAGAAGGGTGCCCAGTTAAGATGGTCAGACGAGTGTGAGGCGACTTCTCAGAAGCTCAAGACAGCTCTGACTACAGCACCAGTATTGGTTTTGCCCACAGGTTCAGGGCCTTATACAGTTTACTGTGACACATCTCGTATTGGGCTTGGTGCAGTGTTGATGCAGGATGGCAGGGTCATTGCCTATGCTTCGTGGCAGTTGAAGATTCATGAGAAGAACTATCTAGTTCATGATTTAGAGTTGGCAGCCATAGTTCACGCATTGAAGATTTGGAGGCATTATTTGTATGGCGTGGCATGTGAGGTATTCACGGATCACAAGAGTCTTTAGTATTTGTCAAGCAAAAGGAGCTGAATTTAAGGCAGAGGAGGTGGTTGGAGTTGTTATGTCACGACCCGGATTTTCCACCCTCTGGAGTCGTGATGTCGCCTACTAATAAGAGCTAGTCAAGCCAACCCTTAACTATCTAATTTCTTACCAAATTATTTCCTTTTTAACAATTACAAGCAATAACATAAAAACAGCAAAACTTTAAATAATTAAGCGGAAGATAACCATGAAATATCTGAAGGCTACGTCTATTACAACTTTTAAAACCTCAAATACCCCAAAACTTGGTGTCACGGTGTCACAGACTGTCTAAGAGTTTTTACATACAAGATTTGAAGAAATGTAATACACTATTTCTGAACAAAGGAAATAAAACAAGAAATAGAGATAGAGGGAGATGCCAGGGCCTACGGACGCCTATAGGTCTACCTTGGGTCTTCGAGTGGACTGAAGGAAGCCCTCCAACTACTGTCCGAAAGCTGCTCTGAGATCTGTACACAGTGCAAAGTGTAGTATCAGCACAACCGACCCCATGTGCTGGTAAGTGCCTGGCCTAACCCCAGCGAGGTAGTAACGAGGCTAGGACCAGACTCCAGATAAACCTGTGCAGTTATATAACATATGGCAGAAAAGTAACAAGTAATAAACAATTAAAGCTGGGGAAGGGGAACATGCTCCGGGGGTAGCTGACAAAACAAAATAACAAGGAAGCTAACAATATAACTTCTAACAAAGATAAAGATAAGTAAAGACAACTTTCACTTTCAGTTTCCATCTTGTTGCAGGCGTGCAACCCGATCCCTTTCTCATATATTGTGGTAGACGTACTACCCGCTCCCATTTCATCATCTCTTTTGGTAGACGTACCACCCGCTCCCATTTCATAATATCTTGTGGTAGGCGTACCACCCGCTCCCATTTCATAATATCTTGTGGTAGGCGTACCACCCGCTCCCATTTCATCATATCTTGTGGTAGGCATACCACCCGCTCCCATTTCATTATCTTGTGGTAGGCGTACCACCGGCTCCCATTTCATTATCTTGTGGTAGGCGTACCACCCGCTCCCATTTCATTATCTTGTGGTAGGCGTACCATCCGCTCCCTTTTACAGTTCATCACACAATCACAAGAAATCCCGGCAAGGGAACATAAGTGATATAATAACTTCCCAGCAAGGGAACAACAATATCGAAATAGTCATCCCGACAAGGGAGAATCAGCTATAACCAATCTCACTTAGTTGGTACTCAGTTCAATTAATGGAAATGCTCAATCATAGAAGACCATTAATTAAAGCATACAAAGTGTCATTCAAGAACACAACAACTTTCAATTTAAGACCCATGGTCATGCTTGACACCAACGTATAGATACTCATCACCATGCCTATACGTCCTACTCAACAAGAAGCAAGTAGCAAGTATGACTCAACTCCTAATGGATGCATGCTATGGTTAGCCTTATTGGCTCATGTTCAGACTTGAGGGAAGATTCATGATTTATGCCTCGTATAGGTGCAGGCTTCGAGGGAAGTGATCCCTCTAGGTGCTTTATCGAGAGGGTATTCATATGTTATAAAATTCAGTAGAGTTGGTTGCATTCGGGGCCAAGTCAGAGCTGGGTGGCTCTCAATAGCGGTCCTAGTTAATTCAAGAGGTAAAGTGTGGTGCCTAATGATTTTGAGTCTATAAGTACGGTTAAGAGTCAAGCTTTTGAAGCAGCTTATGAAGAAAGGCACAGAATGTTCTATGATGTTTTGACTTGCGGTGTAGCATTTGAGAGACATGAAATGGTCATGGTATTTGAGACAACATGGTCTCGTGATTTAAGGTCACTCGGGGTGAGTTTGGTTGAAATAAGTTAGGTGTTAAAGGGAGATATTATTATTTCTAAGGCAATCAAGGATAAATTGGAAGGAAGTAGATTGATTAGCCATAGTTGAGTTGGTATACTGGTGTCAGTGATCGGTTCGTTCAGCGTGATCGAGTTATGCATGTGAGGCTTGTCGGCCGCAGTGATTGATGTTATTCTGAAGCATTCTTTTGTTAGGGCCTATTATGAGTAGGCGGATCCCAGAAAGTGTTATGGTGGCTTGGACAACTACTTAGAGATTGGCATATTCGACGATTATGAGGATTCGCCTGTATGCTGCTATAGTTCTCCTGAAGTGAGTTAAATGGAAAGTCTTATGTGATGAAGTATTAGCCTATCGGCGGTTCCAGAGTTGTGATGGAAATCGCGTCTATCGTATATTGGCACGTGAGGTGCAGTGAGTGGTATGGAATTTGAAGTAAGGACCAAGGTTGCAGTTTGGTCAATGACTGTGATGTCACGATCTCGGATGAGCAGTATATGAGTTTCAGTGTTTTGAGTAAGATGGGTATTGACGTCAGTATCACCTGAGGTCGGTGTTCTGTGAGAAAGGCTTTGCATCCTGGTTAGGGATTCTTGATCGCTTTTCAGCGTTAGTGCAGCCGGTGGTTTGGATGTGCAGACCCGTTAATTATTTCGGAAGATGGTGGGAGCTTGTCCCACAGGAATATTGTATAAGTGTGACATGTAGTCACTTGATTAATTAGAAATTTAAACCAAGTATGAGGATTTTGGTAATATCATCCATTTGAGAATTTATGCCTGGAGGGCACTCTGTTTATTGGGTTATGGACCTGTGAAAGATTATTGGCCTAGCTTGGCACGATCAGGATCGACTTGAGGTCGGTGGATAGATTTAAATGTGGAAGTGAGCCTTACGTCAGGCCAGTTGTGTTTATTTCAGCAATGCGCTCTTTATGGAAGGATAGTCGCAGTCTTATTTCGTGGTCAGTTAATTCATGTAAAGATATATTGCACCGTATGAGTTGTGAGACGGCTTGGTAAATTCCTTATGTGTTGAGGTTCCGCTCAGCGGTGATGTTATATGAGCAGGATGAGACTTAGATCATGTATCGCACCTCAGTTGTGCTTGAGTTTGTAGCCTATAGCGCTATATGTTTCCTTGGGAATGATATTATGCACCTTAGTGTGTTTATGACCAATATTCGGTATTTTGATGTGATGAGCTATTCAGCTCGACGTATATCTCCTTATGTGAGTTCTATATGTGGATCGGGTGGCACACCGCCATGGGTATATTGTTTGGATCGGGTTGCACGCCGCAACAGTGTGATGTTCAATTCAGTGCCCATATTTGCTTTTGTGTGTTCTGTTTCCCTGTTTTCTGAGGAAGTCTATGTTATTGTGCGAGTTGAGTTGTTCCTTCTAGAGTTCGCCTTCCTTTTGTATCGCGTTCGAATTGATAGCATACTGGCACATTGTGGCGTCTTGTGGGATTTTTGATTATGTCTGAGGTGGCTTATTGCCTGAGCAGTTCGTACTGGGTGAGACGAGGTTACTAGATTTGGGGTCAGTGCAAACTGATTATATGAAGTATATTATAGAGCAAAGATCATTCTTTGGTTTGGGACAAGGTAATGGAACTTGTCAGGAGTGTAGATCCAATGAATTGTTGATTCAGCAGTTGGTTGTGAATTTCGGCACATCTCTTCAGTCGTATCGGTGTTGAAAAAAAAAACTAGAGCAAGACCTGTGTAGATCATGAGATGCAATGGGAGCATCAGATTCGTGGAATTTCGACTATTATGTTTAAAGAATGTTATTGTGGTTCTATGAGTAAAGTGATGCAAAGTGTGAATTCAGCAAAGTTATGCAGTCATGTTTGGGTACAGCGTGTGGAGATTGATATGGTGGTCGTATGATGGAAACAGGCTTGGCAGGGAAATTCAGGATGTTGGAATTGGGCCTAATGGCTTATTTGCTTGAATAAATAAGTATATCTACAGAATTATCGAGCTAATGTGCTCAACGGAGTAGTGGTAGCATGGGAAGGTGCATGATGTGTTAAACAAGTGATTTCAGACTACTTCAGTATAGTTCTCAGCACGTTCGAGGACGAACGTATGTTTAAGTGGGGGAGATTGTAACGACCCGACCGGTCGTTTTGAGCTTCGGCACATCATTCAGCAGTTTGAGGCCATGAGCGGCTTCATCTCAGGTATATTGACTTGTGTGTATGGTCAGAATTAAAATTCAGGAAGTCTGAAGTCAAATCTAAATGGAAATTCTCATTTTGAAAGCTTAAAATTGAAGGAATGAACTAGGATTGGAATTTTGAGTAAACGATCTCAGAATTGGGATCCGAAGGTTCTAGCAGGTTCGTATGATGATTTCGGACTTGGGCGTATGCCTGGATCGGGTTTTGGATAACTCGGGAGTATTTTGGCGCCTATTGTGGAAGATAGCATTTTAGAAGAAATTACATCAGTTTGGTTTAAAATGCATTTCAGTGTTATTGATGTCCGTTTGGGATTCTGAGACTGGGAGTATCTCCGTATGGTGATTCTGGATTTGGGAGCGCGATCAGAAGTGAATTCGGAGGTCCGTAGGTCATTTTGGAGCCGTTCGGCTAAAGATGGAAAATTGAAGGTTTTTGAGAAAATTTGGCCGGAAGTGGAAATTTTGATATAGGATTCGAAATGCGAATTTTATGGTTTGGATAGCTTCGTTAGGTTATTTGGGACTTAGGAGTGTGTCCGGAATATCTTTGTGTTGAAATATATGAATTATGGGAAAAATTTGAAAATTTTTGATATTTAATATTGTTAAAGTTGACTTTGGTCAACATTTTTGGTAAACGGACCCGGGCCTGTGATTTTTCGGTCTCGAAAGGTCCATAGAAAAATATAGGAGTTGAACGTGTTTCCGGAATCGAATTCCGAGGTCCCAGGCCCGAGAAATGAATTTTTTCGTGAAATTGTTTTCTAAAAATGTTTAAGGAAAATGAAAATGAAATTTGATCAGAAAGTAATGGTATCGGGATCGTATTTTGGTTCCGACGCCCGGTACAGATCATATATGTTGGTTAAGCGCTTCCTGTAAAGTTTGGTTACAAACGGACGTAGTTTGACGGGTTTCGGCCTTAAATTGGAAAATTTGAAAGTTTATGAAATTTGAAAGAATTCTTGGATTTAAGGCTCAAATCATTGATTTTGATGTTATTTTGGCGATTTGATCGCTCGAGCAAGTTCGTGTGATGTTTTAGAGTCAGTGTTCATATTTGGTTTGGAGCCCCGAGGGCTCGGGAGTGTTTCGGAGGTGTCTCGGAGTGATTTCGGACTTAGGAAAAATTGAAGAAAATTCTGTTATGCCCAGAAAATTCTGTTATGCCCAGAAAATTTTAGGTGCGAGTAGTCCAGTTTGGAAGCTCATATCTTGTAATCTATAAGAAATCAGAAAAAGTGCAAAACACGAAAGTTGTAGCCCATACATTCTAGTTTTCGTAAAGTAAAAACCATTCGCAATTTGGATATCATCTCAGAAAGTTACGATGGATCGAAAAGGGATGCTGGAGCAATTTCGGCAGAATTTACGATGTACTTTAGAAGCTCATATCTCGGGATATATAAAGAGTTATATGGTGTACAACCTATCAAATTAAAGATCTTTGAGTCTAGTTTCTAAATATTCAAACCGTTTGTCATTTGGATATTTATACAAGACGTTATGGGTGTTTAAACAGAAGGTGTCCGACAAGGAACAATTTTAATAGGATGTACAACTTGTATAGCACAAGTGCAAGGTACAACTCGACGAAGCACAGGCAGATTCTTTTATACACGGATTTAGCTCACTTTTCTTCATTTCTTCAAAGTATGGACGATTTTTGGGGAGCTTCAAGAGGGGATTTTCATCATCAATGTGAAGGTAAGTTATCCCCACCTATTTTGAGTTAAGTACATCAATTATGTATGGATTTGAGCATGAAAATTGTAGAAAAATTGAGGATTTAGGCCTAGGGATTTGAAAATAAGATTTGGTGATTTGAGGGGTCAAATGAAACTCCGATTTTGGTAAATTTTATATGTACGGACTCGTGGCGAGACGAGGAATCCAGTGATGTGACTTTCGTAATTTTTCGAGAAGTGGGCCCGGGGCTCGGGTTTTGCAAATTTCGTGATTTTCGATATTTTTCGAGTCTTTTCGATTGGGTTATATTCCCTTAGCCTATTGTAATATATTCCTTGTGGTTTTGGCAAGATTCGACGTGCGAGAAGGTCGATTCGAAAGGAAAGGGCATCGCGGAGTAGACTTTTGGCCGTCTTGAGGTGAGCAATAGATGTAAATGCTGTTCTGAGGGTTTGAAACCCCGGACTTTCACATCGTAATGCTATATTGCGTGACACGCACTCCATGGCGAGTGCGGGGTCGGATACTATTGGGGATTGTGACTTGGTCCATCCCGTGTGATGTTTATACTATACTGGTGATTGATACACATACTTCATTGATATTACTGGGCTTGATGCCATGTTTGGGGCCTTGTGCCGATTTGTAAAATCCTTCGAGGATTGATATTACTGCTTAGCATGATTTGCATATCATTTAATTTCAGTCCAAGGTTTTAAATGCTGTTTTGCAAACTCAGCCATAATTCTAAGTGTTGAAAACTTAAATGATATTTTTAAATGTATTCCGGGCTGGGAACTTCTGTTTTGTAAATGCCCAAGGGGCTTATTATATTATTTTCTGGACTGATTATAAAGTGACTTGAAACAGTGGTAACAATGACACTGTGTGATATACTTGAAACAGTGGTAACAATGACACTGTGTGATATACTTGAAACAGTGGTAACAATGACACTGTGTGATATACTTGAAACAGTGGTAACAATGACACTGGATGATATACTTGAACAGTGGTAACAATGGCACTGTATGATATAAATTGGTCAGGTAACAATGGCTGACCGGTCAGGTAACAATGACTGACCAAGATATTGCGCTTGGGCTGTAGGAGCCCCTCCGGAGTCTGTACACACCCCCAGTGAGCGCCTCGACGATAAATAAATATGGATGGCTCGGGCTGCACGCTGTAGTAGGTACTGGAATGTACCATCATATGCATTGCATTGCATTCATGTATTTGTATTTATACTGGTGTTTAAATGCTCAGTTCCATATGTTGCTGTATATTCGGATTGTAGCTTACTTTGTGTATTTACTGGATTTTCTTATCTTCGGACTGTAGTTACTTTTATTACTCACTGGGTTGGAGTACTCACTTTACTCCCTGCACCTTGTGTGCAGATCCAGGGCAGTCTCAGGCTCAGTAGATCCAGTTGATCAGCAAATCCAGCCTCTGGGAGTATCGAGGTAGCTGCACGGCGTTCGCAGCCATTGATCTTCTCCCTCCTATCCTATCTCTTTATTTTCGCATTATCGGACTTTGGATATACCGTGTATTAGGATGATATTCTGTATTCTAGAGGCTCAGATTCGTGACACCGGGTCCTAGTGAGATTATATTGTATATTTTGTTAAAATCTTCAGTATTTTAATCTTGCTTAATTGATATTTCTTTCCGCTATTTTTGATAAATTGGGTTAAGTGTTGAATAATGGTTGGGCTTGCCTAGTAGTGTGCTGGGCGCCATCACGACCGGGATTTGGGTCGCGACAGGAAATCACTTCAAATATTCCTCAATGCAATGTATGCCCTAGCGGTAATGTATTACGTAAGAAGTTTTAAGTCTTCAAGTAGAGGATTATAGATCAACATTGAGGCGAATCAACAATGGTCAGATACAAATTACAAAGTATGACATAAGATTACGCATTCTTCTTGAGACGAACGGTAAAGGACTGAGATTTATACCTAAAGGATAGGCAACAAAGGTAACTGGGAGCTTGGTAAGCATGCCTCAGTAAAGATAGATTGAAGTAAAAATTATGGTATAGTATAACCCATGTAAATGCAGTAAAGTTATATGAATGGATAACCAGATCTATGAAATAAGATATGGCCATATTCGCAAGTTCTACAAAGTATCGAGCAAAGGACTTCAGTATACCTATAGAGGCCTAGAGAGGCATTATATTAAGCCTTGTATATCCAAAGTAAGGCCTAGAGATTGACTAAAAGATAAAAGGAAAAAGGAAAGATGAATCGTATAAGCACACTTACAAAGCTAGGGTCATACAGGCTGCATGACAGGAGGTAACAACAGTTGCAAGATTAGGAAGATTTCGACCACAGGTCATGATATGAGTAAAAAAGACTAAAGGAGGGAATACCCTAAACTTTGGATTTATTCACAGAGCAACTGCTTAAATGGCAAGAAGAGTATTAAGGTATTCACAATAGCTATAAGTTATGAAAATTATAAGTGCACCAGTCAACATTCGAGGACGAATGTTCCAAAGGGGGGAATAATATTATGCCCCGCAGTATTACAATGATATTATGCTCTGCAGTAATATATTAAAATGATGTTACGCTCTACAGTAATATATTACGATGATGTTACATCCTGCAGTAATATATTACGATGATGTTATGCCTTGTAGTATTATATTACAGTAATATCATTCTTCGAAGTATTAAGTTACGATAATGTTACACCCTGCAGTATTACATTACGGTGATGTTACACTTCGCAGTAATAAGTTACGACGATGTTGCACCCTGCAGTATTGTACGTTGAATTTGCCATAAGGTAATTGACATCAGTCCAAGGAAAAGATTATTTGGGGATTATAAGGATTATAAGTGATGAGTAAATTCGTGAAGGCAAGAGGGTAAGTAATATCGAAGAAAACAAATTTTGTCGAAGTTTGGCATTTTGGGGTAAAATATGGCCCGGGCTAAAATATCCGATATTTATAGACTAGTGTCATACAAGATACTACATGACCATGCTAGTAAGGTGTATAAGGTATGTGAAAAGTGAGTAATATTTTAAGTAAGTGGGAATAATTCTCAATTTTATGGGTAATTAATTAATTACCGGGTAATGGGACATTACCTAATTAATTGGGGATACATTTGGATAAGATTAATCCTTTCCCTCCCCTCCAAAAACGTGGCAGCAAGCCACTACACTAACCATATGACTATTAGTCTTGGTTAACTAGGTGGCAAGCTAATTTGTGGTATACAAGATATTTATATATGAAAGGGACTCCACCAACGTCCAAGAATGTAAAAGCGGAGTTTTGGGTTTTCTGCTTGGTAAAAGTTAATTCAAATTTTCTATTTCACTTTCCTTTGATATTTCTAGACTATTCTTGTTCAATAAACAAACATTTAACAAAGTACTATCATCAGTGTGCTCTTAAAACCCCATATTTTCTAGTTCAAGAATGCTTCATTAAGCAGAAACTTGATTCGTTCCAAGTAATTCAAAGAATTGAAGCTTGATTCATTCAAGGCTTCAAGAATAGAAACAAGAATTCAATCCGATTTTTGGGGTTCTAAATTCAATCTACGAAGGTTTCCAACAAAAATTGTTAGAATCGTAGCAACGTAAAATTATGCAGTTCCAAAAGAGTACGGTGCAATCTTCAAGAATATTACACGGAGTTTTTCCTACTCCAGGTATGTTGCTCTTCCTTCATTTTGACATAATCTCATCATTATACAAGTTTGATAACGAGGCATAAAGAAAAATTCATATCCCGAAATTTACGTATATTTTGCTAGTCTCGCAAATTGTGTATATTTTTCTAGTTTTGTAAGTTATAATATTCTCCTTATCGGGACTTCATATTCAGTTGAGTATTTCTTTCTTCCAGTCAAGAGAGCATAAAATTTACATATATGCAGTATTAAAAGTATTTTCATTACTATCGAGTTATAATCGATGGGCAGACCCCTATTGGGCAACCTCTGATCAGATGGTAAGTTATATACCGAGCCTACTGTAGCCGAGCGCTTAGGAGCGAGCCCAGTTGGTCGAGATACAGATCCTAGTATGGTCGAGCGCCTATGAACGAGCCTACTACGGCAGAGCAGTTATATATATATATACACACACCAAGCCTTATAGGGCCGGACAACTATTTTACTTACTATATTGAGAGAGTTGAGTCAGTATCAGCTGGTAACTATATCTTCAGATTATCTTTGACTTCCAGCTACTTGCATTTATTATATTATCAGTTTCAGCTTTCAGTATATTGCCTTATATACTCAGTACATTATTTTGTACTGACGTCCCTTTTCTGGGGGCGTTGCATTTCATGCGTGCAGGTCAGACAGACAGACGGGTAGGCCTCTTCAATAAGTGTTGCCCCAGCTTGATCGGTAAGCTTTATGCGTTTCGGAGTTTTTGGGTCTAGAGCCTTATGTACACCTTGTATATATATGTATATATGTTATGAGTAAGTCGGAGAGCTGTTCCAATCATAGTATATCCATCAATAGAGGCTTGTAGACATATCCTGTCAGTTAGTACAATATGTTAGGCTTGCAGGCCTTGTATGTATATTTGGTTGGTTTGTCAACTGTAATAGTTATGACGGCCTTGTCGGCCCAGTTTTATATTGACATTTACTCAGCATTCGTAATTATTTTGCAATGTGGCCCATGACCAAAGTATGACATCATATGTTCAGAGTCCCTTAGCTGCAAGTTGGTACGCAAGGATAGGTGGGGCACTAGGTGCCGGTCTCACCCCCCCAGGTTCGGGGCATGACATGCCCGAGATCCTTGAAGTCCTTAGGGAACTCTGACACACCTAGATATGATACTGTTTATGGAACTTTGGCATTTTGAGGATGTTGGAAGCTTGGAAGTCACTTGGGCCTATTTCAGGCTCCATATAGTTAACTTCTTCTTTTTCTTTATTTGTTTATGTGATTCAGCTGGTCTGTAATAATTATTGTAAACAACATTGGGGTGATTAGTGAAAAGGGGTGGGTAGTTACATATTTGTTGGGTAAATCGGGTAGATGTCATGCCTATAGGATTGTGTTAATGCATTTGTTATGTTTACTTTACTTCCACAATATTAGAAACCATGCCTATAGGATCTAAATGGCTTTAATAATTGGATATCATGCCTATAGAGTGAAAAGTAATTGAAGTTCCATTTTTGTTACAGCATGTATTCACATTAGTCTTCTTAGATATCATGCCTATAAGGTTAAGAGTCATCTTTAATAACTAGATACCATGCCTATAAGGATTATAATCAGCTCTAATAGAAATTATGCCTATAGAACTTAAATTAGTCTAGTTAAATAAATCAGTTTAATTCATTGTTTGTTCATTCTGAATTGGTTAATTAATCTGTGTGTTTCTTAACAAGTTTTCAAATACTGCCTTAAGATAATACCGTTAGAAAGCATGTCTATAGGATCTCAAGTTGTCAATTTTAAAAATTGTTCACTGCTTTACTGCTTCCTAATCAATATAGATACCATGCTCTTAGGACACCACTGTTATGCGTTTAGGTAAGCCTCTAGAGCGATTCAAATTCTGCAACTATAAAACTTTGCGTTGTTATTTAAAATTGTTCAGATTGAATAGGTTTAAATTAGTCGGCGAGCTACTGATTTAGACCTGTTACATTTTTGGAGGTGACTGTGAGCCTATAATTTGTTCTCTTTCAATGCAGTCCTGATTGCTCTTGATTGACGCCTAGACTTTTATCCTTTAAAATCTTAAGATGGTCTAGAACTGTCCAAAAGTAGATGTCCTAAAATACCTCCAGGGCCACAAGGAAGGGAAGGGTAGTGTACGCATAGGACATCTGTCAAGGTTATTAGAACGCTTTAGGCTTTGACCAAGGGGAGGGAATTGGGTAGTAAGGATATGATGACTACGCGCTAATGTCATATGTAGCCCCTCATTGAGGAGTGTTACCGGGCACTGTGTGGGGTGATCCTATAGGCTAATCAACCTAGGACCCCTCTTTTCCCAACTCCTATATATTTTAAATGAATTTACTTCTCTTTACATATGTTCAAACATTTTCCCTCGTTTTCATTACTTGAGCCATACATATACTTAGGATGTCAAAACATGCCTTTATTTGCAAGAATGTGTTTAAATTATTTCTTTGATAAAAGAACTAACTCATAAGTATAAGTTCGGTCGGGACCCACCGTTGTGGACCGAGAGGGGTAGCTTACACCTTCTCCTCAAGGTTATTTCGAGCCCTTACCCTAAATCTTTGGTAATGTAAACTAGTCTAAGAGTTAATCTCTCTAGGTGCCCTAACACACCATAATCCGTTAGGTGGTGACTCTTCAAATACCCAAAATCCCAACAGGGAAATGAGTTATTACTCCCATGAATGTCGGAACCCAAACTTCTCTCTCCCCGCGAAGGGGAAAAAAAGGGCGCGATGATGTCCAAACACAACTTAAAAATTCAAATACCATTTTCACTTGAAAATTTTTTTCATCCTTCTTGGAAATTCTACGTCCACTAAATTTCTAACACTTGCCGGACTTGCAACTCTTATTACCTCCGTCCTAAATTCAATTCCCGTCTACGCTCTGCAAAACAATATCGTCCCACCCAAAGTTACGAAACAGGTTGATTGCATGCAGTGCAATTTTTTATGGGGTTCTATACCCCATCATTACAAACTCCATTTAATCAACCGGGCTTTGGTAACAACTCCCAAAGGGGAATAGGTATCCCAAAACTCAAATGCAAAAATTCAGCTATCCTTGCCAATCTTTTATGGTTCTATACCAACAACCCCTCTATTCTATGGGCACATATGCTCTCTTCCAAATATAACTCGCATATATCAACAAACTACAAATTCATTTATCACATTCACAATAAATCCAATGCCCAAATAGTATTACAAAGGCAGCTAACATATGTCGACAAGGTACTAGCTGGTATGTTGCCAACGGCCACTCCATTAGCCTGTGGCAGAATACTCCAAATACCTCCCTGAGGCAACTCATTCAAGGGCTCCTACCTCAACATGAAATTTTTTCACCCCTCTCCAATATCATAACGTCTCATTCATGGGATTTCTCTGCAATTTCATTCACCTACCTCTAAACATACAAAACAATATTCATAATACATTCATACGCACGTTTCCCTCTGTGACTGACAAACCTTTTTGGAATAACACCTCCACTGTGTCTCTTCTCCACATCCTCCGCCTATCATCTCATTCTACAAAGTACAAACCTAAGCCCTACCCACTTCAATCATTCTTGGATATGGAAATTAACCACTTTACCAAAATCAAATACTTTCTATGGCTTTTTTTTATATGACAAACTTCCCACAGCGTCGTTACTACATAATAGGAATATTTGGTCCACTGCAATTTGTAAAATCTGTTACAACCACACTGAAGACATTCAGCACATTTTTCTTTACTGCAAAAATGCTTTTGCCCCATGGAAACATTTTGAATATATATCACCCTCCCACGATTTTTCCACTTGGTTACAGCACCAATGTACAACTAATAACTTAATCCATACAACCTCCCACATTAATTTGCCTTCTTCTATACTCACACCGGTCATTCTACGGCAAGTATATATGGCTCACCCACAATCACAATGTCTTTGATAACACCAAACACATGTTCACATCCCCACTATAATTACCATCGCAACCCAAATTTTTTATCTCCAAGTTTGTGCCCACCCCACTAACGAACAAAGTATCTCACTCTTTCTCTTGGACACTACCTCCCACACATCATTATAAGCTCAATATCGACGGAGCATTTGATACATCAACCAACCATGGAGGAGCTGGAGGTTTATTTCGAGACCACATGGGCAGTTGTATTACTGTCTTTATCAAACATATTCTACACACTGATGTATTACAAGCAGAACTTTTTGCACTTTTCAATGCTCTACAAATTGCAATCAATAGACACTTATGGCCACTAATCATTAAAACAGATTCACAGGAATTAATCAGACTCATTGTGACGGATAATCCCAAACACTCACATTTATTGTATGCATGCAGGTTGATGCTACATTATCTCCAAGTCCAACACATTGACCACGTGTATCGGGAGGGTAATGGCGTGACCGATGCTCTAGCAAAATGGGGCAAACCGATGACTCAACTTAATCCTCAAGATGTTCAAATTTTTGACCCCCCACCCCACCCCACCCCACAGTTTTCGTTTACGCACTTTTAGCTTTTGATGTAACTGGAACTAGAACCATGCGTTCAGTTCCAAACCTTGTATCCAGTTTATCTTAGTATTAATGAAGTTCTTCTTTCTAGCAAAAAAAAAAAAAAAAAATGCCAAGTACAATCCATATGTATTTGTACGTATAAATACACGAGCAGCTTATAATTATCTAATTAATCAAATACTAGTAACAATAATGGGAAACAAACATTTTAGGAAAATCAGCTGGAATTATCAAGTCGCTTCTTCGTATTCTCTGCAGCGTCAGCAGCATCGACCTCCATTTTTGCTTTCAACATATCAGCCTGTGTTGCTTCCTCCTCACTTCTTGCCATCATCTTCTTTCCCTAAAACATTAATAAACTATTCTTGTAAAGCTACAATCAGTTACAATGTATAAGCAGAAAAAATCATATGAAACAAAATAAATGACCTGACCAACAAAAAATGCTTTAATGTAGCGGCAACATTGCTGCAAAGACGTCGTAAAATACAGGAATCCTTTCGTAAATTTAGACTTGGTTGCCGGAGTCGCTGACTGAATATCCTCCATGTTCGAAGCTCTAATAATTGTATGTTTATACCTCTCTCTCCCTTTCTCTCTTAGTCAAGTTGACACGGAGATGGTTCTCGTTTTATATTTCTTTGGTTTTCTACCTCTATGAGGTGTTTGTTTACACTTCAAGTAAACAATTGCATATTCATTCTGTCAAACATGCAAATAGGTGGCATGCTCTGAATTCACCTTAAGTTTCTAAAATTTGCCACGTTGCACCAATATTAAACCATAACCTGCCACGTGTTACGTCTTTATCAGTTTGTCGTGCTTGTTATGGAACTCTCGTTGGATTGCCTTGTTTCCTTGGGCTCTTGCGACTCATATTGACGAGTATTATTATTTTTAGCTCGGGTGAAAAATTATTTATATTTGATAATCGAAAAAGTATATAAAATTTATATATTTTGTATATAATATACAGAATATATATATATATACAAAAAATATATAAATTTTATATATTTTATTCAACTATTATTTTTATAACAGCTATACAATGCCATTTTTCTTATATTGATCGTTCGAGGGTTTGGCCCACCTTTTTTTTTTTTTTAAATCAAATAAGTATGTCATTAAACAGTGTGCTTAGTGACTAATGTATATCAATATAATTGAAGGACATAAGAGAAATGATATGGTACTCTCCTAAGCCAAAAGAAATATTTATCTTTTCTTTTTTTATATATTTTTTTGCTTGTTCTACCACTTTCCTTTTATTTAACTAGTTTTAGGACACGTTTATCCTATGCTTATTAGTATAATATTTTTAAAAATATTACAATAAGTATGTAATGAGTTGCGCAAAAAATAAAGAAAAAAAATGTAAGCTTAAATTGATAAATGGTGAGTCTACTCAACTAATATATATTACCATTATATGTCACAATCATACTTGTTTCCCTTCAAAATCGGATAACAATTAAATTTGTAAGTGGTTTTAAGAATACGCAGATTAATTTGACACAAAGCGATAAATTGAATTGTAATTAAAGCAAACAATAATAAACTAAATTCAAATCGTACGACTTGAACAGTTATAGCCTTGAAAAATGAGTCACTTGAACTGGATGCAATTTAAACGATATCAGACACAGAAGAATAGTAGCTTACAGAAAGAAAATAATATTATATTGCTTTGGGATGTGTGTAACAATGTGTTTTACAAATAATCAGATCCCTTTCATATAGTAGGGGAGTCCTACTTTAGGTACAATTCTATAAAAGGTAAAAATTCATGCTTTGCTAATTAGCCGATTTCTCATTGATACGTGTCGAGATTCCCGCCGTGATACCTAATCGGTTACAAATATTTCGCCTTCCGTTATTCAGTCTGACAATGTTTCCTTGAGCTCATTCGGGGTCAGGGTCGATTCCGGGGTCATGGACTCGATGTTCTTGAGGACATGCATTCTAATCTCGTATCTTGGTTCGATGAAATCCGGGGTCGATCTTCAACCCATCATGTTTCAATCCCGATCTGTCATGCAATAAAGGAGCTCGATTTCAACTGTATACAGATAGTCCTCTACTTTTTCAGAGAGTAAACGACGAGAAACGATCTGAGCCCCCGATTCTTGCCTCGATACTCTACGTCAGAAATGACAAAATGAATAAAATGTCTCGTCAGTCACGTCTTAAAGGCATTAAATGCTCGTCAGTTGCTTGTCGGCCGCTCCTTGTTTTGATCCAAGGGCAGTTTCCCCGTATTCAGATATTCCACATACTTGTTCCTCCAATCCCAAGTAATGCTTGTAAAGTTTATTTTGGTGTGACCTTCTTCCACTACTGATATCATGAGTTGTACGACTGTCCCTGAGTTGAGTTCGTCGTCCTCGACCGACGACCCTAAGTTTGCAAGGGTATCGACCTCGCTATTTTGATCCCGAGGTACGTGTTGTAAAGTCCACTCCTTGAACCGATGTAATGTTACCTGCAACTTATCTAGATACCTTTTCATTCGTTCTTCTATGACCTCGAATGTCCTATTAACTTGGTTTACCACAAGGAGAGAGTCGCACTTAGATTCGATCACGTCCGCCCTCAAGCTTTTGGCTAGTTCGAGGCCTACAATATTGGCTACATATTCGGCCTCGTTGTTAGTCAATTTCATAGTAATAGATTGTCTAACTACATTGCCTATGAGTAGCTTCAATACGATGCCAAGTTCGGGCCCTTTTGCATTCGAGGCGCCGTCCGTAAAGAGGGTCCAGATCCCCTAAGACGTCCTTGAGTTTACCAACAACTCTCTTTCAACCTCGGGTATTAGGGACGACATCATGTCGGCCACGAAATTTGCCAAAATTTGAGATTTAATAGTTGTCTGGTGTCGATACTTAATATCGTACCCATTGATTTCCATGCCCGTTTGGCCAATAGTCCTGAGAGTTCGGGTTTATGCATTATATTTCACAACGGGTAAGTAGTCACAACACATATAGGATGACACTGAAAATATGGTTTCAGTTTCCTAAAGGCGCTTAACAAAGCGAGCGCCAATTTATTTAGGTTAGGGTACCTAGTTTCGGCCTCACCCAGGGTCCTGCTAACATAGTAAATTGGAAATTGCGTACCTTGCTCTTCCTGAACCAGGACTCCACTTACCGCTATCTCCGATACTGCCAAGTAGATGTATTGTTATTCATTTTCCTTCTACGTATGAAGCAGCGGTGGGCTCGATAGATATCGCTTGAGTTCTTCCAAGGCCCGTTGGCATTCCGGGGTCCATAAGAAGTACCGTAGCGAGAAAAATCCATGGCTCTTATCGGAGTACCTTGAGATGAATCGCCGCAGGGCAGCAATGCGCCCAGTTAGCCTTTGCACGACCTTCATGTTGTCCACCACCGTGATATCTTTGATAGCTTTGATCTTATCGGGGTTGATCTTGATTCTCCGGTTGTATACCATGAACCCGAGAAATTTACCTAATCTAACTCTGAACGCACATTTCTCTAGACTCAGCTTCATATTGTACTTCTTCAATATGTTGAAGGTTTCATGTAAATGCTTTAATTGGTCCTCTGCTCGCAGGGACTTAACCAACATATTATTAATGTATACTTCCAATCTTCCATAGATTTCCCTATTTGTTCTTCGAACATCCGATTTACTAGGTATTGATAAGTGGCACTGGCATTTTCTAATCCGAATGACATTACATTATAGCAATATGTGACGTACTTAGTGATGAAAGAGATTTTTTCCTGATCATTCGAGTTTATCCGTATTTGGTTGTACCCGGAATAGGCGTAGAAAAAACAGAAGATCTCGTGGCCGACTGTGGCATCAATCATGCGATCGATGTTGGGCAAAGGGAAAGAGTCCTTGGGACATGTCTTATTCAAATTCTTATAGCCTACGCATATTCTTAATTTGTTCCCTTTTTAGGGACTACCACTACGTTTGCTAACCATTCTCGGTATTTCACCTCCCGAGTGGATGCTATTTTAAGGAATTTAGATACCTCGTCCTTGATGAAAGCATGTTTGATCTCGGACTGGGGTCTCCTCTTCTGCTTGACCGGGTGAAATTTTGGGTCCAGGATTAGCTTGTGAGTGATAATCTCCGGTGGGATTCCTTTCATATCAAGATGGGACCATGAGAAACAATCTATGTTAGCTATAAGATATTAAATGAGTTTTTTTCTAAGCTCAGGGGTTAACCCCGTGCCCAGGTATACCTTTCGATCGTGTAGATGTTCGATCAATGAGACTTGTTCCAACTCCTCGATCATTGAATTAGTGGCATCGAAATCATTGGGGACTATAAAAGATCTTGGAACCTCGTAATCATCGTCTTCATTAGTACACTGCTTATCCGATTGGATCGTGGCTGGTGTCGATAATTATTATTTAGCCTCTTTCTTTGTATCCGAACTCGGTTCCTTTGATGTTACCAATGTTGATAACAGAATCACTTCTTCGACTGAAAACATTTCCTTTGCGGTCGGCTGCTCCCCGTAGATTATTTTAATCCCTGCTTCGGAATTTTAAAACTTGATGATGAGTCGAGGGCACTGCCCTCATGTTGTGGATATATGGCCTCCCGAATAGGGCGTTGTACCTCATGTCTCTTTCGGTCATATAAAACTTGGTTTCCTAGATCTTCCCGGTGGCATTTACTGGTAATGTTATCTATCCCTTAGTAGTTTCACATGCCATGTTGAATTCGTTTAGAACTCGGACTGCATGCACGATTTGATCTTGTAGGCCGAGCTGTTCTACGACCCTCGATCGAATGATATTGGTCGAGCTACCTAGATCAATTACCACATGCTTAACTCAAGATTTATTTATGAGTACAAATATTATTAGTGCATCGTTGTGGGGCTGCACGATCCCTTCTACACCCTCATCGTTGAAGGACAAAGTTCCTTCTAATATGTAGTCTCCAGTCTGTTTTTCTCTTGTGATGGATACTTTGGAGTTTTAGCATCGACCCTTTGGGAGCATCGACCCCACCAATGATCATGTTAATGGCGTGTTGAGGTTCTTCTTACACGGTCTATTTATTAAAATTCCTATTTTTGAAATAATTCTTGGCTCGGTCGCTTAGGAATTCTTAAAGATGCCCGTTGTTGAATAGTCGGGCTACTTCCTCTCTAAATTGTCGGCAATCCTTTGTTCTATGGCGCAAAGTATCATGATATTTGCACATCTGGTTAGGATCCTTTTGGGCAGGATCCGATAGTAGGGTTCAAGGCCATTAGGTGTCTTTGATGCGTCCGATAACTGATACAATGTCGGCAGCATCGACGTCAAAGTTATATTCCAATAACCTTGGTGCTTCCTTAGGCCCGGTAGGTCGGTCGAAACTGTTCTTGCTCATGAGTCCCCGATTGTTCTGACCTCGATCACTTCTCCTTTCACTTCACATAGAATTCTGCCTTAACCCATTGCTTCTTCGATCTCCATTGTAAGGCTAATATCGATCCCTATTTGACATTGGTTCATGGTCGATATCTCTGTTGACTCTGTCAACGGTACTGACGGAATAAACGAATCCCGAAGGAGCCCCGAGTTGGTCGTCTTCGACTATGATTTTTGATTGATACCGGTTATGTACGTCGGCCCAAGTGACAGTCGGATATTCTATCAAATTCTTCTTTAACTATTGCGAAGCCATTGAGTTTCGAACATTGAGTCCCCGGGTGAAAGATTGAACGGCCCAATCAGTAGCGACCGGTGGCAGGTCCATCCGTTCCATTTGAAATCGGAGCACGGACTCTCTAAGCATCTCATTATCCTCCTATCTTACTTTAGAGAGATCTGACTTCCTGATCTCGACCTTGATAGCCCGGACATGTGCTTTCACGAAAGAGTCTGCGGGCATAGTAAATGTGTCAATAGAATTAGGAGGTAAGTTGTGATACCACATCATAGCTCCCTTTGACAGGGTCTCTTCGAATTTCTTCAACAAAACATACTCGATCTCATCATCCTCCAAGTCGTTCCTTTTGATGGCGCATGTGTACAAAGTGACATGCTCATTTGGGTCGATCGTCCCGTTATACTTAGGAATCTCGGGCATATTAAAATTTAAAAATTAATACTAGAAAGAATTCTATTATGAAATTCTTATAATATATCAAGTACTCAACTTGACAGTATTTCCTTTTATAATATGTCAACAATGTATAATTTAAATGTCCACGATAGTTGCAAATATATTGAAATTTTTGTCTTCCTTTTAAGAAATTGCAGCCTCCACACCTTCGCTACATACATATTAATAAACAATTATCATATGCGAGTAGTGTTTTGTAGACGCTACTCGGAAATTCTATCAACTTATGTACACCTTCCTTGGGATGCACCTACACAGAAATAGTAGTTATTTGTGATAGCGGTAATAATTATTGGAATATTTAACTAATGTAATTTTGAATTTTTTCATCTGTGAATTTGATCAAGAAAAATATTAGTTCAGTTGTATTATAATTATATTACGATATATTGCACAATTATATATCAGAGTAGTTAATTGGAGTGAGTAAGGCAAAAGAAAATATTTGAAGAGTTTAAAAAGAGATCACAATCATTATAGGAAAACTCATAAAATATCACATACAGCTTGCAAATGGGAAGTTGAAAAGGAAAGAAACTATATCTTTTTTCTCCATGTCTCATCATCGATCGTGTTTGTGCTCCAACAGACATAATCTTTGCTAGTGCTCTGTAAAATACTTTATCCAAAAACGGTGCATCAACTTTGTTAATTTGAGTAATTTGAGAATGGATTGAATTGAATTAAGGATATTATTAATATAATTATAGTGAATTTTGGACCAATAACATAAGTTGATGCTTTGGCAAAATGAAAAAACAAGAAGAAAACGAACAAAGAGGATTCTACGAAATGTGACATCACAAAGTCATTAGTAATCTCGAAGAAAGTTAACACGTACAAATGTCACATCATTGATCAACCTACATGCCAAACATATTTGAACCCAAATGGAATATGAACCAAATACAGTAAATGAAAAAAGTACATTTTATTCGGCACACGACAGTATAAGAGGTGAAATCTGAGAGAAAACCAAAAAGGTAAACATGTGATGTTGCAGAGGAAGTTTCCAAGTGTCATGACCCGAAATATTTTGATAATAATATTAATTATGAGATTGAAGAATTAATTTTTTTTGGTAAAATATATAGTTTGCACGTTAATCTTATAGCGAAATCCCTGTTATATATCTCTCGTTCACACAAAAGTTTTTATACACTCAATCTTTCAAAAGTGTCTAAAATACATCACTTTTGTGCTTGACCAATTTTTCAGGTCATGACACATGTCATTGACTTTAAAAAGGAAAATATATATTAGAAATTACAATTAAGCCCCATCTTCTTCGTCTTCTCATTTTCTATCTTAACCATCATTGTTGCCGCTACCATGGTTGTTTGTGAGAAAGTTTCCAACAACACCAAAAATTCAACCACACTATCTACACAACTAGTCGAAAAAAATCGAGTAACAAATTGAATTCAACAACCCAATAATCAACAAGACCAAATTAAATTTTCAAACTTTTTCAATACTCAATAATGGTGGATTCTAGATTTTTTCACCAAACCTTCAATACTATTGTTAAAGCTTTTAAATCTATAACAAATAAATAGTTTTCACAATATTTGAATAATAAACTAACAAAAATCACTCAATTTTTAGATCTAAAATTTTATGCTCTTTCAAAAATTCTATGTGGGGAAGAAAATGAGGGGGAGGGTGGTACGAGGAAGAAGACTAGGGGGAGGGGGAGGGGTTTCTTTGGGGAGGGGAGACAAAATATGAAATATTTTACGGGCTTCATGCATTGCTTTTTATATGTAAACACGCGAGTGCTACCTGGTCAAAAGTAGTATGTCTTAGACACACTTTTGAAATGTTTAGTGTGTAAAAGATTTTTCATGAATGAGATGTCTGTAAGAGGAATTTTGCTGCAAGGTTTATAGGTAAACTATGTATTCTGTCTTTTTAAAAAAATAGTTATTGGGCCTAAGCTAGTACAAGAGAATTTTTTATAGAGAATTTTTCACAAAGCACCATCTTTTAGTCCTAATTAGCCATTAATAGAAACCCTTTGCTATATTACGTCCTATAGATATCTTTTATGCAATTCTATAATGTATTTAATGTAGTGTATTTAATAATACAACAAAAATTAGCGGCGTACAAAAAGGAAATCCAGCTAATCCTGATACGTATTTACTTGTATTCAAACGTATGTAGCGCTAAATACGTAACGTATTTGCGCAATATCTGGGTCGACGAAGATGTTAAAAATGGAAGAAAATCAAATCAATTTTGATTTCCCTAATTTTACTCAACAAACTTAAAAGTTATCCCATCAATCTGTATTCTTCTCAAACTCAGAAATACAGAAACGGGAAAGAAGCGAAGAAATAGAGCAACATGCTTCTATATTGTGCGATTTTCTTCTCCTCTTCATCGATTGATACAAATTATATACAAAAGAAGGTATAACTCTTCTATATATATGGCAAGCTTGACAGTTTTGTTGCGTCATTCTGGAAAGTGGAACGATGAGGGCAATTATATCGACTTTTCCATTGAGGGAATACTGATTAAGGAGTATGCTTCCTTTAATGATCTAGTTGGTTCAATTTCTAATCAACTGGGTATAGATTTGAGCACAAATATCATTAAAATACAATACAATGTTGAAGGCAATCGCACGCCAATGAAAATACACAATGATATGGGTTACAGAGTGTATGTAGAATTGAAAAAAGAGAACAGAGAATTTGGGATGTATCCTCTGTGCATTACAACTATGGAAAAAGAGCTTATCTCCGGAGATGGTTTAAATCAAGGCGACATTGTGCAGATAGACGAAGCAGTTCAAATGTACGATTCCGATACAGATTATACACTAGCTATAGAACTTGCCAATTCAGGAGAAGCGATTGGAGTGTTCGAACTCCACAAGGATTTGATAATTTCAAAAACTAATCAAAAGGAGGTTATGGCTGGACAAGTTTATAAGGATAAGGCTACATTGAAAGAGGTGATGGAGAATTATGCTATAGCTCAAAGGTTTCAATTCCGTGTTGATCGGTCTAATGCTGTCAGGTTTGATGTTTGTTTAACTTTGTTTTTTTAGTTGTATTTGTGTGTTTCCTCTAGATGATGAACACCTTTGAAAATTTATATTTGTTTAGTATTCTTAATAATATGTATTCAGGTGTATTTTACTATAGAAAAAATACAACAGTGGCTATGATTATTTTCATATTATGTCTATAATGTTATTAAGTGTTTGATTATTCATACGAATGTATTTAGTTGTATTTATTGTATTTAATCACATCTAACAATATTGGAATTCGTTAGTATACAAAATTACATATACACAGATATCAATTTGGTACTTTATGAATAGGAAGTATATATGTCAGATTCGTTAAGTTGTCTGATGTATGAACTTTTTTTTCCAGCTATGCATTAATATGTATTTCAGAAGATTGTGATTGGAGGTTTAAGGCTTCAAGCGTTAACAAATCGGAATTATTCAAGGTGAGAGAATTCAATGACAACCATACATGTCCGCTGAAGGATAAAGTGTACGAGCAGCGGCAGGCTAGTAGCAGCCTTATAAGTGGTATTATAAGGACAAAACTTACAAACCATAAGAGAAAATACACTCCGAGGGACATTATTGATGATGTGAAATCAGATCTAGGTGTTGATGTTAGCTACATGTTGGCGTGGAGGTCTAAAGAAAAGGCAATGATTTTTCTTAGAGGTGAACCGGCTGGTTCATACAAAAAAATTACCAGGATACTTATATACAATGGATAAGACATATCCAGGTTCTCACATAAGAATGGAAAAATCATCAAAGAATGAATTCATGTGCGTGTATATATCATTGTATGCATTTATAAGGGGGTTTGATCATTGTAGACCAATTGTTGTAGTGTACGGAAGTCATCTAAAATCCTACTACACCGGAACATTCGTTTCTGCAAGCACGTTGGATGGTGCAGGTGAGTACCTCAATAATAATACAATTTGTTAATATTTAAAGCATTGGAAAACATGTATTTAAAAACAATTATATTCAATTGTATTAAACATGTCATATATTGCCACTAGCATAACGTGTTATTGATTCAGAGAACGATGCTGCTTGGACGTGGTTCTTTGAGCAATTCAAGATAGCATACGATGTAAGGGAAAACATGTGCATTGTTTCGGATAGAAATGAGAGCATCATTAAATCTGTATCGAGAGTGTATCCGGATGTACCGCATTGTGCTTGCATATGGCATCTATGGAATAACGTATACAAGAAATTCAAAAAGAGCCATGCCAAGTTGAGTGAGATATATTTCTCGATGGCAAAAGCATACACACAAACTGAATTTGATAGTCTGATGGAGAAGGTTGAGAAGGTAGATATTAGGGTGAAAGAATACTTAGAGTTAGCTGGTTTGTGGGCTAGGTTGTATGCACCTGTTAACAAGGGATGGACAATGACGTCAAATATCGCTGAGTCAATCAATGCATCACTAGTTTCAGCAAGGGAATTGCCAATATATGACTTCCTCGAAGAAGTTAGGAAGATATTTGGTCGTTGGAATTGTAGTAACCGTAAAGAAGCTACTCAGACATACAAGACGCTTGGGAAAAAATACCAGGAAATGCTGGAGTTGAATGAGACCATGTGTACCCGTATGACTGTAAGTTAATTTTTTATGGCATTGCTGTATACAACTGAATACAATTTTTTTAGGCAGAACTACCCATTAATTTTTATGAATATTTGCTTGAACTAGTAAATAATATAGATGAATACAGGTAAATACATGTGATTATTAAGAATATATGCACGTGATAATGATTACAATGGAATTCAGGTGATTGATACAGTTTAAATTGATTGGAAATACCTGAATACAGTTGCTCAAAAAAGGTTGAATACAAATGCATACAAATGCAGACTGTATATCAATACACAGTAATACAGTTGAATACAGTTGCTGGAATCAGCTGAATTTAACTGAAATTGGATGAAGTTGCAATTTTCGAAGTTGATAGTAACCATTTAACTCAGTAGTATATATTTGTTAATTCATGTAAATGTGTTCAAAACTTATATTTCTATTTTTAAATGTAGGTGGTACCCTCAACTGAATACTTACATACTGTTAACGATGGTGGGAGGAATTACACAGTCTGCCTGCTCGAGAGAAAATGTGTTTCTGGGAGGTTCCAAATTGATGAATTGCCATGCCCACATGCCTGGGCTGTATTGAAGAGCAAGTTTTTAATGCCTGAAGAATATTGCTCTAGATATTACAAGCCAAGTACAATTGTAATGACATACGATGTGCTAGTATCCCCGCTACCGGACAAAAATGACTGGAATATACCAGAGCATGTTGCAAAGGAGGTTGTACTACCACCCAAATGGAAAAGACCTCCTGGAAGGCCAAAGAAGAAGCGCGACAAAAATTTAAGTGAATTGTTGTTGCCGAAAAATCAACATTCATGTAGCATATGTGGGCAGGGAGGACATAACAAGCGAACTTGTAGGAATGCTCCACGTAATAAATAGTTATATTCTGACATGTATTGGTGATTCGACAATTTCTCAACACTTATTATGACATTATCAGCTATAATAAATACTTTTTTCGAAGTAATATATCGTGGAATGACTTTCGTTAATATTTTCTGAATTTATTTAGTTGAAGTATTTTTATATATATAAATATATATGAAGTGGCTGTGAGAGTATCTTAGTATAGTTGAATACAACTATATCAATTCCTTAATGCAGATGAATACAACATGTTGAATATAGTTAAATATAGGTTAATAATACAGTTTAATTCAATTGACTTTGGAGGAATACACTGTAATACAGTTGAATACAGATCTGGACCGCTGGTTGAAACAGTTGAATTTAACTGACATTGGATGAATATAGGTAATTCAATTGTTCAATACATTTGAATACAACATGTTCAATAATGTTGACTATAGGTTGATAATACAGTTCAATTAAATTGACTATAGCTGAATACATATGAAATCAAAGAAAAATACAGCTGAATACAGCTGAATAATACAACTAAATACAAGTTAATAAATATAACTTGTATTGTTTCAAGTCAATTCAAAGTTATATCTGAATGGATGCAGCTGGATATACTTGCATACCAACTGTAGACAACTGATAAATACACTTTAATACAACTGAATTGAACTGAATAATATAGATTAATACAATCAGCTAAACAGAATAATACAACTAAATACAACTGCTTAATACTGAAAGATAAAGCTGATCTTATGCAGCTTAATATAATTCAAAAATTGGCATTAACAAAAATCATTCAGCATACATAAAGTTTCAGAAATTGTAACTAACATGTGCGTTAACTAAAATCTGTTCAAGCAAACTTAACCAAATTTCAGCATGTAAGTAAATAACATCTACGACCAAAACCACTACAATCAGTATCATTGTTCAAGCTAAACTCAAAAAAAAACCTAAAGCTATTCTAAAACTATCTGCATCTTTGCCTCCGACTCAGAGATTTGCCTTTCAATCTTTGAAGGTGCTTCACTCTCGCTTATTGCATCAGCATCTATCTTGCGCATAACATAGTCCCATAACAGAGCACCATATCTTTGACGGAGAAGAGTGACATCAAATGGTGTTTTTTGTGTAATCTCTCCAATAGTGCTCAGAACCTCCGCGAAGGCTGCAACATGCACTCCACAATCCTTAAAAAATAATTGATTGAAACAGAATATAAAATAATTAATACAATTAGATTTGTATAAAACATATAAGAATGATGATTGGATACTTACATGCTGCCCGCTTTCTGTTGAGGCAGATTTGGAACGAAGATAACTTCAAAAGGTTCGTTATGATCCTTGTTTGTGTATGCGGGATAAGCATACCAGTCAATGCCTTGACTATCTCTGTAAAAGCCACTAATTGACAGATACAGAGGTAGTAGCTTAGCTAGCTTTACAATGTCAGAGACTACGTATGCATCATGACCAGAAGACGTGTACGAGTCGTACACTTTGATACATCTATCTTTGAAAGTTACAACAACCAACACCCAATAAAGTTTTTCCTTCAAGTTCACTGGTATCAAGACATTATCCACTGTATGCCAGGGTACATTAGCATGCAATCTGTAGCCCCTAATATACTCACATACAACGTCTTTCTTGTTTGGCTACATTAGCATCACTATCTGTATCTTCATACCTGTCATATATTTCAGCTATTCTTGTCTTGAATATACAATCAACAGTAGTAAACGTGAAGTCCCTATGCTAATTGTACTTGCCCATCTTTCGCAAATAGTAGAATATGACATTCATATGCTATAAACAAAAGAGGTTGGTAGATAGTGTGAGTTTATGTGCTTGAACTAAGAAATAATATATATGAATACCTCAATACAGATGCTAAAAAAAATTTGAATACAAATGAATACAGAAAATAGAGGAATACGCTGTAATACAGGTGAATACAACTGTATACAGATTATGGACTACAGTTGAATTCAACTGACATTGAATGAATACAACTAATTCAATTCCTTAATATAGGTGAATACAACATGTAGAATAGAGTTGAATATAGGTTAATAATACAGTTCAATTCAACTGACTTTGGTGGAATACACTGTAATACAGTTGAATACAGATCTGGACAGCTGGTTGAAACAGTTGAATTTAGCTGCTATTGGATGAATACAGGTAATTCAATTGTTCAATACAGTTGAATACAACAATTTCAATAAAGTTGACTATAGGTTAATAATACAATTCAATTCAATTGACTATAGCTGAATACATAGGAAATCAGAGAAAAATACAGCTGAATACAGCTGAATAATACAACTAAATACAAGTTAATAAAACAGCATGTTATTATTGAAAGATAAGATTATTAGTTTTGGGAAAGACTCACATTGTCATCCCATAACTTCCCGTCAATGGATAGAAGGTAAAACCAGTTTTTGCAATAACCAAATACTCGTACATATAATTCCATCTAGTTGGACAAGGTTTAGGAACCTTTCTTTTTCTTAGGCCAAATTCATCGCATATTTTAAAATATTCTCTAAGTCTACTTCTACGGTTTGAATAAAAAAACCAGTGAAGAGCCATTTTAACCTTTTCAATTTCAACATTTAAAATTCCCATACCATCACCCACAATTAAATGGTAAATATGACACATACATCTAACATGAAAAATATTACTAAATGCAGGATTTACAAGGCTACAACATTAGTGTTACGAGTAGCATTATCCATTGAAATTGGCATTATTTTATCAATAATGAAAAAATATATAAAAATATCTGTAATCTTGCTAGAAATAAACTGCCCTGTGTGACGTGAATTAATTATTCTATAAGCAATAATGCGCTTTCGCATTACCCAGTACTTATCAATCCAATGAATTGTAAGAGTAAGATAATCACAGTCATTACTACTTCTAACAATATTAGTAGTAATAGCAACACGACAATTGATATGAGTAAATAACTAGCGCAAATATTATTTATATTCATGTTTATATTTATAAATATCACTCTTTACGGTTGTGCGAGGTCATCCTCTATAAGTGGGATTAAAAACTCTTCTAATATAATGCACAAAGTGAGGGTTAGAAAGAAAACTATAGGGTAAGCACATAACAGTAACCATTTTTGCCAATTCTTCTCTATCTTTTCTTAGGTCATAATATAAAATACCACTAGTAACGGTGTTAATTCCCAGTTGAAATTGATTTGACCCGGTACTAGGGTCAGGCTGACTAGGTAGACTTGTCCCCTCGGCCACAACTTTCATTTGATAATATTTAACTTTATCTTGAGAGTGTATCATTATGTATCTCCTCAAACATCCCGTCCTGCCCGAGTAACATAGTTAAAAGCTAACTCTTTGCCGCAAGTATTACATTTAGCTTTATTTTTTTCTCTTATTTGAATAAAAAATGGACAAACAAGAGATGTTTTGGCTCGTTTAGAAGGTTGTCTAGAAAAAGTAGGGGTAGTAACAGGGGGGGGGGGTCAATCGTGGCATCATTTGGATGAGTTGGGTTATCTTAAGCAATAGGACTAGTGGGTGTATCCTCATTCGGTTGCATTTCATCCAAATCTATTTTCTATTCATCTTCTTCATCAATAGTTGGATTACCATAAAGAGAATTCACATATTCATGATCTAAGTGTTCACCACCTCCAACATTAAGCACATATTGACTCTCAGTAAATTGTAATAAAGTATTATCACTAACAAAAAAAGGAGCAGGTGGAATGAGTTTATCGAATTGGCGAACAACTTGTTGAAAATTAACTATCGTTGAAGACTTGAATACTTCAATTTACCAACTTCATAATTTTTCATACAAATTGCAACAATAAAGTAACCAATTATAGAAGAAAATTAGAGAGAGATTGAGATAGATTGATGATTTTGTGAGAAAAATGAAAGAATGAGGGGATATTTATCATTGAAAATAGGGAAAAATATAAATTTTAAAAAGTTTGGAGTTAAAACAAAGTTGGGGAGGAGGGGGGTTAAATGGCTATTTAACAAAGCTCAAATGGCTATTTTTGCAGGCCAGCGGCCATATTTTAAACCCCCCAATGGTCAAAAACAATTTTGGAATTTTTTAAAAATTTAGCTGTTGGGCCCGTTTGAGCCTGTTTGGGACAGGTTAGGACCGGTTGAACCGGCCCACTTAGCACCCGGTCCCGGGCCCAAACGGTCTGATCCTAACGGGTCTTTTAACGTAACCGACCCACTTAGCAGGCCCACCCTAGTCCCGGGGTCAAATGGTTAGGCCCGTTTAGGCCCACTACTCATATGGGCTCGCGGGCCTGGGATGGGCCCGGGCCTAACCGGCCCACATGCTAGCCTTACTTCAAATGCAACCGACTACCACACTACAAGAAATCTATCTTTAGTGGCGACCAAAGGCGCCACAAAATCTTTAATTGTCGCCACTAAATGTTTACAGTGGCGGCTATGGAACTGCTGCAAGTACTGCCATTACTGAATGTTACTAGTGGCGACAACATGAGGTCACCACAGAATGTACACATTTTGTGACGACCTTGTCGCTACAAAAAATAAATGTACTCGCCACAAGAAAGAGTTCCACCAAACTAATTTTATTGAAGTTGCTACTGAAGAGTAATATTTAGTGGCGACTTACTAGCCCTAAAAATAATTAGTCATCAGTGGCAACTCTAATAGCGCTACTGTAGAGTGATATTTAGTGGCGACTTAGTTGCGACAAAAATGGTTAGCCATCCGTGGCAACTCTAATACCACTGCTGAAGAGTCACATTTAGTGGCAACTTAGTTGCCACAAAAATAATTTTCTATTAGTGGCAACTCTAATAGCGCTACTGTAGAGTCACATTTAGTGTCGACTTAGTTGCCATAAAAGTGATTAATCATTAGTTACCTTAAATTCAGAACTTCCAAAATACTCTACTAGGTATTTCCAGTCCTCGAGCTGAATAGAAGTCATCAGTCTAAGAAGGTTGTGGAAAAAAGGCAATGTAGAGGTGTTGAACAACAACCATGAAAGGAGCAGAAGTAATTTAATGACTGAAAATGGAGTAGTTACAAGGTTAAATCCTGCTTTAATCGGTTTTTATCCGGTTCATGCAAATGTAAATGCTGATGTTGGAGCATGCAGAGGCTATATCCCTCACTTATGTAATGGTAAAATGAACAGCACTGAGATGACTTAGGTGCAGGAGCCACAATTCAAACTGTTCAGCAATTTAAAACAAAGTCAGCAGAAACCATCAAATGGAGGTAGTTACAATAAAGGGAAAAATAAAAAACTAACCTGCACTACCACTTTCAGCTTCTGGAAAAGGATACACACTTCTGTCCAGATTTCTTGAAAAAAGTGTCTCTACAGAAGGTCTCTACAAAGGGTTGCTTCATATTTGTCCTGTCCTATAGGTTCTTGACAAAGATTATTTGATTCTCCTGTCTCTAGGGATGCTCTAGTATTTTCCTTTAGCTACAATTATGGCTGAGACATCGCTCCAGAATTTCCACGTAAGGCTGTTATGTGGTTCAGGCCTAAATGGGCTAAACGGGCCGGGCCAAACTGTCCTGGGCTCTAGCTGACCTGGCCCAAGCAGTCTAGGGCCAAACGGTCCCGGACTTAACGGTCCTGGAGGGTGGAACCGGCCCACTGTGGGCCTAAGCCCACATGGGCCTGGGCTAAGTGGGTCGGTCCCACAGGCCTAAGTATTCCGGACTATTTTTTTTTTGAAATTTTCTTATCTAAGGCAATTTATTATAAATTATATTATATAACTATGACTTAAATCTTCTAATTCAAATTTAAACACAAAATAATTGAAAAAAAATATTTAAGGGAATGCCTTATAATTTTCATTATTACAACATTAACAAAAAAATGGCAATATCTTTCGTAGTCTTCCTCCCCCCAATGGAATGAGCACAACAAGGTGATAATACCACCATTAAAAGAAAAAAACTAATGAAGATGTGTCAAAATACAAGTTACATATTATCTCTAACAAATTTCATAAATTCTTCAAGGTTCGGAGGAATTTCCGTTGGTGGTGGCGGAAAAGAAGCTTGTTCATCACCGCTTCTGGGCGAAGCAGCATCCTCTGCAAGTTCCACTAGCATTTCTTCATAAGCTTCGTTTATCTCTAGTTGTGATTCAGCAAGTCCAAAGTTTCTTCTCTCCGAACAGATCCAATCTCTGAAGAGTACTGATTTTTCCAAGATCTCCCTCATAGACGCTCTATGATCACTGATTTGAAGTCTCGCTTGACTGAAAGTGCTATTTGATGCTAATGTTGAAGCTTGAATACTTAAAATATCTCGAGCCATCCTTGAAAGAACCGGATAGTGTTTTTATTTGTCCTTCCACCATTCCAAAGTATTAAAGGAGCCGTCAGGATTCTCTAATTCAAGTCCCTACGACAAATAAACTTTAAGCTCATTTAGTTGTGAGCTATCACCAATATTATTACCTTAAGAACCCCTAAACCCCATCTAAGAACTAAGTATTTTTAGGC
Source organism: Nicotiana sylvestris (assembly GCF_000393655.2). Taxonomy (NCBI): domain Eukaryota; kingdom Viridiplantae; phylum Streptophyta; class Magnoliopsida; order Solanales; family Solanaceae; genus Nicotiana; species Nicotiana sylvestris. The sequence goes on along the minus strand of NC_091063.1, from coordinate 26,804,495 downwards.
CCGCAGTTCTTTTAGATTATTGCGAACTAGACGAAGTAGGAGTTGGAACATTTGGTCTAGCATGATCTAAGGCAAGTTGATAAGCATTATAAATTATTTGAGCATTTATTTTAATTGAGGCTTTTGCATCTGCAAGTGTAGCAAATTCCTCATCTGAAAATGATAAAGCATTATAAATATTTGTATACCAAAAGTGAGGACCTCTTAATTTCATGGTAGGATTTAACATGGAAGCAAAACCATAAATAGAAGGGATAGGGAATTTTTTTTAACTTATCATTCATAGAATCAATAGCAAGTTGATAAATTACCCCACCCTCTGAAAATTGAGTAAACAAATTTGCAAGTTCTGCAATATAAACTAAACAGTTAGAAATAGTAGAATAATATTGCTCAGATAATTCATTTGTAGTAACATGAAATTGTTCTAAAAATTCTACAAGAGTTTTAACATTAGTACAATCCTGATTTGTAAGGTGCTCATCATCATCATCATCACCACCAACACAAGTATTAAACGTTACGTTTATTGGGTTTCTATATTCATATGCAATAACTAAATTTTCATACATGTAATTCCATCTAGTCGGACAAGGTTTAGGAACCTTTCTTTCTCTAAGGCCAAATTCATCAATTTTTTTAAAATATTCTCTAAGTCTACTTCTACAGTTTGAATAAGAAAGCCAATTAAGAGCCATTTTAACCTTTTCAATTTGAACATTTAAAATTTTCATACCATCACTGATAATTAAATAGTAAATATGACAAATACATCTAATATGGAAAATATTACTAAATGCAGGATTTAGTGTAGTTGTAAGCAAACCAATAACATTAGTGTTACTAGAAGCATTATCCATTGAAAGTGACATTATTTTATCTCTAATGCAAAAATATCTACAAATATCTATAACTGTGTTAGCAATAAACTTACCTGTATGACGTGATTTAATTATTCTATAGGCAATAATGCGCTTTGGCATTATCCATTCCTCATCAATCCAATGAGTGGTAACAGTAAGATAATCACAGTCATTACCACTTCTACCAATATCAGTAGTAATAGCAACGCGATAATTTATATGAGTAAATAAATAGCGCAAATATTGTTCATATTCATGTTTATATTTATAAATATCGCTCTTTACGGTTGTGCGAGGCCATACTTTATAAGTAGGATTAAAAACACTTCTAATATAATGCACAAAGTGAGGTTTAGAAGAAAAACTATAGGGTAAGCACATAACAGTAACCACTTTTTCCAATTCTTCACGATCTTTATTTGGATCGTAATACAAAATACCACCGGTAACAGTATTAATTCTCGGTAGAACTAAATTTGACCCGGTACTAGGGTTAACTTGAGTACCTACACTTGTCCCCTCTTGCACAACTTTTATTTAAAGAAATCTAGCTTTATCTTTTGGGTGTGTCTTTATGTGTCTAGTCAAACAACCCGTACCGCTATGGTCTCCAGTAAATTTATGAGCCATCAAAGTCCCACAAGTTTTACGCTTAGCCTTATTTTGATCTCTTAGTTGAATAAAAATGTGCCAAACAAGATATGTTTCGCGCCATCTAGAAGGTTGTCTATTAAAAGTAGGGGTTACTACAAGAGGGTCAAGCGGGGCATCATTTGAATTTTATCAGTTGGGTTAACAACATGACTAGTAGGTGCATTGATGATAGGCTATAATTACGTATTTTAGTCGATTATTACACTCTAATTTACTGCACTTTAGTTGAGTTTGCGCTTTAATCGCTAATGTTTTGCACTAACGATGTGTTTTATGCCTTGTAGGAGTGATTACGAGCTATATAGATGTTATGGAATGAATTCAAGTGATTTGGAGCTTTGAAGTCTGAGTAAAACCCCAAGGAATTAAGTTGGGATCGTGTCAGGGGTAAACTATGAAGTTAAGAATAAACGAAGACTCGAGAGGGCATATTGCGCACTGTCTAGTAAAATACACATAACTCTTTGCTCAGAACGCTATTTTGGCTCCAAAATTTATGGTTGGAAACCTAACTCACAGGGCTACAACTTTCATGTTTTACATCTGCCCAAATTCTAAATGTAACAGGGCGAAACGCGTGGGATTTGAGCCAACACAAACAAAACCGGGAAAAAGGGCCAGTTGGGCGCCACAGGCAGTGCCTGGCGCCAAAAACAGTATGCACAAATAATGGGGCGCCTGGCACCGGGCTGGGCACTGGTGACGTGAAATGTGTTCTATTTTGCCTGGGACAAGTTTATTTCGGCCCTAGACCTACCAAACTGATATAAAAGCAAGACTAAACCTATTTTTGAGGGAGGGGACGCCACTTTGGAGTAGAGATACACACGGGATCGTGAGGAAGCGAAGAATTCTCAGTTTTCTTCATCTTTTTCTAGTATTTTCAATTGATTCAGCACTTATGCAATTGTTTGATTACATCATGATTGGCTAAACACCCATTGTTCTAGGGTTGTGATTTAGCCATGAATATTGTTGTTTGATATTGACTTGACCTTGATTATAATTCACCAATATATGGTTGTTTCTTCAATTCTGTGTTGAATTGCTTAATTGTCTGGCTAGTAGTTAGGTTCTATTTACTATCTATGCTATGCTTGGGAAAGCCGTGTTTAGATTTGAGAAGAATTGAAGAGAGCATGATCTTAACCCTTAGGGGGAGCGGATTTGTGGTTAGGATAGGAATATACCTAGTCACCGTGCTTAATTAAATATCGTGATCTTAATGCGTTCTTAATAGATTGATTTTATAGGAATATAGGCGTTAATATATTGAGAATAGGTGAGTAGTACTTCGGGAGAAGGCTATGAGAGCATTTATCGATTAATTAGCAACCATGAATGAATTATATGAAAGGGAGAGTTAGTTAGAACACAATACGATTGGTGAATCGATCACAACTATGGAATACTTGTCTCTACTGAATACACCTCAATCAACTTGTTACTTGATAACTTAGTTATTATTTAGAATTGTAGTATAATATAATCATATTATTGGACTTTGATTTTAGCTGGATTCAATAACAATTTTAGTGATTTAGTGAGTAGTTTACACAAGTCTCTATGGGTTCGACACTCAACTTATCATTATATTACTTGTCGACCATGTATACTTGCGTGTGCGTTTGGGAGCAACAAGTTTTTGGCGCCGTTGTCGGGGACTTGAATATAAACTACTTTCTAGTTTTTGCTTTAATTGTTTATTTCGTCTAGTCTAACGTTACTTGATTGTTGCTATAATCTCAGAAACTTTGATTGAATGCGTAAGGTCAGAAGCCAGGACAGACTCAATGGCTTTGACCCCGAACCTGAGAAAATATTTCACTGGAGGTTGAGGGAAGCAAGGGATACAAACAATATTCAAGCAATCATTCAATTTCCTGTGAACATGGCAGAGGAGCAACATATGACTGTTTAGGAGGTAGCAATGCCCAGTATTGCTAATGTTACCTCCAGCATAGTGAAGCCTAGAATCACTGGGCACTTTGAGCTGAAACAGAGCATGATCCAGTTACTTCATGCAAACGGGAAATTTATGGGTCTTCCACACGAGGATCCACATCAGCATATTCTAAACTTCTTAGAGAGTAGTGATACTTACATCACTAACGGGGTCACTCCAGATTATGTGAGGCTTACACTTTTTCCATTCTCTCTGTTGGGCAAGGCTAAGCGATGGCTAAAGGCAGAACCAGCTAATTCAATTACAACATGGAATGATTTGGCAAGAAATTTCTGGCAAGGTTCTTCCTTTCAGGCAAAACTGCAAAGATCAGAAGTGAGATAGTTGACTTCAAACAGAAAGCGGGAGAATCTTTATACTCAGCTTGGGAAAGGTTCAAGGGGCTACTCAGAGACTGTCCTCATCACGATCAGACGAATGAAGTGTTATCTCACACTTTCATAGAAGGGCTACATTCTGAAACAAAGATCGTGGTAGATGCTGCAGTTGGGGGTCAAGTGTTGGAGAAACTTACGAGTTGGAACGAGTTTACCGAATTAACAAACAACTTCTTGAAAATTGTATATCGTTAAAGGCTTGAAGGCTAGAATACTTCAATTCACCAACTTCACAATTTTTCACAAATTGCAATAATAATGTAAGCAATTACAAAAGAAAATTAGAGAGAGATTGATGATTTTGTGAGTAAAAATGAAAGAATGGGGGGGGGGGTATTTATAGTTGAGAATAGGGAAAAAGTGTAATTATAAAAAGTTTAGGGTTAAAACAAAGTTTGGGGGCAAATGGCTATTTTATAAAAAGCCAAACGACTAAACTGGCACGCCAACGGCTAGTTTTTAAACTTCCAACCGTTGGCCAATTTCAAAAAAAAAAATTAAAAAATAGTCGTTGGGCCCGTTAGGCCCGGTTAAACCGGCCCAGGCCCGCCAGCCAGTCCCGGGCTCGCGGTCTCTCCATGCTGGACCGGCCCACAGTAGGCTCCTAGGACCGCATAGACGTGGACCATACGAGCCAGCCCGTTTAGCCCACAGCCCACAGCCCACAGCCCATGTAGGCTCGTGGGCCGGGCTTAAACGGTCCGGGGCTTCATGGGCTTTTGGTGGTAACCGGACCAAAACCGGGACCACATACTAATGTTCCCGGGCCTATGTGGGCCTAGCTTAAAAAAGCTATGTATAAGCTATATAATGTACAAGAAATTGCCTTAGATAAAATTTTTTTTTAAAAAAATAGGCAGGTCACATGCGGCTTATATATATATATATATATATATATATATATATATATATGTAAGTGGGCCTGACCTATTTTTATTTTCAAATTTTTTATCTAAGGAAATTTCTTGTAAATTATGTTATATAATTATGACTCAAAATTTTTTAATTCAAATTTAAAAGACAAAATATTTTAAAAACAATATTCAAAGGAATGTGTTATAATTTTTATTATTATGACATTAACAAAACATGGCCCAATCTTTCTTAGTCCTCCCCCCCCCCCAAATGGAATAAGCACTTTAAGGTGCTAATACCACCATTGAGGAGAAAAAGAAACTAATCAAGATGTGCCAAAATACAAGTTACATATTAATTTTATATAGTATCTCTTACAAATTTCATAAATCCATCAAGGTTCGGAGGACTTTCCGTTGGTGTGGCAGAAAAGAAGCCTGTTCATCACCGCTTCCTGGCAAAGCTGCATCCTTCGCAAGTTCAGCTAGCATTTCTTCGTAAGCTTCGTCTACCTCTGGTTATGATTCAGCAAGTCCAAAATTTCTTCGTTCCGAACGGATCCAATCTCTGAATAGTACTGATTTTTCCAAGCTCTCCCTCATAAACTCTCTATAATCACCGAGTTGAAGTCTTGCTTGACTGAAAGCGCTCTCCGATGCCACTATTGAAGTTTGAATGGTTAGAATATCTCGGGCCATCTTTGAAAGGATCGGAAAGTATTTTTCTCCGTGCTTCCACCATTCCAAAAGATTAAATGAGCCGTCGGGATTCACTTCCTCAAGTGCATGTGACAAATAAACTGCAAGCTCATTTAGTTGTGAACAATCACTAGTGCTACAACCTTGAGAGCCCTTGAACCCGGCCCAAGCAGTAAGTGCTCTTACTCCCGCAGTTCTTTTAGATGATTGAGAACTAAAAGAAGGAGTTGGAATATTTGATCTAGCATAATCTATTGCAATTTGATAAACACTATAAATTGTTAGAGCATTTATTTTAATTGAGGCTTGTGCGTCCAAAAGTGTAGACAATTCCTCATCTTCAAGTGCTAAACCATTACAAATAGATTGATACCAATATTAAGGACCTCCCAATTTCATAGTAGGATTTAACAAGATAGCAACACCATAAATAGGGGGAATAGGGAAAAAATATTTTTTAAATTTCATTCTCATAGAATCTATAGCTTCTTCATAAATTTTCACACCCTCTGAAAAATAAGAAAATAAATTTGCAAGTTCTGCTAGATAAACTAAACAGTTAGAAATAGTAGGATAATATTGCCCGAAAATTTATTTGTAGCAACATGAAATCTTTCTAAAAAATGTACAAGCATTTTAATATTAGCCTAATCCGCATTTGTAAGGTGCTCATCATCATCACTTACATGAGCATTGAACGTTTAGTTTATGGGGTTTCTATATTTATATGCAATAACTAAATACTCATACACGTAATTTCATCTAGTTGGACAAGTATCTACAAATATTCGTAACTGTGCTAGAAATAAACTACCCTGTGTGACATGAATTAATGCGCATTATCCAGTCCTCATCAATCTAATGAATTGTAACAGTCAGATAATCACAATCATTACCACTTCTATCAATATTAGTAGTAATAGCAACACGACAATTAATATGAGTAAATAAATAGCGCAAATATTGTTCATATTCATGTTTATATTTATAGATATCGCTATTTATGGTTGTGCGAGGCCATCCTCAATAAGTGGGATTAAAAACTCTTCTAATATAATGCACAAAGTGAGGGTTAGAAGGAAAACTATAGGATAAGCACATAACAATAACCATTTTTGGCAATTCTTCCCTATCTTTTCTTGGCTCATAATATAAAATACCAGCGGTAACAATGTTAATTCCCGGTTGAAATTAATTTGAACCGGTACTAGGGTCAGGCTGACTAGGTAGACTTGTCCCCTCAGCCTCAACTTTCATTTGATAATATTTAACTTTATATTGAGAGTGTAGCATTATCTGTCTCCTCAAACATCCCGTCCCCCCGAGTAACATAGTTAAAAGCTAACTCTTTGCCATACATTTAGCTTTATTTTTTCTCTTATTTGAATAAAAAATGGCCAAACAAGATATGTTTCGGCCCGTTTAGAAGGTTGTCCATAAAAAGTAAGGGTAGTAACAGGGCGGTCAATCGGGGCATCATTTGGATTAGTTGGGTTAACTTCATCAACAAGACTATTGGGTGTATCCTCATCTGATTGCGTTTTATCCAAATCTATTTTTCGCTCATCTTCTTTATCAATAGTTGGATTGCCATAAAGAGAATTCATATATTCATGATCTAAGTGTTCACCACCTCTAACATTATGCATATATTGACTCTCAACAAATTGTAATAAAGTATTATCACTATCAAGAAAAGGAGTAGGTGGAGGGCGGGTATGAGGTTTGGGTAGGGGAGCCCGGGGAATTAGAGGAGGAATAGATTAGCCACTAGATTCACCACTCTTGAATTTTACCTTATTTTTACTAAATATTTTTTAAGGAATATGTCATCTTAATTGTAATTATACAAAGTAAATAAAATAAACAAAACTTTAATATTAAAACTAAAGAGTTGGAATCAGTTTACCGAATTGACGAACAAATTGTTGAAAATTAATTATCGTTGAAGACTTGAATACTTCATTTCACCAACTTCATAATTTTTCACACAAATTGCAACAATAAAGTAACCAATTATAGAAGAAAATTAGAGAGAGATTGAGATAGATTTCGAGAGATTGATGATTTTGTGAGAAAAATGAAAGAATGAGGGGGTATTTATCGTTGAAAATAGAGAAAAAAATTTAATTATAAAAAGTTTGGGGTTAAAATAAAGTTGGGGGGGGGGGAGTTAAATGGATATTTAACAAAGCCCAAACGACTATTTTTGCAGGACAACGACCATATTTTAAAACCCCCCAACAGTCAAAAATTTTTTTGATTTTTTTTAAATTTAGCCATTGGGCCCGTTTGAGACCGGTTAGGACCGGCCCACTTAGCACCCGGACCCAGACCCAAATGGTCTGGTCCTAACGGGTCTTTCAACGTAACCGGCCCACTTAGCAGGCCCACCCCTGGTCCCCCGCTCAAACGGTTAGTCCCGTTTAGGCTCACTACCCATTTGGGATCGCGGGCTCGGACCTAACCGACCTGCATGCCAGCCTTACTTCAAACGCAACCGACTACCACACTACAAGAAATCTATCTTTTAGTGGCGACCAAAGTCGCCACAAAATCTCTAATTGTCGCCATTAAATGTTTACAGTAGTGACTATGGAACTACTGCAAGTACTTCCATTACTGAATGTTACTAGTGGGGACTACATGAGGTCACCACAGAATGTACACATTTTGTTACGACCTTGCCGCTACAAAAACTAAATGTACTCACCACAAGAAAGAGTTCCACCAAACTGATTTTATTGAAGTCGCTACTAAAGAGTAACATTTAGTGGCGACTTAGTCGCCACAAAAATGGTTAGCCATCTGTGGCAACTCTAATACTGCTACTAAAGAGTCACATTTAGTGGCAACTTAGTTACCACAAAAATGATTTTCCATTAGTGGCAACTCTAATAGCGCTACTGTAGACTGACATCTAGTGGTGACTTAGTTGCCACAAAAATGATTAATCATTAGTGGCAACTCTAATAACGCTACTAAATAGTGATTTTTTGTGGCAACTCTATATCGCCATTGAATAGTGATTTTTTGTGGCAACAGATTATGAAACCATTATTCAAAAAGTAGTGAACCAAACACTATTATTAAGTTACCTTAAATTTAGAACTTCCAAAATACTCTACTAGGTATTTCCAGTCCTCGAGCTGCATAGAAGTCATCAGTCTAAGAAGGTTGTGGAAAAAAGGCAAATTGTGATTGTAGAACTATTAAACAGCAACCGTGAAAGGAGCAGAAGTAATTTAATGGCTGAAAATGGAGCAGTTACAATGTTAAACCCTAGTTTAATCGGTTTTTATCCGGTTCATGCAAATGTAAATGCTAATGTTGGAGCATGCATAGGCTATATCCCTCAATTATGTAATAGTAAAGTGAACAACACTGAGATAACTCAGGTTCAGGAGCCACAGTTCAAACTGTTCGGCAATTTAAAACAAAGTCAGCAAAAACCATCAAATGGAGGTAGTTACACTACCTGCACTACCACTTTTAGCTTCTGGAGAAGGATACACACTTTTGTCCAGATTTCATGATGAAACTGTCTCTACAGAAGGTCTCTACAAAGGGTTGCTTGATATTTGTCCTGTCTCTATAGGTTCTTGACAAGGATTATTTGATTCTCCTGTCTCTAGGGATGCTCTACTATTTCCCCTTAGCTGCAATTATGGCTAAGACGTCGCTCCGGAATTGCCAAGTCTTTGAAAATGGCTATGTCCACGGCTAGTTCCACCTCGACCTTTGCCTCGTCCAATTTCAGCGAGGGTATTTAGGTTGATTCAGAGAAGATAGATGCGGTTTAGAGTTGGCCCAGACCGTCCTCAGCCACAGAGATTTGTAGCTTTCTTGGTTTGGCGGGCTATTATCGCCGGTTTGTTCAAGGATTCTCATCTATCGCATCGCCTTTGACCAAGTTGACTCAGAAGGGTGCTTTATTTTTATGGTTGGATGAGTGTGAGAAGAGCTTCCACAAGCTCAAGACAACCTTGACCACGACTCTAGTGTTAGCTTTGCCATCGGCTTCAGGTTCATATACTGTGTATTGTGATGCTTCAAGAGTTGGTATTAGGTGTGTATTGATGCAGGAGGGTAGATTTATTACTTATACTTCTCGTCAGTTGAAGCCCTATGAGAAGAACTACACCACTCATGATTTGGAGTTGGATGCCATTGTGCACACATTGAAGATTTGGAGGAATTATCTGTATGGTGTGTCTTGTGAGGTATTTACCGATCATCGTAGCCTCCAGTACTTGTTCAAGCAGAATGATCTCAATTTGAGGCAGCGGAGGTGGTTGGAGTTGCTAAAGGATTATGATATTACTATACTGTACCAACCGGGTAAGGCCAATGTGGTGGCAGAAGCTTCGAGCCGAAAGGCGGTGAGTATGGCAAGTTTGGCATATATTCCAGTTGGGGAGAGACCTCTTGTAGTTGATGTTCAGGACTTGGCCAATCGGTTCATGAGGTTAGATATTTCGGAGCCCAGTCGGGTATTAGCTTGTATGGTTTCTCGGTCGTCCTTATATGATCATATCAAAGAGTGCCATTATGATGATCTGCATTTGCTTGTCCTTAAGGACAGAGTTCAGCACGATGATGCCAGAGATGTGACTATTGGTGATGATGGAGTGTCGAGGATGCAGGGCCCGATATGTGTGCCCAATGTAGATGGGCTTCGGGAGTTGATTCTAGAGGAAGCCTAGAGCTCGCGGTATTCCATTTATCCGGGTGCCGCGAAGATGTATCAAGATCCGAGACAGCATTTTTGGTACAGGAAAATGAAGAAAGACACATTGGAATTTGTAGCTCGGTGTCTCAATTGTCAGCAAGTGAAATATGAGCATCAAAGACAGGGTGTCTTGCTTCAGCAGATGGATATTCCAGAGTGGAAGTGGGAGAGGATCACTATGGACTTTGTAGTTGGACTTCCACGAACTTTGAAGAAGTTTGATGCTATTTGGGTGATTGTGGATCGGCTGGCCAAGTTCGTGCACTTCATTGCTATGTGTACTACCTATTCTTCAGAGCGATTGACAGAGATCTATATCTGGGAGATTGTTCGTTTGCATGGTGTCCCAGTTTCCATCATTCAGATATGGGCACTTAGTTTACTTTGCAGTTTTGTAGGTCTGTGCAGTGAGAGTTGGGTACTCAGGTTGAGTTGAGCACAACTTTTCACCCTTAGAAGGACGGGCAGTCCGAGCACACTATTCAGATATTGGAGGACATGTTGCATGCTTGTGGCATTGAATTCGGAGGGTCATGGGATCAGTTTCTACCGCTTGTAGAGTTTGCTTATAACAACAACTATCAGTCGAGTATTCAGATGGCTCCATATGAGGCTTTATATGGGAGGCAGTGTAAATCTCCAGTTGGTTGGTTTGAGCTAGTTGAGGCTAGGCTATTGGGGATAGACTTGGTGCAGGATGCTTTAGAAAAGGTGAAGGTAATTTAGGAGAGGCTTCGTACAGCGCAGTCGATGCAAAAGAGTTATGCTGATGGGAAGGTTCGGGATGTGTCCTACATGGTTGGTGAGAAGGTTCTGTTGAAGGTTTCACCCATGAAAGGGGTTATAAGGTTTGGGAAGAAGGGTAAATTGAGTCATCGGTTCATTGGGCTTTTTGAGGCACTTCAGAGGATTGGGGAGGAGCCTTTTGAGCTTGCTTTGCCACCCAGCTTGTCGAGTGTGCATCCGGTATTTCATGTTTCTATGCTCCAAAAGTATATTAGGGATCCGTCTCATGTTCTGGATTTCACCACGGTTCAGTTGGATGATGATTTGACTTATGTTGTGGAGCCAGTAGCTATTTTGGGTTGTCAGGTTCGAAAGTTGAGATCAAAGGATATAGCTTCAGTGAAAGTGCAGTGGAGAGGTCGGCCCGTGGAGGAGGCTACCTGGGACACCGAGTGGGAGATGCAGAGCAGATATCCTCACATGTTTGAGGCTTCAGGTATGTTTCTTGACTCGTTCGAGGACGAACATTTGTTTAAGAGGGGGAGGATGTTATGACCCGACTAGTCGTCTCATGATTTACCGCTCCGTTTCCCCCATTTCTGCTTCTTATTGCTTTGTTTATCAGTTCTATGTGTGATCGGGTTGGTTGGCTCTGGTTCGGAAGGTTTTGATAAGGTTTGAGACACTTAGTCTCTTTTGAGGAATCATAAGTTGGAAAAGTCAATTAGATGTTGACTTATGTGTTAGAGGGCTTGGATATGAGTTCCGATGGTTCAGATAGCTTTGGAAGGTGATTTGAGACTTAGGAGCGTGATTGGCATATGTTTTGGAGGTCCGAAGAAGATTTAGGCTTGAATTGGCGAAATTGAAATTTTGGCATTTTCTGGTTAAAAGGTGAGATTTTGATATAGGAGTCGGAATGGAATTTCGAGAGTTGGAGTAGTTCTGTTGGGTCATTTGGGATGTGTGTGCAAAATTTCAGGTCATTCAGACGCGGTTTGGTATACTTTTTTTTCAAAAGCGGAATTCGAAAGATTTTGGAATCTTAGGCTTCAATTTGTTGTGATTTTGGTGTTTTAATGTTGTTGTGAGCGTTTCGAAGGTTAGAACGAGTTTGAATAAGGTTATGGGAAATATTTTTTCTTTTAGTTGAGGTCCTGGGGGCCTCGGGGTGATTTTGGATGGTTGGCGGAGGGTTTGGAGTTTTTGGTGAAGCTGCAGATTTTCTGGTTCTATTGTTTCCGCACCTGTTGGATTGGGGACCGCAGGTGCGATGCCGCAGATGCAAAGAAAGGGGCCGCAGAAGCGGAAAAGACCAAGGAGAGTTGGAGCCGCAGAAGTGGCTAGGTGATCGCTTCTGAGATAGTGCAGGTGCGGTTAAAGTGTCGCAGATGCGGAAAATTGGAAGTTTAAGTGATTTTCACAGAAGCGCACCTGGGATCGCAGATGCGGGTCCGCAGATGCGAGCTTGTGACCGCAGAAGCGGTTTAGTTGGGGCAGAACATATAAATTCATTCCTTCGCGATTTTTGAGCTATTCCACAATCCCTAAGTCGGTTTTTGGAGCTTTTTGGGTGATTTGAAGAAGGATTCCAAGGGGGTTTCGTTGAGGTAAGGATTTTGGACCTAAAACGCATTTCTATGGTATTATTTCACGGATTAAAGCTGTTAATAATGGAATTTAAGGGTTAATATTGGGGAAACTAGGGCTTGGTATTGGAGACCTAGACTTGAGGATTTGAGGGGCCATTTGTGGTCGGATTTTGGGACTTTTAATATGTATGAATTCATGGGGAGATAAGGAATCTATTGATGTAAATTTTATCGAATTCCGAAATGTGGGCTCGGGGGTCCGGTTTTGGCAATTTTGCAATTTGTGTTGTAAATTGATTATTTTCGCATGGGCTTCGTTCCCTTAGCGTATTTTGACGTCGTGATTCTGATTTTGGATAGATTTGACGTGGGTTGAGGTCGATTCAAGAGGCAAAGGCATTGCGGGCTAGAGGTTGGACTGGATTGAGGTGAGCAATGATTTTAAATGTTGTTCGGAGGGTATGAAACCCCGGATTGCACATCGTGGTGCTATATTGAGGTGACGCACACGCTAGATGACGAGTGTGGGGTCGGGCACCATTGGGGATTGTGACTTAGTCCATCCCGAATGACTGTTTTATCGCGTATTTGATTGAAAACTATTTGCTATCATCATGTTTTAGGTTGAATGCCATACTAGGGCCCGTGGCAACTATTTGGACCCTTAGGGAATTTTTACTGATATTTTCTCACTGTTTTGACTTTATACTTGTACTCAGTCATGCTATATTCTACTATTTTCATAACTCAGCCATGTTTACTTTGTTTTAAACATTAAATGATATTTTTAATGATAAATTGGGGTGAGCATCATGTTTTACTGTTGCCTGAGTGACTTGTGAGATTCTGACTAAGTAAGGCCGAGGGCCTATATTGTGAGGAAACACCTGATTATAATTATGAGGCCGAGGACCTGAGATTTGTTCGCCATGAGGTGGCTTGTTGATATGAGGCCAAGAGCCTATGTGATTACGCCACGAGATGGCTTGATATTGCGCTTGGACCGTAAGGGACCCCTCTAGGAGTCTGCACACCCCCAGTGAGTGCAGGTACCAATTATGATATGAGATATAGCCCGAGGGGCTGGTGTTATTCTATGATATTGCTCGAGGGGCAAATTTTATTGACATTGTGCTCGAGAGGCGATTTCCTTAAGTGTTTATCTTTCCTAGTTGCTTGTCATTTACTTGCTTAATTGTTAAAAAGGCATTTCAAGAAGTCTAAACTGAACTAAAGTGACTTTACATATTTCCACTATTGCATTGTTTTTACTAGCTTTTACTGCTTCTTTATAGTCTGTTGATGTGCCTTTACGTGATTTCTTATTACTCAGTCTGCATTTAATATTATTATTCACTGAGTTGGAGTACTCACTTTACTCTCTACACCCTGTGTGCAGATTCAGGCGCATCAGGTCCGGCTTGCGAGGGTTGAGAGAGTTTCCAGCAGATTCTAGAGATTTACTAGGTAGCTTCCCGACAATTCGCAGCCCAGTGCTTCTCCCTCTATCTTATTTTCTTCTATTTAGCTATGTAATAGTTATGTCGACTCTTTTCAGACTTGTAGTTTTTATAATAGATGCTCATGACTAGTGACACCCCGATGTCGGGCTATGTCTTTTTCCGCAAACTGTATTATTACCTTATCTTTGGGATTTATTATTTTGGTTAAGACTAAATTCGTATTATTTAATTGCTTAAAAATTAATTGAGAATGTGTCGGCTGGCCTTATCTTCATGAGAGGTGTCATCACGACCGGGTCGGGGTTTGGGGTCGTGACAAGTTGGTATCAGAGCCTAGGTTACATAGGTCTCACGACTCATGAGCAGGTTTAGTAGAGTCTCGCGGATTGGTACGGAGATGTCTGTATTTATCCTCGAGAGGGTGCAGAACCTTTAGGAAAAACTTCATATTCTTGAAATTCTAGTCGTGCGAATTTGTTGATCCGAGTACTAAACTTCCATCATTCTATTATCTCACAGATAGTGAGGACACGCGCTACCAATTAGGATGGACGACCACTAGTACCACTAGCTATGGCCACTAGAGACCGAGGACGCGGTCGTGGTCGCGGTAGGGGCAGGGGTGTGGCCCGCTTAACAGCTAGGGTAGCACCTGCATATCCACCAGCCGCCCTAGTTCAGGATCAGGTCCCAGTTGTGGATGCTCCAGCAGCACCAACTCAGGCACTAGCTATGTCCATTGTGTTTCCGGGTCTTTAGGAGGCCTTGGCTCAGATTCTATCGGTATGCACTGGCCTAACTTAGGGGGTCTTAATTACTACAGCTGCAACTACTTCTTAGGCCGGGGGAGGCACTCAGACTCCCGCCGCTCACACACCTGAGCAGGTCGTGCAGGGACTTTAGACACTGGGGGCGCATCCAGCCCAGCTGGTTACAGCTTCTCAGGACAATGTAGTTCCTTCCATGCCAAAGGACGAGCAACGTAGGTTGGAGAGGTTTGGAAGACTTCAACCTCTGACTTTCAGTGGTCTAGAGGGCGAGGATGCCCAGGATTTCTTGGATAAGTGTTAGAGGATGCTTCGTACAGCGGGTATTCTGGAGACCAGCAGGGTCGCTTTCACTACTTATCAGTTTTCTGGAGCTGCCTTCACTTAGTGGGAGGCTTTTGAGAGGCGTAGGCCTATTGGTGCAGCACCCCTTACCTGGCAGCAGTTCTCCGTTCTCTTTCTGGAGAAGTATGTGTTGTAGTCTTGTAGAGAGGAACTGCGTAAGTAGTTCGAGTGGTTGCGTCAGGGAGAGATAACTGTGACGCAGTATCAGATGAGGTTCTCTGAGTTAGCCCGCCATGAGATTTGGTTGGTTCCGATAGATAGAGAGAGGATTAGGAGGTTTGTTGATGGCTTCACTTATCAGCTTCGTATTCCCATAACCAGAGAGAGGGTGACTGGTGCTACTTTTGAGGAGGTTGTAGACATTACTCGAGAGATTGAGTCAGTTCGTCACCAGGAGCGAGAGGAGAGACAAGAGGCCTCAAGGATCTAGTAGTTATGGTGATGCTCTTTCGAGAGGTCAGTTTCAGCACGGCAGAGGTTGTCCATTCAGGCATGCTCAGCCAGCTCACCCAGGTTATCATGGGGCGTCATTGGGTCATGGTTCTCACAGTTCTCATCAGGGCCAGTCATCACTTAGTACCCTTCCAGCTCAGAGTTCGTCCTGTGCTTCATCAGTTCAGGGCTCTTATATATCTGGTGCATCAGCTAGTCATTCCGGTGCTAGGGGTTCCCTTCAATCCCCTTCTCCAGCATCCAGAAGTTGCAGTGAGTGTGGAGAGATAGGTCATATGTGGAGGTAGTGTCCTCGTCATATTGAGAGTTCATCTCAGCAGAGGAGCCAACTATTGGCTTCAGCACCAGCTACTTCACCACCACCCGCCCAGTCAGCTAGGGGTAGAGGTCAGTAAGCTAGGGGTCACCCTAGAGGAGGAGGTCAATCAGGTGGTGGTCAGGCCCATTTCTATGCACTTCCAGTTAGACTTGATGCTATTTCTTTCGATGGTGTTATTACAGGTATTGTCTTAGTCTGCCACAGAGATGCTTCTGTATTATTTGATCCTGGTTCCACCTTTTCTTATGTGTCATCATTGTTTGCTCGTTATTTGGATATGCCCTGTGAGTCTCTTGTTTCACCTGTTCATGTATCTACTTCAGTGGGCGATAATGTTGTTGTAGACCATGTGTACCGGTTGTGTGTGGTGACTATTGGGGGCTTGGAGACCCGAGTGGATCTGTTGTTATTATGTATGGTAAACTTCGATGTTATTTTGGGCATGGATTGGCTATCTCCGTGTCATGCTATTCTGGACTATCATGCTAAGACAATGACATTGGCTATACCGGGTGCACAGGTTGAGTGGCAAGGTCTGGCTAATTATGTTCCCAGTAGGGTAATCTCATTCTTGAAGGCCCATCGTATGGTTGGGTAGGGTTGTCTTTCGTATCTAGCCTTTGTGAGGGATGTCGGTGCAAAGACTCCCAATATTGATTCTGTTCCAGTTGTGAGGGAGTTTCTCAATATGTTTCCTGTAGACCTGTCGGGCATGCCATCAGACAGGGATATTGATTTTTGTATTGACCTGGAACTGGGCACTCAGTCCATTTCTATTTTATCGTATCGTATGGCACCAACGGAGTTGAAGAAGTTAAAGGAGCAGCTTCAGAAACTCCTTGATAAGGGGTTCATTAGGCCTAGTGTGTTGCCTTGGGGTGCACCGGTTCTATTTGTGAAGAAGAAGGATGGAACTATGAGAATGTGCATTGATTATAGGCAATTGAACAAAGTAACAGTTAAGAACAAGTATCATTTGCCTCACATTGATGATTTATTCAACTAGCTTCAGGGAGCAAGAGTGTTCTCCAAGATTGATCTCCGTTCAGTTTATCACCAGTTGAAGATCAGGGACTCGGATATTCTTAATACATCTTTCAGGACCTGATATCGTCATTATGAGTTATTTGTGATGTCTTTTGGGCTGACCAATGCCCTAGTAGCATTCATGCATTTGATGAACAGCGTGTTCCGGCCTTATCTCGACTCATTTTTCATAGTCTTCATTGATGTATTCGCGTAGTTAGGAGGAGCACGCAGAGCATTTAAGAGTTGTGTTGTAGAGATTGAGGGAGGAGAAACTTTATGCAAAGTTCTCCAAGTGTGAGTTTTGGCTTAGTTCAGTGGTTTCTTGGGGAATGTGGTGTCCAGCGAGGGTATTTAGGTTGATCCAAAGAAGATAGAGGTGGTTCAGAGTTGGCCCAGACTGTCCTCGGCCACAGAGATTCACAACTTTCTTGGTTTGGCAGGCTATTATCGCCGGTTTGTTTAGGGATTCTCATCTATTGCATCGCCCTTGTCCAAATTGACTCAGAAGGGTGCTTCATTTGTATGGTCGGGTGAGTGTGAGGAGAGCTTACAGAAGCTCAAGACAGGCTTGATCACAACTCTAGTGTTAGTTTTGCCATTAGCTTCAGGTTCATATACCGTTTATTGTGATGCTTCGAGAATTGGTATTGGGTGTGTATTGATGCAGGAGGGTGGAGTTATTGCTTATGCTTCTCATCAGTTGAAGCCCCATGAGAAGAACTACCTCGTTCATAATATGTAGTTTGCTGCCATTGTGCACGCATTGAAGATTTGGAGGCATTATCTGTATGGTGTGTCTTGTAAGGTGTTTACCGATCATCGTAGACTCTAGTACTTGTTCAAGTAGAAGGATCTCAATTTGAGGCTACGGGGGTGGTTGGAGTTTCTAAAGGATTATGATATTACTATACTGTACATCCGTGGAAGGCCAATGTGGTGGACAATGCTTTGAGCCGAAAGACGGTGAGTATGGGAAGTTTGACATATATTCTAGTTGGGGAGAGACCTCTTGCAGTTGATGTTAGGCCTTGGCCAATCGGTTTGTGAGGTTAGATATTTCGGAGCCCAGTCGGGTATTGGCTTGTGTGGTTTCTCAGTCGTCCATATATGATCGCATTAGAGAGCGCCAGTATGATGATTCGCATTTGCTTGTCCTTAAGGACAAAGTTCAGCACGATGATGCCAGAGATGTGACTATCGGTGATGATGGAGTATTGAGGATGTAGGGCCAGATATATGTGCCCAATGTAGATGGGCTTTGGGAGTTGATTCTGGTGAAGGCCCATAGCTCGCGGTATTCCATTCATCCCGGTGCCGCGAAGATGTATCAAGATTTGAGACAACATTATTAGTGGAGGAGAATGAAGAAAGACATTGTAAAATTTGTAGCTCGGTGTCTCAATTGTCAGTAGGAGAAATATGAGCATCAGAGACCGGGTGGCTTGCTTCAGCAGATGGATATTCTAGAGTGGAAGTGGGAGAGGATCACTATGGACTTTGTAGTTGGACTTCCACGGACTTTGAAGAAGTTCGATGCTATTTGGGTGATTGTAGATCGGCTGACCAAGTCCGCACACTTTATTTCAGTGTGTACTACCTATTCTTCTGAGCGGTTGGCAGAGATCTATATCCTGGAGATTGTTCGTTTGCATGGTGTCCCAACTTCCATCATTTCAGATAGGGGCACTCAGTTTACTTCGTAGTTTTGAAGGTTTGTGCAGCGAGTGTTGGGTACTCAGGTTGAGTTGAGCACAACGTTTCACCCTCATACGGACGGGAAGTTCGAACGCACTATTCAGATATTAGAGGACATGTTGCGCGCTTGTGTCATTGAATTTGGAGGGTCATATGATCAGTTTCTACCGCTTGCAGAGTTTGCTTATAACAACAGTTACCAGTCGAGTATTCAGATGGCTCCATATAAGGATTTATATGAGAGGCGGTGTAGATATCCAATTGGTTGGTTTGATCCAGGTGAGGCTAGGCTATTGAGCACAGACTTGGTGCAGGATACTTTAGAAAAAGTGAAGGTAATTCAGGAGAGGCTTCGACTGCGCAGTCGAGGCAAAAGAGTTATGCTTATAGGAAGGTTCGGTATGTGTCCTAAATGATTGGTGAGAAGGTTCTATTGAAGGTTTCACCCATGAAGGGTGTTATGAGGTTTGGGAAGAAGGGTAAATTGAGTCCTCGATTCATTGGGCCTTTTGAGGTGCTTCGGAGGATTGGGGAGGTGGCTTATGAGCTTGCTTTGCCACCTAGCTTGTCGAGTGTGCATCCGGTAGTTCATGTTTCTATGCTCCGGAAGTATATTGAGGATCCATCTCATGTTCTGGATTTCAGCACGGTTCAGTTGGATGATGATTTAATTTATGATGTGGAGCCAGCAACTATTTTGGGTCGTCAGGTTCGAAAGTTGAGATCAAAGGATATAGCTTCAGTGAAAGTGCAGTGGAGAGGTCGGCCCATGGAGGAGGCTACCTGGGTGACCGAGCGGGAGATGCGGAGCAGATATCCTCACCTGTTTGAGGCTTCAAGTATGTTTCTTGATTCGTTCGAGGATGAATGTTTATGTAAGAGGGGGAGGATGTGATGACCCGGCCAGTCGTCTCATGAGTTACCGCTCTATTTCCCCCATTTCTGCTTCTTATTGCTTTGTTTATTAGTTCTATGTGTGATTGGGTTGGTTGGCTCGGGTTCGGAAGTGTTTTGATAAGGTGTGAGACACTTAGTCTCTTTTGAGGAAGCTTAAGTTGAAAAAGCCAATCGGACGTTGACTTATGTGTTAGAGGGCTTTGATGTGAGTTCCGATGGTTCGGTTAGCTTCGAAGAGGTGATTTGAGACTTAGGAGCGTGATCAGCATGTGTTTTGGAGGTCCGGAGTAGATTTAGGCTTGAATTGGAGAAATTGGAATTTTGGCGTTTTCCGGTTAATAGGTGAGATTTTGATATAGGGGCCAGAATGGAATTCCGAGAGTTGCAGCAGTTCCGTTAGGTTATTTGGGATGTGTGTGCAAAATTTCAGGTCATTCGAACGCGATTTGGTATACTTTTTGATCAAAAGAGTAATTCAGAAGATTTTGGAATCTTAGGCTTGAATTTGATGTGATTTTGGTATTTTATTGTTGTTTTGAGCGTTCCAAAGGTTGGAACGAGTTTGAATAAGGTTATGGGATACGTTTGTGCTTTTGGTTGAGGTCCCGAGGCCCTCGGGGTGATTTCGGATGGTTGACGGAGGGTTTAGAGTTTTTGATGAAGCTGCAGATTTTCTAGTTATGTTGTTTCCGCACTTGCGGGTTGGGGACCACAGCTGCGATGCCGCAGATGCGAAGAAAGGGGCTGCAGAAGCAGAAAAGGCCAAGGAGAGCTGGAGCGGCAAGGTGATCGCACCTGCAATAGCGCATGTCCGGGTAAAGTGTCACAGATGTGGAAAATTGGAAGTTTAGTGATTTTCGCAGAAGCGCACCAGGGACCGCAGATGCAGGTGTGAGCTTGTGACCGCAGAAGTGGTTTAGCTAGGGCAGAACATATAAATTCATTTCTTCGTGATTTTTGAGCTATTCCACCACCCCCAAGTCGGTTTTTGTTGCTTTTTGGGCGATTTGAAGAAGGATTTCAACGAGGTTTCATTGAGGTAAGGATTTTGGACCTAAAACTCATTTCTATGGTATTATTTCACGGATTAGAGTTGTAATTAATGGAATTTAAGGGTTAAAATTGGGGAAACTAGGGCTTAGTATTGGAGACCTGGACTTGAGGATTTTAGGGGCCATTTTTGGTTGTATTTTAGAACTTTTGATATGTATGAACTCGTGGGGAGATAAAGAATCTATTGATGTAAATTTTATCGAATTCTGAGACGTGGACCCGGGGGTCGGGTTTTGGTAATTTTGGAATTTGTGTTGTAAATTGATTATTTTCGCATGGGCTTCATTCCCTTAGCGTATTTTGATATCGTGATTCTGATTTTGGATAGATTTGACATGAGTTGAGGCCGATCGAGGGGCAAAGGCGTCGCGGGTTAGAGTTTGGATCAGATTGAGGTGAGTAATGATTTTAAATGTTGTGCTGAGGGTATGAAACCCTGGATTGCACATGTGGTGCTATATTGAGGTGACGCACACGCTAGATGACGAGTGTGGGGTCGGTCACTATTGGGGATTGTGACATAGTCCATCCCGAATGACTGTTTTACTGCGTATTTATTGAAAACTATTTGCTATCATCATGTTTTGGGCTGAATGCCATATTTGGGCCTCATGCCAACTATTTGAACCCTTAGGGAATTTTAACTGATATTTTCTCACTATTTTAACTTTATACTTGTATTCTGTCATGCTATATTCTACTGTTTCCATAACTCAGCCATGTTTACTCTGTTTTAAACATTAAATGATATTTTTAATGATAAATTGGGCTGAGCATCATGTTTTACTGTTGCCCGAGTAACTTGTGAGATTCTGACTAAGTAAGGCTGAGGGCCTATATTGTGAAGAAACACCTGATTATAATTATGAGACCGAAGGCCTGAGATTTGTTCGCCATGAGGTGACTTGTTGATATGAGGCCAAGAGCCTATGTGATTACACCACGAGATGTTAAAAAGGCATTTCAATAAGTCTAAACTGCACTAAAGTGACTTTACATATTTCCACTGTTGCATTGTTATTACTGGCTTTTACTGCTTCTTTATAGTCTGTTGATGTGCCTTTACGTGATTTCTTATTACTCAGTCTGTATTTATTATTATTACTCACTGAGTTGGAGTACTCACTTTACTCTCTGCACCCCGTGTGCAGATTCAGGTGCATCAGGTCCTGCTTGCAAGGGTTGAGAGAGCTTCCAGCAGATTCCGGAGATTTACTAGGTAGTTGCCTGGTGATTCACAACCCAGTGCTTCTCCCTCTATCTTATTTTCTTCTGTTTAGCTATGTAATAGTTATGTCGACTCATTTCAGACTTGTAGTTTTTATAATAGATGCTCATGACTAGTGACACCCCGATGTCGGGCTATGTCTTTTTCCGTAAACTGTATTATTACCTTATCTTTGGGATTTGTTATTATGGTTAAGACTAAATTCGTATTATTTAATTGCTTAATAATGAATTGGGAATGTGTTGGCTGGCCTTGTCTTTACGAGAGGCGCCATCACAACCGGGTCCGGGTTTGGGCTCATGACATGTTCGAAATTTAAAAATTTGTAAATCGCACATCGACCTAATAACCGATTAAACCGAAAACCGAACAACCGAAAAAAATATCAAGAAAAATGAAGACCCATAACACCTAACATAACATTTCACGGTTTTGAGTGAAATACCAAACATGCAATCATCAAAAGGTCTAAAATTTCAGAAAGAAGTTTTCAACTTACCAGCAAAAGAGCAGTCGACACTGAGAAAGAGCTTTAGGCGATGACTATTCATGAAAAATTACTTATGATTCTTGCATATTTTCAAATGGCTTAGAGATATTAAAGGTGAAATAGAAGAAATATTCATTCTCGCTAGCTTCATGTACCTAAAAACGTAATTGTAAAAGCTATTTTTGCATTTGGAGATTCATGTGGATCAAAAATCAAATCAAAATCAAATGAATCATACTTAAAAATCAAAATCAAAATTAGGGATTTGCTAGTACCCCAGTTATCTCGATAATCTAAGCATAAACCTAAAGGCAAATCGAAAGCTACAACCTTAACAAACATAGTAAAGAAGAACCCAGAATTATTTTTAGGATTTGTAGATTAATACTTAAAGACCAAAACCCCAATAATCAAAACCACAAAAATCAGAAACAAAAGAAATTAAGTAAAAAAACTTACTTAATTTGAGAATATAAGTAAAGACTAATAAAGTATCTACCTTAAAATTTTGTATTGCAAATATCAGCAACCACTTCAACGTTTTGCAGAAATCACTTGGCATGTCCCCTCTTCTTTTTAAGGTTTAGTTGTTATACGTAAATTTAAGTACAGCTTGGGAAAATTAGTTTTAACAAACTTTTGATTCAGTCTTTAAGATAGATACTTTCTCAGTCTTCACCGAAATCGAAAGCTCAAATCAGAAAAACCCAGAATTATTTTTAGGATTCAAACACATACCTAATTTGAGAATATAATTTCTAATTAGGGATTTGGGTAACGGTTTACATTTGAGATTTAAGGATAGATTCAAGAGATTTGAGGGAATTGGATGGATAATTTTTAATAAGAGTGGGACAAAATCCCTTTGTTAAGAGAGATTGAGTGAAGCTACAGAAGTATGCGATGTTTGTTATCTGTAAAGGTGTTTTTGTTTTGTTTCTTTGCCTTCTTTTTATTCAATTAATGTTAAGTGGATTTTTTTAAATTATAGTAGCGACCTAGTCGCTCCAAAAGACCTACAGGGGCGATATTTTTTAAGTCGCTACTAAAATATTGGAGCCAAATTTTTGTTAATAGGGAGAACTTAAAATTCAGGTTTTAGTGGATTAGAGACGACCTAAAAAAGTCGCTACTAAAAATAAACCATTTATAGCGACTTTTCAAATTCGCCACAATAGATATGATATTTGTAGCAATAAATAAAGTCGCCACTAAATATTGCCACTAAAAGACAGATTTCTTGTGTGCCAATAATTGCCTAGCTTTTACTCTATGACCGCTAAAATATCTACCTTCTGATACATCCATAACGTTTCAAATTCACATTCCTGACTCCGCATAAAATCTTCTGATACTATCCTATCCAAAAGAACCCTTTTGGAAACATAAAACCATTCTATAACAACTCCATCAGTTTCGTTTGTTGTTGGATCCAGAACTACACACGTCCTAATTCCCGTAACACCAGGGATATGTAGGCAACTTAGGAACCAGTGTTCAGCCTCCATTTTTAAAATCACATCATTTCTCACTCAATTCGGCCAAAATTGGTCATCATTTTCTTTACCTGATAACTCTTTCATCATTCCTGGATAAAGAGCGGCAGCTGTTAATACCCAATTGTGCCCGCATATTTTTTTAAATAGTATATACATATTCAAAATGTCATCTTTGCATCATTACTCAATTTACAATACTTATATAAATATTTTACAAATTTTTTCATGATTTTCATAGCATTGAAATTAATTTTCTTGCATTTAAATTACTTGAACGTTTATTCATTACTCATTCAAATTATTTTGCGATGACTTAGTTACCTAAAAATATAATTTGCACCTATAATACATGTTTCAAATATTTTATTTTATTTTATATAAATACATTAGCATTTTTTAAGCTATTTGAACAATTTTGCAGTAATAGCCTATACTCATAAATAACTGCTTTTTATTTATGTTATTGGTGTCAAAATAATATTTTATATTTTTATAACGCTAAATTATTATTTTTAATCATTTAATGCATCAATAATATTTTTATTTATTTATAAATTATGTTTTGACAATTTTTGCGTATTTAAATAGTAGCCCAGATTTAAACTAAGTTTCGGACTAAAATGGCCCAACACCTTAGCCCACTAGCCCCGGCCCAAAACCAAATGACCCTTTAATAAGACTCGGTCGGTAACCGTTTTTTATGACCAGCCCCGCTATCATATACTTTGAACGGACCACTATCACTCTTTTTGTTCTATTCCAAACAAGCATTGTAGTTTACTCCAAATCTACTGTGTAATTAGTGAGAGAAAAACAATGGCGAGACATTGTATCAAGAAGTGAGAAGTGACATAGTGACTAAAATATTGGTGTAAAACTACATCAACTTTCTTGTATCGAGAAACTTCAATTTCTAAAAGAGAACACCCTTGCAACTCAAGGGAACTGGACTTAGGATTCACATTAAATTCGAACCAGTATAAAAATCTCGTTGTCCTTAATTACTGCATTTTATTTCTACTTTATTTATATTCTATCCTTACCTAAAGTTGACTAATTAGTAAACTAATCAACTACTTAGGGTACTGAAAGAAAAAAATCAACAATTCACCCCCGCCCATCCCCACCCCCGCCCATTGTACTTTCATCCCCAACCTTGCAACGTCTAGAATACCAATCAAACGGCCTCCAATGGCCTCTATCTATGTAAAATATTAATTAACAATGTCAATTATGCTAATCTAGTCAAATCTCTATATTACTGACTTTCAAGCTTCGAACTGAATTTTAATATTCTACCCATCAAGCACCATATTTTTATGATCAAAACATGCCCGATATCTCAATCTTTAACTTAATATTCAATTAAATTTCTACAAGTTAGTACTCGGATTCAAATGATAATAACTGAAGAAAAATCCGTTTAAATTTAAAAAGCAAATATTCGAAACAGTACCTAATATATTAAGGTCTCCACTAATGCACTGTAACCTCCCGAAGATGCATTGTGAAAAAAATTCCGAACTTACAAATATCTAATCCTTAAAAGTAAATCTTATATAAGCATTCCTCCCCATCATTGGCTAAAGTATTATGTCCACTACCACTAGTTACGATTATATCACTAGTTTATTATGTTTCTACCATTGTTACTTCTCTAACAAAAGAATCACAACAATAAATATATTCAATGTAATGCTATTGAGCCACGTGATTCTCAATAGCATATATAATATATTAATAGTTACGATCATAGGTATAGAAAGAAAGAAGATACAGCTAATACTTAGTACTCAATTTGTCGTACACTATAATGCTGAAAGCCCCAAATTGAATCCTTCTCTTTACTTCTAATGTTGAATATAAATAACGCTCCTTTTTCCTAATCCAGTTATCTCACAGTAAGTAAACCCATGAATATTAGAAGGTGTAACTAAGGTCATGTAGTGTATTCTCCAATTTGATGTCAAACATATCAACTTCCTTTTTTTCTCCTTTGTATTGTTTGTCTCCTAATGAAATACACCTAAGATTTCCCTATTTTAATACCGTAGCTAGCATAAATAGGTGGCAAAGTAAAGTATGGGCTTGGCCCCGCTTCTTTTACGCGTACCCAATAAATATCCAATCTAACCTCAAAGAAATAGTGACGATAGATCGACTCCGACACTTACTATGGCCAACAGTAATATACCGATAATATGATAAGTTATGGATTTTATAAGGCGACTGTAAACTCAATAACATAAAGCAAGCAAACAATTCTTTTGTTAATAGTGGGTTTCCAAATTTATTTTCATCTTTTAACAATTTATATCTTCGGCTAATGAGGCCACATCATTTATCAATAATTCCAAAACAACCAATTAAGTCATGCACAAATCATGCCGAAGTCGTACGGCCCGATCCAACATAATATTTAAAATGCGCACTAACGAGAGTCGAACGACGCAAACCATAGATGCATCTATTTACCCCGCTCCCGAATCATACATGCGACACAGTCAAAAAAATTTAAGGAATTACCCCGCTCACGGATCATACACGCGACGCGGTCAAATATAAATTTAAGGAATTACCCCTTTCTTGATTCTTTTATAAATATAGGCAATTCAACTTGAAGCTTTTAAATCCTTAAAAATTCTCAACTTAGTTCTATTTGATACAATTAACAAATATAATCAAGTAACGGTATCCTCGTGAACCTAAAACTACTCGGACATAAACATGAATAGTAGCTACGTACGGACTCTCATCACCTCGTGCGTATATTGCCCCCACAAATAGAAGTACATATTGAATTATTTCAACTATGGGGTAAATTCCCTCTTACAAGGTTAGAAAGGATGCTTACCTCGCCTCAAAGCCACTTTCTGGTCCAAGATTACGCTCAAACCCTCAACTCGACCAACTCAATAATCAATTTAGTTTTTTCTTTACCAATTCACCAATGCTCGACTCAATCTAGCCAAAGACGACTTAAATACATCAAACTATGCAAGATAAACAATTGCAATTAACGAAGCTATGATCCTCACACAACTTGCAAAAAGTCAATAAAAATCAACTCCCCGGACCCGCACCTCAGAACCCGATAAAATTTACAAAATCTGAACACCCATTATGATACGAGTTCAACCATACTAAAATTATCAAATCCTGATACCAATTAATCCTTCATCATCACTTTTACATTTGAAAGATTTTACAATTTTTCCCAAATTTTCCTTTAGATTCTCATGAATTTTGATGTTAAATCTAAGGTATAATCGCAAGATATAATTGCAAATTGATTAGAGGAACTTACCCAATTATTTGATACAAAAATCCTCTCTCAAAAATCGCCCACTCTCGGACCTAGGGTTCAAAATATGATAAAATGAAGCAAAAACCCGAGTTACACACCTGAAAACAAGCTGCAAATGTTGCATTTGCGATCCAGGGTTCGCAAAAGTGAAGACGCCTTCGCAATTGAAAACAAGAACATGGTTGAAAAAGGTCGCATTAGCAACAAAAAGTTTGCAATTGCGAACTGGGCATCGCAATTGCGACTATACCAGAAACCAACAATTTTTTCCG
Organism: Nicotiana sylvestris; assembly: GCF_000393655.2. Lineage (NCBI taxonomy): Eukaryota > Viridiplantae > Streptophyta > Magnoliopsida > Solanales > Solanaceae > Nicotiana > Nicotiana sylvestris. The sequence continues at coordinate 26,777,215 of NC_091063.1, read as the reverse complement.
ACATGAAAATGGGCCTAACTCTCTCATACGATGTCCAAATTCGAATATTCTTTTTTCTATGACTCCATAGTTTTGATATGGATCTAATGGTTCAATAAAAACTGAATTTGGATTTCATTTGCTTAATGTGGTACTATTTATGCTTGAAGAAATGACGATAAAGTATCAAAAACAAGTGCAGCACAACCTAAACCTATCCGAAACTCACCCGAACCCCCGAGGCTCCAAACCAAACACCCACACAAGTCAAAAAGCATAACACAAACTTGCCCAAGGCCTTAAATCACATCAAAAAACATCAAAACCATGAATCTCTCCCCAAATCAAGCTTAATGAACTTTAAAAATTCAAACTTCTACATTCGATGCTGAAACATATCAAATCACGTCCGATTGACCTCAAATTTTGCACATAAGTCGATTTCGGCATTACGAACCTACTCAAACTTCTGGAATCGGAATCTGACCTTGATATTTAATAGTCCACTCCCGGTCAAACTTTTCAAAAACCTTCAAATTTTCAACTTTTGCCAAATGACCCCGAAATGACCTACAGACCTCCAAATCCACTTTTGGATGCGGTCCCAATACCAGAATCACCATACGGAGCTATTCTCAGATTCGGAATCCCAAACGAACATTGATAACATTGAAATGCACTCCATCTCAAATTTAGAAAATCCTTCCAAAATGCCAAGTTTCCACAATAGGCGCTAATATGCTCTTGGGTCATCCAAAACCCGATCCGAATGTACGCCCAAGTTCAAAATCATCATGTGAACCTGTTGGAACTTTCAAATACCGATTTTAGGGTTTTTACTCAAAAATCACACATTAGTTAATTCTCCCAACTTAAAGTTTCCGAAATGAGAATTTTCTCTCTAAATCTACTCAGAACTTTATGAAACTCAATTCCAACCACACGTACAAGTCATAATACCTGAAGTGAAGCTACTCATGGTCTCAAACTTCGTGACGACGCACTAGAGCTCAAAACGACCGGTAGGGTCATTACATTACATTGATGATATGTTAGTTAAGTCTTTGCGAGCAGAGGACCATTTAAAGCATTTGTAGGAAACCTTCAGTATATTGACGAAGTATAACATGAAGCTGAATCCAGAAAAATGCGTGTTCGGAGTCGGATCCGGTAAATTTCTTAGGTTATAGTATCCAACCGAGGAATCGAGATTAACCCCGATAAGATCAAAGCTAATGAGGATATCATGATAGTACATACTGTGAATGCTGTACAAAGACTAACTAGGTGCATTGCCACCCTGGGGAGATTCATCTCGAGATCCTCCGATAAGAGCCACAAGTTTTTCTCTTTGCCGAAGAAGAAAAGCAGCTTCATATGGACCCCATAATGCCAACGGGCCTTAGAAGAACTTAAGTGGTATCTATCTAGCCCGACACTTATTCACACACCAAGGGCGGATGAATGACTATACTTGTATTTGGAAGTATTGGAAATAGCAGTTAGCGGAGTCATAGTTTGAGAAGAACAAGGTACGCAATTTCTAATTTATTTCGTTAGCAGGATCTTAGGTAAGGCCAAAACTAGATATCCTCACTTAGAAAAATTGGCACTCACTTTGCTAAGTGCCTCTATAAAACTGGAAACATATTTTCAGTTCCATCCTATATGTGTTGTGACAACCACGATATCAAATATCAACCACGAACAACCATTAAATCTCAAATTTTTGCAGATTTCGTGGCCAACTTTGCGCCGGCTCTAATACCCGAAGTCGAAAGGGAGTTTTTGGTAATCTCGGGGACGTCTTCAGGTGTCTGGATCCTCTTTATGGATGGTGCTTTGAACGTAAAGGGGTTCAGTCTTGGCATCGTAATGAAACCGCCCATAGGCAATATAGTTAGATAATCCATTAGGATAGTGAAATTGACTAACAACAAGGCTGAATATGAGTCCATGATTGCAGGTCTTGAACTGGCCAAAAACTTGGGGGTGGAGGTGACCGAAGCTAAGTGTGACTCCCTCCTTTTAGTGAACCAAGTTAACGGAACATTCAAAGTCAGAGAAGAATGAACGCAAAGGTACCTAGACAAGTTACAAACAACATTGCATCTATCACGCCCCAACCTCGGGGAGTGCGACCGCACCCAACCGAGTCAACCCGGTCGAGCAAGCCTATCCAGCCTTTCCTACCCAACTCATTCATAATCTGAAAAAGAAATGCATCACCATTTGTTAAACAAGGGAGAGATCAGTTATATAAATATGTAAACGTTGCTAGTTCATTTTCACTTAAACACAATATGCCATGGTTAAGTTCTCAAAAGTACATACAATTAACAATCTAGTGGAGAAGAGTTTCAAAACACAACATGATCCAATGACCACCCCGACACCCATACATGACCCACATAGACGTTTACGGAGCCTTTAAAGATACAAAAAACCAACATGACAATGCCAGCAACAAGGCCCCGGCTATACCTAAAAATGTGGAAATTTATACAAAAGAAGAACTACATAACCCCTGGGAGAAATGGGGTCTCACCAAGACTGTTGTGAGGAGAGAAAGAGAGCACCACTATCTTCGATCGGCGCTATCTACGATGGAACCACATTGTTTACCGTGAAAATGGTAATGACAATTAAATTTGATTTAATGGTTCTAAAAATACGTGACTATTTTTATGCTAGTCGTTAGACAGTTGATGCTATGTAAAAGACTTAGAAACGAGATAAGAGCTTAAGAGAAAGGGGAAAACTAGACCGGGTGATCAATAATCAGAGCCTTGAGCTGGCCTATTTGAGGGTCTCGGGGTCGAGCCTGAGGCTCGGCTGGGAGCTATCGAGGGAGATCGATGGGAACTAACAGTTATAAATAAATCAATGACGACTCTTTATAGCCAATAATAAGCAATAAATGATGAACAATAAATAGAACACAATAAATAGGAACAATAAATGAAGTAATGAGATCAAGAGAATGTGTTAGAAAGTAAAGAGAATGTTCTTGAGTTTTAGTATTGAGCAACAGGTATTTACAAAATGACAAGGATCCCCTTTATATATGAAGGGGGAATCCCAACACAGTACAAATGCATTAATTACAAAGATATGGAGCTGGTACATCCATTTAATGCCTTGATTTGCCTTTTGGGCTAGTCACGAGTCTTGACCTGCCATACGCACATGCCTTGGGAACCCTGTCTCGATCCGCCGAGACCGGTAATTCACATCGTCTCGGTGCCGGATATTACTTGTACTATCTCGAAGTCGAACTGTCGGGAATTCTCGGAATCGATCACTAGAAGCCCTCGAGATGTTGTGATGCTTGTGAAATCGAGCCATCAATTTTCACCATATACAGATAGTCCCCGCATTTCCTAGAACAAAGTGATAGGAAATGATCCTGAGCCCCTACTCCGTAAGCATCATCGCTATGATGTCAGTTTATCAGAGCATTAAATGCCACACTCAAAAAGCCGTGCAAGGGTCGCCGTCAAACACAACTATCGAGAAGCCCAGTAACCGCTATTGGTTTATCCTTTCCGCTGCCCACACGGCTCCTATAAATGCATCAATCATTTGATAATTCATACTTTCTCAACATCTTCAAATTTTCAAGGCCATACCCATCCCTTTCGCATTCTTTCTTCTTCCGTTCTTGATCCTTTGCCTACTTACTCAGAAAAGTTTTACCACCATCATGGCTAGAACTTCCAAGAGAGTTCCTCGGAAAGACGAGGCTACCTCTTCATCCCGAACATTCAATAGAAAACCCAAAGTGATGCCCACTGTCAATCAATGTACTCCTATCGGGTTCGACACGACAAAGGACTTCACCGTCGACAAAGCTTCATCTACACCGGGCCAATACGAACACATGTCCCGGTACATTAGCATTGTGACCGACATAAAGAAAGTGAAGGAAGACTGCCGATGGGAGGAGGCAACGCTGGTTGAGATCCCCCTCTCTAACGAGAGCATAACAGACCACAAAGCTGGTTTCCTTTATGTATACACTTACCCGTTCATTCTGGGTCCGGTCAATTCTTCTATCCCTTCTTCCTTGGAGACAGATCCAGTTATTCTCGATTTTTGCGATAAGTACCAAGTCACACTTGGTCAAATCTATCCGTCTTTCTGGAGGATAGTCTACATGCTCTGCCACTTCTCCAATGGAGTCGAGGGTGAGACCTTTACCCTCAACCATCTGATTAGATTGTATAGCCCTCGATTTTATTGAGGTTTGATTAAGCTTCACCACCGGTCCAAAAACTCATTTTTTCCTCGAGCATCGATGAGGGCAAGGATCGAGGGTGGATGAGCAGGTTCGTCCGAGTGAGGACCTCGGACATCATCCCGGCCGGGAGGATGCCATTTCTCGAGAAGTGGAATACATAGCTTAAGTATATTTCCTTCGAACATGCTCTATGATCTTCTTACCTCTCTTTCAAAAAATGATCTTCCCTTGGTTTTTGCAGCTACCGCTAGGTATCCTGAAGCAGTTTAGGATGTGCCGGAATGGATCAGGCGGTTGGATACTTCATTCCTGTATCTCGCCCGGTCTTGGCCCGACCTGGCTAAAACATAGTGGGTGGACAAGAATCATGGTAAAGTTCTTATTACCACTTATATCATAATCTTATGCTTCTCCCCCTATCCTTTGTGCTGATAAACTTCAGCCACTGTGTTTGTGCAAGCCTTGGCGATGGTGTGCAGATGATACCGCCTCCCGATGGCAAGGTGGAGACTTTGGAAGATGCTAAGGGCAAGAAAACGAAGAATAAGGTGGCTACTGATTCCCCTAATGCAAAGAAACCTAAATCATGCAGGCAACGAACTGCTATCAGGACCTCGGCTTCAGTTTCCGGAGCAAGTCCCAGCGCTGGGGATGAAGATGATGATGAGGGAAAGTAGCGTTTGGTAGAGAGAATGAGGTCGGGCACGGGTCCCACAGGTGCCCCGATCGGAGGCCTCTGAATCAGGAACGACCGATTTGGATCGGTACCGTGTGATGGAGTCCCTCAAGGAGGGTGTGAATGTGGTCCCTAATCCCGATACTGAATATGGAGAAGCTCCCACTGGGGAGACCATTGCTGCTGGTCCCAAAAGGCCTGGGTCCAAAGCTTTCCGAGGGCAAGAGTTTCCCCTCGGTGACATCAATTCCCTAGATGGCCTTAACTTGGGCCCTCAGTTCTCCTCTAGGGAGTTAAGAGATGCTCAGCACCCGAATTCTACCAACATGGGGGGTCCTCTCAAGGGGGAGGTGCGTTTGGCGACTTCCTTGTTGACGTTGACGATGCCAGCGAGGACATTGATCTTGATGCTTCTCGCGCTATTGAGGCAGCGGAGAAGTTTCAGCGACAGGTGATGGCTGTTCATGTATACTTTTTTAGTCTCAAGCATTTTTCCTCATTTTTCTGACTCTTCTATTTCGCCGTAGTCTAAGGAGATGTATGATCACGCCCTTTCTAGGCTCTGAGAGGAGATTTCATGCCGTGGAAAGGAGCTTGAGATACTCGCCTCGGGACTGCAGGAGTCGACGACCTCCTCTGCCTGAATTTCGCGTGAAAGCAACGTTCATACGACTTGATAATAGGACCCCTGAGGTGGTCCTTCCAGTACATTTCCCAAAAAAGGTGATGCTGTCATGGCCAGAATTAATTGGTCTTTTGGGTTGGCGAGCAGTCATTGCCTGCCTTTATATATTCACTAGCTTACTTCTCAAATGGAGATTCTACTACAATGAGTAACTAGTTCTTCCATAGAACTTTGTTCTTTGTGCTAGTTCTCCTGTCGTTTCAACTCAATGCCTTTGCCGAAATCTTCATCCTCCTCTTCCTATTTTACCGTAGCCATGACTGCTACATCGACATCCACCAGTCAAGGAGAGTGGAGTTCTTCCTCTATTCCGTGTCCGGTGAGCGGGCCTAGAAGTGCTTTGTCTCGAGGAGAGACTTTACGCTGGAGAGACCTCTCAACATTCAAGGGCATCAGATCATGCATCGAGGTTCATCTCCTCGATAAGGGAGGACCACCTCGATATAATTAGAAAATATTACGGATGGGGTGAAGGAGTGGTACTGTAGGTACATTCCCCGGATGAGAGTATTATGACCTATGTTGAGGGGTTTTTTAGCGTGTATACGCATCCCTTTACGTCGGGTCCCCCGATAGGGCCGTGCTTGAATTCTTTAGGAGATATCAGGTTACCCTGGCACAGGCTCACCCATCCCTTTGGAAGATAGTGTTGACGATAAGGTACTTTGCGGATAAGGTCGGGCTCGAATTTACCCTTAGCCATCTCGTTAGGTTATACTGGCTGCTGCATTACCGAGGCTTGATTACTCTGTAGCATCGATCCACTCGGTCCCCTACCATTAATGACGAAGAGGGCGAGGACCGAGGGTGCATGAGTCGGTTCGTTCGAGCACGAACGATCGATATTATCCATGGAGAGTTTTTGCCATTTCCTGAGAAATGGAATTTCACGCGTAAGTGGTATACCTATATCTCTATCGCTTTGCCTATAGCGGAGGCGGGCTGTATAAAGGAATCTTTCTATTTCATTCTTTGTAGCGATTCCTTGGTTGTCGAACAAGGTCCCTGATTTGGCTGAATGGTCCCGCAAGCTGGCAGCTTGTTCGACCTATGATAAGCGCAGGTGGCGAGACCTGTCCAAGGGGAGATGGAAGGCAAAGCATCATGGTAGGCATTTAGTGGCTTATTTCCTTAGAAAGGTTCTTTTCCTTTTAGCGCACTAACTCTACCACCGCAGGTGTTGGAAATTTTTTCGAAATGATGCCATGCCTCCTAAGGGAGGAGGAGACACTACCGACCTCGGGGTGGAGGGTCGATAATAAGCGGAAAGAGTCTACGAGGTGTGAGGATGCTTACGACGGGGCGAGTCCTCTTTTGAGGTTCAAAAGAGGCGAGTCGGCCGATCATCCGACTTCGGAGGCCTCTATTTTTGAAAGGTAATTTCCCGTTATTGTCAAAGGTACTTTGAGGAATGAGGGTCATGTGGCCCCTTCCTCTCTTTCTACCAAAGGCGTTTTGGAGGATACTAGGCCATCGGACATTGGCTCGGCTTTTGGTGAGGCTCATCGGCTTGGATTTATGGTAAGATTTAGTAGACGGTATATGCTTATCTTGATTTTGCGCCCTTCCTTTCTTATTGAGTTTCCCTTTGCAGGCCTTTGATAAGCTTAAGTCCGAGTTGCTTTTCCATGAGGCTAGGCTGCGGAAAGCTTTGGATAGGGAGAAATCCCTTAGATTCCTTTGTGCGAGAAAGGAAAGTGAGCTGGTATACTTGCGGTTCAAGGAGAATCTATGTCGGAACTGCGAAAGCCGTCTCAAAATACAGGTAACCTATATTTCGTGTCGATGTATGCTCCCCCTTTCATTTTCGGAGATTAATGTTTCGATATTTCAGTTGGAGAGCAAAATGGAGGAGCTGGAACGACTTTGGGGTGAAGTTTAACGAGTTGAAGGCTCAGGTAGATGCCCAAGTTGCGGCCAAGGAGGGTGCTTTGGCTAAGGCTTCTGCCCTTAAGGTGCAAGTTCGGAATGCTCATGCGAATGATTATGTACGAGCGAATATGATCACAAGGCTCGAATCTGAGCTTTTGAAGGCAAAGACCAAGGTGGTGAATGCCCGGGCTGAGGCTGTAATGAGCCGCACTAGGGCTGACCAGAAAGTGGCGACCTATTTAAAGAGCGCTGCCTATGCTAAAGCTGAGCTGAGGGAAACTCTTGATCATGAGAGCAATAGTAAAGAGTATGTGAAGTGTATATCTCGGAGGGAAACCCTCGAGGAAATTCATGATAGGGGCTTCGACCTCTCAGAAGAGATCAAGCAAGCCAAGGAGGAAGAACACGATGCTAAATTCCTTCTGTCCGATGCCGAGGATAGCGAGGATGGGGCTGTCGGGCCATAGTCCCTAATGGAGACGTATATTTCCTTCTCTATTTTTGTATATAGTATTTTCTAAGCATGTTGTAAACGGAGCTTGTATTTTTCCATATGTATGTATAAAGAGGAAACCTTGTGGTTTTGTTTCTCCTACATTTCTTTTTGCCTTGATTTTAGCCAGATGAACTGGCCTTTGAGTTGAGAGAAATCCTTAGATTCGTGGTATGTCCATGGGGCTCATTAGGCTAGCCATAGGCTCTGACACGCTTGGTCGATGCGACCTTTTATGTGGACTAGCACTAATGGCTCTTACGCTTTTGCTCTTAGGAATATTTAGTTAACTGTTTTGGGTTCAGTATCCAAATCAGGTTTTGACTCGAGCTCATTCGACCCTCAAGTTTTTGGATTTGTGCGGGCTGGCAATAGTGGCTCTTACATCTTGGGTCGATGCGACCTTTTATGTGGGCTGGCGACAATGGCTATTATGCTGTGGGTCGATGCGACCTTTTATATAGGCTTTAATTTTCCCTCGTTAAGGACTTTTTGAAATAATGTTTGCCTGACTCTTCGACGGTTTAATAAAAAACCTCGATTGTGAGTCTTTATATGGCAATGATCGAGCACCTCGGGAGGTTTGGCTCGGAGGTTGAGTATCTCGAAGCCAGTGTTTAGGAGCTGACGTGGTCAAAAGTCTTTTGCCTGTGTCTAGGTTAGCCTGTTTAACCGATTCTTTCCAAAGTATATTCGAAGTAATTGAAGGCCTGTGATTTTATAGCGACGGTCGGGCGTCCCTGAGTCGCATTAGTTTTGCTGGTACAGCCTTGTGACCGAAGTCATTTGTGCTTGGCCGGAGCCTTTAAGTCCCGAGTGAAGTAGTTTTGGCATCTATATCGAGGGTATGCCTTTTAGGGGTCTTACAAGTTTGATATATAGCCTAAACTTTGAGATCAGGTTTATTCCTTTAATAAGGTCTTACAAGTTTTACATACCTTTGAGGTCTTACAGTTTTACATGCTTTTGAGGTCTTACAGTTTTGGATACTTGGTACAAGTATGGTTCATACCTTGCTTGAGGTCTTACATATATTGTTGTTGCCTTATATAGGTCTTACAAGATCGAGGCTGCCCGTTTGTGGAAGCCATTACTTGTGAACTTGGTGTTGCCTCATTGAGGGCTTATGATTTTGGAGTTTCCAACCCGGAGGCCGTGTAGCGTAGAGATTTCGATGCCAGTCCCCGAGTGTTCGAGACGTTTTTGGCTCTGGAGTTGTTTTTTGCAAGAAATGTCGAGCTTCCTTGACACGAAAAATGCTTTTGGAAAATATTCTTTGATTAATTGGTACAAGTATACATGTCTTTGATGTTTGAAGGTCCTGTTATTCTATACGAACACGGTTCGCTTGACCGTTTGGCCCGGTACATTATTTTCCTATCGAGGCCCTTCTTTGTGTATCTTGGCTTCTCTAAGACGCCGAGCTTCCGGGGGATGCCCCCCAGTATGCGAGGTTCATTGCAAAAGAAGCCTTGAATACTTGTTGAGTCTTCCTTAGGTAGCATATGGGTTTTGCCTTGTTAAAAACCTTGCCGGTAAAACCCTTTTTGGATAAAAACCTGGTCGAATGAAAAGAGTGCAACGCATGCTTATGAAACCTAAGGACTTTGAGTTGGGGAGTGTTGTGGCCATTTTGATCGGGTATCTGTGTTCAGGTTAGTGTAGAATGTGATTGAAAGATAAAGGAGACGGTCATCCCTCAGTGTAGAATCTGTCAGTGATGTTTCGAGCCCTGATATGTTTTAGTCACTTGTGTTGAGGACGCGGTACGGTCCCCTCCTTTTTTTAGTCGGGAATAGCTGAGAGTGTAGCTTGTTATCACTATTTTACTGTTGGATTATCCTTGGGCTCTTTCAAAGGTGGAGGTACCGGTGTCGGGGCCACATCGTGCACTACGAACATTTCTTTCACCGCATGTTGTTCCCCGTAGACGGTCTTAATCCCATCCTTTTTCGGGAATTTAATCATTTGATGGAGGGTGGAAGATACTGCTCTCATGCAGTGTATCCATAGCCTTCCGAGCAAGGAACTGTACCTCATATCTCACTCAATGACGTGGAATTTGGCATTTTGTATTATGTCGGCCACATTGACTGGGAGGGTGATTTCCCCTTTTGTTGTTTTGTTCGCCATGTTGAATCCATTGAGGAATCGAAAGGTGGGTACGATTCGGTAAAGCAGTCCGAGCTGCTCTACCATCCTCGACCTGATAATGTTGTCCGAGCTACATGGATCCATAAGTACGCGTTTAATTTGAAATGCGTTTACAAGAAAAAGATTACCAGTGCGTCGTTGTGAGGCTGAGACAAGGTCTCGATGTACTCATCACTGAATGTGAGGGCATCCTTGGGTATGTTATCCCGAGTTTTCTTTTCTCCACTGATGAATATTTTTATTCTTCTCACCATGGGCTCCTGTGGGGCATCGATACCTCCCAAGATCATGTGGATGACATGTTGTGGCTCATTCGTTTCGTTCTTTTTGGTCGCCTCTCTTTCCCGGAATGAATTTTTGGCTCGGTCGCTGAGGAATTCCGAAAAGTGACCTTTGCTGAGTAGTCAGGCTACCTCTTCCCGGAGTTGCCGACAATCTTTGGTCCTCTGACCGTATGCGTTGTGAAATTCACACACTAAGTTGTGGTTCCTTTGTGAAGGATCCAATTTCACAGGCCTTGGACACCTGGTGTCTTTGATTTTACTGATGGCGAACACGATGTCTAATACATCGACGTTTAAATTGTATTCCGATAAGTGAGGGGCTTCTGTCGGTCCTATGTACCTCTCGAACCCGGCTCTGTTGACGAGTCCCCGAGAATTCTGGCCTCGATCCATTCTTCGATCATTGCGGGGTATGTTACGCCTCGGGGCGTTTCTCCTATCGCCCGTGTATGGATTTTACCTTTCCTTGTTTGGATTTGGCTCCTTCGCTAGAAGCCTACTTGGGTATACCGAGCCCAAGGGGGCTCCTAGTTTGTCATCCTCGACCCTAATTTTCGATTGATAACGGTTGTGAACGTATGACCAGGTCACGACGGGATATTCAACCAGGTTCTGTTTCAGCTGCTTTGAAGCCATCGAGCTTCACTCGTTCAGACCTTGAGTGAAGGCATGTACTGCCCTGTCAGACCGGTGGTAGTTCCATTCGTTCCATTTGAAAGCGAGACACGAACTCTCGCATCATCTTGTTCTCCATCTGATTGATCTTGAAGACGTCATACTTCCTTGTTGCTACTTTGATGGCACCAGTATGTTCCTTTATGAAAGAATCTGCTAGCATGGCAAATGAGTCTCTGGAGTTAGGAGCTAGGTTGTGATACCACATCATGACCCTTTTCGAGAGTGTTTCCCCGAACTTCTTTAGCAAGATGGACTCTATCTCGTCGTCATTTAGGTCGTTTCCTTTTACTGTGCAAGTGTAAGCAATAATGTGCTCATTGGGGTCTAAGGTTCCATTATATTTCGTAAGCTCTCCCATTTTGAACTTCTTTGGAATAGTTTTTGGAGTCGCTGTTGATACCCAATTTTTCCCTATATATTTTTATATGCAAAATACTTTCAAAATAGCATATATATGCATATATTAGTATGTCCAATGTTTTAGTATTTTTTCTAATTTTTTAAAAGATTTTTAAATCAATTTATTGCCCTATTTTAACAATACAAAGAACCAATAATTGTTCCTCAAATAATCATTTTGGTGAAGAACTTATTTTATTCTCACATTTATATCAAAATATAGCTAAGGTAATATTTTTACGCATTTTTACAAATTTATTTAGTATTTTTAAAAGCTAAATTGCATATAATTGCAATTTTAGACTACTTTAAGATTTAATAGCATTCTATAATTATGAAATTAATTCTAGTATTTTTAATTTATTATTTATATATTATTAATTAATTCAGTACCTTCAATTTATTTTCAGAAATTATTTTACTATTTTTTATAAAATAAAAAGGGAAAAAGTGGGAAAAAGTGGCTATTTAAAACTTAGCCCTAACTATTTCAATTTTAGCCTAAAATCAGCCCCAATTAAACCCCAATTCCAATTCAAACGGACCAGCCCAATTCCTAAAATTACCCGCCCCTAACCCGTTTATTTTACCCGTCCGGCTTTACCTTTTGATCCAGGTCATTGATCATTGAGCAAGGCGATTTTGCAAGCAATTTATGTGAGATTTGAGTGTGCACTCCGGAAGCTACTTGACAGAGATAGAAGAACCAGTTCCATTGTATTTTTTCTTATTCTAGTTCAATTGTAGTAGGTGGTTTAAAGTTGTACCTTTCAGCTTTCATAGAAGTAATTGTATTAGGTACTTTGAGTGTTCAAGTTATAAGCTGACTTGAAGTTGTCACAACAGTTCAGGCTGTGTGCTACAAGGGATTAGAGTTAATCCTTAGGTTTACAAAGAGTTTTGTAAATGCTGTTTTGGCTCAGTGATTTTAGTGGAAGTTTGGGAAAATCCTACTGAGTAGTAGGTCGTGGTTTTTTTCACCTTCTGATCCAGGTGTCTTCCACGTAAAAATCTTTGTATTCTTTATCTTATGTACTTTTTATTCCGCAACAGTAGTAGTTAGAACAACTAGAAGAACCAGGTTCTTCTAGAACGAAAATTGGCTACCACGCAAATCACCCCCCTATTGTGTGTTATTGATGTTTAGAACATCATGAACCTTCAGCTGTTGTGAAGCATATGCAATTACCTTTCCATCCTGCATCAATACCGCACCCAGTCCTATACGAGATGCATCATAATATAACGTATAAGATCCTGAACCTGTGGATGGCGCCGTAGTCAAAGCAACCTTCAGCTTCTGAAAGATCGCCTCACATTCGTCTGACCTCCTGAACGGGGCATCCTTCTGGGTCAACCTAGTCAACAAGGCTGATATAGATGAGAACCCCTCCACAAACTAACGGTAATAACCCGCCAAACCCAAGAAACTCAAGATCTCCGTGGCTGAAGTAGGTCTAGGCCAGTTCTGAACTGCCTCAATCTTCTTTGGGTCTACCTGAATACTCTCTGCTGATACAACATGCCCCAAGAAAGTGACCGAGTCCAACCAATGCTCGCACTTTGAAAACTTAGCATATAACTGGATGTCTCTCAACATCTAAACTTAGCTCCTCTCAACTATGGGAGTAGAATCAAGATATCATCAATAAACACAATCACAAAGGAATCCAAATAAGGCTTGAACACCCGATTCATCAAATCCATGAATGCTGCTCGGGCATTTGTCAGTCTAAATGACATCACTAGAAACTCATAATACCCATATCGAGTTTGAAAAGTTGTCTTAGGGACATCGAATGCCCTAATCCTCAACTGATGGTATCCAGATCTCAAATCGATCTTTGAAAATACCTTGGCACCCTGAAGCTGATCAAATAAATCATCAATCTTCGACAATGGATACTTATTCTTGATAGTCAATTTGTTCAACTGCCGATAATCTATGCACATCCTCATCGATACATCTTTCTTCTTCACGAACAACACGGGCGCACCCCAGGGCAAGACACTAGGTCTAATGGAGCCCTTATCAAGCAAATGGGCTTGAATGGGCTGAATAGAAATGGGCTGAATGCACAGAAATAAATCAATATAGAAGTCGATATCCCTATCAGGTGGCATCCCCTGCAGGTCTGGTGGAAATACCTCTAGAAACTCTCGGACAATTGGTACAAAATCCATGGAAGGAACCTCCCAACTAGAATCGCGGACATAAGCCAAATAAGCTAGACACTCCTTCTTGACCATACACCGAGCCTTCATATCAGGGATAACCCTGCTGGTAGAATGACTAGGAGTCCCTATCCACTCTAATCAAGGCAACCCCGACAAGTCTAAGGTCACCGTCTTGGTGTGATAATCCAATATAGTGTGATAAGGTGACAACCAATCCATACCCAAGATAATGTTAAAGTCTACCATATCGAGAAGTAGAAGATCTACACTAGTCTCAGGACTCTCAATGGAAACATACACAAACGATAAACTTGGTCAACAACAATATTATCTCCCACAGGCGTGGACACATAAATGGGAGCACTCAAAGAATCACGAGACACAAACAAATATGAAGCAAAATAGGATGACATGTAGGAATAAGTAGAACCCGGATCAAATAGAACAGAAGCTCCTCTACTGCAAACTGAAAATGTACCTATGATGACGGTATCAAAAGACTCAGCCTCTAGCCTGGATGGAAAAGCATAACATCGGGACTGGGCCCTATCACTCTAAATTATATCTCAAAGACAGGCCCTAGCTGGTTGGCCTCAACCTCTATCAGCCTGACCTCCACCTCTAATGGCCTGACCACCACCTTTAGCTATCTGACCCCTACCTCTAGTTGGCTGAGCGGGCGGTGAAGCACCCAGTGCCGAGACCATGGCACGAGAACTCTGATGCTGAGAACTGCTCATTGTATGAGGGCAAAATCTGGCGATGTGCCTTGGATCACCACAAGTATAATAGGACCTCGGTTGCTGGGATCGGAGTAATAACCCTAAAAACTAAGAAGCAGAGGTGCACTAATAGGAGCTGGTGGTGCACTCTAGGCTAGTTGCTCGGAATAATGCATATGAGGGCCACGACCACCTGAAGCACCATGGGATGCCTGGAGTGCTGAATGAAATGGCCTGGACGATGGCCTTTACCAAAAGTACCCCAGTTTCCAGATGAGGCCCCAATGAATCTACCGGAGTGGCGAGGCCTCTTGTCAGACCTCTTACTACTCCCCTGAGCTAGAACCATCTCGACCTTCCTGGAAACATTGGTAGTCGTCTGAAAAGAAATCTCACTCCCAGTTATGGCTGTCCGACGGGACGGTCTGTCCCGTACCGTCCCGACCCACTTTATGTTAAACGGGATGGGCCAATGTTAAACGGGACACGGAATGGGACGAGACATCCATTTCATCCCGTTTTTCCCGTCCCATTTTGTCCTGTTTCATCCTTTCCCGTCCCGCCTGTCCTGCCTGTCCCACGATTTTTTTTTGAATTCTAGCCGTTGGGTAACGGCTCCAATCGCAAAAATAGCCATTCCCAACGGCCAAAAATGGTCAAAAATGGCCTCCACCACGCCTCCAAATACCCCCTACCCCCTAAACTTTTAATATAACCCTTAAGTTTATTAAATTATACTTTGGCCCTATTTTCTACTATAAATACTCCCATCATTCTTTATTTTTTTCCCATAAAAAATCAATCATCCTCTCTCAAATCTCTTACATTCTATCTATATATTCTCTTAATTTTCTTACTATCAACTATCAAGTGATAACTTTCAAGCATTTGGGAAACTTTTTGGAGCAACTTTTAAGCTTCAAATTAATTCGTCAAGTATTTGGAGCAATATTTTGGGCAATTTCTTCAAGTTTCAATATTAAATCACGGTGCACTCTCTCCATCTCCTAATTTTAATATATAATTTTGCGTATTATTTTAGTGCTTAATTTTTGTGTTTACATTACATGTTCTATTTTTGTGTTTCATTTATGTGTTTAATTTTTGTGTTAACTTTTTTAATTTAATTTCGTATTTAAATTATGGCACCTAAAAATGTATTTGGCATGTTTAAAAAAAAGTAGTAAAAAAATAGTAAATGAGGAAGAACAACTAGATCATAAACTTTACAAAGACAATTTGGCAATGATATTTTTTTGAGGATGAAGAAAATGAGGTAGAAGAATTAGATGAAACACCCGCTAGTCCCGCAACTCAAGCTCCAACTCAGAGTCGATCTCGGTCTGGAGCTTTACTGTAATGACCCGGCTGGGTGTTTTGAGAAATCAAGCTTAGTTCAGCGGCGTAAGGTCTGGAACAGCTTCATAATATGAGTATCGACTTGTGTGCATGATTGAATTTAGTTACCGGATGATTTGGAGCGGAATTGGAAGAAGGAATCAAGTTTTTGGAAGTTTAAGTGGCAAGAATTTGACTGGAATTGGACTTTGGAGTAAATGGCTCCGGAATGGGTTTTGGATGATCTTAACAGCTCCTTATGATGATTTTGGACTTAGGTGCACGTTTGGATTCGGATTTAGAGGCCGTAGGGTAATTTGAGGCACTTCGGCGGAAGCTGAAAAAGTTGAAGTTTGGAAAATGGAGAAGTTTGACCGAAAGTTGACTTTTATTATATCGGAGTCGGAATACAATTCTGGGAGTTGGAGTAGGTTCGTAATGTCATTTGTGGCGTGTGTGCAAAATTGGAGGTTATTCGGATGAGCTTTGATAGGTTTCCATATCGATCGAGAAAGTTTGAGGTTTCAAGTCCATTAAGCTTGAATTGGTGTGCGATTCATGTTTTTGTTATTGTTTGAGGTGATTCGAGAGCTCGATTGAGTTAGTATGGTATTTTAGGACTTGATGGCATATTTAGTTGAGGTTCTGGAGGCCCCGGGTGTGTTTCAGATGAGTTTTGAGCGAGTCATAGCATTACCAGAACTCAGGCATGGTTTAGGTGCTTAATTTTCATAGACTGCGACAAAATTTCACTGAGGGCGGAGGTGGGGGCACGGACCGCATAAATTTGGTCGCGGAGGCGCTTTAGGGCAGATCTGAAGATTCGCTGGTCCGACTTCGGAAGCCTATATCTTTTAATCTACAAGGAATGTTGAGAGGACTCAAAAACGAAAGTTGTAGTCCTTCATGTCTAGTTTCCAGAAAGATAAATAAGTCAGCATTTGGACTTCTATAGAGAAATTTATGGCTAAAATACTAAATTTTGGCAGTGTAGTCACCAAAAAGTGCAGCCGCACCATTTGTTTCGCGACCGCAGGGCCTGGGAGGCGCGCCGCGCTTGGAATTTCATGGACCGCAGTGAGGAAGTTCAAAGGACACTATATAAATGAGGGTTAGGGTTTTCCAATAAGGCTCTACAGTCTGGTGGTACGTCCAAGAAAAGGGACGTAGGTGCCGTAATGGTTGCACTGAGAACCCAATCCCCTGTCAAACACCAAACCTACCCAATGCCTCCACTCACATATCAACCTACTCCAAATTACCAAACACCTTCACCTTCTTACCAAAACCCACCACCCACTTATCAATCACCTCCACCTCCTACATATCAACCTACCTTACCCAAATATTTCTAACCCGCGCATGTCTACCAAGCCTACAATGCTCAGCCATCCCACTATCAATCACCTCCCGCACGTCAAAACTTTCCTAGACCTCAATGAAATTTCAACCTTAGACCCCCCAAAAAGTATACCGCCATTGCTGAACCGATTAACCAGCTATATGAAAGACTCAAAGTTGTCGGTTATGTCACCTCTATCCCTGCTATAACCCTTGAAAACCCTTCTCAGCGGGTTAATCCGAATAAATCCTGTGCATACCATTGATGAATGTCGTTCCCTGAAAGACAAGATCCAGACTTTGATTGATAACAAGATCATTGTGGAAAAGGAGCCTACTCCGAATGTCTGAAACAACCCTCTGCCGGACCATAAGGGTGGAGGTGTTCACATGATTGAAATAGAGGATGATAGGGATCCCAAAAGATCTATCTGTTTAATCATAGAAGGTGACGAACCAAAAAGCCAATAGTCACCCTTAATCCGATTGTAGTCTAGACTCAGCCTTCTGGGGATGCCGAGTTAAACATGTCTGTACCACTTTAGTTTGAAGTACCCCCCCCCCTGCAAAGACGTCAACACCAATTGAGGTCGAGTTTGGGTCTCCAGCAAACACACCCGCACCGTTTGAAACTGCGGTTTTACCCTCCAAAATACATGCTCCGTTTGGAGTAAAAGTGCCCCTTCCAGTAGCAATATCGGCTGTAACACCATTCCATACAAATGCCATACCTTGGGATTACACAGCCAAGGCGAGAAGAAAAGGGAAGGTCAAGTTTGGGGAAGCCGTTGCGGTATAGGGTATGATAAGAACCGGCAGGGTTTATACTCCGGAGCATTTAGCTGAGTCAAGTATGCAGGCCTTTGGTCGGATGACCATCACTAAAACCGGGCCCGACAATCTCTGGAGAAAGATACAAGCCAAGGAATACTCAGTCATTGATCAGCTGAACAAAACACCAGCATAGATTTCTATCCTAGCTTTGCTGCAAAGTTCTGACGTACATTAGAATGCCTTATTGAAGGTGCTGAGCGAGGCATATGTACCAAGCAAAATCACCGGAGGAGAAATGGCAAACATGGTAGGTCAAGTATTGGAAAGTCACAAGATCACTTTTCATGAAGATGAGCTGGCACTAGAAGGGTTGAGTAACAACAAAGCGTTGCACATCACCGTACAATGCGAAGATTATTTTATCACTAGGGTCCTGATTGATGTAGGGTCCAGCCTCAATATTTGTCCATTGGTAACACTTAAAACATTGGGAAAGGGTCTACATAAGATCAAGGACGGGGGCTATGAATGCCAAAGCTTTCAACGTTGATTTTCAGGTTATAGATGTGCCAGCATATTACAACTTGCTATTGGGACAGCCGTGGAGTCATGCCGCTGGGGCCGTAGCATCAACACTGCATCAGGCGGTGAAATTTGAGTGGAACCACCAAGAGGTGATCAGTCATGGCGACGGTAGCAATCCCATATATAGTCGCCTAACCATCCCAGCGATTGGAGGAAGGAGAAAGATAGGCGGGGAAACCTATCACCACATCAAGCGAGTCAATGCCGTTGACAAAGACAAATGGTGGACAAAAAAATTGAAAGAATATTGAATCGGAGCGGATATGAACCTGACAAGGGACTTGGCAAGAACCTCCAAGGAATTGCCAAGCTGATCAAACTGAAGAAATATGGCACCACTTTTGGTATGAGATATGAGTATACTTGGGAGGAATTCAACAATTGGTCGCCACCATGGCACGGTCCATACACCCGTTGGAGCAGCCAATACCACATTTGGAGCAGACTTTCCAGCCGGTCGTTGTTATCTATGGGTCGGAAGAAGAGGAAACACTGGCAGCAGTAAGGAATTTGTTCTTAGAAGATGAAGACATGGATTGTTGTGTCCTTTTCGAGGAGGAGGGGGAGGAAGGCCCTTCCATACAGGCCGTAAGCTGAGGAGCATGCCTCAACAATTGGACCATTAGAACTACCAGAGCCCGGAAAGCCTCGGGGTAGCAAGGCTGAACAAAGAATCATGCACTATCTTTTATTTTTACTAGTTGATTTTCCTTTCGCATTTTTTAATTTTCGCAATAAGATCTTCCAATGTTCAAAACAATTATGAAATTTATCAAAGCATTTCGGTTTCCTTACAAATCTTACTCTTATTATTTTCTCTCATTACTTTACTTATACAGCATTACTATTACCTATCTTGATGAACAAATGGTTGTGACATGCAACGAGACAACACAACAAACTGACATAGATTCAGAGGAAGATGATATACTGGGAGAGATTGTCAAAGAAGTTAAAAATTTTGAGAACAGACCTAAGTCCAACCTAGACGAGACCGAGATTGTTAACCTGGAAGATATAAAAAATATCAAAGAAACTCGGATCAGCGTTCATTTGTCACCGTCAGAATAAGAAGAATACATAGAATTTCTTAAAGAATATGAGGACATATTCGCATGGTCATATGATGACATAACTGGTTTGAGCACATCTATTGTGGCCCACAAGCTGCCAACCGATCCGATATGTCCACCGGTAAAGCAAAAGCTCAGAAAGTTCAAGCCTAACATGAGCTTGAAAATCAAGGAAGAAGTCATTAAGCAGGTCAAAGCTAAGGTTCTTAGGGTAGTAGAATATTCGACATGGTTAGCCATTTTTGTGCCAGTACCGAAGAAGGATGGAAAGGTTAGAGTCTGTGTCGACTACGAGGATCTCAACCGGGACAGTCCAAAGGATGACTTCCCCTTACTGAACATACACATCTTGATTGACAATTGCGCCAAGCATGAGCTGTAGTAATTTGTAGATTGCTTCACTGGGTACCATCAGATATGGATAGATTAAGAAGATGCTGAGAAAACGGCTTTCATTATGCCGTGGGGGATGTACTGCTACAAGGTGATGCCATTCGGGTTAAAGAATGCAGGGGCCACCTATATGAGGGCCATGACTACTATCTTCCATGATATGATACACAAGGAGATTGAGGTGTATGTAGATGATGTCATCATAAATTCCAAGAAAGCCACGGACCACATGGAAGATTTGAGGAAGTTCTTCAATAGACTGAGAAGATACAACCTGAAACTGAATCCTGCAAAATGTGCATTTGGGGTTCCTACAGGAAAACTACTTGGGTTCATTTTGAGTCGCCGAGGGATAGAACTGGATCTATCTAAGGTCAAATCTATTCAAGAACTGCCACCGCCAAAAAACAAGATGGACGTAATAAGCTTCCTGGAAAGACTTAACTATATCTGTCGGTTCATAGCACAATCTATGGTCATCTGTGAGCCGATTGTTAAGATATTAAAGAAGGACGCCTCTACCACATGGACTGATGATTGCCGAAAAGCTTTCAACATAATCAAGGAGTACCTATCAACACCACTAGTCTTAGTTTCTCCTGATCCGGGTAGACCTCTTTACTCTTCCTTGCAGTATTGGATGTAGCGTTCGGTTGTGTTCTGGGGCAGCATGATGAAACAGGGAGTAAGGAGCAGGCCATCTATTACCTCAGTAAGAAGTTCACCCCGTACGAGGCTCGGTATTCTCTGTTAGAGCGCACCTATTGTGTTTTGACTTGGGTACCTCAGAAGTTGAGGCACTACTTCTGTGCCTATACTACATACCTCATATCAAGAATGGATCCCTTGAAGTACATCTTTCAGAAGCCCATGCCCACTGGAAAGCTAGCCAAGTGGCATATCCTATTGAGTGAATTTGACATTGTGTACGTAACTCAGAATGCAATCAAGGGACAGGCACTAGCAGATCACCTTGCTGAAAATCACGTAGATGCAGAATACGAACCCCTAAAAACGTATTTTCCTGACGAAGAGGTATCATTCATAGGAGAAGACATTGCAGAATCCTATGATGGTTGGAGAATGTTTTTCGATAGAGCATCAAATTTCAAAGGAGTTGGCATAGGAGCAGTCCTAGTATCAGAAATCGGTCAGCATTATCCAATATCTGCCAAGCTCAGGTTCCCGTGCACTAATAACATGGCCGACTACGAAGCCTGCATCTTAGGGATCAAGATGGCCATTGATATAAACATCCAAGAGTTGCTAGTAATTGGGGATTTAGACTTGCTTATACATCAGGTCCGAGAAGAATGTGCGACCAAGAACTCCAAAATACTCATTTATCTACATCATGTGCAGGACTTGAGAAAGAGGTTCACAAAGACAGAATTCCAGCATGTTCCCAGGGTCTAGAATGGATTTTCCGATGCATTGGCTACACTATCATCCATGATACAATATCCAGATAAGAACTTTATTAATCCTATTATGGTAAAGATCCATGATCAGCCAACTTAGTGTGCTCATATCGAAAAAGAAGCAGACGGAAAGCATTGGTTTCATGATATCAAGGAATACTTGGCAAAAGGGGAATACACAGAGCTCGCAAACGCTATTCAAAAGCGCATGCTTCGGAGGTATCCAACAATTTCATTCACAGCAAAGGAATCTTGTATAGGAGGACTCCTGATTTAGGATTATTAAGGTGTGTCGACGCAAAGAAAGCAACCAGGCTATTAGAGGAAATTCATGCAGGGACCTGCGATCCACATATGAGTGGTTTTGTCTTAGCAAAGAAAATACTCCGAGCTGGTTACTTTTGGATGACTATGGAAACAGACTGCATCCAGTATGTCCGAAAGTGCCACCACTGCCAGATACACGCAGACATGATAAAGGTGTCTCCAAATGAGCTTAATGCAACAAGCTCGCCATGGCCATTCGCTGCCTAGGGAATGGATGTTATCATACCAATCGAACCCGCCGCATCAAACGGGCACAAGTTTCTCCTAGTAGCAATAGATTATTTCACCAAATGGGTTGAAACAACATCTTACAAGGCAGTGACTAAGAAAGTCATGACGGATTTCGTCCACGACCATATCATGTGTCAGTTCGAAATTCCAGAGTCAATCATTACTGATAATGGCTCCAACCTCAACAGTGATTTAATGAAATCCATGTGTGAAACCTTCAAGATCAAACACAAGAATTCTACAGCTTACATACCTTAGATGAACGGAGCCGTAGAGGCTGCCAACAAGAATATCAAGAAGATACTAAAGAAAATGATAGAGAAGCATAAGAAGTGGCACGATAAGCTCTCATTTTCTTTATTGGGATACCGCACCACAGTCTGCACATCGACCAGGGCAACCCCCTATATGCTGGTATACGGTACAGAGGTTGTTATTCCCGTTGAGGTAGAAATTCCTTCCCTAAGGATCATACAGGAAGCTGAACTCGACAATGTAGAATGGGTGAAAAGTCGTTACGAATAGCTAGCTCTTATAGACGGAAAGAGAATGAATGCAGTTTGCCACGGTCAGCTCTATCAGAACAGAATGTCCAGAGCCTTCAACAAAAGAGTCAAGCTGAGACAGTTCACACCGGGGCAGCTGGTGTTAAAGAAAATCTTTCCACCTCAAAATGAAGC
This sequence comes from Nicotiana sylvestris, assembly GCF_000393655.2. Lineage (NCBI taxonomy): Eukaryota > Viridiplantae > Streptophyta > Magnoliopsida > Solanales > Solanaceae > Nicotiana > Nicotiana sylvestris. The sequence goes on along the minus strand of NC_091063.1, from coordinate 26,754,689 downwards.
CAAAGGGAAATTCTCTCCCAACTGGTAGGGTCCGTACATGGTTCACCGGGTTCTAACAAGAGGATCCTTCATACTCGCAAAAATGGACGGAGAGGTCTGGCCAAAGCCGATCAATTCAGACACAGTCAAACGATACTATGTGTAATCTTTATGATTTCCTTGTATGATGTAATTTGACATACGCCTGACCTGATTCCCGTTTAAGAGGGGATATGTAGGCAGCCCTATGGGTTCGGTCACAATTCAATAAAATTTTCATTTCCTCCCGCTATTGAAAACTGGGGCAGAATTTTGAGGAGGACCCTCAAAATTCCGAAATTGATTTCAGCCATTTATCATCAACAACCGTCAGAAGTAGCAGCCCAGTAAACTGGGGCAGAATTTTGAGGAGGATCCTCAAAATTCTGGGGCAAGAGAATTTGCAATGATTCGCAGTCGTTGGTTCATCTAAGGAAAACTATTCTTAATACGCATTTATATTATGCTTTTACTAAATCATGCATGTCTATTATCAAAATTTCTTTGTTCAGCAACGCTACCCTAAGGATACACATAGTATCACCAAAATGGAGACTAGCAGATCAATTAGAGCCAGCGAGGATACGAACTAACCTTCCCACCTTTTTACAAAACTCACGATTTTTCTTTGAATGCAGGCACCCAAGTTGCAAAGTCATCGAATATATTTATACACTCGTACTTTCTAGAAATACAACACTCAGGACTACCACACCTATTCACAGTTACCATCCTCACACAACATCCCCAACTGCCATAATATCAGCTAAGGAACTTTTATTACTATTCGCCTTTTATTTCTTGCATTGCATAAGGCTACCATTTTGCCTTCTGAGACTAAGCTCTGTCTCCATCTTCATACTCTGCATTGCATAAGGGTACCATTTTGCCTTCTAAGACTAAGCTCTGTCTCCATCTGCATTCCTGTATTGCATAAGGGTACCATTCTGCCTTCCGAGACTAAGCTTTGTCTCCATCCGCATTCCTGCATTGCATATGGCTACCATTTTACCTTGCGAGACTAAGTTTTGTCTCCATCTGCATTCTCTACATTGCATAAGGCTACATTCTGCCTTCTGAGACTAAGCTCTGCTCCATCTGCATTCTCTGCTTTGCATAAGGCTACCATTCTGCCTTTCGAGACTAAGCTCTGTCTCCATCTGCATTCCTGCATTGTATAAGGGTACCATTTTGCCTTCCGAGACTAAGCTCTGCCTCCATCTGCATTCCTGCATTGCATAAGGCTACCATTCTGCCTTCCGAGACTTAGCTCTGTCTCCATCGATATTCTCTGCAATACATAAGGCTACCATTCTGCCTTTCGAGACTAAGCTTTGTCTCCATCTGCATTCTCTGCATTGCATAAGGCTACCATTCTACCTTCCGAGACTAAGCTCTGTCTCCATCTGCATTCCTGCATTGCATAAGGCTACCATTCTGCCTTTCGAGACTAACCTTTATCTCTATCTACATTCCTGCATTGCATAAGGCTACTATTCTGCCTTCCAAAACTAAGCTCTGTCTCCATCTGCATTCTATGCATTGCACAAGGCTACCATTCTGCCTTCCGAGACTAAGCTCTATCTCCATCTGCATTCTCTGCATTGCATAAGGCTACCATTCTGCCTTCCGAGACTAAGCTCTATCTCTATTTACATTCCTGCATTGCATAAGGATACCATTCTACCTTCCAAGGCTAAGCTCTGTCTCCATCTACATTCCTGCATTGCATGTGGCTACCATTATGCCTTCTGAGACTAAGCACTATCTCTATCTGCATTCTCTGCATTGCATAAGGCTACCATTCTGCCTTCTGAGACTAAGACCTATCTCGATCTGCATTCTCTTCATTGCATAAGGCTACCATTCTGCCTTTCGAGACTAAGCTCTGTCTCCATCTGCATTCCTGCATTGCATAAGACTACCATTTTGCCTTCTAAGACTATTCTCTGTCTCCATATGCATTCCTGCATTGCATAAGGCTACCATTCTGCCTTCCAAAACTAAGTTCTATCTCCATCTGCATTCTCTGCATTGCATAAGGCTACCATTCTGCCTTCCGAGACTAAGCTCTGTCTCCATCTGCATTCTCCGCATTGCATAAGGCTACCATTCTACCTTCCGAGACTAAGCTCTGTCTCCATCTTCATTCCTGCATTGCATAAGGCTACCATTCTGCCTTTCGAGACTAAGCTCTGTCTCCATTTGCATTCTTGCATTGCATAAGGCTACCATTCTGCCTTTCGAGACTAAGCTCTGTCTCCATCTGCATTCTCTGCATTGCATAAGGCTACCATTCTGCCTTTCGAGACTAAGCTCTGTCTCCATATGCATTCTCTGCATTGCATAAGGCTACCATTCTGCCTTTCGAGACTAAGCTCTGTCTCTATCTACATTCTCTGCATTGCATAAAGCTACAATTCTGCCTTCCGAGACTAAGCTATGTCTCTATCTGCATTCATGCATTGCATAAGGCTACCATTCTGCCTTCTGAGACTAAGCTCTGTCTCCATCTGCATTCCTACATTACATAAGACTACTATTCTGCCTCCCAAAACTAAGCTCTATCTCCACCTACATTGGCTGAAATATCGCCACCTTTTATTTACATCTTGCATGGCTGAAAGATCGCCACTTCATTTATCCCTTGCATCGGCTGAAAGATCGCCACTTCATTTATACCTTGTTTGACTGAAAGATCGCCACTTCATTTACATCTTGTATGGCTGAAAGATCGCCACTTCATTTACATCTTGCATGGCTGAAAGATTGCTACTTCAATTATATCTTGCATCGGATGAAAGATCGCAACTTCATTTATACCTTGTATCGGCTGAAAGATTGCCACTTCATTTACATCTTGTATCAGCTGAAAGATCGCCACTTCATTTATACCTTGCATCGGCAGAAAGATCGCAATTTCATTTATACCTTGCATTGGATGAAAGATCGCCACTTCATTTATACCTTGCATGGCTGAAAGATCGCCATTTCATTTACATCTTGCATGGCTGAAAGATCGCTACTTCATTTATACCTTGCAACGGTTGAAAGATCGCCACTTCATTTATACCTTGCATCGACTGAAAGATCGCCACTTCATTTACATCATCTCATGGGCTGAAAGATCGCCAAATTATCCGAGGACATCATCGTTCAAAGGCACCATTTGCATAGCCCGAGAACACCATGCCATGACCCGAGGATCCCTTTTAATATTTTGCATATAATTATTCAAAGGAATCATGGTTCAGAGGCATCATCCTTATAGCCCGGGAGCATCATTTCATGGCCCGCGAATCCTTTACTATACGCTTCATGGCCCAGGACATCATGGTCCAAGGACGTCATCCTAACCGTCCAAAGTATGCATTCATGGTCAACGGGAACTTGCATCATGTTTAAATTTACGCACAATATACACTTGTATTGCTTATTTATAGGTAAACCGGCAAACGATGACCGTCTCAGCAGGAGCGATCTCGCTCCAGTTCCCGTAGCCCTATTAGACTTTAACCACCCATCCCAACTGAGTATCGCGTCCGTCCTTGGGAAAACCTCCATCGGCATATTTCGCCGACAGATCCTGAACTATATATGGCCCGATTCATGTAAGACCAGGGTTATGAAGGCAGCTCAAGAACTAGAGCATGGTCAAATTCTTCCAACCATTTCGTTCGTTCAAATTGGTCATCATATCTTTACCCGACAACTCTTTCATCCTTCCCGGGTAAAGAAGAGCAGATGTTGATACCCAATTTTTCCCTATGTATTTTTATATGAAAAATACTCTTAAAATAGCATATATATGTATATATATATATATATATATATATATATATATATATATATATATATATATATATATATATGCATATGCATATGCATATATAAGTATGCCAAATGTTTTTAGTATTTTTCCTAATTTTTTAAAAGATTTTTAAATCAATTTATTGCCTTATTTTAACACTACAAAGAACCAATAATTGTTCCTCAAATTGTCATTTTGGTGAATATTTATTCTCACATTTATATAGCTAAGGTAGTTTTTACGCATTTTTACAAATTTATTTAGTATTCTTTAAAGCTAAATTGCATATAATTGCAATTTTAGCCTACTTTAAGATTTAATAGCATTTTATAATTACGAAATTGATTCCAATATTTTTAGTTTAATATTTATATATTATTAATTAATTCAGTACCTTCAATTTATTTTCAGAAATTATTTTACTATTTTTTATAAAATAAAAAGGGAAAAGGTGGCTATTTAAAACTTAGCCCTAACTATTTCAATTTTAGCCTAAAAGCAGCCCCAATTAAAGCCCAATTCCAATTCAGACGGACCAACCCAATTCCTAAAATTACTTGCCCCTAACCTATTTATTTTACCTGCCCGGCTTCCCCTTTTGATCCAGGTCGTTGATCATTTTTGATCAACGGCCAGAATTCCCTCTTTCCTTTTTAATTCAACAACCCCCACCAACCCTATCCCATTTCTCACCAATCGGCGCCTCTGAAACCTTTCCCCTCTCCCAAATTCTTTCGAACATTCCCTAATCCCAGCCACCTCTCACTGTCTTCAACCTGGATACCCACCGGAGCCCATGGCTTCTTAGGCCGTGGGAGCCCTATACTAACCTCTCCTTGATCTTATACGCTTGATACTTGAAGATTCGAGGCCTGATCTCGAAAGTTTTTGCCCAAAACTCTACTGATTCAAGGTTTCACGGCCATCTCCGGCCTTACTCCGGTGTACCATGGTGTTTTGAGCCTAGTTCTGACTTCTCCGACTCAGATCGGACCTTTTCCAAGCCTTTCTCATTTCTAGGGCTCTTATAAAACCCTAACTCTTCAAGGCTTTCTCCGATCTTTTTAGATCTGTTATATATTTATGCTCTATTTGAGTTTTCAAATGATTTCCCCAACTTTCTTTCAAAAATTACTTCCAAAATCGCTTCTTTTTCGATTTAGGGTTTTCTGAAATGCTTAAAATGTTTCTCTGACTTTTCTTTTCCTATTCTTTGTGTGTATTTGTCTCTACTGTGCTCATATGTTTCCTTTTTACCACACATGTTCTTCTGTGCTTTCTGTCTTTCGTTTTCCTACTATTTTTCTATACCATGCTCTCACATGTTTATCTCACTGTGTTTTCCTATATTTTCTTTTGCTATACTTTTCGGGTGTTCTTGTATTCTTCTACTGTATTTTCTCTACTATGTTCTTAAGTCTCATTGTTTGCCTTCTACTGAACCTTGTTTTAAGTTTCTTCTAAAAGACCCGTTTAAGCATGTTTTCCTCTACTATGCATCGAATTACTTCACTCTGTTTGCTTTGAACTTTCTACTGAAGTTGCTTGTTTTCACATGAGTTTCTGAAAGAAATCTCTGAGCCTGTTTTAACTACTTGCTTCCTCATCTCTATACTTGACTCGAGGTGGAAACCCTAGAATTTGGGGTTCTGCCGAGATTTGGTCATGCGATTGAACTAGGGTTCTGTTTGAGAACCCTTGACTATTTCAGACAAATCTCTGAGACTATGAACTAAGTTTGAACTTCTTTATTTGCACACGATTCTGAGTTTTTAAATTCTTCTACACTAGACTCTTCTACTGATTGGCATGACAATTTTCTTTCATACTTAACGTGTTTGTATGCTTTTTATATGTGATAAGTCTTTCTTCAAAAAGGTTTTCCAATTTGTGATTGGTTCAGAATCCCTTTTAATAGGACTAATTGATTGTTGCTGATTTTCCTTAAGTAAAACCTTTCTTCACCTTTTCTGACTGGGTTCATTCCTACAAATCTTTGGACTTCTGATTTCTTGGTTGTTACCCGATTCCCTTGCCTTATTTGCACAAACCGTGTACTGTCAAGACCTTGTCATTAAATAGACCTTTATGTATTTACCCCTATTATACTACTTTGCACAAAGTGTTTGATTAATTTCTTTCCCTAATGGGTTTATACCCGTTTGTAAATAGAATCCCTTAATTAAAGGGAAAACTTGTGTAATTTATTGACAATCGATTTTCAAACTATTCTATTACCTTATTTCTGCTTGCCTTCTATACTATAAAAGGGCATAACCCCTTTCTTACCACACACTCTCAACTCAACACTTTTACACTTCAGACTTCCCACCCACAATCTCAATTCTCTTCTAAACTCATCATATTCTGACTGCCTGTTTGCACATTGGTTTTACAAGAATACTTCTTTCTTCTTACTTGTTTCTTTAAGACTGGTATGTTCTAGTTTTAGCTTCAGCATCATCCCAATGTGTTTACTTACAGCCTTTACATCCATGTCTATTTTACTGAATATATGGAGTTAAATGTTTAACTGGCATGTTAATTTGTTTTAACTTGTTTCTGCTGTGAATCCCTGCACTCTTGTTTCCTTCTATGTGCTTTGAGTTGTAGTTCAGGATTTCATGTTTGGACTTGATCTCTTAGGGGATCCTGACTCCCAAAACAATGTGTTTTAATAGGGTTGTAGGGCGTGCCAGCACTTCTCATTGCTAGGTATGCCCACTGGCCTGTCCTTGATTATGTAACACTTCCCCTTTCCCCTATTTCAAACTCTACACTTACACTTACTCTTATCTTCTAAGTTCTACCCCCTCATGTGAGCCTTGCTTTGGGAGCTTGAGTTCCCTCTGAACTTGGACACCTAAGGGCTGGCCCTTCCACACTACACTATGACTTAATCCTGCACATTTGGGTGTGAGCACTGCCCGGTGTCCATTTGAGGCTATTAGGGAACTCTAACACATCCAAATGAGATAAAGGATTTGGATCCTAATCTTTGGAGTTGGTTCATCACATATTTCAGACATAAAGTCCGAATTAGGCTCCCCTTGGTTGTATTGTTAATTTCTGATGTAATTTTGCTTTTCTTATTCATTCTGGGCTGTAATAATTTATAATAACTATTGGTAATGGCTAGTGAAAAGGTACGGGAATGACTGTATGAAAAAAGGGGTAGATATCATGCCTATAGGCTTATTAATTTCTGTAGATACCATGCCTATTTCTGCATTCTCATCTTTAGATAACATGCCTATAGGATTGTTAATTTCTGCATCCACATAGATATCCTGCTCATAGGTTTACTTACAGAATTCTGCTCTTGCATATAGACACCATGGCTATAAGAATTCCTACATTATACATATACCATGTCTATAAGAAAGTTTTGCATCTCTCATAGATACCATGCTCGTAGTTAACTAGAAATTCAAATCTTGCATATGCATCCGTCACTAGACAAACCTGTCTATAGGATTTAAATAACTAACAACATTTAGATACCATGCCCATAGGATTTCTGCACTCTCGTTACGTCTGTAAAAATGTTTAAAATCAACAATGCCTAGAAAGCATGCCTATAGGAACTATTAACCAAATATGAATCGTTTCACTTTCTTATAAGTCTGAAATCAGTAACAATAATGCCTAACATCTGTAGGACTTGAACTCGCCTTTCCTGATTAATTGACAATTTTTTTTCCTAGAATTAGCATACTTCTTTTTGAAACCGGTAGATATCATGCCTATAGGTTTCGTCTAATACTTAGGTAAGCCATAAGGTAAACTTGTAAACTTAACCAGATTTTGTTAATTACAACCAGCGGGCAGTCAAAATTCGGACTTCTTATCTGAAAATATGTGATAAATCAACCTGCTTTAACTTATTAAGTTTGATTAGACCTTAATTAGTACATGCAAGACATGCTAAACTCTATGCTTTTCTTTGATTTAAGGAGGTCTATTTGAGCCTTTCTATCTGTTTATGTGCTTTCCCAATACTTGCTACATATATGTTTTGACTATCGCCTTAGAATTTTGTCCTTTTAAGACTATGAAACTTCATACCCCTTCCCTTTTAGGACTAGTAGTTCCAAGTACCTCCGGGACTGATACGATTGGGGCGGGAAATAGCATGCAATAAGTAAACGAGACTATTCCACGATTTAATACCTTAACGGGGTGGGAAAGGGTAGATATGGATATGATGATCATGCGATAACATATCGTGTAGCCCCTCTTTGAGGAGTGATTATCGGATATTGTGTGGGGTGATCCATATTATTTGTAAACCTAGGACCCCCCCCTCCCTTGTTTATTTTATTACTTTCAGAATTTCCTAAATTATTCTCTCAAAAAAATTCAGCTTTCTTTTATTTCTTTAAACTTTAATCTATTTGCAACTATTAGGTGAAAACCCCCTCATATTTGAAACTTTTTACTTGCCTACTTGTTATTTACACTTAAGGTCACAATTATAGTATGGCCGGGAACCACACTAGTGGTTCCTGAGGGGTGCATAACACCTTCCCTTCGGGATCATTTCAAGCCCTTACCCGATCTCTGGTTTTCTAAATTAAAATCTGTGTCCTAATGCACTATAATCATAAAGTGGCGACTCTTCTCTTTTAATAACCGTTAAAAGAGTTGTCAATGTCATAAACCCGATTTCGCAAGAAAAAGGGGGCGCGACAGTCGCTTCATCTAGGAACGGCCTTTGTATGAACTTCTTGGAATACACCCCTTTCAAGATCGGGGGTGCGCCCGAAATTTGGTTGACCCTGGAGTTGTAGGACTCGAACTTTTTGTCTTTAGCTTCTATCTTCTTTTTGCCTGATTCGATTCTCTTTGTGAGATCCTCGACCATCTTTACAATGGCGGGGTCAGCCACCGACCCGTTGTTGCTTGATCTCTCCGATACCTGCTAGGCTAGGGGAGCTGTTCCCGGCACTACCGTGCTGGGAGTTTTCTGGTGACTTTGCAGCCGAGCAATCGCTAGCTGTTGTGCTTGCAACATTTCAAAAATAACGTGAAGGCTAACCTCCCGGTCTTCCGTAGCTAGGGTTTCCTGAGCTTCTTGTTGGTCTCCTTGGTGCACGCTCATATTTGTGTGGGAGCTTACATTGACGTGTTGAGCATTGCATGAGACTGCGTCCACAGGAATTTGTTCTGGTGCGTTCTCAGGGTTTTGAAGTGGTACGCCAACATCTGGAACATCCGCACAATTTTTTTCTGTGGTTCTGAAGATTGTTGTTCACTGAGTCAGACATTTTGACCTAAAATCAAAGGTCTTGGGCAAGAAAACGTCTGAAAGATAACTTCATTATGTAGTTGAACCAGCAAGAAAATATTCACTATTATTTTTAGCCCCACGGTGGGTGCCAAACTGTTTACCGTGAAAATGGTAATGACAATTAAATTTGATTTAGTGGTTCCAAAAATACGTGATCTATTTTTATGCCAGTCATTAGGAAGTTGATGCTATGTGAAAGACTTAGAAACGAGATAAGAGCTTAAAAGCAAGGGGATAACCAGACCGATAGATCAATAATTGGAGGCTCGAGCTGGCCTGTTCGAGGGTCTCGGGGTCGAGTTTGAGGCTCAGCTGGGAGCTATCGAGGGCGATCGATGGGAACAAACAATTATAAATAAATCAATGACGGCTCTTTATAGCCAATACTAAACAATAAATGATGAACAATAAATAGGACACAATAAATATGAACAATAAATGAAGTAATGAGATCAAGAGAATGTGTTAGAAAGCAGAGAAAATGTTCTTGAGTTTTAGTATTGAGCAACAGGTATTTACAAAATGACAAGGATCCACTTTATATATGAGGGGGAATCCCAACATAGTACAAATGCATTAATTACAAAGTTATGGGGCAGGTACAGCCATTTAATGCCTTGATTCTCCTTTTGGGCTAGTCCACTAGACTTGACCTGCCATACGCACGTGCTTTGGGAACTCCGCCTCAATCTGTCGAGATCGGTAAATCACATCGTCTCGGGGCTGGTTATTACTTGTACTATCTCGAAGTCGAACTGTCGGGAATTCTCGGAATCGATCACTGGAAGCCCTTGAGATGCAGTGATGCTTGTGAAATCGAGCCATCGATTTTCACTATATACACACCTACATCCATTCAAAATTGTACCGCACCTAGCAAAACGGACATTAGTACCGTCGAGTAGTACTAGTATATAAGGAAAACACAAATCTTAGTAGGATGAACAGTGAAACAAATAGAAGGCAATTATAAAAATCAACAAGTACTTCACAGGATTACAAGGAAACACCAAATAAGAATCACATAGTTCCGGTTCAACCTTTCCATCTCTTTAGGTTAATAATCTTTAGTGCCAGGTGCCACAACTCATAATGCCAACATGTTTTTTTTACACGGAGTCCGATCTCCGTCCGACCGGCTAAGCCATCCCAAGTGAGACATATCAAAATTCACAAAGATAATCAGAAATCCAACATAAATGCTACCATGTGTACAGCATGGTGTCCGATCTCGGCCCGATCGGCTAAGCTATCTCACTTGGGACATAACCTCTTTCAATTATTCATTTAATTCACTTTTCTTTCCATATTCCATTACATGGCACAAACAACCCCATTTGTTAGGTAGTTCTTGGCACTTGGACACATTTTAGAATTCAAGTCTTTCCCTTTATTATTTGTTCAAATAACTTTATCATCCATGTCAATAAGTGCTATCATATAAGGCATGTGCACATAAGGAAAGAAAAGAAAAGCTTGGAGAACATAATCACATTTTCAAATAGCATGATTTCAGGGTAAACACTAACAACAATTATGGAACAAAAATCTTTCCACCCAACACATTAAGGCAATCCATCTAGTATGATCAACTCCGAACTCACGCTATTTATTCGGACACCAAGAGTTCAACACTATGAAAAAGAGGGTTAGCCATACATACCTTAACTAAGTCTTTTCCCTAATTCCTACGACAAGTTCCAGAACCTTTTGCACCTTCAATCTATTTAACAATGTAGCACAATTGAACTCATTATTAGGAAATTGATCATAGCCCTAGATCACTTGAGCATTATATCAACATTATGTGTTTGTTAGGGTCTCATATCCCCTTTTTAGTGGAAGATTCCCCCAACCCATTCCCCATTCTTTCCTATATTTGTTTTAGCACTCCCGGACATACCTTAGGATCACATGCGTGCAAGGTAACCACCCTAATCCTCGTGAATTAACCCACTAATAGTCCATTTTAGCTACAATATGGAATTGAGAGCTTGGGTGATAGAAGCTTACCTCTTGGAAGGGAGACCTAGATGCCTTGTTTGTTATTGTTCAAGATGTTTAGGCTAGGATTTGATGAACAATTGATGGAGTCCCTTTCCCATCTCTTTGATCCTCCTCTCTTACTCTAATTATCAGAGAAAATATGCTAGAAATGTCCTGGGGGGGGGGTCTTTAATAGAATGGGGGTCGGGTTTTAAATTAAGAAAATGGGTGCCCCGACACAGTTTTGCGGTCGCATGTGCGATCACATAATGGTTATGCGGTCCGCAAAATGACCGTAGAAGGAGCCTCAGGAATTTAAGTTTTTTTACTGAGTATGCGACCGGTATGAGGTCCACATATTTGTTCTGCGGTCGTATAATGCACCGAAGAACTTCCCTTCGCAAAAATTCAAGGCATATATATGATCAACATGCAGACCGCATAGTGATTACGCGATCGCACAATTGGGCCGCATAACTGGCCTCAAAATTGGCCAACTTTCCCGCAGAGTGATTATGCGACCGCATAATGGGCCGTAGAAATGTGTTCTTTTGAGAAATAGTTTCCTCTAAGTCTGTAGGGTGTTGCTAAATCCAAAAGGTCCGAACTACGATGAGCTTTATAACAACGCAGGAATCTAACTCGGCACCACGAAATCCCGAGTTTTGGTTAAGAATTTTACAGGTCTTTACATCATCAGTTCAAAGAATGGACTTTGCAACACATTTCTCGAGATCAAAATAGTGAGGTCGATGCCCTTGCAAACTTAGGGTTGTCGGTCGAAGACGACGAGCTCAACTTGAGGGCAATCATACAATTCATGAGGTCGGTAGTAGAAGGAGGTCATCCCAAAATAAACTCCACAAGCTTAACTTGGGATTGGATAAATAAATACATAGAGTATTTGATGATCAGGAAACTTCCCTCATATCTAAAGGAATCGAGGGCCTTGCGCACAAAGGCAGCCCGATTCAACCTGTCCGAGGATGGAACCTTGTTCAGAAGAATATTCGATGGCCCACTAGCAATATTCCTAGGACCGCGAGATATCAAATATGTTCTAAGGAAGGTTTACAAGGGCAACTGCAGAAATCATTCAGACGCCGAATCATTGGTTTAAAAGGTGATCAGAGCCGGCTATTATTGGATCGATATGGAAAAAGATGCAAAAGAGTTTGACGAAAATATGACAGCCAAATATATGCTCTGATAATTCACCAATTCGTGGAACTGTTACATTTGGTCTTATCGCCATGGCCATTCATGAAGTGGGAATGGACATCGTTGGCCCTCTTTTATGGGCACCAGGTAAGGCTCAATTTATCTTATTTATGACTAACTATTTTTCTAAATGGGTCTATGCACAGGCATACGAGAAGGTCAGGGAGAAGGAAGTCATCAACTTAATTTGGCACCATATCATATGCCGGTTCGGGATGTCATCTGAAATTGTATGTCAATACGAGAAACAATTTATCGGCAGCAAAGTGACTAAATTTCTCGAAGATCATAAGATCAAAAGGATCTTATCGACACCTTATCACCCTAGTGGTAACAGAGAAACCATAATCCAAAACCTTAAGAAAAGGTTGACTGACACCAAGGGAAAATGGAGGTGATCATGCATATCGCACAACTTCGAAGTCCAGTACCGAGGCTACCCCATTCTCATTGGTTTATGGCGTTGAAGCTCTAATACCAGTCGAAGTTAGGGAGCCAAGTATTAGATCCGATATGAAACAAAGGAATCAAATGATAAGGCCATGAATACGATCTTATAGCTATTAGATTAAAGACATGAAGTTGCCCTTGTTCAATTGGTCGTCCAGAAGAAACGGATCAAGAGGTATTACAATCAAAGGGCCAATCTTTGATACTTTAATGTCGGGGACTTAGTACTAAGGAAGGTCACACTAAACACCCGCAATCTGAATGAAGGAAAATTGGGTCTGAGCTGGGAAGGACCATACCAGATTCTCGATGTCACAGGGAATGGATCCTATAAGCTCGGAATGATGAATGGAGAACAATTACCAAGTAATTGGAAAGTAATTCATCTAAAACGATATTACTGCTAAGGTACGACCCAATTTTATTTCATTTTATAAGAAGAAAATCACAATAGAAGAGGAATTAGGAGAAGGGTTTAGAGTGTGTCAGCAATTAGGATTCTTCAGATGTAAGGGGGAGAGTTTTAGGGCGGCAGGTGAGAGGGAATGGGATTAGGGGTTGGAGGTTGGGTAATGTAAGAGGGTAGGCTTAATGTGGCTCGTTGATCTTAGAGATCAACGACCAGGATTTTAAAGAGAGGTTGGGTCGGGTTGGCTAGGTGGGTCGCGACTGATTTGGGCTAGGTTATTGAGTTAGTGTATTGGGCTGCTTTGGTCCGAAAATTGATCAAAAATTGGGCCAGCTTTTAAAAATAGGAATTAAAAGGAAAATAATTTAATAAAATAGCTAAATAAATATGTAAAAATGCTACTTATGCAAATTAATACTTTAAAAAATAATAGGAGACTATAAAAGTATAAAATATAATTTTGACCTTAAATAAAATGTCAATTGCAATAAGAATGCAAAATATAGGTCATTATTGCAAATTTATGCGAATAGCCTAAAATACAAGTGTTATTATAAAAAAAATAGGGTAAAAATATTTTAAAATGAAAATAATATTTTAGGTGATTACGTCATCACAAGTAATTTAAAAGAGCAATTACTGAATTTTCATGTAAATTAATGCAAGGGAAAATTAATTTTAAAACTCTAAAATTATGAAAATTTATAAGAAATTCTTGTGTAAATCCTGTAAATTAATAATAATGCAAAAATGATATTTTGAAATTACGTATATTATTTGAAAATATATACGAGGGCAAAAATTGAGTATCAACAGCTGTCCCTCTTTGCCCGGAATGATGAAAGAGTTGTCGGGTAAAGAAAATAATGACCGATTTTGACCGAATGAGGTGATTTAGAAAGAATTGAGGCCGAACCCTGGGCCCTGAGTAGCCTACATATCCCTAGTGTTACGGAAATCAGGCCGTGTATAGTTCTGGATCCAACGACTATCGAAATCGATGGAGTTGTTATAGGAATGATTGTATGTTTCAGAAAGGGTTCTTTTGGGTGGGATGGCATCAAATAGTTTATATGTTACCTAAAACATTACAGATGTATCTCAGGACGAGTATCTAAACAGTTATCAAGTAGAAGTGTGTAACTGATAGTGACTGGCTTATGCTTGAAATAATTGCAGGATATGAACGCCATGAACGGAAACCGGAGCGAAGATTGCTCCCGTTAGGAAAACGGTTACTTCTGGGATTACCTGCAAAACTTAAAACACAATGCATGCAAGTATATATGGAGTATTGCAATAATTTAAACATGGTGCAAATTCCCTTCGAACCATGAAGATTGTCTTTGGACGGTGAGGATAATGTCCTTAGACCATGACGTCCCAGGCCATGAATCATGTGATAAGGGATTCACATGCTATGAAGTGATGTCCTCGGGCTATGAGAATGGTACCTCTGAACCTTGACACCTTTGAATAATGATGTGCACTTTTGAGAGATCCTCGGCCATGGAATGGCGTCTTCCGATTTTGAGGATGATGCCTTCAAACTATGATGCCTTTGGACAAAATGGCAATATTCCATCCCATGAAATGAAAAGACATGATGTTTGGTCATATGCGAAGATATGACAAGACAAATCATAGTCTTGGGTAAGATGAGGGCAGTGCTTAACCCTGGGTGAGTAGAGGATATTGCTAGGTCTTAAATGGCCTAATGAAGATAGCCTTTGGTCTTGAGGAAAAAGCAGTGCCTATCCTTACGCAAGAAGGGGAGGCAGGGCTTAGCCTCATACAAATAGGAGACAGTGCTTAATCTCATATAGAGAAAGGCAGTGCTTAGCCTTATGCAGTTAAGGAGGCATGGCTTAGCCTCATGCAAATAGAAGATAATACTTAGTCTAATGTGAAGAAAGGCAGTGCTTAGCCTTATGCAGTTAAGGAGGCAATGCTTAGCCTCATGCAAATAGGAGACAATGCTTAGTCTCATGCAAAGAAAGGCAGTGCTTAGCCTTATGCAGTTAAGGAGGTAGGTCTTAGCCTCATGCGGATAGGATACAATGCTTCGTCTCATGCAAATAAAGGCAGTGCTTAGCCTTATACATTTAAGGAGGCAATTCTTAGCCTCATGCAAATAGGAGACAATGCTTAGTCTCATGCAAAGAAAGGTAGTGCTTAGCCTTATGCAATTAAGGAGGCAATGCTTAGCCTCATGCAAATAGGAGACAATGCTTAGTCTCATGCAAAGAAAGGTGGTGCTTAGCCTTGTGCAGTTAAGGAGGCAAGGCTTAGCCTCATGCAAAAAAATAGTGAGTGGTAGTGAGAAAGCAAAGTATTTCTTAGTTGGAGATGTGTTTGTGTTTGGAAATTTTGTCGTAATAAAGATAGTGATTTTGATATGTGTGTATTTGCGCAATACTCCTGTTATTTTCATTGTGCCTGCATCTAAAAACAAATCGTGAGTTTTGCGGGGAAGGTTGGTTAGTGTTTTTGCCTTCTCGCTTTGCTTTTGTTCCTTTCTTGAGATCCTATTAGAGTGACCTTGGGCAGTATCTAGATATTTGTAAAGAAAGTACAGTTTTTGAAAAATATGTGTGCATTCGATGAATGTAGTTATTTGAAATATAGTAGTATGCTATTTCAAGTAAGTTACACGAACCAATGACTGCGACATACTTTAGAGACATTGCGCCTCCTTTCTTTAGAATTTTGAGGGTCCTCTTTAAATTTCTGCCCTAGTTTAAAAGTAATTCATTGACTGTTCTGCCCCAGTTTATGACCTTGGCAAAATGAAGATTTTTTTGAGATGTGACCGAATCCATAGGGTTGCCTACGTATCCACTCTTAAACAGGAATTAGGTCAAGCGTAGTTTAGTTACATCAAATGATGTAAACAATCTAAACGAAGTATCTCTTGATTGCATCTGAGTTGATAGGTTTTGGCCAAATTTCTCCATCTATTTATGCAAGTATGAGTGCTCCTCCTATTAGTACTCTATAAACCATGTAGGTCCCTTGCAAATTGGGGGAAAATTTCCTTTTGGCTTCATTTTGATGCGGGAAGATCCGCTTTAGCACCAACTGTCCGGGTGTGAATTGTCTAGGCCTGACTTTTTTGTTGAAAGCTTTGGACATTCTGTCATGGTAAAGTTGATTGTGACATACTACATTTATTCTTTTTCCGTCAATGAGAGACAATTGTTCAGAATGATTTTGTATCCATTCTGCATTACTGAGTTTGACCTCTTGTATGATTCTCAAATAAGGAATTTCTACTTCGGCGGGAATGAAAGCTTCAGTACCATAGACCAGCAAATAAGGAGTTGCCTCAGTTGATGTGCGGACTATGGTACGATATCCAAGTAAGGCAAATGGTAACTTCTCGTGCCATTGTTTGTGATTATCTACGATCTTCCTTAATATCTTCTTGATGTTCTTATTGGCAGCTTCCACAACTCCATTCATTTGCAGCCTGCATTCTGTGGAATTCTAATGCTTGATCTTGAAATTTTCACACATGGATCTCATCAAATCACTGTTAAGGTTTGCAGAATTGTCGGTGATGATTGATTATGGTACCCCGAATCAACAAACAATACGATCCCTAATAAAATCTGCGATGACTTTCTTTGTTATAGCCTTGTAGGATGCAGCTTCAACCCATTCTGTGAAATAGTCTATGGCCACTAGAATTAACCTGTGTCTATTTGAAGCGGCAGGTTCGATTGGACCAATGACATCCATCCCCCAAGCGAAGAAAGGCCATGTTGCACTTATTGCGTTGAGTTCATTGGGTGGCACTCTTATCATATCAACACATACTTGGCATTGATGACACTTTTGGACATACCTGATGTAGTCTGTTTCCATAGTCATCCAAAAATATCCTGCTCCTAATATCTTCTTAGCTAAGACGAAGCTATTCATGTGTGGTCCGCAAGTTTCGGCATGTATCTCTTTGAGCAATTTAGATGTTTCCTTGGCTCGACACACCGTAATAACCCCAGATCTAGAGTCCTTCTGCATAGAATTCCTCCGCTTTGGAAGAAATGGTTGGATAACATTTGGAGTGTGCATTTCTAAGTGTTCTTTGATGTCGTGAAACCATGGATTTCCATTAGTTTCTTCTTCAACATGAGCACAATAAGCCAGCTGATTATGAATACTTATTGGGATAGGATCAATGAAATTCTTGTTTGGGTGTTGTATCATTGGATATAGAGTGTCCAATGCATGTGCGAACTCGTTCTTGATTCTCGGAACATGTTTTAGCTCTATTTTTGTGAATCTCTTCATCAATTATTGTACATAATATAGAAATGGCAATATCTTGGTATTCTTTGTTACCCATTCTCCTAGAACCTGATGTACTAAAAGGTCTGAATCTCCAATTACCAGCAACTCCTGAATGTTCATGCAAATGGCCAACTTGAGTCCCAAGATGCAAGCCTCATATTCTGCCATATTGTTGGTACATGGAAACCTGAGCTTTGTGGATACTGGATAGTGTTGACCTATTTATGACACTAAAACTGCTCCAATACCCACTCCTTTGAAGTTTTTATATCCATCGAAGAACATTCTCCAACCATCATAGGTTTTGGTGATATCTTCTCCTTCAAATGATACCTCTTCATCGGGAAAATACGTTTTCAGTGGCTCGTATTCTCCACCTACAAGATTTTCTGAAAGATGATCCGCTAATTCTTGCCCTTTGATCGCCTTCTTAGTTACATAGATGATGTCGAACTCACTCAGTAGTATATTCCATTTTGCTAACTTCCCCGTAGGCATGTGTTTCTAGAAGATGTATTTTAGCGGGTCCATCCTTGATATGAGATATGTGGTGTAGGCACAGAAGTAATGCCTCAACTTTTGAGCTATCCATGTTAAAGCGCAATAGGTGCATTCCAGCAAAGAATACCGTGCTTTGTAGGGTGTGAACTTCTTACTCAGATAGTATATGGCCTACTCCTTTCTTCCTATCTCGTCGTGTTGTCCCAAGATACAGGCGAAAGTCTCATCTAGTACAAATAAGTAGAGTAGCAGAGGTCTCCCAGGTTCTGGTGGGACTAGGACCGGTGGTTTGGACAAATATTCCTTGATTTTGTCAAAGGCTTTATGGAATTCTTTAGTGCAACTTGTTCCAGCATCTTTCTTCAACATTCTAAAAATCGGTTCACAAATCACAATTGATTGTGCAATGAAATGGATGATATAGTTGAGACGCCCTAAGAAACTCATCACATCTTTCTTGTTCTTTGGAGGTGGCAAGTCTTGGATAACTTTGACCTTTGATGGGTCCAATTCAATCCCTCAGCGATTAATGATGAAACCTAGCAATTTTCTGGCAGGGACTCCGAAGGCACACTTTGTAGGATTCAGTTTCAGATTGTACATTCGAAGCCGATTAAAGAATTTTCTCAAGTTTGTTATATGATGTCACGACCCAAACTCAGTCCATCGTGGAACTAGGCCAGCCTCAATTCAATGAATAACCAACCACAATAACAAAATTTAGAACATTTGCAGAAGAGTACTTTTATCATTTAAGAAAATAAATTGTTCCTAACATAAGCAAAATCCATAACACGATTCAACCAGCCCAAAACCAGGGTGTCACGGATTATATGAGCGTCTAGAGAGTTAACATAGTCTACTACAATATTTACTGAATACAACTAAAATTCAATTAGAATAGAGAAGGAGGGTCAAGATCTACGAACACCATGCAGATACCTCAACAATCTCTCAGTCCTGCAACCTCGATCAGTGACAGCCACTGGGATCGAAAGTACCTGAATCTGCACTCAAGGTACGGGGGGTAACGTGAGTACACCAACTCAGTAAGTAACAAGTGCAACCTATGGACTGATAGGTAGTGACGAACATAACCTCAACAGGAAATAGAAATAAGTTGTGTAGTAAAGTAGGCATGTTATTATTTCATGAATACAGCTCAACAGTGATATAAATACAGATCTGATTAATGTAAAATATAAAGCTCAGCTAACTCTACATGCCAATGCACAGAATGTATGAAATGTACCATGTGCTCCAACTGTCAAGTGCTCAACCACTCGGTACTGCATATGACCATCCGGCCTAGGGAAATCCATCTCGGAACATACACAACGCTGACTGCAAGTCATCCAGTACTGAGGATGTAACAAACTTCTCCAATCTCCCTGCAAGTCATCAGGCATGACTGGAACCACATAGTCCTGAGCCGGAGCAACCGGTTGGGCTAGTGGTGCCCTCAGTGTCTAAAGTCTCTGAACAACCTGCTCGGGTGTGCGGGCGGCGGTAGTCTGTGTGCCTCCCCCGACCTGGAAAGTAGTTGCCTTAGTAGAAACAGCGACCGCCTGAGCAAGACTAGTGCACACGTTCAGAATTTGAGCTAAGGTCTCCTGATGACTTGGAATAACCATAGGCACAACTGGTGCCTGAGCTGGTCCCTCTGGAACATCTACACCTGTAACCTGATCCTGAACTGAGGCAGCTGGTGGATCTGCTGGCATTGCCCTAGCTGCGGTGCGGGCTGCACCTCTACCTATGCCATGGCCTCTACCGTGACCTCGGCCTCTCGAGGCCCCAACTGGTGGTACTGGTGACAGTCCGTCCTGGCCGGTAGTACGTGTCCTCACCATCTATGAGAGAATAGAATAACAGAAGTTTAGTTGCAGTATCAACAGATTCGCACAATAAGAATTCAAGAATGTGGAGTTTTCCTAAAGGTTTTGCACCCTCTCGAAGATAAGTACAGACGTCTCCATACTGATCC
This sequence comes from Nicotiana sylvestris, assembly GCF_000393655.2. Lineage (NCBI taxonomy): Eukaryota > Viridiplantae > Streptophyta > Magnoliopsida > Solanales > Solanaceae > Nicotiana > Nicotiana sylvestris. Next base: position 26,734,717 of record NC_091063.1, on the reverse strand, counting down.
GAAAGTCTCTACTAAACCCGCTCATGACTCGTGAGACCTATGTAATCTAGTCTCTAATACCAACTTGTCATGACCCAAACTCAACCCGTCGTGATGACGCCTTTCGGGGAACAAGGTCATCCTCAACTCAACGAATAACCAACCATAATACCAAACTGTTGCAAAAGAGAACTTTTATCATTTAAGAAAATAAACTATTCATAACATAAGCAAAATCCATAACGCGATTCAACCAGCCCAAAACCTGGGTGTCACGGAGTACATGAGCGTCTAGAGAAATAACATAGTCTACTACAATGTTTACTGAATACAACTGAAATGCAACTAGAATAAAGAATGAGGGTCAAGATTTGTGAATGCCATGCAAATACCTCAACAATCTCCCAAGATTGCAACCTCAATCAGTGACTGCTACTAGGACCGAAAGTACCTGAATCTGCACGCAAGGTGTAGGGGGTAACGTGAGTACACAAACTCAGTAAGTAACAATTCCAACCTATGGACTGATAGGTAGTGAAGAACGTAACCTCAACAGGAAATAGAAATAAATTGTGCAGTAAAGTAGGAATGCTATTCTTTTAGGAATACAACTCAACAGTGAAATAAATACAGATCTGAACAATGTGAAATATAAAGCTCAGCTAACTCTACATGCCAATGCACAAAATGTATGAAATGCACCATAAGCTCCCACACTCAAGTGCTCAACCACTCGGTATTGCATATGGCCATTCGGCCAAGGGAAATCCATCCTGGAACATATACAATGCTGACTACAAGTCATCCAGTACCGAGGAACAAGGGTAATCCAACCCTGAGGAGAAATCCATCTCCAGGTATAGATATACACACTCAACACTCGGTACCGCATATGGCCACTCGGCCCAGGAAAATCCATCCCGGAACATATTCATCACTAATCAGTCACCCGGTGCCGAGGAAAAAGGGTAATCCAACCTTGTGGAGAAATCCATCTCCAGATATCAATACTTCGGACAAATCCATGTCCATGGAAATCCATCCTTCAATAATATCATCCGCGCCGAATGTGGGTGTGCAGACTTCGGAGGGGCTCCTATGCCCCAAACGCTATAACAAGCCAATAAAGGCATAATCAAAAATCTGTTGGGGCATGCAGCCCGACCCGTAACTTTCATTCATAATCAGGCTCTCGGCCTCTCACAGCCATCACTCTCCAGTCTCGCCCACGGGCTCACAATGCCATGAAAACTAGCTCGAAACAGTTATATGAGGTGCCAATATAATAACAACTGAGACTGAGACATGATATAATATGCAGGAACATGACTGAGTACAGGATATCAATGAAACTAATGAGATAACAGCAAGAAATGGCCACTCAGGTATCAATAGTATCGGCGTGAATCCCTAACATGATAATTAGCATAATTTACAGCTCATTTACATAGTCACACAATAAGACACAGATATAGGCAAGAAAGTGCCACTACGTAGTGCCATGGAATGAACTGACCACAATTCCTGTGGTGCACGCCTGCCACTTGGCATGTGCGTCACCTCAATTCAATCATATAGCACATAGTTCAGGGTTTCGAACTCTCAGGACCAAGTTTGGAAGCATTACTTACCTCGGCCAAGCCAAAGTCCTACTCTGCGATGCCTTTGTCCCTCAATAGACCTCCAGATGCTCTGAATCTAGCCATAAACAATTCGATACAATCAATACAAGCTAAGTAATCAAGCCCATAAGAAAATTCTAAGCTTAAAAGTTAGTCCTCGGGTCCACATCTCAAAATCTGACCAAAGTCATAAAATCCGACAACCCACTCGATATGAGACTAACCATACTAGTTTCACTCAATTCCGACTTCGAATCGTCTTTCAAATCCCAAAAGTTTATTTTATGAAGTTCCACAGTATTTCCACAAATCCCACCCCAAATTACTAATCAAAAGATGAAATCAATGAAATATTCATGATTATTAGCCAAAACCGTGTTACAATCACATACCCCAATGATTTCCTTGAAAAACACCCGAAAATTTGCCTCCAACCGAGCTCCCAAAGTCCAAAATGTGAAGTAAAACCCTAAACCTCGCTTATATAGTGCCCTCTGAACTTCCATTTTGCGGTCTGCATTTTCCTCACCGCAGCTGCACAATCATCGCTGCAGTCCGCGAAAATCCATCGCGATCGCGGGCCTTAAGCCTTTCCTGCCGCGGTCCGCATGAAATCAACCGCGACCACCAACCTGAATTCCTCCCTTCACCGCGGTCCACGAACTCCTACTGCGGCCACGTTTTTCCACCGCGATCTGCGAACTTCATACCATGGTCGTACTTCCAATGATCTGAGACCTGCAACGTTCAAAACACCATATATTAGGTATTTTCAACCTTCCAATGCCAAATAGTGATCCGATAACCACTCGGAACTCATTCGAGGCCTTCGGGACCTCAGCCAAACATACCAACACATCCCAGAACATTATTCAAACTTAGAAGAACCCTCGAATCACTCAAAACAACATCAATACACTAAATCACACTCGGATTCAAGCCTAAGGACTTCTAAGTCTCCAAATTCCAAAACGATGTCGAAACTTCTCCAACCGCGTTCGAATGACCTCAAATTTTGCCCACAAGTCACAAATAACACTACGAAGCTACTCCAACTCTCGGAATTCCATTCCGAGATCATCTACACATAAGTCAACATCCGGTTGACTTTTCCAACTTAAGCTTTTGAATAGGAGGCTAAGTGCCTCATTCAACCCCAAAACCACTATGGTCCCGAATCAACCCACACGCTACAGTAAAACACAGCTGAAGAACACAGAAGAAAGCAGAAACGGGGAGAATAGAGCTTTAACTCATGAAACGACCAGCCGGATCATTATATCATCCCCCTCTTAAACAAATATTCATCCTCAAACGAGTCTAGAAACATACCTGAAGCCACAAATAGGTGTGGATATCTTCTATGCATCTCCCGCTCGGTCTCCCAAGTAGCCTCCTCTACGGGTCGACCTCTCCACTGTACTTTCACTGAAGCTATATCTTTTGATCTCACCTTGCAAACTTGCCATTCCAAAATAGCCACTGGTTCCACATCATAAGTCAAATCACTGTCTAACTGAACCATGCTGATATCCAAAACATGAGACAAATTGTTGATATACTTCCCGGAGCATGGAAACATGAAATACCGGATGCACCCCCGATAAGCTAGGCAGCCAAGCAATCTCATAAGCCACCTCCCCAATCCTACGAAGTACCTCAAAAGGCCCGATGAACTGAGGACTCAACTTGCCCTTCTTCCCAAATTTTATAACCCCCTTTATAGGTGAAACCTTCAATAGAACCTTCTCCCCGACCATATAAGATAAATCACGAACCTTTCTGTCAGCATAACTCTTTTGTCTTGAATGCGATGTATGATGCTGCTCCTGAATCACTTTCACCTTGTCCAAAGCATCTTGAACTAAGCATGTACCCAAAAGCTTAGCCTCGCCCGGCTCAAACCAACCTACTGGAGATCTACACTGCCTCCCATACAAAGCCTCATATGGAGCCATCTGAATACTCGACTGTTAACTATAGTTGTAACCAAACTTAGTAAGCGGTAAAAACTGGTCCCATGAACCTCCAAAATCAATGATACAATCGTGTAACATGTCCTCCAAAATTTGAATAGTGCGTTGGGACTGCCCGTCCATCTGAGGATGAAAAGCTATGCTCAACTCAACTGAGTACCCAACTCTCGCTGCACGACCCTCCAAAACTGCTATGTAAACTGAGTACCTCTATCTGAAATGATGGACACTATAACATCATGTAGGCGAACAATATCTAAGATATAAATCTCAGCCAACCGCTCTGAAGAATAGGTAGTATACACGGGAATAGGTAGTATCACCCAAATAACATCGAACTTCCTCAAGGTCCAAGGGAGTCCAACTACAAAATCCATGGTGATCTGCTCCCACTTCCACTCAGGAATTTCTATCTGATGAAGCAAGACACCCGGTCTCTGATGCTCATATTTTACTTGCTGAAAATTGAGATACGGAGCTACAAACCCAACTATATCCTTCTTCATCCTCCTACACAAGTAGTGTTGCCTTAAATCCTAATACATCTTTGCGACACCGGGATGGATGGAATACCGCGAGCTATGGGCCTCCTCCAGAATCAACTCTCAAAGCCCATCTACATTGGGCACACATATCCGGCCCTGCATCCTCAATACCCCATCATCACCAATAGTCACATCTCTAGTATCATCATGTAGAACCTTGTCCTTAAGGACAAACAAATGAGGATCATCATACTGGCGCTCTCTAATACGATCAAACAAGGAAGACCGACAAACCACACAAGCTAGGATCCAACTGGGCTCCGAAATATCCAACCTCACCAACCGATTGGCCAAAGCCTCAACATCAATCGCCAGAGGTCTCTCCCCAATATGAATAAATGCAAGACTGCCCATACTCAGCACCTTCCTACTCAAGCCATCGGCCACCATATTGGCTTTCCCCAGATGATACAGAATAGTAATAACATAGTCCTTTAGCAGCTCCAACCATCTCTGCTGCCTCAAATTGAGATCCTTCTATTTAAACAAGTGCTGGAGGCTACGATGATCAGTAAACACCTCGCAAGACACACTATAGAGATAATGCCTCCAAATCTTCAACACATGAACAATGGCAGCTAACTCCAAATCATGGACAGACTAGTTCTTCTCATGAGGCTTGAACTCACGAGAAGTATAAGCAATCACTCTACCCTCATGCATCAACACACATCTGATACCGACCCCAGAAGCATCACAATATACTGCATAAGCACCTGAAGCTGATGGTAGAACTAGCATTGTAACTATGGTCAAGGCGGTCTTGAGCTTCTGAAAGCTCACCTCACACTCATCCGACCACCTAAAATGAGCACCCTTTTGGGTTAATTTGGTCAAGGGTGATGCAATATATGAAAATCACTGAACGAACCGACGGTAATAACCAGCCAAACCCAGAAAGATACGAATTTTTGTGGCTGAGAACGGTCCGCCTCTATTTTCTCCGGATCAACCTGAATACCCTTACTGGACACCATGTTCCCCAAGAATGCCACTGAAACTGAGCCAAAACTCACACTTGGAGAACTTGCATAAAGCTTCTCCTCCCTCAACCGCTGCAATACAACTCTCAAATGCTCAGCGTGTTCCTCCTGACTACGCAAGTCTACCAGAATATCATCAATTAATACAATAATAAACGAGTCGAGATAAGGCTGAAACACGTTGTTCATCAAATGCATGAACACTGCTAGGGCATTGGTCAGCCCAAAAAAAATAACAAGGAACTCATAATAACCATATCGTGTCCTGAAAGCTCTCTTAATCTGGTCAAATAAATCATCAATACGAGGCAAATGATACTTGTTCTTGATCATGACTTTGTTCAACTGTATGTAATCAATGCACGTCCTCATCGTGCCATCCTTCTTCTTCACAAATAGAAATGGCGCACCCCAAGGCGACACACTAGGCCGAATAAACCCCTTATTAAGGAGTTCCTGAAGCTGCTCCTTCAATTCCTTTAACTCCGTTGGTACCATACGATACGGTGGAATAGATATGGCCTGCGTGCCTGGAACCAAGTCAATATCCCTATCCGGCAGCTTACTCGACAGTTCTGCAGGAAATACATCCGGAAAATCTCTCACCACCAAAACCGAATCAATACTAGGGGTCTCTACACTAACATCCCTCACAAAGGCCAAATAAAAAAGACAACCCTTCTCAACCATCCGATGGGCCTTTAAGAATAAAATTACCCTGCTGCGAACATAATCCATCGAACCTTGCCACTCAACCCATGGCACCCCCGGCATAGCCAACATCACCGCCTTAGCATGACAGTCCAGAATAGCATGGCACGGAGACAACCAATCCATGCCTAATAGCACATCAAAATCCACCATAGTAGGCAACAAAAGGTCTACTCGGGTCTCTAAACCCCCAAAAGTCACCACAGAAGACCGATATACATGGTCCACTACAATAGTATCACCCACATGAGTGGATACACGAACAAGTGAAATAAGAGACTCGCGGGGCATATCCAGATAATGAGCAAAATATGACGAAACATATGAAAAAGTGGAACCGGGATCAAATAATGCAGAGGCATCCCTGTGGCAAACTGAGATAATACCTGTGATCACAGAATCTGAATAACTCCCTTCTCCATTGTCTGAATAATAAGACCTTTGTCCTCCTCATCCTCAACTATCGCACTACAGTCCATGTCTTCATCATCCAGAAACATATTCCTTATGCCAGCAAGAACTTCATCTTCTTCATACCCCTACATCATGCCAGCTTGATGAAATGACTAGCTCATATATGGTACTAGTTGCTCTAGAGGGTAATAAGTACCACGCTATAATGGCGACCAATTCTGATACTCGTACCAGGTGTATTCATACCCAAGCCCAAAAGTTGTGCCATGACGCTTTAGCTGTATCAATTTAATGATCCCTTGGAGATTCTTGCTAATACCCTTGTCGGGTTTATACACCGTCCATAGCAATATGTTTTCTATCTTGCTGCTCCATTATTTGTCCATTTCAATTGCGTTGACGCGCTCAATACGATGGTATGGTTCTACTCCCACCTTCCTCCTATTCTCGATGACAGGAACAGTCTAATTGGTGTAGATAGGGGTACTCCCGTCTCTATGGATGATCACTTCTTGATGATTCCATTCAAACTTCATATCTTGATGTAGAGTAGAAGCTATGGCCTTGGTGGCATGTATCCATGGTCATCCCAACAATAGGTTGTAGGCGGAAGATATATCCAACACCTGAAATTCAACATCAAAACAGGTCGGGTCCATCTGTAGGCTGAGGTTGGTCTCCTCGATTATGGCCCTTTGAGATCTATCAAATGCTTTCACATTCATACTCCCTACTAGTATATCATGCAGACCCTTATTTAAAAGTAGTTAGTAGATAGATATTGAGACTTGAACCCCCATCTAACAGGACTCTAGCAATGAATTTGTCCTCAAACTGCACCGTGATATGCAGTGCCCTATTGTGACTCAGTCCTTCCGGCGGTAGCTCGTCTTCATGAAAAGTGATCTTGTGGCTTTCCAGCACTTGTCCTACCATGTTGGCAATTTCTCCATTGGTGATGTTATTGGGTACATAGGCTTCATTCAACACCTTCTTCAGGGCATTCCTATGTGCCTCAGAGTTTTGCAATAGTGATAAAATTGGTATTTGAATGAGGTTTTGTTCAGATGATCAACCACACAAAATTCTCTTGCTTGCACATTTCTACAAAGGTTATCCGGGCCGGTCTCAATGATAGGCAGCTTAAAGTCAGTTTCTTTCCTTGTTCCTCCCAAATGCTCGAGTGTATAAACCCTATCAGTTCTGGTCATGCCTTGTATATCATTAGACTTATAAGACGACGTAGGTGCTACCGTCACGATGAAGGGTGTTGTTATTTCAACCTCAAACATAGTTGGTGCGGCTACCTCAACTTCAATTGGTGCCTAAGTTTGTACCACGATATCTGTGAAAGTGACTCGAGATATTTTAGGATTATCCCCTTCTCAAATAAGTCCAATTGACCCTTTTGAGTCCAACTTTTCATCGGTCTCTATCACGTCCACCCCTTCACCCTTATGATCTGGGAGAGTATTGTTACAGAAGTTGGGTGCAATCTCCTTTGCTTGTATGACTTTGGTGTCATTTAGTTTCTGAATCTTATCCTTTAAAGTATGACACTCATCAATAGTATGACCCTTCATGCCCATGTGATAGAAACATATCTTATTTGGGTTAATCCACTGGGAAGAGTTTTCCATAGCAACAACGGGAATGGTAATGTCATAACCAACATCCTTTAGCCTCTCGTATAGTTGATATATGGGTTCAGCAACTGAGGTATATTGTTTGGGTGGTCTGCGGTCGATAATTGGTCTGGGTTTTGGTAGTTTTGGCGGGCTAGTGGTGAGTGGCAGTATGTTCATTGAGTGTTATAAGTATGGTAAGTGGCTACAAGTTGATGGTATTTGGGAGGTGAAGGCTGATATGTGGGTGAGAGTTTTTGGTATGTAAGAGGAGACTTTGGACCTTGGGCTACCATTACTGCACCTACTTCTTTCTTCTTGGAGATACTTTCTGACTGCAAGGCTTTATTTGTGGCTTAGAGTGCTTCAAAAAATTTCACCATTCCGCTTTTGATCCCTTCTTCTATTCTTTCTTGATAATGTCAAAAAACTTATGGTATTCAATAACCATCAATCTTTCGTAGTATTGTGGATCCTGAGCTCTAACGAAGAACTTATTCATCGGTTCTTCTTCCAGTGCTTGCCTTACCATAGCGGCTCCAGACCTCCACCGAGTAGCATACTCGCGGAAAGTTTCTGTTAGCTTCTTCTTGAGATTCTGAATGTAGAAATCCTCTGGTGCATTTTCTGTGTTGAACATGAATCGGTCCATAAAGTCTGATGTCATGTTTACCCAATTAACCCACTTCTTTGGTTTCTGAGTGATGTACCAAGACAAGGCATCTCCAGTGAGGCTCCTCATGAATAGCTTCATACGGATCCGCTCGTCCTTGCCAACCCCTACAAGCTTGTCATAATACATTCTCAAATGCACTTTAAGATTACCAGTTCCGTCAAACAATTCAAACTTAGGAGGTTTGCAACCCTCCGGCAGTTCTACATCTGGCTGAATACACATTTCCTCATAATTCAATCCCTCAATGCCTTTTCCACCTTTGATGTTTTGAACTCTTCTAGTAAGCTTCTTGAGTTCATCCGCCATGCTCTTGATGAGCAGGTCTTTCTTGGTGGATTCGAGCATGTATAGGGTTTGTTATGGTGTATGGGGTAAAATTTCCACATATATGGGATTGCTTTGATGGACTCCGGGAATCTAGGCATAATGGTGGTTGTTGGTAGAGTTTTGGGGATCAGGGGTAGGTTGTGGTGCATTTTGAGGAGTATTATAAGTTATGGTTTGTGGATATTGAGTTGAATGGGGATGGTGTTGTGGAGGAGTAGGTATTGATGGAGCATTATGGTTTTGAGGAGGTGTGGCATATTGATGAGGCGCATGAGGATTTTGCGGATTTTGGTTTTGTGTGTTTGGGAAGGTGTCAGGTTTTGGGCGCTTGTGTTTGTTGGTTGATGTCGGGGACAGTTAGGGTGAGGGAAAGGTCTGCCATGTTCTGGACCCGGAGCTCCAATATTTTTTGTTCCAGGCACAGGACCAATTCATTCTGTGTTGGAGTACTCTGACCGTCCGAAATTTCAACATTTTCTGCATTGTCGTTTCGAATAGCACTTAAATCGTCCATCTTTCCTTTCCCTATGCTTTTGCCTTTAGGATAACTTGGTGGAGGAGGAGTAGGAGGACCTCTAGATCTAATATGATATGCGAATGATGCCAGTATGCACGAACCAACCTTGGGAAAATGGGAATAATCAAAAGAAAGAAAAAAAAAGTAAGTAGGTCAGTAATGAATATTGAAATAATACTTGCAATATCAAACATACTTTGCAGAATAAATTCGTGCCCTAATTTTGGGGACCTCATTGTGCCCGAGGTAGGCCTAGCGACACAGAGACTTGGAGAAAATTGATGCCAATAATTGTGTCATTTCATTAATGTGAAAATGAATCAAATCTTTCCTAAACCGACAATAAAAAGAAAGTTACTAATGGCATTTGCCTTATTACAATCAAAATCTAAACTATACTAGAAAGCAGTAAAACAACATTCCCCTAATCTACTATGACTCTAAATGACCCTCTTTGTACTTGGCTCTTTTGACTCCATCGATCAGATTCTCTAAGTCGCGCATATCCAGCAATAGATAAGCCTTTTCTAGGAGCCCTGCTTCATTGCCATCCATATTTTGACAGCCTGCAACCCTCTTTCTCATTTCCCCTTCAAGTTCCATCAAACCTTGCTCTAGATATTCCAATCTCTCTATTGATTTGGTGGCAATTTTCCTCCATTCATTGATTGCTTCCATATTTAATTTGTGTTGCTCTAGATGCCTAGCTTCAGATTCAAAGACCCTCTTGCGTAACCTCCTGTACTTGACCTATGCTTCAGGAGCGTCATCTATGATCCTGTTTTTCAGATTAACTCCCAGCTTGACGTCTCCTGCTATATCATCCACTAGCCATGATGGGTAGAAGTACACATGACCAGCATGATATCTGTCTGGCTCAATAGTATCCCTTTTCCACAATGACCTTTTGATTCCACATATGTTGTGCCTCGAACTTGAATGGTATAACGTCCCCTTTAAAATCTGCTTGGTACTGGACTATGTTGGAAACCCGAGGTACAACCTATTTTCTTCTCGCTTGTCTCATTACCCTTATGGGAGCATAAGGATAAATTCCCCTCAACCCGATCAGTACTAGATGAGTAGTCTCTCTTGACCTGATGATGAACTCACTGCTAGGAAACCATTCGAACATCTAATGTACATGCTCGTCCGTCAGATTGCTGAAGAAGCACACCAGCTTACGTCATTTCTAGGTTGTGCAAACCTGTCTGGGATAAATGTCATTCTCTTTGGGTGATGGAAAGCTATGTGGTCATTCAATGGTCAACACAGGAGCTCTTGGCAATACGCTCATCTTTGAAAATGTTCTAATAACTAAACTTGCAGTAGCACATTACAATCCTCAAAGTTCCCAAACCCCTACTTTCACTGATCTAGAGCATGGTACATTTCAGCCAAGATCATAGGGATGATTGTGTAGGTTTGTCCCTCAATGCCTTCCATTAAGGTTCTGGCGGCCATGGCTATACGAGTGTGGATCCTTCCCCCTTTCATCGGAAATATCAGCAACCCAAAAAGCAAAAAATGAACACATAGACTCGACGGTGGGTCCAACCCAAGGAAATAATGGCGAGTTCATCATGATGAAGGCGGTATGACTTTCTATGCCCATAATCCTCATACAAGAAGTCAAATGGGATGTACGACTTCTTCAAACAAAGCAATTCATCATTTTTTTTGAAACCTAGCATTTTTAGAAAACCATGAGAGGTGCGATTCTCTGGTACCAACAATTCGGGACTATCCCATGGCAGCCTAGCAAAACCACATATTTCCTCTAAGAAAGGAGTCATTTATATATCACCAAAGCGGAAGACAACTTTATTTCTCAGCCCAAAACATAGTGGTGGCCTCAATCAATGCCCTAATTGGCCGAATGTCCAATAACGAAGGTAAGTTTCCAAGGACCCTTTTCACATGATTCTTGTCACTAGGTGAGAGGTTCTTCCACAAATCAAGCAGCAAAGGTGGGATATTTTGAACCATGCCGAACTTGGGACTTCGTGCCTCATTTTTTGCAAAACAAGTAGAGTTAGCCCTTCCCCCTTCCGGATCTCACTATTTACATATTAATGATCAACATACCGGCATATTTTCTTCAAGTAATGCACATAACGTGATGGTATTCATTGGGATTATGGAAATTGTGTCAGACTTTGGACAAGGCTTATCTTAGTGGATTAACACATGAACAACGTTCTAACCCATACTAGGTTTGACATAATATATGAATAATTGATACTGGAGTGAGGTTTCTAGAAGGGTATAGACTGGTACTCTCAAGTGGACAACTTGAGAGGGAAAGGCACAGAACCGTGGACTGCACTGCTGATCGACTAGTTTACTGCAAATAAGCCTTTCCAATCTAAAAGGGTAATTTTTGAAGAGCATGAACACTCATCAAGTGTCGCTATATTGTTAATCGAGCATGAGTGGGATATGTGTGGAGCATGCTTTATGCAAAGACAATAACATGTTGTCGAGTATTTGCATAATAAATATGTAAAAGCAACAAACGTAGTATTAAGATAAAACATAAAAGACGTAAAAAAAGACAAAAGAAGAAGTTAGTTCATAGAATATAGGGAATGTAATAAAGTAAGCAAGGGGTAGGGGTAGGAGAGACATGATGTAGCCATCTTTAAATAAATGAAGAGTAGTTTAGAGAAGATAAAGGTGAATAGGAAAGGGATACTCATGCTATAACCAGTTTAAGCAAGGAATGGTGGATAAGGGATGGGATTTGTATATTACAATGAATTAAGCAAGTAACGGGAAAATAGAAAAGAGATATGCATGTAACAAGTAAAACAAAAATTGAAGAGGAAGGTGCATGTAACAATGATTAGACAAATAAAAGAAAAAATGGGAAAGGAATGTGCATGTAGCAGCAAATAAAAACGGAAGAGGGAAGCACGTTCTTATCAAAGAAGACTAATCCATATAAGCCAAATTTGCTATGGTAATAGTCTAAGTGTAAATCCCCAGCAGAGTTGTCATGTTGTCGCGCCCCTTCCCTCGCAAAATCGGGTTTCGATGTATGGCAACTCTTTTAAGGAAGTATTAAAAGAGGAGTGTCGCCACCTAACGATTTTTAAGGTGTTAGGGTACCTATTTGCAAATGAATTTGGTTCAACTAGTTTACATAACCAAATATTGGGGAAGGGCCCAAGTTATCTCGAGGAGAAGGTATTAGGCACTTCTCGAGGTCCACAACTGTGGGTCCCCGACCGAACTTAAATTATATGGATTAGTCAATTAAACGAAGATAGCATAAAATTTGAGAATTTTATTATAAAATTTTTTGAACAGATGGGTACAACTATTTTGATTCTAATAGAAAAGAAAGAAAATAGGGGAGGGGTCCTAAGTTTTTATCCTAAAGGATCACCCTGTGCAACATAAATAATATTTCATAACTCCCTAGAAATGGGGTGTTACTCATATTATTCTGCGAGGAAAGACTATCATCTCTTGCTACCCGATTACTATGTTAAAGTTGTTCACCTAAAAGCACTCTAATTTAATTCTAAGTCGTGCCCTATGTGTGAATTACCCGTCCATACCTATGGCCCAGGAGGTTTTGGACCTTTATCTGGATAGTTCTAGACCTTATCTAGGTTGCTCAAAAATGTAAAAGCTAGGCGACAATCAAAACATCCAAAGACTTCACATAAATGAAATTAATGGCTCACATTGACCTCCACACTTAAGCAGCAAGTGCACGCAAACACATATATTAATTAGCAATTGGTAGAATCTAGAATCTTAAACCTATGGATATGCTTTCTAACCGATCAAAATATGCAGGTAAATTTCATATGCAAGATATTGCTTATAGGCGGAATTATGCAGAATTACAAGCTAATTATTAATAATTTTAAGTTACCAATCCCATATGTGATGCCAAGGTGATTTACACAATTAGGTATAACAAAATCTGTCGGGAAGAGTCCCAGAATTATCCAGATTTTCCTAACAGTGATGCTCAGAAATAGTGTTTGAGTAGTCTAATATTAACCAATTAACAAGCAATTGTTTCCTATAGGCAGGATCTCTAACAGTTGATGATTAGAACTCACTTTATTTATACTTAGTCCTATAAACAAGATTTCTAGTGATCAATGCGATATAATATCGGATGAAGTGATCAAAATCCTATAGGCATGATTTTTAGTGAATAAGTGAAGTGAATTGAAAGAAAGTTTGTTGCCATTTGTTCCTATGGGCAGGTTTCTAATGTATTTGAAAGTAGTCATACAGAGTGCTCACTTCCTATAGGCATGTTGTCTTTAAACACGTAGCAGTAGACATAGCATCTGAACTCATGATTAATGATAAACAAGTAGTGTGTGTGCACTTCGTCTAATGTCATGATCTCTACAGTGCTCATGTAATCGAACAACACATATAAGCAAACGCATTCTCAAGTCCTATAGGCATGTTATCTACCCATTGCATGTAGATATCAAATTATACCTATTCCTTTTTTACTAACACCCTAATTTTTTATACAAAAGGTTATTACAGTCCCAATAATGAGTAAAAAGTACAAATGTTACATAATAGTGATAATAAACCTACAACAAGCCTAAATAAAAATACCCAGCATTGCCTGGGCCTTTAGTATCTCTTACACAGCATACCCAGGCCTTCAACAAAGAGCCACATTTAATACACACCTTAGGGATTCATAGAGGAGTCCAGAACCAATTTACTCAACCATAGCACCAAGTGTTGCACCATTTAAATCAGTCAATTCAGGTATACAACACATAAAAGGGGGAAGTAGAATTAATAGTAACAATTTTGAGATTAAGGGAGTGACTAAAGACCAAGCCCTAGTGTGTCAGAGTTCACAAGGGTCTCCATTGGACCTTGAGCAGTGCTTACACTAGGGAGGCCAACAATAAAACTTAGGTAGCCTTGGCTTTCAGCCGGCTAAGAATGAAGAGCTCAAAATAGCATAAATTGTAGGTAAGTAGATTGGACAGAAGTTGGGGGATATACTCATATCCTAAAGTAGACATAGCCAAGTTGATCAAACAGAATAGCCAGTCAAGCAGGTCGTAGGACTTGTTCAATAGAACTTCAACATTTAGCAAGTAGCGGATAACAAACACATATTGAGAGAGTTAGGGATAGGAATAGATTTGCATGGTTTGACAGAAAGTAACACTAATAGGTTGAGACCTAAGAAGTCCAATTTAGGGTAATTGTACATCTTAGCATCATAAGACAAACATGTTAATTCTCATCAGAAGGCAAGGCAGCATTGAAACGTGATAGGAACACATATTGTCACACCTCCTTTTTACCACCCGAGAGGGGGTATAAGAGAGTTTTTCCAATTAAAGTGACATTATTCGAAATGGGATTATTTTATTTTTTTCAGAGTCGCCACTTGGAATAGTTTATTTTGGTGTCCCAAGTTGCCGGTTTATTTTCAGAATCCCAATTCGAGGAAATCTGACTTGATTTAAAGTCTGCGAACCAGAAATTCTAGATAAGGAATTCTGTTAACCCGGGAGAGGGTGTTAAGCACTTCCGGGTTCCGTGGTTCGAGCACAGTCGCTTAAACTATTAAAATTGGCCTAATTATCTAATTGATTACATGTTTTAAACCCATTGTGCATTTTTAACTTTATAACCGCTTTTAATTATGTTTAACCACTTTGGGAATTTATAGAATTATTTCTTGAACAAGTTACGATTGTCGTACACTTGCCGTTTTGGGGCACACTGCAAACCACGCTACATGAAATGCACCCGTAATTCGCGATATATTTATTTTATTAATGTTCGAAGTTATTATAATTGGATCACATGAAATGCACACTCGCATTTGAAAATTAGGCATCATAACTATGTCACGGGAACCGTACCCATAGTCACGATGGTTTGTTATAGCGCGCCTAAAGAAAACTACGAATGTTTAAAGTTGTTTATTTCTTAAAGTTTGAGATTAATGTGAGGCCAAGAGTTATGGAAGAAGTAAACTTATTATGGAAGGATTGTCAAGCTAGTAATATTAAAGGCCGATCCATATATTCTTGAGTTACCTTAAGCTCATATCAAGCTAACCTCTATATTGCATTAAAGCAGGCTCAATGAGAAAATTAAGAGTACAATAAAAGACTAGGTTAACGAAGGAACATAGCAATATTAAATTATCTAATAAAAAAAAGTTCAATATTAACTTATCTAATTCGTGAGGTAACATTTACGATCTTTATGACCATAGCCATTTTTATTTCTAAAGCAAAAAAGAACGATACTGGTACTCTTCAATCAATTTCTAAATTAATTCTCAAATAGAATTTCAATGCACCTTTATCAACTCTCAATGCAATTCTAGTGTGCAAAGTCGCCCAAACCAGTAGAAGTAAGAGGTTCTTACTCCCATGTAGTCTAAATGCTTTTTTTTCTTATTGCTTTCTTTAATCCTCTATCTTCTTTTTTATATACTAATAATAAGCATAACTATAGAATTGTTGTCTAACATAAACATTCCTGAGCGTTCATCCCACAAATCAAAGTAGGCAAAATAACTTTAATCTTTTCCTAATCATGTATATTGCAATCAATGAACCTCCATTCCATACCTGATCCTATTTCTTTGGGTGCTGCCATAGCCAAAAAGCAATGACATACATGAAATAAGGTTGGCAATTAAAAACATGTCTAATTTTGCTCTCAGCTTTTCCTTCAATTTTAATTTATACAGAGTAAATCAGCTTTGGTATTAATTCTTCATCAATAGCAACTAAAAAGTGCCTTCTGTATTAATCCACTTGATTTTTGCAGGTAGCAGCTACTTAGTAAATAACATGAAACCAAACACCTTTGAAAACATCTAAAATGCTAGCAAATGTTTCCTTTTAGCCTAACAGCTTTACGATGCCAATACAATCAATAGTACTCATTTTTTTGCAGACTGATTAATAACCACATAAAACTATTGTACCGAGAATTCCCAATTGAACGACAGAAAAATAAAAAAAATATCAAAGTACAGAGATATCACAAATAGACTTGAATTATGATATACTAAACTTGAAACATAAAACGATATCTGAAGGTAAGCAAACATTGAAATCTAACATTGATTTTCATAATTGAAAAAAAAGAACTTTTCTTTAACACAAATGTGCTCCCATCAAATATATAACCCAGAATTCATAGGAGAGTATCTGGTTGAACAAGAAAATTTGAATAAACTTACCAAAAATCGAGACAAACTCGATCGAAGCTCAGCAAAAATTTCAGCAATCGACAGCGGCAAACAAGCCCCAAAACAGAGGAAGAAAAATTTGAAACCTAGGAAAATGAGCTCGAAATCAGCAGCAAACCATTCCGGTTCGATTTTGAACTGATTGAATCCAAAATCCGAAGTAGGATACCAAAGCTTTGTTGTTCTTCCTTTATTTCATTTTTCCAAAACCTCATTCCTTTTTCTTTTCTTTTCTTTTTTTTTTTTTTGATTTTTCTAGAACTCAGATTATTGAATCTCCCACTTACTTTCTAGCTATTTTTGTCGATGTTTGTGAGAGTCACGAAGGGAGGTAGGGAGAGAGAGAGAGAGGTGCCATTTTTTCGTTGTTCTCTCTATGTGTGTGAGGCGATGCTAGGTTTTTCTGATATGGGAGGGAGCTGCGCTGTTATTCTCTATTTTTCAGAGAAGGGGGGATCTTCTTTTTGCTAGGTCTAAAATCTGATTGTCGCATGTTAGGTTCTTTAGGTCTAGATTTTTTAATAAAAGGGGAGGGGTTTTGGGGCGAATTTAACTTGTTTTAGGCCTCTTGAGCCTTGGCCCAATTCAAACAATAAGACAACTTTATTTTTCTCTTTTGTTCTTCTTTCTTTCTTTGATTTTAAAAAAAATCTAGTTGAATTAATTAAACAAGCTAAATAAAATCCTAAATTAGGATCTACCTTAAATTATTTTGTAAAGTAAATCTTACTTATTTTTACTAATTTAACACTAATTAATTTAAAACTAAAAGCTAAAATGTGGACATGACTATATTAGTAATTTCTTTTGTAATTTTTGTTTAATAAAATTAATTCCTACATGCAAATTGAACCTAAGATGGCATGAAATTAAAACCTGACAAATATGATTTTTCTATGATTTTAAAAATATTAAACATGTATGGAATGCAACTAAATAAAGAAAACTCCTAAAAATCAATTAAAATTATTTTGGTCTATGTTTTAGGAGTTATTTTCATGTAGGGCAACAATTAGGTGCTCTCACATATTATGACAGGCAAAGTAATCACTAAAGGAACAGGGAACTAAGACATACTGGGAGGCATATAAGCAATGAAGCAAGATCATAGTTTAGGAAAATGTCTAATAATAGATTAAAACACATTGATTATGCAAGACAAACATCACAGAGATTCAGAATAGAGTGGAAAAGTAAATTCATGTTAAATAGCACATATAGGTATTCTAGCATTGGCATAGTAGAGTAATTACCTAAAGATGGTCTAGATTATGCTAAGTATAGGTTCTGAAGTTATGAGACAATTATGCTAATTTAGAAAAAGGGCAGCATTTAGACACGAGAAAAGCAGATTATAGCTACTGGTGAATCTGGGAGGGGTTAAACATACTAGATATGCAAGTTATCACCACAAAAAAATTCAGAATACGATGGGAAACAGGTGTGACGATACAGTGAGTGTACATATTCAAGATTTTGCACTCAATCAACTAGTCGACTAAAGGACACAAATTATGCAAGTGAGGTATATTCAAGTAACATGATTGATAGCAAAAGATTAAATAAAACACCAGAATATGATAACAAGTATAAGAGTCTCAAACAGTAATAATTTCTAACACATTGACTGGTCAGAACTTAATAGAACTAGGTCTAGGCATGCTTGAATATAAAGGTTAAAGAGACCTAAAGAGTTGAGGAAAGCAATCGGAATTACTCACAAATGAAATCCAGAAAATATACTGAACTAGCCAATTTCAGGAGTGCATATGTATACAAACCATAGATGCCTATGAATGAAATTGCAAAGTATGGTGACTCACCAGTTAAGCTAAGAACAATAAAGAATAGGTTTCCACAGAAAACCCAGAATCCCTAATGCGTCAAAGTTCCCAAGAGATTCGATGAACTCGAGGCAGTGCTCGCACCAAGAATGGGTTAAGTAACAAGATACTAATGGCTTTGGCTTTCAGCCGACCAGTATAGAATTCCAAGTGATACATAAGGAAAAAAAACCCAAATTTTAGTGGAAAAATGATTTCAAAGTCTGTCCCAGAAGGGAAAATGAGGGGGTTTATATAGTAGTCAAAAATTGAGCAAATATATAAGGTAATAGAATAATTTAAAAAACAAACAAGGAAAAGAAACATACAAATTAATTTAAAATCAATTTAAGAGAGAAAATCTGTAAACCCTAGTTTTTAGGGAAAGTGTAAATCAGCAAAATTCAAACAAAAGCGGACTGACACAGTATAGAATAGAACGTGTGTAGATGAAATATGGTCCAGATTCAAGAGATAGGAGTCAATCAGACAGAATCAGAGTAGTAGTACTTGCCATGTTTAGGCAAGTACTAAGTGATACCATAGAGAATCAACTAGTAGCGGAAACACACAGATATAGTAATTAAGTAAGAGGGAAATCCCATTGGAAGAGGTATTAGGAGAAGGGTTAGAGGTGTCGGCGATTAGGGTTCTTCAGAGTGAAGGGGGATAGTCTTAGGGCGACGGGTGAGAGGGAATGGGATTAAGGTTTGGGAGTTGGGTAATTTAAGAGGGTAGGCTTAATGTGGGACGTTGATCTTAGAGATCAACATCCATGATATTAAAAAAGGGTTGGATCGAGTTGGTTAGGTAGGTTGTGACCAGTTTGCGATGGGTTATTGGCTTAGTGTATTGGCCTTGTTTGGTCCAAAAATTGATCAAAATTTGGCCAGCTTTTAAAAATAGAAATTAAAAGGAAATTAATTTAATAAAATAGCTAAATGAATATATAAAAATGCTAATTATGCAAATTAATACCTTAAACAATAATATGAGACTATAAAAAATGTAAAATATTATTTTGACCCTAAATGAAATGTCAATTGCAATAAGGAATGCAAAATATAGGCCATTATTGCAAATTTATGCGAATAGCCTAAAATACAATTATAATTATAAAAATTGGGGTAAAATTATTTTAAAAATATATTAGGGATGCAAATAATAATTTTAGGTGATTAAGTCATCACAAATAATTTAAAAAAGTAATTACTGAATTTTTATGTAAATTAATGCAAGGAAAAATTAATTTAAAAACTCTAAAATTATGAAAAATTATAAGAAATGCTTGTGCAAAACCTATAAATTAATAATAATGCAAAAATAATATTTTTAAAGTATGCATATTATTTAAAAAATATATGAGGGCAAAATTGGGTATCAACACTAAGGCGCTCCGGCTTTTGTGAATACAAGTCATAAAGCAAAGGAATAATTTGAAAGTAGATCGACATGCTCAGGATCTTCCCCGCATGTCATAAAGCAACAACTTCATCCTCAGGATCTTCCCCGCCTTCGGACTCTCTTAAGCCCTCGGAGTCATCATCATCCTCGGGATAAGCTAACCTCCTTGCCTTAGCTTCAAGCTCCTTGGCATTCTCAATGATTGATAGGTCAAAACCCCGAGCATGGATTTCCTCGAAGGTCTCCCTTTGATATTGATATTCGGTATACTCGGAGATATCTTTCGCTCGAACCTGAGCAGCCTCGGCATCGTCCTTGTAAACAACCACCACCTTATCAGCATTGGCCTTAGCTGCTTTGTCTTCCAACTTGGCCACTTCAAGATTCGAGACCATGCTTTCCTGATAAGAAGTTGTCGAACTCAACAATGACTGGAGCGCCTCAATCTTCTTGGCTTGCGCTAAGGACTTCTCTATTATACCTGGGAGCTAGACTTCAGCCGATGTCAGTTAGGCTCAGGTGGTCTACTTTTCTGAGGCCAGTCGATCTATATTCTTTTTCCATTCTTCGGCCTCGGCCTTTACTACATCCACCTCTTCACGGAGCTGCCTGATCTTGTCGATCTTTAATTGGCCCTGTTGGTTCGGACTGTTAGTCACCATGCCTGATTCATCATCGCTAACTTCAAAGATTATTCTTACCTGCTTGACCAGATCGACATGCTCTTTCGGAGCCATCTCTAACTCATCTCGGAGGCCCTTAAACTCCTCTTCTCTTTGCTCACTAAGAATCTATGTTACGCACTCTCACTCTACTCCTAAGTCCCTAGGTTCTGCCCCCTCCAGTGTGTGTACTGCCTTGGGATCCTTCTGAGATCCTTCTGAACTCTGGCACACTGAGGCTGGCCCTTCCACACTGCACTTACTCAATTTGGTTACAAAGTCTAGGTGTGAGCACTTCCCGGGATCCTTAGGGAACTCTGACGCACCTAGACAATGATATTGTCTATAAATTGGCATTTTAGGCTATTGGAGGTTTGGCAAATCACTTGGACCTGCTTCAGGCTCCCTATAGTGCAACTTCTTCTTTTTCCTTTATCCATTTATGTAATTCATTCATCTAGTTTGTAATAATTTGTAAATGAATATTGGGGTGATTAGTGAAAGGGGGGTAGCTACATATTTGTGGGGTAATATGGGTAGAAACTATACCTATAGGATTTTATATTTGCTATGTTTTCCTTACCATGTTAGAAATAATGCCTATAGGTTTCAAGTGGTTCAGATACTAGAAATCATGTCTATAGGTTTTAAAATCAACTTCACAAGTAGATACCATGTCTATAGAATGTGATCCAGTTCAACTTCTATTATAACGGGTAATTACATTTGTTTTCATGTGTACAAGTTTCTAACATCAGCTCTTAACAACTAGATATCATGCTTATAGGGAACAACATCAAAAATTATTCCTATAAATCTAAAATCAGTTTAGTTTAAATAAATCAATTCAATTCATGTTAGTTTACTTCAAAACTGGCCTAATCAATGGTTGTTTTCCTTAAACAAATTCTTTCAAACACTGCTTTCACTATCACTAGACAGCATGCCCATAGGAACTCAAGAGTCTACTTTAAAACTCTGTTTTAAAACTGTTCACTACTTTACTATATCAACGTAGCTATCATGTTTTAGGATATCACTGTTCTGCATTTAGGCAAGCCTACAGGGCGATTTTAAAATTCTGCAACTCTGAAACTGTTTTTGCTACTTAAAGTTGTTCAGATTTAACATGTTTAATCAGTAGGCAAGTTAAATAGGATCCTCACAATTTTGCTTAATTCAGTAATTTATAACCTCTGCTCACTTAGATATTATGTTCTATGATTTGTTTGAATATTGTTTGAAGATGTGCACTTATGTGATATGCTTGAGGAGGTAACTGTGAGCCTCTAACTTGCTTTATATGCAGTCCTAAGTTGTTCTTTCTTGTCGCCTAGAATTTTCTCCTTTTAAGCACCTTAGGGGTTGTCTAGAACTGCCTAGCTGTAGAGGTCCTAAAATACCTCCAGGACCACAAGGAAGGGACGGGTAGTGTATGCATAGGACATTGTTGATGTTACTAGAAAGCTTTAGGCTATGACCATGGGGAGGGGCTTGGGTAGAACGGGATATGATGACTACGCGCTAATTTCACGTGTAGCCCCTCATTGAAGAGTGTTTATTAGGCATTGCATGAGGTGATCTTGTAGGCTAACTAACCTAGGACCCTTCTTCCCAAATCCCCTTTTCTTAAAACTTTATGCACTCAAATTGTTCAAACTCCATGTCTTATTACTTGAGTCATACAATAACCAACATGCTTTATTTATTTGTTTTAACTACTTATCTGTTAAAGGACTAATTCATAAATATAAGTTCGGTCGGGACCCACAGTTGTGGATCAAGAGGGGTGCCTAACACCTTCCCCTTACGGTTATTTCGAGCTCTTACCCTAAATCTCTGGTAATGCAAACAAATCCAAGAGTTAATCGCTCTAGGTGCCCTAACGCACCATAATTCGTTAGGTGGCAACTCTTCAAAATACCCAATTCCCAAAAGGAAACGAGTTGTTCCCCCATGAATGTCGAAACCTAGACTTCCCCGCAAAAGGAAAAAAGGGGGCGCGACAGCATGACAACTCTGCTGGGGATACCTTTAGGCTCTTACCATAATGAACTTGTTTTATGAATTAGTCCAAGCATGCTTTATCCCGTAACCTTCTCCCTTATTTTAATTAAACTGTCCATTTCCTTTTAAGCATTTATGATTCTTTATCCCTGAAACTGACTTGTTTATTTGTTTTCTTTTTCCTGTAACTGTCTTTTAATTATTTAAATACTGTATTTATTCCTACGTGCAAATACTTGACTGCATGTTATTAATTTCTGCATAAATCATGCTCCACGTCATATTCCACTCGTGCGTATCAAATCCTATAGCAACGCTTTAATGAGTGGTTGTGCTCTTCCTATTTACTACCCTTAAACTCGGAAACGCTTATTTGCGGTAAAACCAGTCGATCAGCGGTGCAGTCGACGGTTCCGTGCCTTCCCCCTCAAGTTGTCCACTTGAGGGTACCAGTCTAAAACCCTCATAGTAACCTTACTCTGATTGAAATTGTCCATGCATCATGGTCAAACCTAACCGGATCAATATGTTGTCCACATAATGATCCTTTAAGATAAGCCTTATCCAAAAGTCCATTGGGTTTTCTATAATCCCAACGGACACAACCACGTTTTATGCATTAATTTGGAGAACTAAATACCAATATGTTGATCGTAAATGTATAAATAGTCGAGTCTGGTGGGGGTAAGGCCTAACCCTTTTGTTTTGCAGAAAATGAGGAACGAGGTCCCCAGCTTCGGTATGGTTAGCACACCCTCACTCTTGCTGGACTGGTGGAGGAATCTTCCATCAAACATCTAAATCATTGAATGGAAAAAAGGGCCACCAAATCTAGCAAAAAGCTGGAATACTTGGAATATAGCCTATTGGAATTGGAAGGAAAAGTGAGGAAGAGAGTCACCACCTGCCAAAACGCTGAGGAAAACGAAGGAGGATATTTGGCAAAGACCTTCTTACTGGTGAACCTATGGGAATTGGAGGATTTGATCAATGAGAACATTCAATATGAGGAAGGTCCTTTTGGGAACAAATAGGCTAGATTTATTTGCTTTTTCCTAAAATGTAATATGGCCAAGTGCCAGTAGTGACTTATTTCCTATTATCTTAGTGTCGTTTTGGGATTTGTCTATTTTTATATATTGAAATGAAAGATTTGTTGGCATTAAAGGTTTTCCAAATTTATCTGTCGTTAGGCCTACCTCGGGCACAACGAGGTTCCCAAAGTAGGACACGAATTTACATTTCCGCAATATGTGTTTAAATACTACAAACATTTCAGGGTCCTCACTGACTTGTTACATTTTTGTTTTTGCTTATTTTGATTATTCACATCCCATTAGGTTGGTTCACTCATACTGGCCTCATCAGTGTATTATACCAGATCCAAAGGCCTTCCATTTCCTCCTCCTCCAAGCAACACAAACGGTAGAGGAAAAGCAAAAATGGACAACTTAAGTGGTATCCGAAAGGAAAATGTTGAGAACGCAGAAACCTCATATGGCCGTAGTACTCCTGCCCCAAATGATCTAGTCCTGAGAGGAAAAAAAAGATATTATAATTGCAAGGAGAACTTGAGCAGGTTCGCAACTTGGCAAACTTGTCACTCACCCTCAATGTCCCCGACGTCCACCAACAAAACACAAAGAAACCATCACCTCCTCAGAACACACAAAACCAAAATCCTCCCGCACCAAATCAATACACAACTCCACCCCAAAATATCAATCCACTGCCAATACCAACTCCACCATAATATCACCATCAACCAATTCAGTACATACCAACCACCACTTACCACACTCCCCAAAACACACCACAACCCATTCCCGATCCCAAAAACTCCACTAATGACCATCACTACACCCAAGTCCCTGGCACTCATCAAAGCAACCCTATATATATGGAAGTTGTACATCACTCTACTCAACTAGTCTCCTATACACCGCAATCCTCCGAGAAGAACCTGCTCATTAAAAACATGGCTGAAGAACTCAAGAAGTTAACAAGACAAGTTCAAGGTGTTGAAGGCGACAGAGGAATAGAAGGTTTAACTATGAAGACCTGTGCATACACCCGGATGTGGAACTGTCTGAGGGGTACAAACCTCCTAAGTTCGAGATGTTTGACAACACAGGTGATCCCAGGGCTCATATAAGGACCTATTGTGACAAACTTGTCAGGGTCGGGAAAGATGAAAAGATCTGGATGAAGCTCTTTGTGAGGAGTCTTACTGGGGATGCTCTCTCTTGGTATATCAGCCAAAATCCCAAGAAATAGTCCTATTGGGTAAGTATGGCATCAAATTTCATGGACCAGTTCTGGTTCAACAGAGAGAACACACCAGATGTTTTCTACATTCAGATACTTAAGAAGAAACCTACTGAGACTTTCCGTGAATATGCTACTTGTTAGAGGATGGAAGCGGCCAAGGTCAGGCCCTCTTTAGATGAAGAACAGATGAATAAATTCTTCGTCAGAGCACAGGATCCGCAATATATACTATGAGAGGTTGATAGTTATCGAAAATCACAAATTCTCTAACATCATCAAACTTGGAGAAAGGATCGAAGAAGGAATTAAGAGCGGGATGGTAACAAACTTCAAGGCACTGCAAGCCACGAATAAGGCACTACAATTGGGTGGCATATCGAAGAATAGAGATGTTGGGGTAGTAATGGTGGCCCAGGGTCCAAAATCTCCACTTGTCTACCAAACACCTTCACCCACATATCAAACACCTCCACCCACATATCAAATACCTCCGCCCACATACCAAGCATCACCGCCTACATATCAACCTTCATCCCCTAGATATTCCCAACCAGCCACTGTCCATCACACCTATAGCTCCCAACCATCCCACTTCCAATCACCAGCAGTTCACCAAAATTATCCAAGACCAAGACCCAACTTCAACCATAAGCCACCTAGATAGTACACCGCCATTGCTGAGCCCATCGACCAGTTGTATGAAACGTTGAAAGCCACAGGTTACATCACTCTTTTCCCGTTGTCGCATTAGAAAATCCATCCCAATGGGTCAATCCGAAAAAAACCTATGTGTACCATTCCGGTGTGAAAGGGAACACCACTGCTGAGTGCTGAACATTGAAGGATAAGATCTAGATGTTAATTGACAACAAGGTCATACAGGCAAAGGAAGCCACACCTAATGTCCGCAACAATCCCCTCCCTGATCATAGAGGTGATGGTGTACATGTGATGAATGAAGAATGGGACCCTGAGGGGTCGATTAGGCTTACTCGAGAGGGCGATGACTTTAAAGTTGCAGTCATACTTGCTCCTATTGTGGTATAGACTCAGGCACCAATCTAGGTTGAGGTAACTTCATCAGTTCCATTCGAGGCTGCAGGCGCCCCTCCATTTGAAATAGAAGTGGTCACACCTTTCACTGTGACAGTATCAACCACACCTCCATTTAACTCAAAAGAAATACCTTGGGATTATGTTGTCGAGGCTCGGCGGAAAGGGAAGGCCAAGGTAGAGGAATCTGACGCCGAATAAGGAATGACTAGAACTGGAAGAGTCTATACACCGGAAGATTTTAGGAGGATCAAGAAAGGATACTACTACTAGGCAGCCTATCATTGAGACTGGGCCAGATGACATATAGAGTAAAGTACAGGAAAAGGAGAATTCTGTTGTTGACCATCTGAACAAAGTCCCTGCTCTAATATCTATCCGGTCACTATTGCAGAATTCAGAGGCACACAAGAACGATTTGATGAAAATACTGAGCGAGGCTTAAGTACCCAATAACATCACTGGTGCAGAAATGGCCAACATGGTTGGGCAAGTGCTGGAGAGCCATAAGATTATCTCCGTGAAGATGAGCTACCACCTGAGGGTTTGAATCACAGTCGAGCATTGCATATTACGGTGTAATTTGACGACAAGTTCATTTCCAGGGTCCTAGTTGATGTAGGTTCAAGCCTCAATATTTGTCCATTGGACACTCTGAAATGGTTGGACAAAGGTTTCCATTAAATACGGGTAGGAAGCATGAACGTGAAAGCTTTCAATGGGTCCCAAAGAGCCATGATCGGGGAAATCAACCTTTGCTTACAAATAGGGCCAACTTGGTTTGACGTCGAGTTTCAGTTGCTCAACATACCAGTCTCATATAATATTCTGTTGGGCCGACCATAGATCCATACCACTGGAGTCGTGCCTTCCACACTACATCAAGCTGTGAAATTTGAATGGAACCGTCAGGAGGTGATCATCCACGGAGATGGGAGTAACCCCATCTACACCAATCAAACCATCCCGGCCATTGGACATAGAAGAAGGATAAGAGGAGAAACCTATCATCACATTGAACGGGTCAATGCCGTCAAGAAGGATAAGTGGTGTAGTAACAAAATAGAAAGCATATTAGCATGGTCTGGATATGAACCTAGCAAAGGGTTAGGAAAGAACCTTCAAAGTATCACTAAACCGATACAACTAAAAAATCATGGTACCACCTTTGGACTCGGATACCAGTACACATGGCAAGAGTACAGGGATTAGTCGCCTCCATGGCGTGGACCATATTACCCTCTTGAGTAGCCGGTGCCATGTTTGAAACAAGCTTTTCATCAGGCTGATATGATATAGGGGACCGTAGAAGAGAAAGCACTAGCTGGTTTGAAAAATTTGTTCTTGGAGGATGAAGACATGGAATGCAGTGCCATAATTGAGGAGGAGGAAGAAGGCCTCACTATTCAGACCATGAAGAAGGGAGCTGCTCTCAGGAACTGGACCGCCACACCATCCTGAGCCCACCGAGTCCCTGGATAGCTTGGCAGAATTTACTTCTATAGCTGTTCTAGGCATTTAAGATTTCCAGTAATTTTGTTTTAAGATTTACTTGTTTCACAATAAATGCTCGATTCATCGAGCCAAGCTTTGTCTGAACGATTCTCTCAGTTTTATTCAAATGCATTTGTTTTTTATCATTATTCATTACTATTTCTATACTTTTTCCTTCTATAGTGTTATTATAAATTTTCCTGATGAACCTGTGACTGTAACATGTAATGAGACAACGCAACATGAGAACAGTGATTCAGATAAAGAAGATAAGATACCCGAGGAAATTGTCAGGGAGGTTGAAAATTTTGAGAATAAGCCTAAGTCCAATCTGGACGAGACCGAGGCAGTAAATTTGGGAGACATCAAGACCGTTAAGGAGACTTGCATCAGCATTCATTTGTCACCAACAGAGAAGGAAGAGTACATTCACTTCCTAGAAGAGTATGAGGATATTTTCGCATGATCATATGATGACATGACCGGCTTCAGCACGTCTATAGTAGCTCACAAGTTGCCTACTAATCCCATGTGTCTGCCAGTCAAGCAGAAACTCCAAAAGTTCAAACCAAACATGAGCCTAAAAATGGAGGAAGTTACTAAGCAAATCAAAGCCAAAATTATCAGGGTGGTTAGGTACCCAACCTGGTTAGCTAAAATTGTGCCAGTTCCGAAGAAGGATGGGAAGGTCAGAGTATGTGTTAACTATTGGGATTTAAATAGAGTGAGTCCCAAGGACGACTTCCCACTACCAAACATACACATTTTGATCGACAACTGCGCCAAGCATAAACTCCAATCCTTTTTGGATTACTTCGCGGGTTATCACCAAGTTAGTTGGTGCTGAAGAAGATCTTATCACATCATGATGAGGCCAAAGGGAAATTCCCTCCCATATGACAAGGTTCGTACATGGTTCACAGGGTGCTGACAGGAGGAGCACTCATACTTGCAGAAATGGATGGAGAAGTCTGGCCAAAACCAATCTATTCAAACGCAGTCAAGAGATACTATGCCTAGATTATTTTACATTTCTTTTCCGATGTAATTGAACTACGCTTGATCTGATTCCCATTTAAGAGGGGATACGTAGGCAGCCTTATGGGTTCGGTCATATCATAATAAAATTTTCATTTCCCCCAATTTCAGAAACTAGGGCAGAATTTTGAGGAGGACCCTCAAAATTCCGGAGCAAGTCCAGCCAATGACATTGCATGCCAGAAAGTCAATTAAGAAACTGGGGCAGAATTTTGAGAAGGATTCTCAAAATTCCGAAGAAGATTCAGCAAGGCCTTTTATTCACAAATAGTCAAAGATCATCTACCAAACTAGGGCAGAATTTTGAGGAGGACACCCAAAATTCCAATATAAGAGAGTTGCAATGCCTTTGAGATGTGTTACAGTTACTAGTTCATCTAAATGTATCAATATATTTGTAAAATAACTCTATTTTTTATGAATAATTGTATATTTTTCGAAAACTCTATTTCTGTAACAGTCTGGTATCACCCAAGGGAACTCGAAAGGCTTTTAGAATGGAGCAAAGCAAAACTGACCGACAGAAACACGAACCAACCTTCCCCCCACATAACTTAAAATTTTTCTTTGAACGCGGGCACACGCAATGTAATGATAACATCCAAGTAGCAAGATCACTATCAATCAGGCCATCAGACGCCGAATATATCTCCAGCTAAGACATATAATACTCTTATTTGCTACGTGTTCTTTGTGTGAGGCTAATCATTGCCTCCAGAACTGCATGATTCTAATCTTTGACTCCATACCTGCATGAGGCTAATCCCTGCCTCCCTATTTGCTTGAGTTTAATCCATGACTCCTTAATCGCAAGAGGCTAATCCCTGCCTCGATATTTACATGAGTCTAATCCTTGACTCCATACCTGCATGAGGCTAATCCCCGCCTCCCTATTTGCATAAGGCTAATCCTTTCCTCTATACTTGCATGAGGCTAATCCCTACCTCCCTATTTGCATGAGGCTAATCCCTGCCTCCATACTTGCATGAGGCTAATCCTTGCCTCTATTCTTGCATGAGGCTAATACTTGCCTCCATACTTGCATGAGGTTAATACTTGCATCCATACTTGCATGAGGCTAACCCCTGCCTCCCTATTTGAATGAGGCTAATCCCTGCCTCCATACTTGCATAAGGCTAATCCTTGCCTCCCTATTTGCATGAGGCTAATCCTTGACTCCATACGTGCATGAGGCTAATCCTTGCCTCCATACTTGCATGAGGCTAATCCTTGCCTCCATATCTGCATAAGACTAATCTCTGCCTCCCTATTTGCATGAGGCTAATCCATGCCTCCATACTTACATGATGCTAATCCTTGCCTCTATACTTGCATGAGGCTAATACTTGCCTCCTTATCTGCATGAGGCTAATCCCTGCCTCCCTATTTGCATGAGGCTAATCCTTGCCTCCATACTTGCATGAAGCTAATCCTTGCCTCCATACTTGCATAAGGCTAATCCTTGCCTCCCTACTTGCATGAGTCTAATCCCTGCCTCCCTATTTGCATGAGTCTAATCCTTGCCTCCATACTTGCATGAAGTTAATCCTTGCTTCCCTATCTTCATGAGTCTAATCTTGACTCCATCCTGCATGACACTAATCCTTGCCTCCATCATGTATGAGGCTAATCCCTACCTCCCTAATTGCATGAGGCTAATCCTTGCCTCCATTCTTGCATGAGGATAATCCTTGCCTCCCTATTCGCATGAGTCTAATCCTTGCCTCCATACTTGCATGAGGCTAATCCTTGCCCCCATACTTGTATGAGGCTAATCCTTGCCTCCATACCTGCATGAAGCTAATCCTTTACTCCACATTCGCATGGGACTAAGCACTGTCCCATTTTGCATAAACCTTGCTCTATTTCAAGCACTATCTATTTGCTATTCTATCTGGCTAAGCTCTGCCCTCTATTTCGCAAGACTAAGACTTGTCTTATTAACATTGCATATCATGGGCTGAAATATCACCAAATCTATCTGAAGGCATCATAGTCTAAAGGCATCATCCTCATAGCCGGAAGACATTATGCCATGGTCTGAGGATCTCTCAAATTTGCATATCATTATTCAAAGGCATCATGGTTCGGAGGCACCATCTTCATGGCCCGAGAACATCATCTCAAGGCCTGCGAATCCCTCACTGAACAATTCATGGCCCATGACGTCATGGTTTGAGGACGTCATCTTTAACCGCCCGAAGGCAACCTTCATGGTCCAAAGGTTAATTTGCATCATGTTTAAATTTTCGCAAGTACATGTTTGTAGCGTCTTTTATCTGCAGGTAACTAGTAAGAAACCACTATCCTAGCAGGAGAAATCTCGCTCCAGTTCTCTCCAACTGTCCCGAGCTTTAACTGCTCACCATAGCCGCTTCGGCATCGCATGTCCATTCTTGTAATAATTTTAGTGCCATAATCCGCAAATGAATCCAGAACTACACATGGCCTGATTCCTATAAAACCAGGGATATTTAGGCAGCTCGAAGACCGGAGTCCGGCCCCTGTCTTTCAAAGCATCCCGTCCGGTCAAAATTGGTCATCATTTCTTTACCCGAAAACTCTTTCATCCTTCATAGGTAAAGAGGGGCAACTGTTGATACCCAATTTTTCCCTATATAATTTTAAGATGCATAATACATTCAAAAAGCATATATATGCATATTTAAGCATGCACAAGGTCTTTATAATTTTTTTGTAATTTTAAAGGTTTTAAATTTATTTATTTCTTACTTTTTTCTTATAAAAATTATAATAATTATCCTTTAAATTATTGTTATGATAATTTAACCATCTAAATCCTATATTTATGCCAAAATATTTTTTGTGCATCTTTTACAATTGCATTTACATTTTTATGGCCAATTTGCATATAATTGCAATATTAGATTTATTAATGTACAATTACATTTTGTATGAATAAAATGATATTCTATATTTTTAAAATATTAAATATTTATTTTAAATTATTTTAGTACTTGAAATTATTTTTTAGAAATCATTTATCATTTATTATAAATTATATAGTTCTAAATTGGCTATTTAAAACTTAGCCAAATCACATTTCAATTATAGCCTCAATTAAACCCAATACCTAGCCCAATTTCAGGCCAAATTACCCGACCTAGGCCCTAAATTCAATTAACCGACCCAAAACCCATCAGATCCTGGCCATTGATCTTTTAGATCAACGACCCTCGTTCATTCTCTCCTTTTTAACTCTAAACAACCCCTAGCCCTAATCATTTTCCACATATTGCTGCCCTAAAACCCTCTCTACTCTCAGTCGTTCATTCTCTCCTTTTTCAACTCTAAACAACCCCTAGCCCTAATCATTTTCCACATATTGCCGCCCTAAAATCATCTCTACTCTCAGTACACTCTCAACCTAAACCTAGCCCTTCAACCGACGACCTCCCATCTCTGGTCATCTCCGGTGACCTCTCATCGTCTCCTACGCCTCCAATGGCTTATCTCATGCTACGCCTGCCTTCTCTAAGGTCATCAAGGGCCCAGGGCCATGCCGACTTGCACCTAGGGTTCGTCATCTGCCTGTTCTTGGTTACTCCAGTGTGATTATAAGCAAAATCATGTTATAATTGCAACGATCGTTGGGTTTTCTAAGCAAGTTCTTCATATCTATATGGGTTTCTTTCGAAACACTAATTTCTTTTCTATACCTCCTAGGTCTGTACAGATCTAAGACGATTTGAGTTTGTTCCTTTAATGTTTTACACTGTCCTTGAGATTCTTTACTAGAATCATTGATTTTAAGTGTTTTTCACCTATTTCTAAAAACTAGGGTTTCAGAACTTCTTTTTAAAACCTTTTTAACTAATTCTTTGTGTTTAAACTTCTATTTCTTGCATTATTTTAACTGATTCTGTGACTTTACTACATCTTCAACTCATCTATGTTGAAAGCCCTAATTTTAGGGTTCTTCGTTTTTTTTTTTTTGTGACTTACCGGTTCTCGTTTGAGTTTCTGTGACTATCTAGCCTCGAATATGTTTCTACTGAGTTTCTTAGCCTAACTTACATCAATTCTATGTGTTTGTGTTCATCTTGATTGTTCAAGACGTGCCTCTTTCTCATTGAACCAGTTTTGTTTAACTTTCATGCTTGCTAGACTTATATGTCAACCTTTGGTTATCTATGACTTACTTTATATGCTAAACACTGACTCGTGATTTTCTCTTTGATTGATTCTGAATTTCCTATTTCTTGGCTTGATTTGAAAGCTTTTCTTTAAACCTTCGATTCCTCTTGTTTAAATTTGGCTTATTTGCTCATTCACGGGAACCTATGTTATTCTCCTTAAATCAGTTTTATTTTGAGTCCTTGATTCACTGATTTGCTATATACTGATTCTCGATTATTTCCATATTTTTGCAACCTTATTTTGTTTTCTTACCTTATTTGGTTAACCGAGTATTTTTCTGATTATTCACCAACTGTTTCCTTAATTTAATCCTTGTGTATTTACCCCTAATTGTCTATTTTGTACCTAATGCCTTACTTGATTTTCTTTCCTCAAACATGTCCTGCTCTTTACTGTTGGCTAAATACCCCTTAATTAAGGGGGTACTTGCATTGATTTGATTCTAATTAGTACACGGTTCCATAATTATTGCTAAACTTTGATTCTTGCCTTATTTTCTACCTATTCTCAAAATATAAATACTCTGCTCTTTCATTAGCACAACACACGAACACATTGGTTCAAAACTCTCTCTCTCACTCAAAATTGTTCTGCTCTCTCTCTCTCTCTTTGGTTACTTGCTATTATCTTGAGTTAGCCGGCTGCAAGCCAAGGCTAACTATTGTGCTTTCCTATTCCTCACTTTGTGTTTACTATCTCTCTACTAGTATATTCTGATTTTAGTTCAAGTCCCAAAACTAATATGTTTCTTTTACTACTTCAGTTTATCATGTTTCTAATTTGTTTCTATCTATGGTTCTGTTGTTCAACATGCAATTGACATGTTTGCATTACTGCTTCATCTAGCATGCTAGTATAACCTTATTAAGGCCTTTCAGAACATGTTCTACCCCCTCCCTCTAGTAGTCTGTCTCAACATGACTCTACCCTGCTTTAAACGTTTGTCTACTTATTATCCAGTTTTGATATGCAAGCTGATCTGTCACTTTAAATGGCTGATTCGATGATTGTTTCTAAAACTCCTACTGTATTGGTACCAATAGCTATCCCTTAATCTCTTAAACCCCACAAGAACTGCTATGCTCCAGATACTATGGGAACTATGTGTCCCCAATTCTCATCTCCTATGTGAAAGGGTGTTACTTGAGTATTACTGATTTTGTTTGACTGACTTGCTATTTGTTTAATTACACCACTGTTTTCAAAAGTTGTTTACCAAACAAATCTCTTGTTTACGAAAATTATTTCAACTAAGTCTTTTTTTTACCGTTTTCCTACTAAAACCCTTTCAAACTATGTCAAGCACTCTCACTCTACTCCTAAGTCCCTAGGTTCTGCCTCCTCCAGTGTGTGTACTGCCTTGGAATCCTTCTGAGATCCCTATGAACTCTGGCACACTGAGTCTGGCCCTTCCACACTGCACTTACTCAATTTGGTTACAAAGTCTAGGTGTGAGCACTGCCCGGGATCATTAGGGAACTCTGACGCACCTAGACAATGATATTTTCTATGAAATTGGCATTTGAGGCTATTGGAGGTTTGGAATATCACTTGGGCCTTCCTTAGGCTACCTATAGTGTAACTTTTCTGTTTCCTTTATCCACTTATGTAAGTCATTCATCTAGTTTGTAATAATTTGTAAACGAATATTGGGGTGATTAGTGAAAATGAGGGTAGTTACATATTTGTGTGGTAATATGGGTAGAAACCATACCTATAGGATTTTATATTTGCTATGTTTGTCTTACCATGTTAGAAATCATACCTATAAGTTTCAAGTGGTTCCGATAATAGAAATCATGTCTATAGGTTTTAAAATCAACTTCACAAGTAGATACCATGTCTATAGAATGTGATCCAGTTCAACTTCTGTTATAATGGGTAATTACATTTGTTTTCATGCCTACAAATTTCTAACATCAGCTCTTAACAACTAGATATCATGCTTATAGGGAACAACATCAGAAATTCTGCCTATAAATCTAAAATCATTTAGTTTAAATAAGTCAGTTCAATTCGTGTTAGTTTATTTCGAAACTGGCCTAATCAATGGTTTGTTTTCCTTAAACAAATTCTTTCAAACACTGGCTTCACTATCACTAGACATCATGCCCATAGGAACTCAAGAGTCTATTTTTAAACTGTTCACTCCTTTACTATATCAACGTAGCTATCATGTTTTAGGATATCACTGTTCTGCGTTTAGGCAAGCCTACAGGGTGATTTTAAAATTCTGCAACTCTGAAACTATTTCTGCTGCTTAAAGTTGTTCAGATTTAACATGTTTAATCAGTAGGCAAGTTAAAATAGGATCCTCACAAATTAGCTTAATTCAGTACTTTATAACCTCTACTCACTTAGATATTATGTTCTAGGATTTGTTTGAATATTGTTTGAAGACGTGCACTTATATGATATGCTTGAGTAGGTAACTGTGAGCCTTTAACTTGCTTTATATGCAGTCCAAAATTTTTCTTGCTTATCGCCTAGAATTTTTTCCTTTTAAGCACCTTTGGGGTTGTCTAGAACTGCCATCTTTAAAGGTCCTAAAATACCTCCAAGACCACATGGAAGGGACGGGTAGTGTACGCATAGGACATTTTCAAAGTTATTAGATCACTTTAGGCTATGACCACGGGAAGGGGCTTGGGTAGAACGGGATATGATGACTATGCGCTAATGTCACGTGTAGCCCCTCATTGAGGAGTGTTTACCAGGCATTGCATTGGGTGATCCTGTAGGCTAACCAACCTAGGACCCTTCTTCCCAAATACCCTTTGCTTAAAATTTTATGCACACAACTTATTCAAATTCCGTGTCTTATTACTTGAGACATACAATACCTAACATGCTTTATTTATTTGTTTTAACTACTTATCTATTAAATGACTAATTTATAAATATAAGTTCGGCCAGGACCCACAGTTGTGGAATAAGAGGGGTGACTAACACCTTCCTCTCAAGGTTATTTCGAGCCCTTATCCTAAATATCTGGTAATGCAAATCAATATAAGAGTTAACCGCTCTAGGTGCCCTAACGCACCATAATTTGTTAGGTGGCGACTCTTCAAAATACCCAATTCCCAAAAGGAAACGAGTTGTTCCCCCATGAATGTCGAAGCCCGGACTTCCTCGCGAAAGGAAAAAAGGGGGCGCGACACGCGCCTACCTTTTTTTTGGTTTCTACTTCTCCGAGTTCGGGGAACTCAGATCCCCTTTCCTCTTCTTCTCTTTGGCTGACTTCGGAGCAAGGGGTTGGGGAAGGATATCTTCGTCACCAGACAGGGGCCTTATTGCAACATCCTTCCCGAGGCCTACAAAGACGGGGGCCTCATGGTTACGGGCCTCTCACCAACCCTTCGACAGTTCGCGCCATGTGCGCTCGGAGAATGGTCTTTATGACACAAGGCCTCTAACCTGTCGCGCCCCCTTTTTCCTCCCTTTTTTAATGGGGAAGTAGTTCGGGTTTCGACATTCATGGGGTGTAATGAC
This sequence comes from Nicotiana sylvestris, assembly GCF_000393655.2. Classification (NCBI taxonomy): domain Eukaryota; kingdom Viridiplantae; phylum Streptophyta; class Magnoliopsida; order Solanales; family Solanaceae; genus Nicotiana; species Nicotiana sylvestris. The sequence continues at coordinate 26,698,700 of NC_091063.1, read as the reverse complement.
TCATTTCCTTTTGGGAATTGAGTATTTGCAGAGTCACCGCCTAATGGATTATGCTGAGTTTGGGCACCTAGAGCGATTAATTATTGGGTTGGTTTGCATTACCATAGATTAGGGTAAGGGCTCGAAGTAACCTCGAGGGGAAGGTGTTAGGCACCCCTCTTAGTCCACAATTGTGGGTCCCGACCGAAATTATATTTACAAATTAATCCATTACAAGTAAACAGTTGAATCAAATAGGTTGTAAGAAAAGCACGTTAGAACAACTCAAGTAGTAAGATAATGGTTTGGACAAGTTATAAAAAAAAGGTTTAAATAAAGAAGGAATTTGGTAAACAGGGGTCCTAGGTTGGTTATCCTATAGGTTCACCCCATACAATGTCCGGTAAACACTCCTCAATGAGGGGCTACACGTGATATTAGCGCGTAGTCATCATATCCCATATCTACCCTTCTCATCCCCTTATTGGTCATGCAAAGCGAGTGTTTGGTCAACGATTTCTATTACATGCTGCTACCCGTCCATTCTTAATGGTCCTATAGGGAGTTAAGACCTCTACCTAGAGGCGGTTCTAGACGTACCCCTAAAGTTGTAAAAGGCGAAAATTCTAAGGCAATAGTCAAAAGCATTTAGGACTTTCAAAACATAAATGGAGCAATTAAAAGGCTCAGAGTTTCCTCCTCAAACAAACACATAAAGCAGCATGACTCAAGCACAGTTAAGGTCTTTTATTAGACAATGTCCTAAAGCAGGATATCTAAGTGAATATGTAGAAGACAAGCAACCTCTCTTAGATTCAGAAGTTATACCCTAGCAGATGCCTATGGACTCTTTTTAAAGCCTGTTAGGATTAGAAAACATTGAGCAATAGAATCAGTTTCAGAAATGTAGTTTTGAAAACGCCCTAAAGGCTTGCCTATACGCAGAATACTTATGTCTATATTAATGCAGAAACAAAGCAGGTTTTGAAATGGACCCCTTTAATACCTATAGGCATGATATCTAATGAGATTAAGGTAGCTTGAAAGAACTTATTTCAGGAAATACTTAATACTTAATAAAACAAATTTCAGAAATGAACTAAGCGTGATCAAGTTGACTTATTAGACTAAATTAGACTAACAGACAGAATTGCGAGTAGGGCTCCCTATAGGCATGATATCTAAGCGTAACACTGCTTTTAACCATTTGTAGGTATGGAAACATACATAAATACTCGTTGTAACTGAATTTGGACTAGGTCCTATAGGCAAGGAATATTTATTAAATCAATTTTAAGACATGATTGTTTGGAACCTATAAGCACGGTTTCTAAACATGACAGAATGTAAAACCTTATAGACATGGTTTTTACTTGATGAGGCACTCGAATTTAAGCAGGAAGTCCTAAGAGCATGATTTCTATTGGAAAACAATCAGATTTAAATATGAAGTCCTAGGAGCATGATTTCTACTTAATAGGGCAAACATATTCAAAAGCAAAGTCCTATGAGCATGATTTCTACCCGAATTACCCCATAAAACATGTATCTACCCACCCTTTTCACTAAATACCCCAATATCTGTTTACAAATTATTACAAACCAATGAATGAATTACATAAGTAAGAATAGAAAATCAAGAAGCTGTTCTATAGGGAGCCTTCAATCAGGCTCAGATTTCTCAAAGCCTCCAATGGCCTCATATGCCTCAGTTCCATAGACAAATCAGAGTGTAGGTGCATCAAAGTTCTCTAAGGATCTCAAGGATCCCGGGCAGTGCTTACACCTAGACTTAGTAACCAAAGATTGAACAAGTGCAGTGTGGAAAGGCCAGCCTCAGTATGCCAGAGTTCAGAGGGTTCTCAAAGGATCCCAAGGCAGTACATATACTAGAGGGGGCAGAACTTATTGACTAAGCGTATAGTGAAAAGTGATGGACACAAGTTGAAAGGTTTTAGTAAGAAACTGTATTTAACAGAAGTCTTTTTTGAAAGTAAAGCAACAGAGATTGTTTGAAAAGGAGATTGGAGTAGTTAATAAAGTCCAAACACCTTAGGTTAGGTTCATACATAGCCAGGAGTCATAGCATCAAGGCAGGTTTGGTAGTCACGAACAGGGGTAAAGGGGGTTTGGGAATACATATGACACACATAGTTAAGCAAAGACATGGGAATTAGTAGTCTTGCCCAGATGTAGCTAAATTGACATAGTCATAGAATCAGGCATAAAGAACAGACTCACATGCAAAGGGGATATGGATTTAGGAGATCCATAGTGGTAAACATATAACAAGTAAGAGATGATTAGTGTAGACATGCTCAAAGACAAACAGAAGGGGAAATATATTGATCTCAAGGGGAGGGGAAGACATGCTAATAATGTAACCCTCAACTACAGGTTTCACAACAGAACCTCAAATAGAAGCAAACTAGAAACAAGAGGAACTGAAATAATAAGAGAATCATATTGTTGTTGGAACTTTAAATTGAAACTAGGACATACCAGTAAAGAGGATAGTAAGCATAGGGAAAGAACAAAAAGAACACAAATGGTTTGCCTTGGCTTGCTGCCGGCTAACTTAGAGCAGTAGCAAGTAGTACAAGAGAGAGAGCAAAAAAACTTTAAGTTTGAGAGATAGTTTTGAACCCAAGTGTTCGTGTGTTTGTGTGGTAATGAGAGAGCATAAATATAGTTTGAAACTAGGAAGAATAATAAGGTTAGAATCAAAGTCAAGCAGTAATTATAGAACTAGGTATCAATTAGTATAAAATTAGTAGAAGTACTCCCTTAATTAAGGGAATTAATTTCAAACGGTAAAGACAGATAAGGAAAGAGATAACATAAGACATGGAATATAACACATAAGTAAATAATTTTAGTATAGTGCAAGTATAGACCATGCAATTAAGGTCAGGTGAATAATATTCCAATTAAGGAAATAACATAAGAGTTAGTTGACAGCAAAATCGACCATAAAATAAGGCAAGAAAAATGACTGAGAGGTTGAAAATCAATATAAAATATCACAAGAGATTAAAAGGATATTGATCAAGGGAATCAAGGATTTTGATGGACAATAGTACTGATTTTAGGGGAAATTACCATAAATTTCTATGAACAAACAGAATAAACACACAATAGGCAAGAAGAGGTAAAATCAGAAACCCTAATAGCACAGTAGTGTAAAAATCACACAAAATCAGGGATCCGTATAGAACATAGCGCTAATTAGAGGAGTTAACAGAATAAACATAGTATAGGCAGAAGAAGTAGAAATTAGAAACCCTAATGGGCATAGTAAGGTAAAAATCACACAAGACTCAGGGATCCATGAGAAACAAGGAAGCATATAGATTAGACGAACAAATCATCAAATACAGACTAAGAACCCAGGGTTAAGACCAAGAACTGGGGTTTTCAACATAGACGAGTTGAAAAAGGACAAAAAACACAGAATCAGTCGAGATATGCAAAGGAAAGAGGTTAAAACACGAAGAATCGATTTAAATAGAGTGTAGAAAAAGTTTCGAAAACCCTAACTTTTAAAAGAAAGTAAAACAACTCGCAACCAATGATTTTCGCAAAAGAGGTTTGAGAATAGTGTAAAACATAGAAAGAAACAGACTCGAATCATTAAAAATAGCACAGATCTAAGAGATACAAACGAAAGTAAGGGTTTCAAAAGAAACCCAAATAAAAACGGAAGAACATGCTATAAACTTCAAAGATCGTACCAAATGTAGCGTGAGTTTGCTCAAAATTACACCGGAGAAGCCATGAACAACTAAAATAGTAACTCTAGATATAAGTCGGCGTGGCCCAAAGCCCTTGAAGGCCTCAGAGATGATGAGCAAGGCGATGGAGGAACCATTGAAGGCTTGGGGTTGAAAAGTGGTCACCAGAGAGGACCGGAGAAGGAGGCGGCGATTGAAGAGGGATTAGGGTTAGGTTGAGAGAATAGAGGAGACGAGAGCATCTGAAGGTGATGGACTGTGAAGAATGACTAGGGTTAGGGTGGTCTTAGGAATTAAAAAAGGAAAGGGGTCATGTGGACCGTTGATCTGGGAGAACAACGGTAAGGATTTGACCCGGTAAATGGGTTCCGAGTTTGGGTAGGTGTTTATAGGGTCTGGGTCGGGTTAATTGGGTATGAAACTGGGCTGAAGAGTGGGTTCAATTTTGGCTACAATTGAAAGCCAAATCTCCTATGATTTAAATAGCCAATTTTCCCTATTTAATTTGTAATAAATAACAAATAATTTCTGGAAAATAATTTAATGTGTTAAAATGATTTAAAATATATAATTATAATTTAAAAATATAGGGATAAATTTTACGCACATAAAATGTAATTATACAATAAATGAGTTAACATTGCAATTATATGCAATTTAGCTTAAAAATTACCAAATGCAATTATAAAAATACATAAAAAATATATTAACCATATTTTCGCATAAGTATAGAGATTAAATGAATAAATCATCATAACAATAATTTGAGAATTAATTATTAGGAATTTTATGAATAAAATGGAAGAAAATAAATCAATTTAAATCCTTGAAATTATGGAAAAAATTATAAAAACCTTGTGCATGCTTTTATATGCATAGACATATATGCTATTTTGAAGATATATGGGAAAAATTGGGTATCAACAGCTGCCCCTTTTTACCCGGGAAGGATGAAAGAGTTTTCGGGTAAAGAAATGATGGCCAATTTTGACCGGATGAGATATTTTGAAAGACGGAGGCTGGACTCCGATTTTTGAGTTGCCTACATATCCCTGGTTTTACAGGAATCAGGCCATGTGTAGTTCTAGATTCACCCGCAGAGTAGGCCGATGAAATTATTGCAAGAACGGATACGAGATGCGGAAACGGCAATGGTGAGCGGTTAAGGATCAGGACGGTTGGAGGGAACTGGAGCGAGATTGCTCCTGCTAGGATAGTGGTTGCTTACTAGTTATCTGCAGATAAAAGATGCTACAAACATGTATTTTGCGAAAATTTAAACATAATGCAAATTCCCTTCGGACCATGAAGGTTGTCTTCGGACGGTTAAAGATGACGTCCTTGGACCATGACGTCCCGGTCCATGAATATTTTAGTGAGGTATTCGCAAGCCATGAAATGTTGTTCTTATGCCATGAAAATGGTGCCTCCGAACCATGACGCCTTTGAATAATGATATGCAAGTTCGAGAGATCCTCAGGCCATGGCATGGTGTCTTCCGGCATGAGAATGATGCCTTAAGACTATGACGCCTTTGGATAGATTGTCGATGTTTCAGCCCGTTATATACAATAATATGATGTAACAAGACAAGGCATAGTCTTGTGAAATAGAGGACAGAGCTTAGCCCGATTGAAAAGCAAGTAGATAGTAGTAGAAATAGAGCAATATCTATGCAAAAAGGGACAATGCTTAGTCCCGTGCGAGTGGGGAGGCAAGGATAAGCCTTATGCAAATGGGGAGTCAAGGAATTAGACTCATGCAAGATTGGAGATAGAGCTTAGTCTCATTCAAAGAGAAGGCAGTGCTTAGCCTTATGCAAATATGGAGGTAGAGCTTAACCTCATGCAAAGAGAAGGCAGTGCTTAGCCTTATGTAGATATGAAGGTAGAGCTTAACCTCATGCACGATTCGAGACAGGGCTTAGTCCCATTCAGATGGAAGGCAATGCTTAGCCTTATGCAGATATGGAGGTAGAACTTTACCTCATGCAAGATTCGGGACAGGGCTTAGTCCCATGCAAATGGAAGACAATGCTTAGCCTTATGCAGATATGGAGTCAGGGATTAGACTCATGCAAGTATGGAGTTAGGGATTAGACTCATGCAAGTATGGAATCAATGATTAGACTCATGCAACGTGGAGTCAGAGATTAGACTTATGCAAATAGGAAGCAAGGGATTAGACTCGTGCAAGATTAGAGACAGAGCTTCGTCTCGTGCAAAGAGAAGGCAATGCTTAGCCTTATGCAAATATGGAGGTAAAGCTTAACCTAATGCAAAAAGAAGGCAGTGCTTAGCCTTATGCAGATATGAAGGTAGAGCTTAACCTCATGCACGATTCGAGACAGGGCTTAGTCCCATGCAGATGGAAGGCAATGCTTAGCCTTATGCAGATATGGAGGTAGATCTTTATCTCATGCAAGATTCGGGACAGGGCTTAGTCCCATGTAAATGGAAGGCAATGCTTAGCCTTATGCAGATATGGAGTCGGGGATTAGACTCATGCAAGTATGGAGTTAGGGATTAGACTCATGCAAGTATAGAGTCAATGATTAGACTCATGCAACGTGGAGTCAGAGATTAGACTCATGCAAATGGGAAGCAAGGGATTAGACTCATGCAAATATGGAGTCAGAGATTAGACTCTTGCGAATATGGAGTCAGAGATTAGACTCATGCAAATGTGGAGTCAGAGATTAGACTCATGCAAATATGGAGTCAAAGATTAGACTTATTCAAATATGGACTCAAGGATTAGATTCATACAAATATAGAGTCAAGAATTAGACTCATGCAAACGTGGAGTCAGAGATTAGACTCATGAAAATATGGAGTGAAGGATTGGACTCATGCAAATATGGAGTGAAGAATTAGACTCATGCAAATATGGAGTCAGAGATTAGACTCATGCAAAAAGCGAATAGTAGATAAGGGTAGGGTATGTCTTAGCTGGAGATATATTCAGTGTTTGATGGCCGGAAGGATGGTAAATTTGCTTTGTGTATACAGGTTTTGCGAATGCTACCATTACGTCAAATGTGCCTGCCTTCAAAGAAAAATTATAAGTTTCATGAGGAGAGATAGATTCTTGCTTCGTCTGCTGGCCATGCTCTGCTCTGCTCTGGAAGCCCCCTTCGAGCTTCCCTAGGTAGCACCTGACTGTTATGGAAATAGGATTTTTTAAAAATATTCAATCATTGATAAAAGAGACTCATTTTGGAAGCATATTGATATATCAAGTAATTTTTTATGAGCTAGCAACTGTGACACACTCCAAAGGCATTGCAGCTCTCTTATGTTGGAATTTTGAGGGTCCTCCTCAAAATTTTGTCTCAGTTTGGTAGATGATTTTTAAATGTCTGTGGATGACAGACCGTACTCTTCTTCGGAATTTTGAGAATCCTTCTAAAAATTCTGCCCCAGTTCTTAACTGATTACTAACTTCCTGGCATGTGTTGGCGCTGGCCGGATTTGCTCCGAAATTTTGAGGACCCACCTCAAAATTCTGCCCCAGTCTCTAATTTTGGGAGAAATGAGCATTTTATTATGATATGACCGAACCCATAAGGCTTCCTATGTATCCCCTCTTAAACGGGAATCAGGTCAGGTATAGTTTAATTACATCAGAAAAGAAATGTGACATAATCTAGGCATAGTATCTCTTAACTGCGTCTGAATTGATTGGTTTTGGCCAGATCTCTCCATCCATTTTTGCAAGTATAAGTGCTCCTACTATCAGGCCCTTGTGAACCATGTATGGACCTTGCTAGTTGGGAGAGAATTTTTCTTTGGCTTCATCTTGATGCGGGAAGATTTTCTTCAATACCAGCTGCCCTGGTGCGAACTGTCTTGGTTTGACTCTTTTTTTGAAAGCTCTAGACATCCTGTTTTGATAGAGTTGGTCGTGGCATACTGCGTTCATCCTCTTTCCATCGATAAGGGCCAATTGTTCATAGCGGTTTCTTATCCATTCTGCATCGCTGAGTTCAACTTCCTGTATGACTCTTAAAGAAGGAATCTCTACCTCGACTGGGATGACAGCCTCAGTACCATAAACTAGCATGTAGGGGGTTGCCCTGGTTGACGTGCAAACTGTGGTGCGGTACCCTAACAGAGCAAAGGGTAACTTCTCATGCCACTGCTTGTAATTCTCTACCATTTTCCTTAGTATACTCTTAATGTTTTTGTTGGCGGCTTCTACGGCTCCATTCATCTAAGGTCTGTAGGCGGTGGAATTCTTGTGCTTGATTTTGAAAGTTTCACATATAGATTTTATCAGATCACTATTGAGGTTGGCGGCATTGTCAGTAATAATGGACTCAGGAACTCTGAATCAGCAGACAATATGATCTTTGACAAAATCTGTGACAACTTTCTTGGTTATAGCTTTGTAAGATGTAGCTTCTACCCATTTTGTAAAGTAATCAATGGCTACCAGAATAAACCGGTGTCCGTTTAAAGTAGTGGGCTCAATCGGACCAATAACATCCATTCCCCAGGCGGTGAATGGCCAAGGTGAGCTTGTTGCATTGAGCACGTTTGGCGGCACTTTTATCATATCGGCATGCACTTGACACTGAAAGCATTTGCGTACATACTGAATACAATCAATCTCCATGGTCATCCAAAAGTAACCTGCCCTGAGTATCTTTTTAGCCAGAATGAAACCATTAATGTGCGGACCATATGTCCCAGCATGCACAACCTCAAGTAGCTTTGAAGCTTCTTTTGCGTAGACACACCTTAGTAAACTCAAATTCGGATTTCTTTTGTACAAGTTTCCTCCGCTGTGGAAGAAGTGATTTGACAATCTCCGGAGTGTGCATTTCTGAATGTGATTTGCATGCTCTGGGTATTCTCCTTTTGATAAGTACTCTTTGATATCATGGAACCAAGGCTTTCCATCTGCTTCTCCCTCGACATGAGCACAATATGTCGGCTGATTATCGATCCTCACTGGAATGGGATCAATATAATTCTTGTCTGGATGTTGTATCATTGATGATAAAGTGGCTAATACGTCCATAAACTCATTCTCAATTCTGGGCACATGTCGGAATTCTATCTTTGTGAGCCTCTTTCTCAATTCCTGCACATGGTGCAAATAAGGCAATATCTTGGAATTCTTGCTAGCCCACTCTCATTGTACCTGGTGCACAAGCAAAACTGAATCACTGATCACCAACAACTCCTGAATGTTCATGTCGATTGCCATGTTGAGCCCGAGTATGCAGGCTTCGTACTCTTCCAGGTTGTTGGTGCAGGGAAATCTGAGTTTAGCAGATAAGGGATAATGCTAACCCATTTCTGATACCAAAACTGCTCCAATGACTACTCCTTTGAAATTTGTGGATCCGTCAAAGAGCATCCTCCAACCGTCATATGCTTCAATAATGTCTTTTACTACAAATGATACTTCTTCATCAAGAAAATAAGTTTTCAAGGGTTCGTATTCTGATTTTCAGTGAGGTGATCTTCCAATGCTTGCCCATTGACTGCCTTTTGAGTTACATAGACGATGTCAAACTCACTCAATAGTATGTACAATTTAGCCAACTTCCCAGTAAGCATGGGCTTCTGAAATATGTACTTTAGAGGATCTATCCTGGATATGAGGTATGTAGTGTAAGCACAGAAATAATGCCTCAATTTTTGGGCTGTCCAGGTCAAAGCACAACAAGTGCATTCAAGCAAAGAATACCGTGCTTCATAAGGTGTGAATTTCTTACTCAGGTAATATATGGCTTGCTACTTTCTTCCTGTCTCATCATGTTGTCCCAAAAACATATCCGAAGGCTCCATCTAACACAGATAGATAAAGTAGCAATGGTCGTCCTGGTTCTGGCGAGACCAGAACTGGTGGTGTGGACTGGTACTCGTTGATCTTGTCAAAAGCTTTCTGATAATCCTCGGTCCAACTTGTCTCGGCATCTTTCATCAGCATCTTGAAGATTGGTTTACATATTACTATGGACTGTGCTATGAATCGACTGATGTAGTTGAGCCATCCCAGGAAGCTCATCACGTCCTTTTTGTTTTTAGGTGGTGGTAACTCCTAAATAGCTTTGACTTTATTCGGATGTAGCTCGATCCCTCGGCGACTAATAATGAATCCCAATAACTTTCCTACAGGAACCCCAAATGCACACTTTGCGGGGTTCAATTTCAAATTGTACCTTCTGAGCCTGTCGAAAAACTTCCTCAAGTCTATTATGTGATATGTGGCCCTCTTGGATTTGATAATAACGTCGTCCACATATACCTCTATTTCCTTATGTATCATATCATGGAAGATGGTTGTCATGACCCTCATGTAAGTAGCCCCAGCATTTTTTAGACCGAATGGCATCATCTTGTAACAGTATACACCTTAAGGTGTAATAAAATCTATCTTCTCGGCATATTCTTCATCCATCCAGATCTGGTGATAACCTGTGAAGCAATCTATAAAAGATTGGAGTTCATGCATGGCATAGTTATCGATCAGGATGTGTATATTTGGCCGTGGAAAATCGTCCTTGGGACTTGCTCTATTTAAATCTCGATAATCAACACATACCCTGACCTTCCCGTCTTTCTTTGGAACTGGCACAATGTTAGCTAACCATGTTAGGTCCTCAACCACCCTGAGAACTTTGGCTTTGATCTGCTTGGTAACTTCCTCCTTAATTTTCAAACTCATGTCCGGTTTGAATTTTCTGAGTTTTTGCTTTACCGGCGGGCGCATGGGATTGGTAGGCAACTTGGGAGCCACTATGGAAGTGCTCAAACCGGTCATGTCATCATATGACCAGGCAAAAATTTCCTCAAACTCTTTTAGGAAATGAGTGTACTCTTCTTTCTCTGTTGACGACAAGTGAATGCTGATGCGGGTCTCTTTGATGGTCTCGATGTCTCCCAAATTTACTGCTTTTGTTTCGTCCAAGTTGGACTTAGGCTTGTTCTTAAAATTCTCAACTTCTTTGACAATTTCCTCAGGTATCTCATCTTCTTCTTCTGAGTCACTATTCTCATGTTGTGTTGCCTCATTACATGTCACAGTCACTGGTTCATCAGGAAAAGTAATAATAACACTATAGAAAGGAAAGATATAAAAATAGTAATGAATAATTATAAAGGACAAATGCATTTGATTAAAACTGAGAAAATTGTTCAAACAACGCTTGGCTCGACGAATTGAGCATTTATTTTGAAATAAGTAAATCTTAAGACAAAATTACTGGAAATTTTAAATGCCTAGAATGACTATAGAAGTAAATTCTACCAAGCAACCTATGGACTTGGCGAGCTCGGGATGGTGTGGCGGTTCAGTTTCTGAGAACATGTCCCTTTGCCACTGTCTAAATGGTTAGGCCTTCTTCCTCCTCCTCCTCAATTATGGCATAGCAATCCATGCCCTCGTTTTCCAAGAACAAATCCTTCAGCCCAGCTAGTGCTTCTTCTTCTGCAGTTCCCCATATTGTGTTAGTATGATGGAAAGCTTGTTCCAAACGTGGTACCAGTTGCTCAAGAGGGTAATACGGCCCATGCCACGGAGGTGACCAACCATTGTATTCTTTCCATGTATACTGGTATCCGATCCAGGTGGTACCATGATTTTTCAGCCGTATCGGTTGGGTGATATCCCAGAGGTTCTTTCCCAACCCTTTGTCGGGTTCATATCCAGACCATGCTAGTATTTTTTCTATTTCGTTACTCCACCACTATCCTTCTCGACGGCATTGACCCGTTCAGTGTAATGATAGGTTTCCCCTCCTAGCCTCCTTCTATGTCCAATGGTCGGGATGGTTTGACTAGTGTAGATGGGGTTACTCTCATCTCCATGAATGATTACCTCCTCACGGTTCCATTCGAATTTATGGCTTGATGTAGCGTGGTGGGAACGGCTCCAGTAGCATGGATCCATAGGTGGCCCAACAAAAGATTATACTCCCTCCGTTTCAATTTATGTGAACCTATTTCCTTTTTAGTCCGTGCCAAAAAGAATGACCCCTTTCCTTATTTGGAAACAATTTACCTTTACACAATGATTTATAGCCACAGAAAATATTTGTGCCTCATTTTACACCACAAGATCAAAAGTCTTCTCTCTTTTCTTAAGCTTTGTGCCCAGTCAAATGGGTTCACATAAATTGAAACGGAGGGAGTATGAGGATGTTATGTCAAGCACTTGGAATTCAACGTCGAACAAAGTTGTCCCATCTGCAAGCAAAGGTTGATTTCCCCGATCGTGGCCCTATGAGACCCATTGGAAGTCTTTATATTCATGCTTCCGGACCGTATTTCATGGAAACCTTTGTCCAATCTTTTCAGGGTATCCAGTGGACAAATATTTAGACTCAAACCTCCATCAACCAGGACCCTGGCAATGAACTTGTCTTCAAATTGTACTGTGATATGCAATGCTCGATTGTGATTTAACCCTTCGGGCGGTAGCTCATCTTCGTGGAAGATAATCTTGTGGCTCTCCAATACTTGACGGACCATGTTGGCCATTTCTCCACCAGTGATGTTATTGGGTACATAAGCCTCGCTCAGTACTTTTATTAGAGCGTTCTTGTGTGCCTCTGAATTTTGTGATAGTAACAGGATCGATATCTGAGCAGGGACTTTGTTCAGATGGTGAATGACAGAATACTTTTTTGCCTGTACTTTTCTCCACAGGTCATCCGGCCCGGTCTCAATGACATGGTGCCTAGCAGTGGCATCCTTACTTGAACCTCCCAAGTGTTCAGGTGTATAGACTCTTCCAGTTCTAGTCATTCCTTGTGCGGCGTCCGATTCCTCTATCTTACTTCCCTTTTCGCCGAGTGTCGGCAACATAATCCTAGGGTATTGCTTTTGAGTTGAATAGGGGTGTGGTTGATACCATCACAGTAAAAGGCGTGACCACTTCTACTTCAAATGGAGCAGAGGTGGCTGCGGGCAGAGCTATTTCTACCTCGAATGGAACTGATGCAGTTACCTTAACATCAATAGGTTCCTAAGTCTGAACCACGATAGGAGTAAGTGTGACTGAAACCTTAGAGTCATCGCCTTCTCGAATGAGCCCGATTGACCCCTCAGGGTCCCATACTTCATTTGTTTCTATAACATGTACACCATCACCTCTATGATTAGGGAGGGATAGTTGCAGACATTAGATGCGGCTTCCTTTGCCTGTATGACCTTGTTTTCAATGAGTGTCTGAATCTTATCCTCCAATGTTCGTCACTCAGCAGTGGTGTGCCCTTTCATACCGGAGTGGTATGCATAGGTTTTGTTTGGATTAACCCATTGGGATGGATTTTCTAGTGCCACAGTGGGAATAAGAGTGACGTAGCTTGTGGCCTTTAACCTTTCATACAATTGGTCGATGGGCTCAGCAATGGCGGTGTATTATCTGGGCGGCTTGCGATCAAAGTTGGGTCATGGTCTTGGGTAATTTTGGCGAGTTGGTGGTAATTAGAAGTGGGATAGCTGGGAATTATAGGTGTGATAGACAGTGGTTGGTTGGGAATATCTGGGAGATGAAGGTTGATATGTAGGTGGTGATGTTTGGTATGTGGGTGGAGATGTTTGATAGGTGGGTAGAGGTGTTTGATATATGGAGGTGTTTGATATGTGGGTGGAAGTGTTTGATATATGGGTGGAGGTATTTGATATGTGAGTGGAGTTTTTGGGCCCTGGGCCACCATTACTGCCCTAACATCTCTCTTTTTCGATATGCCACCTGATTGTAGTGTCTTATTTGTGGCCTGCAGTGCCTCGAAGTTCGTTACCATCTCGCTCTTGATTCCTTCCTTGATCCTTCCCCCAAGCTTGATGATATCAGAGAATTTGTGATTTTTGATGACCATCAACCTCTCATAATATTGTGGATCCTGTGCCCTGACGAAGAATTTATTCATCTGTTCTTTATCCAAAGCGGGCCTGACCTTGGTGGCTTCCGACCTCCAACGAGTAGCATATTCGCGAAAAGTTTTAGTAGGTTTCTTCTTGAGATTCTGAATATAGAAGACATCTGGTGCATTCTCTGTGTTGAACCTAAACTGGTCCATGAAATCCGATGCCATGGTTACCCAATTTGACCATTTCTTGGGATTCTAGCTAATATATCAAGACAAAGCGTCCCCAGTAAGGCTTATCGTAAAGAGCTTCATCCGAATTTTTTCATCTTTTCCAACCCCGACATGCTTTTCGTAGTAAGTCCTTAGGTGAACCCTGGGATCACCTGTACCATCGAACATTTCAAACTTGGGAGGTTTGTACCCTTCTAGAAATTCCACATCGGGATGTATGCACATATCTTTATAGTTCAAGCCTTCTATTCCTCTATCTCCTTCAATGCCTTGAACTCGGCTTGTTAACTTCTTGAGTTCTTCGGCCATATTCTTAATGAGCAGGTCATTTTCGAAGGGTTCTGGTGCACAGGAGATTGGTTGGGTAGAATGTGGTATAGTTTCCATGTATATGGGGTTATTCTGATGGGTGCCAGGGACTTGGGTATAGTGGTGGTCATTGGTGGAGTTTTGTGGGTCGGGAATGAGTGGTGGTGTATTTTGGGGAGTGTGGTAGGTAGTGGTTGGTGGATACATAATTGGATTATGATGATTTTGTGGTGGAGATGGTATTGGCAATGGATTGATATTTTGGGGTGGAGTTACGTATTGATTTGGTGCGGTAGGATTTTGTGGCCGTGGGTTTTGCGTGTTTTGAGGAGGTGTTGGGTTCCTTGCATTCTGTTGGTGGATATTAGGGACATTGAGGATGAGTGACAAGTTTTCCAAATTGTGGACCTGCTCGAGTTCTCCTTGTAATTCTAGTATCTTTTGTTCCAGTCTCAAAACCAGGTCATTCGGGGCCAGAGTACTACGGCCGTCGGAAGTCTCTACGTTCTCAACATTTTCCTTTCGTATTCCATTTAAGTCGTCCATATTTGATTCTCCTCTACCTTTTGTGTTGCTTGGAGGAGGAGGAGGTGGAGGGCCTCTAGATCTGGTATGATATGCCGATAAGGCCAGAATGAGCGAACCAACCTAAGGGGATGGTAATAATAATAAAATAAGTAAAAAAACAAAAAGGTAACAAGTTAGTGAGGATCTTGAAATGTTTGTAGTATTTAAACACATATTGTGGAAATGTAAATTCGTGTCCTACTTTGGGAACCTCATTGTGCCCGAGGTAGGCCTAGCAACAAATAGATTTGAGGAACTTTAAGTGCCAATAAATGCTTCATTTCATAATATAAAAATAGACGAATCCCAAAACGACACTAAGATAATAATAAAATAATTCACTACTGGCACTTGGCCTTATTACATTTGGAAAGCAAGTAAACCTAATCTATTTGGTCTCGGAAGGACCTTCCTCAGGTTGAATGTTCTTGTTGATCAAATCCTCCAGTTCGCGTAGGTTCACCAATAAAAATGCCTTTGCCAAATGTTCTCCTTCATTTCCCTCAGCGTTCTAGCAATCAGTGACTCTCTTCCTTACCTTTCCTTCTAATTCCAATTGGTTGTATTCCAGATATTCCAGCTTTTCGCTGGATTGGCGGCCCTCACTTTCCATTCGTTGATTTGTTCATTTGACGGAATATTCCTCCACTAGTCTAGAAAGAGTGAGGGTGTGCTAACCATACCGAAGCTGGGGACCTCGTTCTTCATTTTCTGCAAAACAAAAGGGTTAGACCTTACCCCCACCGGACTCAACTATTTATACATTTATGATCAACATATCGGCATTTAGTTCTCCAAATTAATGCACAGAACGTGGTTGTATCCGTTGGGATTTTGGAAAACCCGATGGACTTTGGATAAGGCTTATCTTAAAGGATCATTATGTGGTCAACATAACTGATCCAACTAGGTTTGACCATGATGATGCATAACTTTAAACAGAGTAAGGTTCCTATAGGGTTTTAGACTGGTACCCTCAAGTGGACAACTTCAGGGGGAAGGCACAGAACTATCGACTGCACCGCTGATTGACTTGTTTTACAACAAATAAGCCTTTCGGAATTTAAGGGTAGTAAATAGGAAGAGTGCAACCACTCATTAAAGCGTTGCTATAGGATTTGATGTGCACGAGTGGAACATGATGCGGAGCATGATTTATGCTGCAATAAATAGAATGTAGTCAAGTATTTTCACGTAGGAGAAATAAATACATTATTTAAATAATTGAAAGACATTTACAGTAAAAAAGGAAATGAAGAGACAAGTTAGTTTCAGGGCAATAAAGGAATCATAAATGCTCGAAAACATAGATAGTTAAATTCAAATAAATGAGAAGGGTACGGAATAAGCATGCTTGGACTAATTTGTAAAAGACAAGTTCGTTATAATAAGAGCCTAAAAATATCCCCAGCAGAGTCGTCATGCTATCACGCCCCCCTTTTCCTCCCTTTTTTACGAGGAAGAGGTCCGGGTTTCGACATTCACGGGGTGTAATGACTCATTTCCTTTTGGGAATTGGATATTTGAAGAGTCACAACCTAACGGATTATGGTGCATTAGGGCACCTAGAGCGATTAACTCTTGGGTTGGTTTGCATTACCAGAGATTAGGGTAAGGGCTCGAAGTTACCTCGAGGGGAAGGTATTAGGCACCCCTCTTGGTCCACAACTATGGGTCCCGACCGAACTTATATTTACAAATTAGTCCATTACAAGTAAACAGTTGAATCAAATAGGTTGTAAGTAAAGCACGTTAGAACAACCCAAGTAGTAAAGATAAAGGTTTGGACAAGTTGCAAAACAAAGGTTTAAATAAAGAAGGAATTTGGTAAAGAGGGGTCCTAGGTTGGTTATCCTATAGGATCACCCCACACAATGTCCGATAAACACTCCTCAATGAGGGGATACATGTGATATTAGTGCGTAGTCATCATATCCCATATCTACCCTTCCCATCCCCTTATTGGTCATACAAAGCGAGTGTTTGGTCAACGATTTCTATTACGTGCTGCTACCCGTCCCTTCTTAATGGTCCTAGAGGGAGTTAAAACCTCTACCTATAGCTGGTTCTAGATGTACCCCTATGGTTTTAAAAGGCGAAAATTCTAAGGCGACAGTCAAAAGCATTTGGGACTTTCAACACATAAAGGGAGCAATTAAAAGGCTCATAGTTTCCTCCCCAAACAAACACATAAAGCAGTAGGACTCAAGCACAGTTAAGGTCTTTTATTAGACAATGTCCTAAAGCAGGATATCTAAGTAAATATGCAGAAAACAAGCAACCTCTCTTAGACTCAGAAGTTATACCCTAGCAGTTACCTATGGACTCTTTTTAAAGCCTGTTAGGATCAGAAAATATTGAGCAATAGAAGCAGTTTCAAAGATGCAGTTTTGAAAACGCCCTAAAGGATTGCCTATACGCAGAATACTGATGTCTATATTAATGCAGAAACAAAGCAGGTTTTGAAATGGACCCATTTAATACCTATAGGCATGATATCTAATGAGATTGAGCCAGTTTGAAAGAACTTGTTTAAGGAAATACTTAATACTTAATAAAACCAATTCAGAAATGAACTAAGCGTGATCAAGTTGACTTATTAGACTAAATTAGATTAACAGACAGAATTGCGAGTAGGGCTCCCTATAGGCATGATATCTAAGCGTAACACTGATTTTAACGATTTGTAGGTATGGAAACATACATAAATACTCTTTGTAACTGAATTTGGACCAGGTCCTATAGGCATGGAATATTTATTAAATTGATTTTAAGACATGATTGTTTGGAACCTATAAGCACGGTTTTTAACATGACAGAATGTAAAACCTTATAGACATGGTTTCTACTTGATGAGGCACTCGAATTTAAGAAGGAAGTCCTAAGAGCATGATTTCTATTGGAAAAACAATCAGATTTAAACATGAAGTCCTAGGAGCATGATTTCTACTTAGTAGAGAAAACAGATTTAAAAGCAAAGTCCTATGAGCATGATTTCTACCCGAATTACCCCATAAAACATGTATCTACCCACCCTTTTCACTAAATACCCAATATCTGTTTACAAATTATTACAGGCCAATGAATGAATTACATAAGTAAAAATAGAAAATCAAGAAGCTATTCTATGGGGAGCCTTCAATCAGGCCCAGATTTCCCAAAGCCTCCAATGGCCTCATATGCCTCAGTTCCATATACAAATCAGAGTCTAGGTGCATCAAATTTCCCTAAGGATCTCAAAGATCCCGGGCAGTGCTTACACCTAGACATAGTAACCAAAGATTGAACAAGTGCAGTGTGGAAAGGCCAGCCTCAGTATGCCAGAGTTTAGAGGGTTCTCAAAGGATCTCAAGGTAGTACACATACTAGATAGGGCAGAACTTATTGACTAAGAGTATAGTGAAAAGTGATGGACACAAGTTGAAAGGTTTTAGTAAGAAACTGTATTTACCAAAAGTCTTTTTTGAAAGTAAAGCAACAGAGATTGTTTGGAAAAGATATTAGAGTAGTTCACAAAGTCCAAGCACCTTAGGATAGGTTCATACACAGCCACGAGTCATAGCATCAAGGCAGGTTTGGTAGTCACAAACAGGGGTAAAGGGGGGTTTGAGAATACATACGACCCACATAGTTAAGCAAAGACCTAGGAATTAGTAGTCATGCCCAGAAGTAGCTAACTAGACATAGTCACAGAATCAGACATAAAGAACAAACTCACATGCAAAGGGGATAGGGATTTGGGAGATCCATGATGGTAAACATATAACAAGTAAGCGAAGATTAGTGTAGACATGCTCAGAGACAAATAGAAGGGGAAATATATTGATCTCAAGGGGAGGGGAAGACATGCTAATAATGTAACCCTCAACTACAAGTTTCACAACAGAACCACAAATAGAAGCAAACTAGAAACAAGAGGAACTGAAACAATAAGAGAATCATATTGTTGTTGGAACTTTGAATTGAAACTAGGACACACCAGTAAAGAGGATAGTAAGTAGAGGGAAAGAATAAGAGAACACAAATGGTTAGCCTTGGCTTGCAGCCAGCTAACTTAGAGCAGTAGCAAGTAGAACAAGAGAGAGAGCAGAAATTTTTTAAGTATGAGAGATAGTTTTAAACCCAAGTGTTCGTGTGTTTGTATGGTAATGAGAGAGCATAAATATAGTTTGAAACTAGGTAGAATAATAAGGTAAGAATCAAAGTCAAGAAGTAATTATGGAACTAGGTATCAATTAGTATAAAATTAGTAGAAGTACTCCCTTAATTAAGAGAGTTAATTTCAAACAGTAAAGACAGATAAGGAAAGAGATCACATAAGACATGGAATATAACACATAAGGAAATAATTTTAGCATAGTGCAAGTATAGACCATGCAATTAAGATGAGGTGCATAATATTCCAATTAAGGAAATAACATAAGAGTCAGTTGACAACATAATCGACCATAAAATAAGGCAAGAAAAATGACAGAGAGGTTGAAAATCAGTATAGAATATCATAAGAGATTAGAATGATATTAATCATTGGGAATCAAGGATTATGATGGATAATAGTACTGATTTTAGGGGAAATTACCATAAATTTCTATTAACAAACAGAATAAACACACAATAGGCAAGAAGAGGTAAAATCAGAAACCCTAATAGCACAGTAGTGTAAAAATCACACAAAATCGGGGATTCGTATATAACATAGCGCTGATTAGAGGAGTTAACAGAATAAACATAGTATAGGCGGAAGAAGCAGAAATTAGAAACCCTAATGGGCATAGTAAGGTAAAAATCACACAAGACTCTGGGATCCATGAGAAACAAGCAAGCATATAGATTAGACGAACAAATCGTCAAATACAGACTAAGAACCCAGGGTTAAGACCAAGAACTGGGGTTTTCAACATAAATGAGTTGAAAAAGGAGAAAAAATACAGAATCAATCGAGATATGCAAAGGAAAAAGGTTTAAACACGAAGAATCAATTTAAACATAGTGTATAAAGAGTTCTGAAAACCCTAACTTTTAAAAGAAAGTAAAACAACTCGCAATCGATAATTTTTGCAAAAGACGTTTGAGAATAGTGTAAAACATAGAAAGAAACAGACTCAAATCATTAAAAATAGCACAGATCTAAGAGATACAAACAAAAGTTAGGGTTTCAAAGGAAACTCAAATAGAAACGGAAGAACCTGCTATAAACTTTAAAGATCGTAACGAATGTAGTGTGTCTTTGCTCAAAATTACACCGGAGAAGCCATGAACAGCCAAAACAGTAACCCTAGATACAAGTTGGCATGGCCCAGGGCTCTTGAAGGCCACAGAGATGATGAGCAAGGCGATGGAGGAACCATTGAAGGCTTGGGGTTGAAAGGTGGTCACTGGAGAGGACCGGAGAAGGAGGCAGCGGTTGACGAGGGATTAGGGTTAGGTTGAGAGAAGAGAGGAGATGAGAGCATCTGAAGGCGGCGAGCTGTGAAGAATGGCTAGGGTTAGGGTGGTCTTATGAATTAAAAAAAGGAAAGGGGTCGTGTGGATTGTTGATCTAGGAGATCATTGATCGGGTAAATGGGTTCCGGGTTTGGGTAGGTGTTTATAGGGTCTGGATTGGGTTTGAAATTGGGCTGGGGAATGGGTTCAATTTGGGCTACAATTGAAAGACAAATCTGGCTATAATTTAAATATCCAATTTTTCCTATTTAATTTATAATAAATAATAAGTAATTTATGAAAAATAATTTAATATGCCAAAATGATTTAAAATATATAATTGTCATTTAAAAATATAGGGACTAATTTTACGCACATAAAATGTAATTATACACTAAATGAGCTAACATTGCAATTATATGCAATTTAGCTTAAAATATCAAATGCAATTATAAAAATGCATAAAAAATATATTAACCATATTTTGGCATAATTATAGAGAATTAATGAATAAATCATCATAACAATAATTTGAAAAATAATTATTAGGGATTTTATGAATAAAACAGAAGAAAATAAATCAATTTAAATCCTTGAAATTATGGAAAAAATTATATAAACCTTGTGCATGCTTATATATGTATATATATTCTATTGAAGACATTTATGCATACTTAAAAGTATATGAAAAAATTTGGGTATCAACATGACCCACTCCTCGAGTCGAGGAACTGCATCTGGCATCCAAGCTACAACTGCATCGAGAAACACCGATAAAAAGGGAGGGTAAATGAAAAACACAATAAACAAATTTTTAGAGGCATAGCTATACTTACGCTTCATGTTCCATTTCTCGGGAAATGGCATATCCTCAGTCGGAATCAAGTCCAAGGTCTTCACTCAAACGAATCGGCCCATCCAGCTTCGGTCCCGATCCTCATCTATGCTCGAGAACGGGGCCCTGTTGGCCCGACTTGTAAGTTTTATTAGTCCCCTTCGATAGAGTCAGGGACTGTACAGACGTATGAGATGATCGAGTGTGAAGGGACACCTCTCGATTTTGCTTACAAAGAAGTGAAGGAGGATCACTATCCTCCAGAAAGAGGGGTAAATTTGAAAGAGGGTCACTTCTTACCTCTTGTAGAAGGCAATAATGATCGATTCTATAGGACTCAATGTGAAGGGCTAAGTATAAACACTTAAGAAACTCTCCATATGGGTAGTAATTGCTTCTTAAGGCACGGGCACCACCACATGTATATCTCGAGACCGGCTCATATAGATCCAATACCAAGGAAGTTTTTTCAATCATTAAATTGGCATTGGTCGACCACCCTCTGGGGAAGAACACTTCAGGGTGTGGCTCCGCCGCTGGTCCCTTGCCGGCCGGCCGTGACGAAGAAGCAATTTCTTTTTGTGGAACAGTTTTAGAAGTATTAAACCATTTTTCTCTTTTTCTTTGAATAAAGGAGAACGAGAAAAAGTTAAGAGGGAACTCTTAGTATTTAAAGATAAAGACAAGCGAAGGCTCTTACAAAAATCTCAGGTACAAATGCAAAGGCTTTTGAAGATGAGAATGGCTAAAAAGGGCAAAGATCTTTGAAAATGGAGAAGATCTGAAAGTAAAGCTTGAACAAGTGAAGAAGAGAGGAATATTTATATGTTTCAAACAGCGGTTCAAATTCGGTAATGGTCGACCAACACTAACACACATTTAATGCCTTGGGTACTAGACCGACGGGACATTTTAATGACCTTTTTGTCGCTTACGTCATGATCTATCGGAGCGAGGTTCAGAAATTCATATCATTTATCGTCATATTCTCGTCGAAAAACGAGGGGACTATCTGTATACGTTCTAAACTGGATTCGTCTATTGTTTGACCAATCGAAGCTGAAACAAGGCAGGTCAAAGCTCGAGCTCGGGTTATATCGAACCAATGTGAAAAATTAGATCAATAAGCTCGTGACCTAGAGATTGAATAGAATCGAGACCAAGCAAGATCAGGAAAACATACCGAGCCAAATAACGGGAAGTCGAAATATCTACAATCGATCGAGAACCACGACGGAAATCTCGACACATATCAAGAAGAGGCCTATTAATTAGCCAATCATGAATTTTTTTACCTTGTATAGAATTGTACCAAAATTAGAACACCCCCACTATATAAAGGGGTTCTGATCATTTGTAGGACACGTTGTAACAAGCACAAAGAAAGTAACATACTGATCATTTCTTGTTTTTATCATCTTGTTGTTCAGTTATAACACTGGTTGAGACATTTCTTGGCTTAAGGGTGATCAAACTCAGAGGCTAAGGCTGTTCAATTCTGTGGTTTACATTTATTTTTCTTATCGTTAATTTCAATATTAATCAGTCTTCTTAATTTGTATCAAGTTATATCACGTATCCTTAAAATCGCGTACAAATTCAAATGTTGTCCAATTTTAAGGGTAACATGTGTACTTGAGTATTTACCCCACTAATCACTTATTTAATATTGTACACTATATCATATATTATAAAAAAGGAAATTTTACCACCTATAGAATAGGTTAGTACCCTATTTATATTCTATAAATACCCTTTTAAAATATTACATTCTATAAATACCTTTTTTAGTTTATAGCAAAAAATTTAAATTTAGTTCCATCCTAAAATTAAGGCTTAATATATGCTACAAAATATTTTTCTATCTCATTTTTTTTATTTTCTCTCACCTAATTAGCGTATATCTCCTTTCATCAGCTTTTCTCTCTCTTCTTCAATACACTTTTTCCTCTTCTCCCACAAACACACGTTCCATACACTTCAAAAACCCTCCTCCGCCATTATCGCCTATCCTTCTCCGCCATTATCACCCCACACGCCATTCTTCTTCGCAACTGTTGTCAAGCGTATTTTGACGGGCAAGTTGGTTCTCAAGTGTTTTTCAGAGCTTCACAGTTGTATTTTGGAAATCTTCTCCCCGTAGGTAATTTAACTACTTCGAAATTGCTTTTTCATTAGTTTGTTTCTATAAGTTTTTTTAGCGAATTTACACAATTTTCTGATATATTTTCCATTTGTATTGTTAATCACCAGGATTCTTTGAGTTTTCTCTCTAATGTCGGATGCAACGCCACTCAACAGACTACCCAGAGGTATACCAACCAAAATTCTCAATTTTGATGGGCCCTCTTTCTCGTTGCAACCGACTCAAGCGGAGAAAGATTTTGCAGGTTTATCAGCATCCAAAGTTGATGAAAGAAGAAGTAAATTACACAATGACAAGTTGAAAGAAGTCCAAGTTGATGAAGCTTCAAAAAAAAACAAAAATCAAGTTGTCTCAAAGAGGAAAAAACCTATGAAAGATTCAAGAAACCAAAAGGTAATTGGTATTTGTTACATGTATTCTGTTGTATTCATATGTATCTTCTTGTATTTTTGTACCTTTTTGTATAGTGTATTATGTTTCTTCTATAGTATGTTTATGTATTCATGTGTATTTGGTTGTTTCCAACAGTTCATATTAATGTAATTTTACCTGTATTCATATGTATTCATGTGTATTTAGCGTTTGCTAATGTATATTTGCGATAATTCAATTGTCCAGTTTGACCTCAAATATATTCATATGCATTCATATGTATTCAGGTGTATTCATCTTAAATATTTTGTATTATATCGGTATGTTACAAAGTATGTTAGCATATATTTAGCCTTGTCACTATATCTAGTTTTTTGTAAGTGTTTGTAGTTGTCTGACATGCATTTAGCCTTGTCACTGTATCATGTCTTACATGTATTCCAAAAAACCTTAATATGTATTTTTGCAATGTATTCATCTGTATTAACAGGTATCTTTCAATGTTCATTGCAGGGAATTGATTTGTTTGTGAAACACCAGCCAAAATTAGCACCCCATATTAGTAGTTACACTAACACTGATATAGTATCCCAGCTAAAAGATAAGCTTACTCTCGATCAGTTCCAACAATTCGGCAATACATGCTTTGGCTTATTTCTTCAAATTAAGCGATTTGATGTTCAACATCAACTCTTCAGATGCTTCATGGCTCGACAGTTAAACGGCACTCCAAACAATGTATTTGCAGTATACGTCAATGGTACTGAATTACATTTCACATTAAGGGAGTTTGCGCTTGTGACTGGCCTCAAATGTGTAGGTAAAGATGAAGATTTTGAGTTTAGTGAAACTCCTCCTAACCGGCTTATTGCGACTTATTTTGGAAGTGCTAATATTGTAAAGAAGAAACACTTGAGACAATGCTTCAATGACAAGGCATGGGGCCCCGACAATGATGAGGATGCTTTGAAGATATCTTTGTTGTATTTCATCCACACCTTTATATTTTCATCTGAGAAGAATAGTGCAACTATACCGAGGCTAGATTTTGACTTAGTAGAGAGTGGGCACTATTTTGAATATCATTGGGGTATTAAAGCATTTGAGCTATTGATAAACTCGATTAGCAAGAAGATGGATGCTTTGAAGAAGTATTACAGGATAGCTGGGATGCCCCTAGCTATGCAGGTGTGGTTTTATGAGTGATGTTCTTCTGTTGATTCCAAAATTGCAGTCCGAGTCTGTGACGTGGTCGCCAGAATACTCAATTGGAGAACCACCGGAAATCAGCCAACATTTTCTTATCTGACAAACGGCATGTTCAAAGACACCGGAAACACGGTAATATACAAATGTTATCAATATTCAGAAGATAATTGAACACAAATACATCTATAATTTGCATACATTTGCATTCAGTTAGAGGGGAAGCCTACTGTAATATACATTGAATTCATAAGCTTATATACATGAATACTTGCATACATGTTAATACATTTTAATACATTATAAATACAACAGAGTTAAATACACCTGAATATAACATTATACAGTTATGCATTAATATGTTTTTTGTAAGTCATATCTTATTTTTGTTCATAGATTGTGTTCAAGGACATCACTCCTCTAGATATAGAGCTTGCTGTTATTCAGATTTCTCAAGTGTGTGCCGATATTGAGAAAATACCTACTCCTGCGCATTCAGACAAATCGGGACAGGATACGGATGACTTTTATCCTACACCCAACCTTCAATCTAAGAAGAAACATGTTGAAAGTGTTGGTCCATCTTCATCACCGCCACATAAGAAGGTCGAGGAACAACCCAAGATTCCTACAAAAGAACCAGAATATCAGCCCAAAGTCCCTCCTGTTTGTGTTTCTGATATTGGACATAAACTTATGCATGACCATCAGCTCCCAGAAGGCCAAAATGAGGAAGTATCTTCTTTGAGGAAAGACCTAAAATCATTCAAAGAATACGTGAGTATTTACCCACCGATTAATCAATAAAGTTTGATAGCTATGTGTTTTAGTATTTTTCTAACTATTTTGTACTGTTAAGGTTGTTGGAGAGTTCAAGTCTCTAAGGACATTGATCAATGATAACTTCAAGATGCTTTCAGACCATCTTCAACAAAATCAGCAAACTGAACCCATAGTGAGACATGATGGTGGCATTGACACAGATGTCGGAGATAATCATGAGGTATAAAAGCAGTTATCATATTGAACATATGTATTTAGCTATATTCATATATGTTTTAATCTAGCCATTTTACTAATGTATTTAACTGTTATACAGCTCTATATATATGTATTCTGACTTTTAAATCTTAACATATTGAGCATATTTTTTTAGATGAATTCATAATTGTGTTACACTTAATCTGTAATATCACTTTAAACTGCCGTATTTATTTTTATTTCAACTGTATTTACATGTATTCTGCTTGGTTAATCTGCATTTTCTGTAATGTATACTAGCTACTTATATGTATTTAATCTTTTTTCTAACATTAAGTTACCATGCTAACAATGATACATACAACTACCAGAAAACTACTTCAGAGGTACCATCCATCATACCATCTACCACAAACCAAGAGGATGTATCTAAAGAATTCTATGTTTCTCAATTTGAACTGGACGACAAGTTTCTACCCAGTCAAATTCCAGAAACTAGAATAGTTGTTCACGCCAGTGCAAAAAAAGATGAAGCCACACCAGTGCAACCTCAACGAAATAGGCGACCAAGTAGATGGAACTCTTCGCCTTATCAGTCTAACTTCGACTCAAGAGGTAAGTGATTTTACAAACCTAATATTCAGCATTCATCGTGATTGAATCATTTATAGTAGTCCATAAACACAAATTCAATTTACAGCATGTTCCTCTGTAAAGTTGACACCCATATTTGAGAAAAGACACCCATTTGAGGAAGATCCAATAACGGGGCCACATCCTATGTTACTCATTCAAGAATATGACAAGTGGGTTCGTGAAGGTCTTCTAGCAAGACATGATCAGAAGTGAGTTTTCCCCCGTTCATTGTATTATTTTTTCATTTTTTAAGGTATGTACATAATGAGTTTTATATCATACTTATAGAGGTAATCTCGACGACCATTACAAGAAAAACAAGTCTATACTTCACATTCCATTGGATTTTGGAGTTGAATATAGAAACCCCATAAACTCAATGTTCAATGCTCATGTAAGTGATGATGATGAGCACCTTACACATACGGATTAGGCTAATGTTAAAATACTTGTAGATTTTTTAGAAAGATTTTATGTTGCTACAAATAAATTTTCTGGGCAATATTATCCTACTACTTCTAACTGTTTAGTTTATATTGCAGAACTTGCAAATTTGTTTGCTTATTTTTTAGAGGGTGTAGAAATTTATGAAGAAACTATTGATTCTATGGGAAATAAATTTAAAAAATATTTTTTTCCTATTCTCCCTATTTATGGTGTTGCTGCCTTGTTAAATCCTACTATGAAATTAGGAGGTCCTTAATATTGGTATCAATCTATTTATATTGGTTTAGCACTTGAAGATGAGGAGTTGTCTATAATTTTGGACGCACAAGCTTCAATTAAAATAAATTCTCTAACTATTTATAGTGCTTATCAAATTGCAATAGATAATGCTAGATCAAATGTTCCAACTCCTTCTTCTTCTAGTTCTCAATCATCTAAAAGAACTGCAAGAATAAGAGCACTTACTGCTTAGGCTGGGTTCAGGGGTTCTCAAGGTTGTGGCACTAGTGATTGTTCACAACTAAATGAGATCGAAGTTTATTTGTCACAGGGACTTGATGAAGTGAATCCCGACGGCTCATTTAATCTTTTGGAATGGTGAAAGAATAGAGAAAAATACTTTTCGATCCTTTCTAGGATGGCCCGAGACATTCTAACCATTCAAGCTTCAATAATGGCATCGGAGAGCGCTTTCAGTCAAGCAAGACTTCAACTCGGTCATTATAGAGAGTCTATGAGGGAGAGCTTGGAAAAATCAGTAGTATTCATAGATTGAATCCGTTCGGAACGAAGAAATTTTGGACTTGCTGAATCACAACAAGAGGTAGACGAAGCGTACGAAGAAATTCTAGCTGAACTTGCGGAGGATGCAGCTTCGCCCGGAAGCAGGATGAAGAGGCTTCTTTTCCGCCACCACCAACGGAAATTCCTCCGAACCTTGATGGATTTATGAAATTTGTAAGAGATACTATGTAAAATTAAAATGTAACTTGTATTTTGGCACATCTTGATTAGTTTCGTTTTCTCCTCAATGGTGGTATTAGCTCCTTATTGTGCTCATTCCATTGGGGGAGGGGGGACTAAGAAAGATTGGGCTATGTTTTGTTAATGTCATAATAATAAAAATTATAACGCATTCCTTTGAATATCTTTTTATAATATTTTATCTTTTAAATTTAAATTCAAATTTTTTAACTCACAACTATATAATATAATTTACAATAAAATTGCCTTAGATAAAAAAATTTAAAAACAAAAATAGGCCAGGCCCACTTATATATGTATATATATATATATAAGATATATATAAGCTATATAATTTACAAAAAATTGCCTTAGATAATTTTTTTTTAAAAAAATAGGCCAGGCCCACTTAGATCCACTTAGGCCCACATAGGCCCGGGACTGGCCCACTTAGCCCTGGACCATTAGTTCGTGATCCCAGTCCTTGTCTGGTTACCTCCAAAAGCCCATGAAGCTCAGGACCGTTTAAGCCCAGCCTACAAAGCCCGAGCCCACATAGGTTCGGCCCACTTAGGACAGGCCCACGAGGCCCGTTTAAGGTGGCCCAGCCCGTTTGCCAGCCTTTGTTTGAAGCAATCGAAGGATATGATTGCTCCCATTTGTAGAACGATTACTTCTTGGGTTACCTGCAAAACTTAAAATACGATGCATGCAAATATATATGGATTATTGTAAAATTTAAACATGATACAAATTCCCTTTGGACCATGAAGGTTGTCTTTGGACGATGAGAATGATATCCTTAGACCATGACATCCTGGGCATTGAAGCGTATGATAAGGGATTCTTAAGCCATGAAATGATGCCCTCGGGCTATTAGGATGGTGACTCTCGACTATGACGTCTTGAATGATGATGTGTAATTTTGAGAGATCCTCAGATCATGGAATGGTGTCTCCCAGCCATGAGGATGATGCCTTCGGACGATGATGCGTTTGTACAAAATGGTAATGTTTCAGCCCATGAAATTATAAAGATATGATGCTTGGTCATATGCAAAAAGGAGACAAGACAAGGCTTAGTCTTGTGTAAGATGAGGGCAGTGCTTAGCCCTAGGTGAATAGAGGATAGTGCTAGGTCTTGGATAGCGTAGTGAAGATAGTATTTAATCTTATACAAGGAAAAGGCAGTGCTTAGCCTTATGCCAAAAGGGAAGACAATGCTTAGTCTTGTGTAGGGAAAGACAGTGCTTAGCCTTATACAAGACGAGAGACAATACTTAGTCTCATGCAATCAGGGGAGATAGTGTTTAGTCTCATGGAATTAGGGAGACAATGCTTAGTCCCATGCAGGGAAAGACATTGCTTAGCCTTATGCAATCAGGGAGGCAATGCTTAGCCTCATGCAGGAAGAGAAGACAATGCTCAGTCACATATAGAGAAAGGCAGTACTTAGCCTTATGTAATTAGGGAGGCAGTGCTTAGCCTCATGCAAGAGGAGGAGAAAATGCTTAGTCTCATGCAATTAGGGAGGCAATGCTTAGCCTCATGCAAGAAGAGGAGAAAATGCTTAGTCTCATGCAATTAGGGAGGCAATGCTTAGCCTCATGCAAGAAGAGGAGACAATTCTTAGTCTCATGCAATTAGGGAGACAATTCTTAGCCTCATTCAAGGAAAGGCGATGAGTGATAGTGAGAAAGTAAAGTATTTCTTAGCTGGAGATATTTTCGCTAGATAATTTGTTGTCTTGAAGGCAGTGACTTAATGCATCTGTGGATATTCTTATCAAACCTGCATCCAAAGAAAAATCGTGAATTTTGTGGGGGGGAAGGTCGGTTCGTGATTTCTTCTTCTTGCTTATCTTTGCTCATGTCTTAAGATAATGTTTGAGTTTTCTTGGCAACATCTAACTATCATAGGAACAAAGTTTTCAAAAATATGCATGCATTTGATAAATATAGTTAGGAGACAATGTGATATAAAAGGAGACAATGCTTAGTCTTATGCAATTAGGGAGGCAATGCCTAGCCTCATGCAAGAGGAGGAGAAAATGCTTAGTCTCATGCAATTAGGGAGGCAATGCTTAGCCTCATGCAAGAAGAGGAGACAATTCTTAGTCTCATGCAATTAGGGAGACAATTCTTAGCCTCATTCAAGGAAAGGCGATGAGTGATAGTGAGAAAGTAAAGTATTTCTTAGCTGGAGATATTTTCGCTAGATAATTTGTTGTCTTGAAGGCAGTGACTTAATGCATCTGTGGATATTCTTATCGTGCCTGCATCCAAAGAAAAATCGTGAATTTTGTGGGGGGGAAGGTCGGTTCGTGATTTCTTCTTCTTGCTTATCTTTGCTCATGTCTTAAGATAATGTTTGAGTTTTCTTGGCAACATCTAACTATCATAGGAACAAAGTTTTCAAAAATATGCATGCATTTGATAAATATAGTTATTTGAAATGTATTAATATGTGATATCAAATAATTTAGATGAACCAGTGGTTGTGACACATTTAGAGACATTGCAACCTCCTTGTCTTAGAATTTTTAGGGTCCCCCTCAAAATTCTGCCCCAGTTTAAATGCAATACTTCTGACAATACTTTTGGTTGTTCCAAATATGGCGATGTTGGCTGAAATTGCAATCTTACCTCAATTTCTGATCATGGGGAAAATGAAAATTTTATTAAGATGTGACCGAACCTATAGGGCTGCCTATGTATCCCCTCTTAAACGAGAATCATGTCAAGCATAGTACAGTTACATCAAGTGATGAAATAAAAACAATCCTAAACAT
Organism: Nicotiana sylvestris; assembly: GCF_000393655.2. Lineage (NCBI taxonomy): Eukaryota > Viridiplantae > Streptophyta > Magnoliopsida > Solanales > Solanaceae > Nicotiana > Nicotiana sylvestris. The sequence continues at coordinate 26,668,248 of NC_091063.1, read as the reverse complement.
AGTATCTCTTGACTGCATCTGAGTTGATAGGTTTTGGCCAAATCTCATCCATTTCTGCAAGTATGAGTGCTCCTCATGTTAGTACTCGATGAACCATGTAAAGACCTTGCCAGTTGGTGAAAACTTCCCTTTGGCTTCATCCTGATGTGGGATGATTCGCTTTAGCACTATCCCTGGTGCGAATTGTCTCAGTCTGACCTTTTTGTTGAAAGCTCTAACCATTCTGTTTTGGTAGAGTTGACCGTGACATACTACATTCATTCTCTTTCCATCAATGAGATCCAGTTGTTCATAGCAGCTATGTACCCATTCTGAGTCACTGAGCTCAGATTCTTGTATGATTCTCAAATAAGGAATTTCCACTTCGGCAGGAATAACAGCTTCAGTACCATAGACCAGCAGGTAAGGATTTGCCCCGTTGATGTGCGAACCATGGTACGATATCTGAGCCAAGCAAATGGCAACTTCTCATGCCATTGATTGTAATTATCTACCATTTTAATTAGTATCTTCTTGATATTCTTGTTGACGATTTCTACGACTCCGTTCATTTGCGGCCTATATGCTGTGGAATTCTTATGCTGGATCTTTAAAGTTTCACATATGGACTTCATTAGATCACTGTATAAATTGGCAATGCTGTCGGTGATGATTGACTCTAGTACTCTGAACCGACAAACAATGCGATCCCAAACAAAATCTACAACGACCTACTTAGTTACAGCTTTGTAAGATGCTGCCTCAACCCACTTTGTAAAATAGTCGATGGCCACTAGGATGAACCTATGCCCATTTGAAGCAGCGGGTTCGATTGGACCAATGACATCTATGCCTCAAGCGGAGAAAAGACAGGGTGCACTTGTTGCATTGAGTTCATTGGGTGGCACCCGTATCATATCAACATGTATCTGTCATTGGTGACACTTCTGCACATACTTGATGCAATATGTTTCCAAAGTTATCCAGAAATATCTTGCTCTTAGTATTTTCTTTGCTAAGACAAAGCCATTCATCTGTAGTTCGCAAGTTCCGGCGTGTATTTCCTCGAGCAATCTGGATGCCTCCTTAGCATCGACACACCGTAGTAACCCCAGGTCAGTAGTCCTCCTATATAGAATTCCTCCTCTTTAAAGAAGTGGTTGTCTAACCTTTGGAATATGCTCTTCTAAGTGTGGGTTACGTGCTCCGGATACTCTCCCTTTGCCAAGTTTTCCTTGATTTCGTGTAACCATGGATTTCCATCACTTTCTTCTTCAACATGAGCATAATAAGTTGTCTGCTTATGAATTTCTATTGGGATGGGATCGATGAAGTTCTTGTTGGGGTGTTGTATCATGGAGGATAAAGTGGTCAATTCATCTAAGAGCTCGTTCTAAATCCTCGGAACATGTTTGAACTCTATCTTCGTGAACCTCTTAATCAGCTCTTGCACACAGTACATATATAGCAATATCTTGGTATTATTTGTAGCCTATTCTCCTAAAACCTTATGTACCAAAAGGTCAGAATCTCCAATCACCAACAACTCCTGAACATTCATGTCAATGGCCAACCTGAGGCCTAAGATGCAAGCCTCATATTCTGCCATATTGTTGGTACATGGGAACCTGAGTTTGGCAGATACCAGATAGTGCTGGCCAGTTTTTGATACTAAGACATCTCCAATACCCACTCCTTTGAAGTTTGCAGCTCCGTCGAAGAACATTCTCCAACTATCATATGCTTTGGTGATATCTTCTCCTATGAATAATACCTCTTCGTTGGGAAAATACGTTTTCAATGGTTCATGTTCTCCGTCTATAGGATTTTCTGTAAGATGATCTGCCAATTCTTGCACTTTGACCGCCTTCTGAGTTACATAGATGATGTCGAACTCACTCAGCAATATCTGTCATTTTGCTAACTTCCTCGTAGACAAGGGCTTCTGGAAGATGTATTTCAGCAGATCCATCCTTAATATGAGATATGTGGTGCATACACAGAAATAACACATCAACTTTTGAGCTATCCATGTCAAAGCACAGCAGGTGCACTATAGCAAAGAGTATCGGGCTTCGTAAGGTGAGAATTTCTTACTTAGATAATATATTACTTGCTCCTTTCTTCCAATCTCATCATGTTGTCCCAGAACACAACCAAAAGCCCCATCTAGTACGGACAAACAAAGCAGCAAAGGTCTCCCCAGCTCTGGTCGGACCAGAACGGGTGGTTTAGATAAATACTCCTTGATTTTGTCAAAGGCTTTCTGGCATTCTTCAGTGCAGCTAGTTGCAGCATCTTTCTTCAGCATTTTGAAAATTGGCTCACAGATCATGGTTGATTGTTCTACGAAATGGCTGATGTAGTTGAGACGCCCTAAAAATCTCATCACATCTTTCTTATTCTTCGGAGGTGGCAAGTCCTGGATAGCTTTGACCTTCAACGGGTCTAATTCAATACCTTAGCGACTGACGATGAACCTTAGTGTATCATGTCATGGAAAATGGTTGTCATGGATCTCATGTAAGTGGCTCCAGGATTCTTCAAACCAGACGACATCATTTTATAATAGTACATCCCCCATGGTGTGATAAAGGCTATCTTTTTGGCATCCTCTTCATCCATACAGATCTGATGAGACCCCGCGAAGCAATCTACAAGGGACTGGATTACATGCTTGGCACAATTGTTGATCAATATGTATATATTGGGCAACGGGAAATCATTTATGGGACTTGCCAGTTTAAATTTCAGTAATTAACATACACTCTAACTTTCCCATCTTTCTTCGGAACCGGCAAAATGTTGGCCAACAAGTTCGGATATTCAACCACTTTGAGAACCTTGGCTTTGAGCTGCTTAGTGACTTCTTCTTTTATCTTCAAACTCATATATGGCTTGAACTTCCTGAGCTTCTATTTTACCAGTGGACACATGGAATTGTTAGGTAGCTTGTGAGCCACTATGGATGTGCTCAAACCAGTCATATCATCATAGGACCATGCAAAGATATCCTTATACTCTTTTAGGAATCGAACATATTCTTCCTTCTTTGACGGTGATAGGTGAATGCTTATACATGTTTCCATGACTGTTTTTGAATCACCTAAGTTAACTATCTCAGTCTCGTCTAAATTAGACTTCGGCTTGTTTTCAAAGATTTCCACTTCTCTGACAATTTCCTGAGGTATTATATCATCTTGCAGATCCTCTGAATCACCATCCTTATGTTGTATTGTCTTATTACATGTCACAGTCGTAGGTACATCGGGATAGGTAATAATAATGCTGTAGAGAGAAAATGTAACCAACAATAATAAATACTACAAATGGCAATACATTAATAAAATCTTGAAAATGTTGACAAGTATGGCTCGATGACTCGAGCAATTATTTCAAAAAAAGTACATTCAAAACAAAATACTGAAAATGTCTTAGATGGTAAAAAATTTGCTTTTAGCCCCGGATGGTGCAGCAGTTCAATTCTTCAGAATATCTCATTTCTCCATGATCTGAATGGTAAGGTCTTCCTACTCCTCCTCCTCCTAAACTATAGCACTGCAATCCATGTCTTCATCGTCCAGAAATAGCTTCCTTATGCCAGCTAAGGCCTCATCTTCCTCGGACCCCCACATCATGTCAGGTTGATGAAATGTCTGGTGCAAATGTGGCACCGATTGCTCCAGCGGATAATAAGGACCGCTACTCTTGCCAAGTGTATTCGTACCCAAGAACAAAAGTTGTGTCATGGCGCTTCGGCTGTACTGGTTTGGTGATCCCTTGGAGATTATTACCGAGACCTTTGGCAGGTTCAGACCCTGTCCATAGCAATATGTTTTTTATCTTGTTGCTCCACCATTTTTTTCTTCTCAATTGTGTTGACGCGCTTAATGTGATTGTATGTTTCTCCTCCCAGCTTCTTCCTGTACTCGATGATTGGAACTATCTGATTAGTGTAGATGGGATTACTCCCATCTTCATTGATGATCAATTCCTGATGGTTCCATTTAAACTTCACAGCATGATGTAGAGTAGAAGCCACAGCCCCAGCGGCATGTATCCAGGGTCGTCCAAACAATATATTATAGGTAGTAGATATATCCAGCATTTGAAACTCAACATCAAACCAGGTTGGGCCTATTTGTAGGCTGAGGTTGATTTCTCTGATTGTGGCTCTTTAAGACCCATAAAACACCTTCACATTCATGCTTCCTACTCGTATCTCGTGCAGGCCTTTACCCAACCTCTTTAGAGTAGTCAGCAGACATATATTGAGACTTGAACCTCCATCTATTAGGACCTTGCGATTAACTTATCCTCAAATTGCACCTTGATATGTAGTGCCTTGTTGTGACTTAGTCCTTCCGGTGGCAGATCGTCTTCATGAAAAGTGATTTTCTGGCTTTCCAGTACCTGCCCCATAATATTGTCCATTTCCCTACTAGTGATGTTGGTGGGTATATAAGCTTCGCTTAGCACTTTCATCAAGGCATTCTTGTGTGTCTTGGAGTTTTGCAACAATGATAAAATGGATATCTGAGCGGGAGTTTTGTTCAAATGATCAACCACAGAGTATTCTCTCGCTTGCACTTTCCTTCAAAGGTCGTCAGGGCCAGTTTCAATGACAGGCAGCTTAGATGCAGCTTCCTTACTCGTTCCTCCCAAGTGCTCAAGTGTATAAACCCTGCTAGTTCTAGTAATACATTGCACGACACCTGTTTCTTCCATTTTCTCTTTTCCTTTCCTTCTTGCTTCTGCAACATAATCCCTTGGTATATCATCAGACTTATAAATTGGCATGAGTGCTACCTTCATAGTGAAAAGTGTGGTTACCTCAACTTCAAATGGTGCTGGTGTGGTTACCTTGACTTCAAGCGGTGCTTGAGTTTGTACCACAACGGGCGTGAGGGTAACTAGAGATGTTTTAGGATCATCCCCTCCCGAATGAGTTCAATTGACCCCTCTGGATAAGATTCTTCATCGGTCTCTATCACATTCACTACCTCACCTTTGTGATCTGGGAGAGGATTATTACGAACATTTTGTGCAGCCTCTTTTGCCTGTATGACCTTAGTGTCGATTAATGTCTGGATCTTGTCCTTCAGAGTGAGACATTCATCAATGGTATGACCCTTCATGCCTGAGTGATAGGAACATGTCTTGTTTGGGTTAATCCACTGAGAAGAGTTTTCCATAGCAACGGCGTGAATGAGAGTGACATAACCAGTAGCCTTTAATCTCTCATACAATTGGTCTATGGGTTCAGGAATTTGAGTGTATTGTCTGGGTGGTCTGCGGTCGAAGTTTGTTCTTAGTTTTTGGTAATTTTGTCATACGGGTGGTGGTTAGTGATAATATTCGGGTTGGGTATTATAGTTATGGTAGGTGGCAGCAGGTTGTTGGTAGGTGGTGAAGGCTGGTATGTCGGTGGAGGTGTTTGGTGTATGAGAGCAGACTTCAGACCTTGGGCTACCATTACAACACCCACTTCTTTCTTCTTAGAGATACCTCCTGACTGTAAAGCTTTATTTGTGGCCTGGAGTGCTTCGAAATTTGTCAGCATTTCATTCTTGATCCCTTATTCTAGTCTTTCTCCCAGTATGATGATATCAAAAAATTTATGGTTTTCAATAACCATCATCCTTTCGTAGTATTGCGGGTCTTGAGCTCTGACGAAGAATTTATTCATCTGTTCTTCTTCAAGTGTTGGCCTTACTTTTGCAGCTTCAGATCTCCATCGAGTAGCATACTTGCGGAAGGTTTCTGTTGGCTTCTTCTTGAGATTTTGAATGTAGAAAATGTCTGGTGTGTTTCTGTGTTGAACCTAAATCGGCCCATGAAGTCTGACTCCATGCTCACCCAATTAACCCACTTATTTGGATTCTGACTGACGTACTTGGACAGAGCATCTCCTATGAGGCTCCTCATGAACAGCTCCATATGAATTCGTTCATCTTTGCCTACTCCCACAAGTTTGATAAAACATGTTCTTAGGTGCACTTTCAGATCACCAGTTCCATCGAACATTTTGAACTTGGGAGGTTTGTAACCCTCCAGCGGTGACACATCCGGTTGAATGCACAAGTCCTCATAGTTCAAACCTTCAATGCCCTTACCACCTTCACTGCTAGTGAGCCTTTTGAGTTCTTCCTCCATGTTCTTGATGAGCAGGTCCTTCTCGGTTGATTCTGGTATATATAGTGTTTGTTGTGGAGTGTGGGTAAAGTTTTCACATATATGGGATTTCTTTGATGATCTCCGGGAATCTGGGCATAGGGGTGGTCATTGGTTGAGTTTTGGGGATCAGGAGTAGGTTGTGGTGCATTCTGAAGAGTGTAGTATGTGGTGGTTTGTGGGTATTGAGTTGGATGATGATGGTGATGTTGAGGAGTAGGTACTAGTTGAGCATTATGATTCTGAGGAGGTGTGGTGTATTGATGTGGTGCGGGAGGATTTCGCGGTGGATTTTGGTTCTATGTGTTTTAGGGTGGTGTCGGATTTTGAGAGTTTAGATTTTATTGGTTGATATCAGGGACGTTTAGGGTGAGGGAAAGGTTTTCCAAGTTCCGGACCTGTTCAAGTTCTCTTTGTAGCTCAAGAATTTTCTGTTCCATGCATAAGACCAATTCGTTATGTGCCGGAGTACTTCGGCCATCTGAGGTTTCGATGTTTTCTGCCATTGTAGCATTGTCTTTTCTGATACCGCTTAAATCATCCATTTTTCCTTTTCCTTTTTTTCTGCCTTTAGGATCACTTGGTGGAGGAGGAGGTGGAAGACCTTTGGATCTAGTGTGATATACGAATGATGCCAGTATGCACGAACTAACCTTGGGGAATGGGAATAATCAAAAGAAAGAAAAACAAACAAAATGTAACCAAGTCAGTAAGGATATTGAAAGAATACTTGCAATATTTAATGTGTTTTGCGAAATCACGTAATAAATTGTGTCCTAATTTGGGGTACCTCATTGTGCCCGAGGTAGGCTTAGAGACACATAGACATGGAAAAAATTGATGCCAATAATTGCATCATTTTATTAATGTGAAAATGAATCAAATCCTTACTAAATCGACAATAATAGGAAAGTTACTAATGGCATTTTCCTTATTACAGTCGAAATCTGAAGCTAAGCTAGAACATCCTTTCCTAATCTACTTGGTCCCATAATGGCCTTCCCCATACTTGGATCTCTTGACTCCATCAATCAAGTTCCCCAGGTCGCGCATATCCAACAATAGGTAAGCCTTTCCCAGATGCCTTCCTTCATTTCCGTCTGTGTTCTGACAATCTCAAAGACTCTTCCTTATTTTTCCCTCAAGCTCCATCAAACCTTGCTACAAATATTCCAACCTCTCTGTTGATTTAGTGGCAATTTCCCACCATTAGTTGATCGCTTCCATATCCACTTTGTAATGTTCCAGATCCCAAGCTTCAAACAAGAAGACTCATTTGCGTAACCTCATATACTTGACCTGTGCTCCAGAATTGTCATCTATGATCCTATTTTTTAGATTAATTTCTTTCTTGACGTCTCTTGCTATATCGTCTACCAGCCATGATGGGTAGAGGTACACATGACTCGCATGATGCTAGTTTGGCTCGATAGTATCATTTTCCACAATGACCTTCTGGTTCCACATATAAAGTGCCTCGAACTTGAATGGAATGGCATCCCCCTTAAAATCTGCTTTGTACTGGATCATATTGGAAACCGGAGGTATAACCCATTTTCTTCCCGTTTGTCTCATTACCCTTATGGGAGCATAAGGATAGACACCCCTCAACCCGATCAGTACCAGATGAGTAGTCTATCTTGACCTGATGATGAACTCACTGTTAGGAAACTATTCGAACATCCAATGTACCTGCTCGCCTGTCAGATTGCTAAAGAAACGTACCCAACTCACAGCATTTCTAGGTTGTGCAAACCTGTCTAGGAAAAATGTCATCTTCTTTGGGTGATGGAAAGCTCTTTCGTCATTCAACGGTTGACGCAGAAGCTCTTGGAAATATTTTCCCTTCTAAAAATGTTCTAACAAACAGACTTGTAGTAACATATTACAACCTTCGAAGTGCCTGACTCCCTATTTGCACCGATGAGCGCAATACATTTTGGCTAAGATCATGTGGATGATAGTATAGGTTAGTCCCTCGATGCCTTCCATCAGAGTCTTAACGACCATGGCTAGACGAGTGTGCATCCTTCCCCCTTCATAGAAAATATCGACAACCCCAAGAAGCAGACAACGAACACATACAGACGGTATATCCAACCCAAAGAAGTAATGGCGAGTTCCACGTGATGAAGATGATATGACTTACTATGCTTGTAACACTTATAAAGAAGTTCAAATGGGATGTATAAATTCTTCAAACAAATCTACTCATAATTTTTCTTGAAACCTAGAAACCGCGAGGGGTACGATTGTCTTGCACTAATAACCCTAGACTATCCCATGGCAGCTTAGTGAAGCCTCTTATTTCTTCTAGGAGAGGAGTCATTTCTATGTCACCAAAGCAGAAGACGGCCCTTTTCTCATACCAAAATATAGTAGCGGCCTCGATAAATGCCCTATTTGGCCGGATGTCTAGCAAAGATGGAAAATTACCAAGGACCCTTCTCACATGATTCTTGTCGCTAGGCACGAGATTTTACCACCAATCAAGTAGCAGAGGTGGGATAGTTTGGACCATACCGAACCTAGGGACTTCGTGCTTCATTTTTTTTTAAAACAAATAAGGTTAGCCTTTCCCCCTTCCAGATTCGACTATTCACACACTAATGATCAACATATTGGCATATTTTCTCCAAGTAATGCACATAACATGACAGTGTCCATTGGGATTGTGGAAATCCCTTCGGACTTTGGACAAGACTTATCTTAGCGGGCTATCACGTCATAACCCGTACGAGGTTAACATGATGCATGTATATTTGATGCTAGAGTAAGGTTTCTTAGAATGGTCTAGACCGGTACTCTCAAGCGGACAACTTGAGAGGGAAAGGCACAGGACCATCAGCTGCACCGCTGATAGACTAGTCTGCCGCAAATAAGCCTTTTCATTTTAAATAGGGTAATTTTGGAAGAGCGTGGACACTCATCAAGTGCCGCTATGTTGACAATTGGCACGAGTGCAGTATGATGTGGAGTTGATTTATGATGAGATAATAACACATTGTCAAGTATTTGTATGATAAATATGTAAAAGCAGTAAATACAGTATTAAGGTAAAACATAAAAACATAAAAAGGAAAGACAAAGAAAGAAGTTAGTTTGTGGAATATATGTAAGAATGTAATAAAGCAAGTAAGGGAGAAGGGATGAGAGAGGCATGATATAGCAGTCTTTAAGCAAAATGAATAGCAGTCACATCAAATAATGTTGAACTGGAAAAGGATGTGCATGTTATAACAATTTTAAACAAATAAAGGTGGAGAAGGGAAGTGATATGCATGTCATGATGGATTTAAACAAATAAAGGTGGACGGGAAAGGGATGTGCATGTTTTTTTCGGTCAAAATAAAATGTTTTATTCAACCAATTGTATATATTTACAGCTAGTAATCCTTTTAGACTCTAGCATTAGTTCTCTATAGTCTATACCTATCTAAGTAGCATCTCAACCTATACATAGAATCTAATAATCTGTTGCTTCTATATAGGAAAACAATTTAGGCTTGTATACGAGCGAAATCGGGAGGCCCGATTTCACGATCATTGTGTCTCCTCCTTAGCCTCAAAAAGGCCCCGAAGGTTTGGGGACGCAGCTCGAGGCTTCGACCTCGAAGGCTCTTCACACTCGACCTCGACGCAGCATGAGTCGGTAATTATTGAGGGTAAGCAGGAAGTTCCCTAGGCATATGGTCCAAACTGGCATCACGTGCAAGAATAGTACCAGTCTGCACCAGATTACTGGGTAGATATGCCAGCTATCTTACTTTGTAACAACTGCATTAGTACTATGTTGGGGTTCTCCCTCATATATAAAGGGGATCCTTGTCATTTTGTAGAGGCCTGATGCTCAATATTAAATACACAAGAACAATCTCTCTACTCTCTAACATATTCTCTTGATCTCGTTACTTCCACTTATTGCTTATATTCATTGTGTTCTATTTATTGTTCTTCGTTTATTGCTTATCATTGATCATAAGGAGACACCGCCGTAGCTCTCATAATTGTTAATCCTCCCTCGATTGCTCCAAGCCGGTAACCCAACTCGACCTTGAGGCCTCATATACAACAGCTCGAGGCCCCAATCTCCACCGTTTGGTTCGATTATCATATCACCTCTAAGTTCTAATTTTGCTTTCTAATCTTTTACTTAGCATCCATTTCCTAACAACTAGCGTAAAAATAAATCACATATTTTTAGAATCACAAAATCAAATTTAATTACTATTACGATTTTCACGGTAAACAGTTTGGCGCCCACCGTGGGGCTAAAAATAATAGTGATTATTTTCTTGCTGGTTTAACTACATAACACAAGTTACCTTTCACACTTTTTCTTGTCCAAGATCTTTGATTTCAGGTCAAGATACCTAAACCAGTAAATATACCTGAAAATAACAGCCTAAAAACTATGGAAAGGGCGGTATGGTTATTCCAGGTATGGGTGTGCCACCGCAAAACCTTGAGAGTACAACGGAACCGAATCTAGAGAGTACAACCTCATGCGATGCCCAATACATTAACGTTGGTCCTCACATTAACAAGAAAGCACACCGAAAGATTCAGCGGGAAACTCGAAAAAATCCAACCTGGGCAAAAAGAGAGATTCCTCAGCATATCATTCATATGATCATCGGGGGGACCGACATTCCCCAAGGACTTGTGATCAAATGGATAAAAATATCCGCTGCAATAGAAGGGATGATCCGAGACCTCATGATCGAAGGCACCCTTGCATTCAGCGAGGATGATCTCAAGACCTTGATGTAACCACACAATGACGCACTACTAATTTCATCCATTTTAAGTAACTTTTGAATTAAATATGTGCTTGTGGATCTAGGTAGCTCGACCAACGTAAACAGGTCAAAGGTAGTAGAACAACTTGGGTTACTCGATCATATTGTACCCACCTCCGGGGTCCTCCACAGCTTCAACATGGCCGACGAAGTAACGAAAGGGGAGATCACCCTACCGGTTGACATGTCCGGTACAGTTCAGAACACCAAGTTCCACTTCATCCATGGTGACATGAGGTACAATGCATTGCATGGTAGGCCATGGATACACAGTATGAGGGCAGTGCCATCAACTCTACAACAGATGATGACGTTTCCAACAATGGATGGTGTAACAACCGTATATGGAGAACAACATACGGCAAAAGAAATGTTCGCGGTTTACCAAGAGGCGCCGAATCTTATGCACTCTACCTCGGATAAGTCGGGAAGCATACAGACCCCCAAGGGTGATGAAGAATATTTCCTCGCTCCTCGAACATTCGTTGCCCCAAAGAGTCGGCTGCAACGAAATCGACATTTGAAGATCTGGAGCAAGCTATTTTGATCAAACATCTCCCATATCGGAAGGTATACCTAGGGACGGGATTAACACCCGAACTCAGGAAAAAACTCATTCAATTCCTTATTAATAACATCGACTGTTTCACTTGGTCACATTGTGATATGGCAGGAATCCCGTCGGAAATAACCACCCATCGACTAAGTGTCGACCCAGGTTCAACCCGGTGAAGCAAAAAAGAAGACCCCAGTCCGAAGTAAAACATGCACTCATCAAAGACGAGGTAATGAAACTTCTTAAAATAGGGTCCATTAGAGAGGTAAGGTACCCTAAATGGCTAGCCAATGTAGTGGTAGTGCCCAAAAAGGGAAATAAGTTAAGAATGTGCGTAGATTATAAAGATTTAAATAAAGCGTGCCCTAAGGATTCATTCTCATTGCCTAACATCGATCGACTGATCGATGCCACGGCCGGCCACGAGACCCTCACTTTTCTCGACACCTACTTGGGTATAATCAAATTCATATGAACCCCAGGGAAAGGGAAAAGACTTCATTCATCACGAAGTATGGTACTAATTGTTACAATGTAATGCCTTTCGGGCTGAAAAACGTAAGGACTACGTACTAACGTCTAGTTAATAAAATATTCGAGCATCAAATAGGAAAATCCATGGAAGTTTATATTGATGACATGCTAGTTAAGTCCCTGCGCGAAGAGGACCATTTGACTCATTTGCCGAAAACATTCGACATCCTCAGAAGTTACAACATGAAGCTTAATCTCGAGAAATGTACCTTCAGAGTGGGTTCGGGCAAATTCTTAGGCTTCATGGTGTCGAACAGGGGGATCAAGATCAACCCTGACAAAATCAAGGCCATCAATGAAATCTCGGTGGTAAATAATGTAAAGGTCGTGTAACGGCTGACAGGACGAATAACGGCTCTAGGCAGATTCATAACAAGGTCATTAGATAAGAGTCATCATTTCTACTCTTTACTCAAAAAGAAAAACAACTTCGAATGGACTCCAGAATGCCAACACGCCTTGGAGGAATTGAAGTGATATTTGACTAGTCCGCATTTGCTCCACACACCAAAAGAGGATGAAACATTGTATTTATACCTGGCCATATCCGAAATAGCAGTGTGCTATTTCAAGAAGAGCAAGGTACGCAATTCCCTATTTATTACGTAAGTCGGACCCTAGGGGATGCCAAAACTAGGTATCCGCACCTAGAAAAATTAGCTCTCGCGTTAATAAGCTCGTCTCAAAAATTGAAACCTTATTTTCAATGACACCGTAATTGCGTTTTAACAATGTACCCTCTCCAAAACATATTGCATAAGCCCGAACTCTCGGGCCAATTTGCCAAATTGGCCATCGAACTCGGGGGGCATGATATCGAGTATCAACCCCGAACGGCTATCAAGTCCCAAATTCTGGCGGACTTCGTGGCCGACTTCTCGCCCTCTCTCATGCCCGAGGTACAAAAGGAACTTTTACTAAAAAAAGGCACATCTTTCGGGGTATGGACCCCATTCACTGACGGTGCCACAAACGTGAGAGGATCTGGACTCGGTATAGTCGTGAAGCCGCCTATGGGTGGCATAATCAGGCAATCAATAAAATCTACAGGATTGACTAACAACGAAGCCGAGTATGAGGCTATGATTGCAAGTATGGAATTGGCCAAAAGCCTGGGAGCTGAGATCGTTGAGGCAAAATACGATTCACTCCTGGTAGTAAATCAAGTAAATGGGAGCTACGAGGTTCGAGAAGATAGGATGCAAAGATACTTTGACAAAATCCAAGTCACATTATGCCGTTACAAAGAATGGACCCTCGTCCACATACCTTGGGAGCAGAACAGCAAGGTCGATGCCCTCGCAAACCTAGGATCATCTGTTGAAGAAGATGACCTACTCCTAGGGCTGTTGTTCAGCTATCCAAATCAGTAGTCGAGGAAGGTCATGCCGAGATTAATTCCACTAGACTAATGTAGGATTGGAGGAACAAATATATTGACTATTTGAAAGATGGGAAACTACCCACGGATCCTAAAAAATCAAGGGCCCTACAAACCAAAGCAGCCCGGTTCTTGCTCGACGAAAACGGAACTCCGTACAAAAGAACTTTCGATGGGCCCCCTAGCAGTATGTCTAGGGCCAGGAGACACATATTATGTACTCCGAGAAATTCACGAGGGTACCTGCATAAACCACTCCGGCGCTGATTCCTTAGTCCGAAAGGTCATCAGGGCGGGCTACTACTGGGACAACATGGAAAAAGACACCAAGGAATTCGTCTGAAAGTTCGACAAATTCCAGAGATTTGTCCCTATGATTCACCAACCCGGCGAACAACTACATTCGGAGTTATCGCCATCGCCGTTCATGAAATGGCGAATGGACATCGTCGTACCTCTACCAACGGCACCAGGTAAAGCTAAATTTATTTTATTTATGACTGACTATTTCTCAAAATGGGTGGAAGCGGGCCTTCAAAAATATAAGAGAATAAGAAGTCATTGACTTCATCTTGGACCACATTATGTGCCAATTCGGGATTCCTTCCGAGATAACATGCGATAATGGGAGGTAGTTCATCGAAAGCAAAGTAACACAATTCCTCGAGGATCACAAAATCAAGAGAATCCTGTTGACGCCCTACCATCCGTGTGCAAACAGTCAAGCTGAGTCTATGAACAAAACCATCATCCAAAACTTAATAAACAAGTCGGAAAGTGCTAAGGGAAAATGGAGACAAATATTGCCCGAAGTGCTATGGGCATACCGAACTCCAAAATCAAGCACAAGGGAAACACCTTTCTCTCTAGTATATGTTGTCGAGGCTTTGATAATAGTGGAGGTCGGAGAGCCAAGCACCAGATTCCGACACAACACCGAGAGCTCAAATACCGAGGCCATGATTACAGCCCTCGAACTATTGAATGAAAAGCGAGAAGCCTTATAAGTCTGAATGGCCGCCCAAAAACAAAGGATCGAAAGGTATTATTACAGGAGAACAAACCTCCGACATCTCGGAGTCAGGGACTTGGTCCTAAGGAAAGTCACCCTCAACACCCTAAACCCTAATGAAGGAAAGCTAGGCCAAAATTGGGAAGGATCATACCACGTCCTCGGAGTGATCGACAAAGGGTCCTACAAGTTTAGCACCATGGATGGCGAACAACTTCCAAGTATTGAAACATATCAATGCTGAAACGATACTACTGCTAAGGTGTCCGATGGAAGATTCTGAAACACCCTCGAGCTCGAGGACCTTGGGTTCTTAAAAGCGTGTGTTGTACAATTTTCTTTCGACCAGATTTTGTCCCTAGAAGGGTTTTACCAGCAAGGTTTTTAACGAGGCAACAACTATATGCTACCTAAGGAAAACTCAACAAGTGTTCAAGGCTTCTTTTGCAATAAACCTCAAATACTGGGGGGCATCCCTCCAGAAGGTCACCTACTCGGAGAAGCCAAGATGCGCTAAATGGGGTCTTCAAAGGAAAATAATGTACCGGGCCAAACAGTCAAACGAACTGTGTCCGTATAGAATAACCGAGCCCTTAACAGCAAAAACATGTATACTTGTACCAAGTAATCAGAGAATACTTTCCAAAAGCATTTCACGTTTCAAAGAAGCTCGGTATTTTTGCAAATACGTCTCCTTTGTCAAAAACATCCCGAACACTCGGTGACTGGCGTCAACAACTCAAAACAATGTGACCCCCGGGTCGAAGCTTCAAACTCGTAAGCCCTCAATGAGACAACATCAAGATCACAAAATAGCTCTAGAGCCAAAAACGTCCCAAACACTCAGGGATTGGCGTCAAAAACTCAAGGCCACATGACTTCCGGGTCGGAAACCTCGAAATCGTAAGCCCTCAATGAGGTAATACCAAGTTTACAAGTAATGGCTCCCGAGCCTAGAAACCCTTGATGACTCGGGGACTACCGCCAATTGCCACCCCCATCGACTTATCAAAACCCGAGGCCACAAGACCACATGCGAGCTCACATCGGTCTCGTAAGACCTATATAAGGCAATAACAATATCTGTAAGACCTCAAGCAAGGCATGAACCACACTTGTACCAAGTGACAAAACTGTAAGACCTCAAAGGCATGTAAAACTTGTAAGACCTTACTAAAGGCATAATCCTGATCTTAAATTAAGGCTATATATCGAACTTGTAAGACCCCTAAAAAGGCATACCCTCGATATAGATGCTGAAACTACTTCATTCAGGGCCTGAAAGGCTCTGGCCAAACATAATGACTATGGTCACTAGGCTGTACCAGCCAAAGTAACACGGCTCGGGGATGCCCAACCGTCGCTATAAAATTATAGGCCTTCAATTACTTCGAAAAGACTTCGAAAAGAACCGGTTAAACAAGCTACCCTCGACATAGGCAAAAGAGCTTTGACCACGTCAACTCCAAACTATAGGCTTCAAAACACTCAGCCACCGAGCAAAACCTCCCGATGAGCTCGATCATCACCACATAACAACTCACAGTCGAAGTTTTTATCAAACCGTCAAAGAGTCAGGAAAACACAATTTCAAAAAGTCCTTAATGAGGGAAAAATAAAGCCCATATAAGAGGTCGTACCCACCCAATGCATAAGAGCCATTGTCGCTAGCCCATACAGGAGGTCGTACTGACCCAACACATAAGAGCCTAAGGACCAGCATTAAATTCAAAAATTTAAGGGTCGAATGAGCTCTAGTCGACACCCGACTAGGAGACTGAACCCAAAACAGTTAATTAAATATTCCTAGAACAAAAGCATAAGAGCTCAAACGCAGGCTTATACTAAAAGGATGTACCGACCTAATGCGCAAGAGCCACTGCTGCCAACCCATATGAAAGGTCGTACCGACCAAAAGCGTAAGAGCCTAAGGGCCAACTCTAAATTTAAAACTTTAGGGCCAATGAGCTTGAGTCAAAACCCGACTCGGAGATCGAGCCCAAAATAATTAATTGAAAAGGCCTAAGGGCCCAACGTGTAAGAGCCACTATCACTAGTACTAAAATCGAAGGTCGCACCAACCCAACACGTGAGAGCCACTGTCGCCAACACTGAAATCGAAGGTCGCACAACCCAACGTATAAGAGCCAGGTCTAATCTAAGAACACTCAGGACTGACCTTTGACCGCTATGAGTCGCTGAGCAATAGCAAAAACCCGAGGGTCTATCCCAAGGTCTAATATCTAGGATCAATTATCAAAAAAATCACACATTATTCCCAAACGGCAAAGGAGAAAAGAAGTGATAAAAACCGAAAATCCTTTTATACATATTGCTCACCGAGGTACGTTTACAAGGGCTTTAAAAACCCGTACAAGGAATGAGCCAAATAGAACCCTAATCTATTATCGAGCCTACATCTTTGACAGATTCGCCGAAGGTTGCGCCCCAACGGTTCCAGCTACAACCCCAAGACCTTCAATGGCCTCTTCCCCTCTGGGGATTCTGCCTTCATTCTCATCATCTCCTTAGCCACTACCTGACGCACCTCCAGAAGCAAACAGGGCAAAAACCTTCTTCTCTAGGGTCTTTACCCTAACGAGCTCGGCAAACAAATTGATATCCCCCGCGTGTATATCCTCGAGAGTTCGCCTCCGAGATTCTAACAGAGCATGCTCTATGGCTCGAGTCAATTTCAATTCGGCATCCTCAGGCATTTTCCCGGCTTGAGCATTTATTACAATGGCATCTTCTTTGTGCAAAGATATAAGCTCGTCAGTTTCAGTTTTGATCCGAGATAGCGCAGCAACTAACTCAGAATGGAGACCTCTACACTTGTCACTATCCGCCCTCGCATCATGAAGTTGGTTCCCGACTAAAGCCATCTTTTCTTAGAGGGTATCCCTCTTAGAAGTTATCTCTCTCACGTGATGTTTGAGTTCTAGAACTTTGGAGTTTCTGGATCGGAGTTCCTCCCTCAGTAGGGCACCTTTCTTCTCAAACTGCACGAATCAGATCAAAGATATCAATACTGGGATCTGGCAATCATTCAAACAATAGCAAATGGAAACTAGGTAACCTGTTCAGTAAGATAAGCCTTCTCACACTTGTGATGGGTCACCTCAACCTGAAACTGGGCGAAAGCCTGATTATAAAGAGCCCTAGCCTGAAGGCATGAAAAAGACAATTTATAAAGACAAAGATCATGACAACAAGAAGGATTTACAAAAACTAGCTACTCACAAAGCCTGTTCATCTCGCTGAAGATGAGTGAAGCATCGAGCTCAGAAATTCCCTCGGGAGAGGCTAAAGGCCTTTCAAACGCATCTCTACCTCCGATGGGCACCCCCACATTGGAAGGTTCTTCATTCTAGGCATCTTGCTTTCCCTTAAGAGGTAAGGTTGTTCCCTGAGGGGAATCACTTATGACAATAACACAAACAGGGTCAATCGGGGCCATCTCTTGTCCCTGCAGCGCTTCAGAACTGGGTTCCTCTGAACCACCTACCGAATGCGTCTCAGCTCGAGGGATTTTTTGGCCATCAACTAGCTCAGGGACATCACCCAATACTTCCCCAGTGGCCTCTGCAGCCTGAAGTTGGACCACGACGACATCAAGCTCCGTCACGGGAACCACTGTCTCTACGGCGTGAGGGTCGATTGGGTTTTACCCTCCCTCAGACACTATCAAGAAATTATTTTCCCCTAGCCTTCATCTCGGGGACTTCCCGCTGCTTCTGGAGTTAAAGCTGTTGGGTCGGCCTTAGTTTCTTCCATCTTGGTCTTCTTGGATTCTGAAGGCTTATTCGATGGTTCCCTTTGTCTTTTCTTCCCTTCATCGGGTCCCAAGGTACCCTCTTCACCAAGCGTTGTTCCCTTCATCAAAGGGACCTCCCCCAGACATACACGAATGCAAGAGGTAAGCATAGTGAGTATGGACGCTATTAGTAGCAATTCTGATTAAAAGGTACGACTGTAGTAGGAGCAAAGGCTCACCATGATCCTTGGCTTTCAATCGAGCTTGGGACAGATCATGCCATACTCACTCAGCGTATGGGCAAATCGAGTCCAGCCGGCCGACCCAACCCAAGAGGTCCATTACTGCGCCAGGGTAAATTGCTATGTCTGCATCAGCAGAAGAAATTAGCGTGTGGGAAGATGTACCTAAAAAGAAGCAAGGAGATGCTAGATAACGTATCTACTTACGTTCCATGTTCCACCTTTAGGGGAACGACATCCTTTCCACCGGGATCGGGTCCAAAGTCCTAACTCGGACAAAATGGCTCATCCACCCTCCATTCTCGACTTCATCGATGTAAGCAAAAAGGCCCTCGAAGCACGGTAACGGAGCTTAATCAGGCTCCCATGGAAGAGATGGGGCTTGTACATCCTGACCAGGTGATCAAGGGTGAAGGGAATCTCCCCAATCATGCTCACATAATACCTGATCATATAAACAATGCGCCAAAACGAAGGGTGAATTTGGCCGAGGGTCACTAGATACCATTGGTAGAAGTCCGGAATCTTGGGGTCTATCGGAGGCAAGGATGGCCCCACCGGCCCAAGGGTAAATGGGTAAGTATACACACTGAGAAAATTGGCTTTGTATGTCGTTATATACTCCTCCCGAGAAGGGACCTCCACAAGCACCACATCCCCCCAACGACAATCATTCCTCACATTTTTGACGTCTGTTATTGAGCTAATATATTGAGATACAAGCTTACGATGCCCTAGCTTCGAAGAAGGTTTCTCTACCTTGAAATCGGAAGCCGTTGCGAAAGATCCTGGGATGCACTTCCCAACACGAAGAGGCGTTGCTGCTTTGCCTTTAGATGAAAGTAAAGAGGAGGAGGTTACATTCTCCTGAGAAGTAGAGGCGGGAGTTTTTGCCATTTTTAAAAGATTTCAGAGGAGAAAGAGAAATTACGCTTCAAAGAAAGAACAAAAGTGAAGGTAGAAGGAGCTTTTTTGAGGGCTTGGTGGTGCAGTGAACAATAAAGAACGAGAAAAGAGGTATTTATAGAGGCCCAACATGCATTTGAAGGAGGCCAAAGGATAGCCCGCCGTTGTAATCAGTGCGAAGGCTTTTATGGATGTTTGTACGCGACCTTTTGGCACCATATTTTATCGTGTCGATAATTTGGCAAGATGTGAATGCCATCGTTACGGAAGTACCGGAAGGTTAGAGATTCGAGGTCGTTTCTTATCATTTCATTCTAAGAAACGCGGGGACTATCTATATACAGGCGAAATCAGGAGGCTCGATTTCACGATCATTGTGTCTCCCCCTTAGCCTCAAAAAGGCCCTAAATGTCTAGGGACGCAGCTCGAGGCTTTGACCTCGAAGGCTCTTCACACTCGACCTCGACACTTCATGAGTTGGTGGTTATCGAGGGTAAGCAGGAAGTTCCCTAGGCATATGGTCCGAACTGGCGTCACCTACAAGAACAGTACCAGTCTGCACCAAATTACTAGGTAGCTGTGCAAGCTATCTTACTTTGTAATAAAAGTATTTGTACTATGTTAGGGTTATCCCTCATATATAAAGGGTATCCTTGTCATTATGTAGAGGCCTGATGCTCAATATTAAATACACAAGAACATTCTCTCTGCTTTCTAACATATTCTTTTGATCTCATTACTTCCACTTTGTGCTTATATTCATTGTGTTCTATTTATTGTTCTTCATTTATTGCTTATCATTGATCATAAAGAGCGACCACCGTAGATCTCATAATTGTTAATCCTCCCTCGATTGCTCCAAGCCGGTCATGCAACTCGACCTCGAAGCCTCATATACGACAGCTCGAGGCCCCGATCTCTAGCCGTTTGGTTCGATTATCATATCACCTCTAAGTTCTAATCTTGCTTTCTAATCTTTTACTTAGCATCCATTGCCTAACAACTAGCATAAAAATAGTTCTCATATTTTTAGAACCACAAAATCAAATTTAATTGTTATTACCATTTTCACAGTAAACAAGGCTCTCTAACACTTTTTGCCATTTGTGATACCTTTGGCCTCAAGTATACAACTGGAGGACAATTTCTCTTATTTTATACTTACTTTCTTTCTTTTCCTACTAAAATATTCTACTATTCCACTCCTGTCGGACATGGTAGACAGTAGCAGCAAACAACCATCTTATAATTTCTTGTCTTGCTATGCCTCCCCTTGTTCTTTTAGCCATCCAATTTAGTTCTTCATTCCATGCAGCTATCTGTTGAGGTTGTCCTACCCATCGCAACAAAGTAGCCCATATTTATCTTGAATAAGTACATCCAAAGAACAGTTGTGCAAAGATTTCATCCTCTTTTGAGTGCATAAGACACATTCCTTAGAAACATAGATCCCTCATCTTTCCAGTCGATAAATGGTAGCCAATCTTTGTCGAACTGCAAGCAATAGTATGAACTGATGTCTTGGCATTAGCTGTGTTCCTATAGTAATATGTTTCCAAGATACTTTCTGGTACTGTGCACATAGAGATAGGGTAAAATTCCCAGCAGAGTCGTCATGTTGCCGCCCCCCGTTTTCTCACAAAAATGGGTTTCAACATGTGACAAGTCTTTAAATATTCATTTAAAAGAGTGTCATATGTCGAAACCCATTATCGCGAGAAAATGGGGCATGACGAAAAAAATTGAGAAAACCAAATGGACTATTTGGGGAAAATGGAGAAATATGATATAGTGATTAAACAATTTGATGTGGACCTTTGTAGAGTGAGACAAAGAATGATAACATACCGCAAAAATATTTCTACTACCTTGGAAGATGATAATTAAGGGTCTATTTGAAAAGTCATACGGTAATTAGAATTGGTTAAATTATTAGGGTAATAGTAATACATTCTAGTAATTACACAATATAGTAATTCTGACAACTTTATTGTTTGTCATAACATAATTACAGTGTAATTACAAGGGTATTATTTAGTTGCACAAATATAATTATGTCACGACCCATAATCTAACCATGTCGTGATGGCGCCTATTGTAACGACTTGATCGGTCATTTTGAGATCTAGCGCATTGTTCAGCAGTTTGAGGGCATGAGCAGCTTCACTTCAGGTATTATGACTTGTACGCATGGTCGGAATTGAATTTCGGGAAGTTCAGAGTTGATTTGGAAAGAGAATTCTCATTTCGGAAGCTTTAAGTTGAAAGAATTGACTAAGATTGGATTTTTGAGTAAACGACCTCGGAATCAGGATTCGAAGGTTCCAGTAGGTTCGTATGATGATTTCAGACTTGGGCGTATGTCCGGATCGGGTTTTGGAAGACTCAGGAACGTTTCGGTACCTATTGTAGAAGTTAGCATTTTTGGAAAAATTTCATAAGTTTGGGTTGAAGTGCATTTCAGTGTTATCAATGCTTGTTTGGGATTCCGAGTCTGGGAATAGCTCCGTATGGTAATTCTGGTGTTGGGAGCGCGATCAGAAGTGAATTCAAAGGTCCGTGGGTCATTTTGTAGTCATTTGGCTAAAGATAGAAATTTGAAAGTTTTTGAGGAGTTTGAGCAGAAGTGGACTTCTTGATATCACGGTCGGAATCCAATTCCGTAGGTTGGAGTAGGTTTGCAATGTCGAATGTGACTTGTGTGCAGGTCCATGTTATGAGGCCTCGAGCAGGTCCATGTTATGTAATGAGACTGGTTTGTGTGATTGGAAGGGGCCTCGGGTGTGTTTCGGATCATTTCAGGCTATTTTGCAATAGCTGTTGCTGGTGTCTGGTGTTGTTTATCACATTCGTGAGGATCCACTTGCATTCGCGAATAAGGATTTGGCTTCAGGGACTCTGTGCTTCACGTTCGCGAAGAGATCCTTGCGTTCGCGAAGAAGGAAATCTCTGTTGCACAGGTCTAACTTCGGAGGCTCATATCTCGCAATCTATAAGGAATTTGGAGATGATCTAAAACTGAAAGTTGTAGCCCTTTGTGTCTAGTTTTTATAAATGTAAACCATTTATCATTTAGATTTATTTACCAAAGGTTATGGCTGGTACACCACAGGCTATCCGGGAAGATGAAGAACAAATTTGTGTTGCACAGGGCTGACTTTGGCAGCTTATATTTCAAAATCTATAAGGAATTGAGAGATGACAAAAACATAAAAGTTGTATATTTTGGTGTCTAGTTTTCAAAACATTAAATCATTTTTTATTTAGAGTTTTGTACAAAAGGTTATGGCTATTATACTAGAAGTTGTTTGAGAAGAATTTGGAAAATGGTTTTTGGGAATTTTCTTCTTCGCGAACGCAAAGAAGAGTCGTCAGGGCAGTGTATAAGAGTAAAGAAATTGGTTTTGCTCATTTTATCTAACTTCCTCTATGGGAGCCGACCTAGGAGAAATTTTGGAGCTCCATTTTCATCATTCATGTCAAGGTAAGTGATTCCCACCTATTGCAAGTTAATTACTTGGATTATATCTAGATGTTAACATGGAAAGTCATGTAAATTAGTAGAAATTTTGGGATTTTGATGAAAATCTAGGAAATTTGTATTCTTGGATTTTGACCACGATTTTGGACATTAAACTGAGAGACGGTTATATATTTGAGTTCGTGAGGTTGTGGGTAAACTTTATCTTCGAAAAATTTCGGAATCCGGGCACGTGGGCCCGAGGAAACTTTTGTCAACCTTTCGAGCGGAGTTGGAGTTTTATATAAATTGAATTGTTATGAGTATTAGGGTGTATTTTCATTAGTTTGCCCGTTATTTGGCTAGTTTTGGAGCGTTGGGGCATCGATTTGAGTTGTCGGAAGGGTCTTGGAAGCCGGTTATTGTATTTTGGAGCGAGGTAAGTCTCCTTTCTAACCTTGTAAGAGGGAATTATCCCCATATGTGAAATAATTGGTTATGTGCTCCTATTTATGGGGGCTACGTACACACGAGGTGATGAGAGTCCGTGCGTAGATACTATTAGGTTTATGTCCGGGTAGTCTAGGATCCAAAAGCATGCTATACCTGAATTATTTGTAATGATTTGGAAGGATGTTTACTCAATGCAAGATTCAGAGATTTAGAATTTTATTTCCGGCGGAGGAGAAGCAATCGGGCTACGAATGTTCAAGTTTGGTTTGATGGAGTTACAAGACTTGGTATTTTTGAGCGTGGTGGAATTTTCATCTGTGATGTGGTGTCATTGTCCTTGTTGAATATGTTAAGTTCACTAGTGTTATGGTTTTCTTCAATTCCCCTTTGGGCGGAGTAGCATATGGGTTCTGTGGTAGGGTGACTACACTCCTTGAGAAAATTTTAGAGTGATTTGGGATTCATGGTGGACAATGACTAGGTCTATGAGCTTAATTTGATATATTGGCTAGCATAATGGCGGTAGATTTTATATGACGGAAAGAAGCTGCTTGATATGAAGAAGGATACAACATAACTTTGAATTGGAAGATATTGTCGGACATTTAGTTGATGTCCCTAAGAAGTGAATGGACTAGTACAATTGGTGGAGGAGCAAAGGCTCATGATGGGATATGGATGACATAGTGATTGTACCTCGTGTAGTGGCATTGAAACATGTCGGCGTGTAATCTCCACAGGTGGGTTATCTCCTGTGAGCAGATCAGCGGTGCAAGATCATGTCGAGGATGAAGAAAGAATCTTGGTGGGTTCCAGGGTTATGTAATAAGTGGCTCTAAGCTAAGTGGGAGAGTCCCACCATCTACGATTGAGTCGCGTGGTTATCTACTCGTGAGGTTTCGGGTTATCAGTATATTGGTAAGTTATTTCAGCTAAGGGAAAAGAATATAAGAGGTAATTTGAGCAAAGGAATTGTTAAAGGTGTGCTATAGTTGGCCTTATTGGCTCGCATTTAGACTTGGGGAAGGACTCAGGATTTATGCCTTGTATAGATGCAGTTTTCAAAGGAAGTGATTCGGCTGGGTGCTTCGTCGAGAGGGTATTCACGTGCTAGAGATTCATAGAGTTGATTATATTCGGGACCAAGTCAGAGTGGGTGTCTCTCAACAACAGTCCTAGTGGATTCAAAAGTTAAAGTGTGGTGCCTAATGGTTTCGATCCTATAAGTATGGTTAAGAATTGAGCTTTTGTAGAAGATTATGATAAGAGGCTCGGAAAGTTCTATAATATTTTCGACTTGCAGTGTAGCATTGGGAGGAAAAGAATGAGAAAAAGACTTCGGATTCGTAGAGGAATGATCAGAATGGGTGTATCAGTTAAAGATGTGAATCTGCGTGCAAGGAGGGTGTGAAACGGTTCATGGGTTTGGAGACAATGTGGTCTCGTGGAATGGAGTCGCTCAAGATGAGTGTGGATTTAGGTTGGTGATGTAAGGAATGGAGCTATTATTATCTCTAAGGCAAGTTAAGGATGAATTAGAAGAAGTTGGATTGGTTGGCCATGGTTGAAGTGGCATAACGATGGTGGTGATCACTTCCTTCAGCGTAATTAAGTTATACATGTGATTTGTGGCGGTACGTGCGAGGCTTGACGATCGCCATAATTGGTTCCATTTGGAAATATTCAAGTATTATGGCCCGTGATGTGTAGGTAGATCTTGGGAGGATTATGGTGGTTTAGACCATTGCTTGAGGATTTGAATGTTCTAAGGTTATGAGAATTCACTTGCGTGATGCTATGGTTCTTTTGGAATGAGTTAAGTAAAAAGTTCCTATGTGATGAAGTGTTCACCCCATTAGTGGTTCAGGAGGCAAGATGAAAATTCTTGTGCTATCACATATTAGCATGTTGGGTGTAGTGAGTGGTATGGAATTTGAAAGTTAGGATCAAAGTTGTGGTTCGGTGTTGACAAGGATGTCACGAGCTCGGATGAGCAGGAACGATATTTGAATGTTTAGAGTAAGCTGGCATTGTCTTCAACATCACCTAAGATCGGTGTTTTGTGGAAAAGGCTTTGCATCCTGGTTAAGGATTCTTAATCGTTTTTCAGCGCTAGTACGGTCGGTGGTATGGACGTACAGACCTGTTATTTAGTACGGAAGGTCATGGGAGCATGCCCCACGGGAAGGTTGTATAAGTGTGGCATGTAGTCACTTGATATATTGAAGAATTAAACCAAGTATAAAGATTGTGGTGATATCGTTAATTTGAAAATTGATGCCTGGAGGGAACTCGATTTATTGGGTTGTGGACTGTGGAGGATTACTCCGGTTATGATGGTTGTTCTTGTGTGTTATGGGAAAAAGGGGGTTATTATGGACCCAGGAAAGATTAGGGACCTAGTGCGGTACGATCATAACCGGCTTGAGGTCTATGAATGGATTTAAGTATGAATATGGGCTCTATATCAGGCCGGGGGTGTTCATTTTAGCATAGCACTCTTTATGGAGGAGTATTCAGACGTGGTATGCTATTTCGTCGTCGGCTATTTCATGTAATACTATATTGTGTTGTGTGAGTTGTGAATGGTTCTATAATTTTCTTATATGTTGAGGTTCCGCGTAGCGATGGTGTTATGTGAGCAGGATGGCTCTTTAGTTTCGAAACATATATCGCACCTTAGTTGTACTTGAGTTTGTTAACTTATGGCGCTATATGTCTCCCCAGGGATAGTATTATGCACTTAGCGTGCTTGTGACCAATATTCGGTAATTTGTTGTAATGAGCAATTTAGCTCGGTGTTTATCCCCTTATATGAATTTTATTTGTGGATCAGGTGGCACCCTGCCATGGGTATGTTGTTTGGATCGGGTTGCATGCCGCAACAGCGTGATGTTGAGTACAGTTCCCTATACCTGTCCTTATGTATTTTGTTTACCATTTTATAAGGAAAGTTCATATTAGTCGCTTGAGTTGAGTAGTCCCTTCCTAAGTTCATTTTCCGTATGTATCACGTTAGAGCTTGTAGCCTACTGGCACATTACGGCATCTTATGGAACTTTTGATCATGACCGGGGTGGCTTATTGCCTGAGTTGTCCGTAATGGGTGAGACGAGATTATTGGATCTAGGATAAGTACAGTCGGATTATATGGCGTATATTAAAGAGCAAAGATCATTATTTGGTTCAGAATGAGGTAATGGTTCTTGTGAGAAGTATAAACTCAATGATTTGTTGAATCGACAGTTGGTTATGAATTTCTACGCACATCTTCAGTCATGGTGGTACTGTAAGAGTTAGAGCAAGACCTATGTATGTCATGATGTGCAATGGGAGCATCAGAGTCATGAAAATTTTGGCTATTGTTATTAGAGAATGTTATTATAGTCATATGAGTTATACAGCGCATATTGTGTATTTAGAAGAGGTGTGCAGTCATGTCTCGGTGCACCATGTAGTGATTGATACGATGTTCGTATGTTTGAAACAGGCCTGGCAGAGAATTTTGGGTGTTGGAATTAGGTTCTAAGCTTAATTGCTTGAATGGAAGAGAATATCTTCAGATTTGCTCGGGCTAATGTGTTCAGCTGAGTTGTGGTAGCACGGGTAGGTGCTCGCAGTGTTAAATAGTGATTTCGGACAACTCCAACGCAGTTCTCAGCACGTTCGAGGACGAACATATGTTTAAGTGGGAGAGAATGTAACGACTCGACCGGTCATTTTGAGATCTAGCGTGTCGTTCACCAGTTTGAGGCCATGAGTA
Source organism: Nicotiana sylvestris (assembly GCF_000393655.2). Lineage (NCBI taxonomy): Eukaryota > Viridiplantae > Streptophyta > Magnoliopsida > Solanales > Solanaceae > Nicotiana > Nicotiana sylvestris. Next base: position 26,641,229 of record NC_091063.1, on the reverse strand, counting down.
GCTTCACTTCAGGTATTATGACTTGTACGCATGGTCGGAATTGAATATTGGGAAGTTCGGAGTTGATTTGGAAAGAGAATTCTCATTTCGGAAACTTTAAGTTGAAAGAATTGACTAAGCTTGGATTTTCGAGTAAACGACCTCAGAATCAGGATTCGAAGGTTCCAGTAGGTTCGTATGATGATTTCGAACTTGGGCATATGTCCGGATCGGGTTTTGAAAGACTCGGTAATGTTTCAATACCTATTGTGGAAGTTAGCGTTTTTGGAAGAATTTCATAAGTTTAGGTTGAAGTGCATTTCAGTGTTATTAATGTCTGTTTGGGATTCTGAGTCTGGGAATAGCTCCGTATGGTAATTCTGGTATTGGGAGCGCGATCAAAAGTGAATTCGAAGGTCTGTGGGTCATTTTGGAGTCATATGGGTAAAGATAGAAATTTGAAAGTTTTTGAGGAGTTTGACCGAAAGTGGACTTTTTGATATCGCGGTCGGAATCCAATTCCGAAAGATAGAGTAGGTCCGTAATGTAGAATGTGACTTGTGTTTAAAATTTTAGATCAATGGGATGTGATTTGATAGGTTTCAACATCAAGTGTTGAAATTTGAAGTTCTAAAGTTCATAAAACTTGAATTGGGTGCGATTCATGATTTCAATGTTGTTTGATGTGATTTGAGGCCTCGAGCGTGTCCATGTTATGTTATGGGACTGGTTTGTGTGATTGGACGGGGCCTCAGGTGTGTTTCGGATCATTTCGGGCTATTTTGCAATAGCTGTTGCTGGTGTCTCGTGTTGTACTTCGCGTTCGCGAGGATCCACTCGCGTTCGCGAAGAAGGATTTGGCCTCAAGGACTCTGCGCTTCGCGTTCACGAAGAGATCCTCGCGTTCGCGAAGAAGGAAATCTCTGTTGCACAGGTCTAACTTTGGAGGCTCATATCTCGCAATCTATAAGGAATTTGTAGAGGATACAAAAATGAAAGTTGTATCCCTTTGTGTCTAGTATTCAGAAAAGTAAACCATTTAGCATTTGGATTTGTGTACCAAAAGTTATAGCTGGTACACCATAAGTTGTGCAGAAAGATGAAGAAGAAATTTGTGTTGCATAAAGCTGATTTTGGCATCTAATATCTCAAAATCTATAAGAAATTGTGAGCTGACCAAAACATAAAAGTTGTAGATCTTGGTGTCTAGTTTTCAAAGCATTAAACTATTTGTTATTTAGAGTTTTGTACAAAGATTTATGGCTATTAAACTAGAGCCTGTCTGAGAAGAGTTTGGAAAATAATTTTTGGGAATTTTCTTCTTCGCGAACGCCATGGGGGTCTCGCAAACACGAAGAAGAGTCGTTTGGGCAGTGTATAAGAGCAAAGAAATGGGTTTGGCTCATTTCATCTCATTTCCTCCATGGGAGCCGACCTAGGAGCGATTTTGGAGCTCCATTTTCATCATCCATGTCAAGGTAAGTGATTTCCACCTATTGCAAGTTAATTACTTGGATTATATCTAAATCTTAACATGGAAAATCATGTAAATTAGTAGAAATTTTGATGAAAACCTAGGAAATTTGTATTCTTAGATTTTGACCACGATTTTGGACATGAAATTGAGAGACGGTTATATATTTGAGTTCGTGAGGTTGTGGGTAAACTTTATCTTCGAAAAATTTCAGAATCTGGACATGTTGTCCTGAGGACAATTTTGTCAACTTTTCGAGCGGAGTTAGAATTTTATATAAATTGAATTGTTATGAGTATTAGGGTGTATTTTCATTGGTTTGCCCGTTATTTGGCTAGTTTTGGAGCGTTGGGGCATTGGTTTGAGTTGTCGGAATGGGCTTGGAAGTCAGTTATTGGACTTTGGAGCGAGATAAGTCTCCTTTCTAACCTTGTAAGAGGGAATTGTCCCCATAGGTGAAATAATTGGTTATGTGCTCCTATTTGTGGGGGCCACAAACGCGCGAGGTGATGAGAGTCCGTGCGTAGCTACTATTATGTTTAAGTCCGGATAGTCTAGGACCCAAAAGCATGATGTACCTAAAATATTTGTAATCTTACTGACAACTGAAAATGTCTAAATCATATCGAATTAGTAAAAGAATTTCTAAAAAGGGTTAAACCTTAGTTTCTTTAATCGTTAAAAGAGAATTGACTTTTCTTTGGATAAATGTTTCTTGATGAATTCTTAGTTGACTGTTTGAATGTGTGTATCTATGAGTACCTGCGTCGCACGTATGATTCGCAAGCAGGGTAACTCTATTATTTATATTTGACTGCGTCGCACGTATGATTCACAAGCGGGGTAATAGATGCATCTATTGTTCGCGTCATTCGACCCTCTGGCAGTGCACAGTTTAAATGTTTATTGGATCGGGCCGTACGACCTCGACATGATTTGTGCATGCTTGTAATGCTTGCTTGAGATTTACAAATTGATATTGCCTCCCTAGTTTAAGATAAATTGATAAATAATGGATAATGAATGTGGAGACTTCTAAATATAAAAAGGAATGTTTACTTGTTTCTTGACTTACTTGAGTTTACTGCCGTTTTTAATAAATCTGTGATTATTCGCATTATTAATATATTATTATTGGACCATTAGTAAGTATCGAAGTCGACCTCTCGTCTCTACTTATTCGAGGTTAGACGGGATACTTACTGGGTACACGTTGTTTTTGTACTCATACTACACTTGCTGTGCATTTTTGTTGCACAGGCACATGTATGTCTAGTGGCCTTGTTGGGAGCAGCGACATGGTTGATACGGAGACTTAGGTGAGTTGCACCTCTCGAGACAACCTGTAGCTAGTAGAGTCTCCTTTTGAGTATTGTACTGTATTTTTTTCTGTCCAATTTGTATTCTGGACAGTTGTTATATTACATTATTTCCTAGAAACTGCTCAGGCACTTGTGACACCGGGTTCTGGGATGATTATGGGATATTCTGTATTAACTTCTAGACATTCTTTTATTTATTTTGTAAAGATTATCTTTTACTAGCAAAATTGAAGGAAAATCACAATTTTCACAATTATTTAAACGAGAATTTAATTAAGTATTTATGGTTGGCTTGCCTGACAGCGGTGTCTGGCGCCATCATAACCCTTAATGGATTTTGGGTTGTGACATCTATCGTGATACTAGGCCAGCCAATTATTACCCATTCACTCCGTTTTCCAATTTAAGACTTAAGAAAAACTACATTTTTAAATAGAAATCCAATACGACAATAATATAACTCAAATCCAGCGGAAAGAAATACATAATTCTGACCTCGGGTGTTACTAAGTCATGAGCAACATACTACAACTATCTAAAATATATAAGACTACATAGTCTGAGAATGTCTAAGTAAAAGTACTATAAGGAGGATAAGGAAGGAGAAGGCAGAACTGTGGTCGCCAAGCAGCTACCTTGCAATCTCCACAAAAGTCCTCAACTGGCAAGATCAGCAACCGCCATTGTGCCCCGAGATACATAGGGGTGCATGGGGTAATGTGAGTACATCAACTCAGTAAGTAACAAGTCCAAACTATGGACTGATGGTAGTGACGGACCAAACCCCATACGGGTTGCAACAGATAATTGTACAGAAAAGTAGACATGCTTACAGTTCATGTATTTTCTCAGAAATAACCAAACACAGTATGAACAATACAGAGTATAAAGCTCAGGAAACTCTAAGTACCAATGCACAGATAGCATGATCAAAGTCACGTATGATACCTCCACTTATAGTGCTCAACCACTTAGTACTGTATACAGACCAGTAGGCCCAGGGATGATCCATCCCGGAATGTACATACATCATAGACTATAAGTCACCCAGTACCGAGGAAAAACAGGACAATCCATCCTCATGGAGAAGATCCATCTCCATACCAATACTTCGGACAAGATCCATGTCTAGGGAATATCCATCCCTCAATATCATCAACTACTGCGCTCACTAGGGTATAAAGACTATGAGGGGCTTCTCTGAGCCCAAGTGCCATATCAAAGCCAGCGAAGGCATGATCAATGTCATTGTTGCGATGTGCAGCCCGATCCGGTACTGTCAATCAATATTCAGCTCTCAACCTCACTTAGTCAATACTCTCCAGTCTCACACATATGGGATGTCATGATACAAGCCCGAATAATGATATGATATGTCAAATAGCAATAATCAAGACTGAGGCATGATATAATATACATGAATAGGACTAAATATAGAATATACATGAAACTAATGATATGACAACAAGAAACGATCTCTCAGGTCTCAACGATATCGGCGTGAAGCCTTAACATGATTATTTAGCATGATTTACAGCTTATCAACTTAATCACATGATTACAACACAATATAAACATAAAAGAGCTGCTAAGCGATGCCATGGAATGATCCAGACTGCATTTCTCATGGTGCACGCTCACACGCCCGTCACTTGGCATTGTGTCACCTCAATAGTAATCATAGAACACATAGTTCGGGGTTTCGAACCCTCAGAACTAAGTTTGGAAGCGTTCCTTACCTCAAGCCAAGCCAAACTCTAGCTTGCAATGCCTTTTCCTCTCGATTCGGCCTCCAAATGCCCCGAATCTAACCAAAATCAGTATATAACCATCAAAATATGCTAAGGGAACAAAGCCCACTCGAAAATAATCAAATTACATCAAAATCCCAAAATTGGTCAAAACCCGACCCCCAGGCCCATGCCTCGGATTGCGATTAAAATCACAAAACTGAAATCCTTAACTCTCACGAGTTCATACATACCAAGAATATAAAAATCCGACCACAAATGATCCCTCAAATCCCTAATTTTAGGTCTCCAATTTTCCAAGCCCTAACCCCCAATTTTCTACTGGTTTTCCAATAGATTTCGAGCTTATAACCTTAAAAATCATCATAAAAACGAGTTTAGGGACCAAGGACCTTACCTTTAAGAAACCCTTTTGAATTCTCCCTTGAATTTGCTCTCCAAAGCTTCTTCCCGTTTGAAACGTGATGAAAAATAACCCAAATTCGCAAAGAAAATCTTTTATACTTTCTGACCCAGGCTTTTCGCACCAGTGGTCCATTCCCGCCTCTGCGCTAACGCTTTGCAGTCAAGTGCACCGCTTCTGCGATTTTCACTTATCTGCCAGCCACCACACCTGCGATCACCTTCTCGCATCTGCGCCATCGCAAGTGCACCCAAATTCCGCATCAGCGGGCTCCAGCCTTTCCCTCTCTTGGCTGCATGTGCGACTTCACTCCCGCTTCTGCGGGCTCTCACTTGCGGTCCCCAAACCGCAAGTGCGGTTGTGACAGAAAACTCAGCTTCAGCTGCAAACTTCAAACTTTCCGTTAACCATCCGAAATCACCCCGAGGCCCCCGGGACCCCAACCAAAAGCATGAACAAGTCATATACCACTATCCAAACTTTTACCAATGTTCAAAACACCTCAAACAACATCGAATCAATCAAATAACATCAGATTCAAGCCTAAGGTTCCAAAATCTTCCGAATTCCACTTTTGATCAAAAAGTCTATCAAACCTCATCTGAATGACCTGAAGTTTTGCACACACGTCACAATTGACAACACGGACCTACTCTAACTTCCAGAATTCCACCCGACTCCTATATCAAAATCTCACATATCAATCGAAAAACGTCAAAATTTTAATTTTGCCAATTCAAGACTAAATCCACTCCGGACCTCCAAAATACAATTCGATCACGCTCCTAAGTCCCAAATCACCTCCCGAAGCTATCGGAATCATAAAAATCAACTTCCGAGATCGAATGCCCACAAGTCAACTTTTGGTTGACTTTCCAACTCAAAGTCAACTTTAGAGACTAAGTGTCTCCAACCTTACCAAAATCATTCTGGATTCGAACAGACTAACTCGATACCATATAATACAGATAAATAAAGTAAGAAGAAGCAGAAATGGGGAAAACGGAGTGGTAACTCATGAAACGACCGACCAGGTCGTTACAAATCATACAGTTAGGTTAAATTTTAAATGAAGGACTTATCAAAATTTAAAAATTAATATAATTAATATATGCCTATAAATAATTTTTCATAAGTATAAATGATATAAGATTTGATATTTAAGATGCATATTTTCCTTCAATATACATTAATTAGTAATCATATATTTATAATTAATATTGTAAAAATAATTGCTATATATTTTCCAAATTAATAACATTTAGTTCAATTAATTATTATAACTAAAACATATATTTTGTAGTAACACCATGAAATTCATGTGTGATAAAATAAATTAATATTTATAAATATAATGTCATAAAATTATTCAAATATTTGATAAAACTAATCTATCAATTCTAACTAAAAAATTAATAGCATGCAATGTAAAATATTAAATAAATACTACTAAAATAAGTAAATTAGAACAATAAATATAACAAATTTTCAAAATGAAATAAGAAAAAATATTTTCAGATATGTCAAATTCCTATATAATAAAAATAAGTTCCAATACAACCTAGTATTATGAAACATAATAAGTTTATAGCCCCATTCAACAATAAAATTTTACTTTAAATAATATCATCCGTTATATGCCAAGTTTGTTAATGACTAATTATTTCTAATAATAGGAGGTGTAGTTTCAAAAACTAGAATAATAACACTTTTATGCTAAATGAAGAAAATAAAACAATTAAGAAATAAAATATACAAGAAATTACATGGATTCACATGAAATAAAGGTAGAGAAATAAAATATAAATAATGTACAAAGACAAATATATTTTAATTAAAAAAATTGAAAAGTAAAAATAAAATAAAAACAATAAAATAATACAAATAAAAAGTTATAAAGAAAATAAATAAAAATAAAAATAAAAAAGAAAAGAAATTAAAAAGTAACCTTGTAATGACACAGTGTAATTACCAACAGTTCTCACCACCCCCTTAAGAATTGGAGAGTGTAATTACACTTTTCCAACTACATTCAATTACATGCTAACCAAGTAATTACTTGACTAGACAAACACACCAAATTATATAATTATATCCAATTACACCTAAATTTAATTTTCAAGTGGTTTTCCACACACGCTCTAAGAAAATTTATTGACATTATTACTAACGTAAAAGATGAAAGAAAATGAGCTGAACGTGAAAGTGCTACTGACTAATAATTACAAAAAATTTACCCTTGAGAAACATTTTTTTCCTAAGAACAAAACGGTCAATTAATTTCACTAGGTTAACTTTGAGTTGGTAAGTTTGCACTGTTAGTATATTATTCTTATGTTAAAAGAAGCATATTATATTTATGAAATAATTTTTTAAAAAGTGTAAGTTTCTAAAAATAATTAATATTATTCTTATTTAGCTAGCTCAATTCTACATATGCCTTATTCTAATTTTAAGGACTTTTGTGAGAATATCTTATGAAAAGCAGTTAGTTGATTTGAAGACTTAAATATTATTCTGTACGTTAAGGAAAATAATTCTTGTTGATTCATATTCTTAATATTAGCTAATTTCAAAATTTTCATTTTTAATGGTAACTATAATAATGTTTAATTATAGCTATATTTTCATCATATAAAATTATTATGTTTTACATTTTTAATATAAAGTTTATTTTTAAAAGGTAAAATAATCAACCAATATTTTATTATAATAAATTTTAACACTTAATTATTTCTTTAATCAATTTATTATAGTGTAAAATTTGAAATCCATCGAATATGTTCAAGTGAAATGTCAAATTGAGACTACATCGAGTCATAACGTAACCAAATACATAAACTTTAAGTGGAGTGGGATTAATAATCCTACATATAAGGATTTGTTTAGTTTATATAAGAAAAGATTTGATAATTAAATTTTTAGTTGGCTTCGAATTTTTAAATATTAGAAAATAATTAACTTATAACTTTGACCCATGTGAAATCTATTTTTAAAGGGTAAAAAAGACGAATGATATTTCACTAAGGACCTTCGTGTTTTTTGTATATTAGTCTCAGGATACGCGCTTTGAACGTATACCCTATATTTTTAAAAAATTACGTAAATATTATTAGACTAAGTGTTTGAGTTATATAAAATTATAAAATAAAATATAAAAAACAAAAATGATACAAGGAAATTTATAAAAATACTAAAATATCATAAATTGGATTTGAACTTGTGACCTAGAATAATTTTTGAACCTCCTTCAGCATTATACCAACATCTATGCTTATTTCCTCGGGATTAAGCAATGCAATGTTTTATGAGAGGATTTTTTTGAACCCCTTGCTTAAATTACTTCTAGCACCGACCCTGTACTTTCGTTCTGATTAGATATTGTGTGTATGTACTTTTAAATTTTGTTTGTCATCAATGAAATATTCTCTAAACCATAATTTTAAAAAAATTAAAGTATAAATAGATAAATTTTTAAGAATTTGTTATAAAATATATATATAGCTCCCATTTTATAATTATATTTTTGTATTAACTGTATTGAGTATATGTTTATAAAGTCCTCACCCTCTTTTTACCCTAAATTATATAAATAGATGTTTTAGTTTTGATTGTTATTAGGTTGAATATATAGACAACACCCTAAACTTGGCAGTTGCTTTCAACTTTGACACTCTAACTGACATTTGTTTATATTAGATGCTCTAACCTGTGTCAATCTATACCTATTAAGCACCTTATGACTGACTAGTACAGAGAATATATATAATGCGCTAACTTTACACGCGCTGAAGTGGCAAATTGTATTTTTTGACAGCCCGATGCCCCCTCTCAGCACCACCCACAGTTTCATCCCCGCCATAGCTCCCCCTGACTTGTGAAAATAAGTCATCTCGAGTCAAATATTCCATACCTGGGATAATAAAGTAGTGAACAACTTCTTAACTGATCAATCAGATTAAAAGTTTAAGGAGAATATAGTCAAAAACGGATACAAAATTTAAAATTTGATAGGTACAACTTTTAATTTCTTACCACCATTGAATTCAATGTATTTTAAAAATATGGGTTAGGAATTTAATATTTGTTGGGATTTTTTAAAATTTTGTACATATATACTTGTATTTCACGCCGAAATTATTGAATTTAGTTGAACGTAATGCACAAAGATCCATTCGCCTTTGAATGTAGTCACTTCGTTAATATTTAAGGAACTTTCAGATGAAGCTGTTGAGGGCTTACTTCTAAGAAGCCAAATGGTAATCATGGAATGAATGTCCCAACAAGGAGGAGTATATTGTGGGGTCTATTCCCATAAATGAAGAAGAAGAAAAATAGATGTGTTAAAGACCTCTAAGTCATTTTTGGCAGCCACCGTTTTTGTTGAATTGCTCAAATTGAAGAGTTTGAATATTTATTTCTTTCTTTTGATGTCACTGATGACATCTGTAGGGATATAGAATCTCTATAAATAGAGAGCTTCTGAGCCATTTGTAATACACCACACAGAAAGAGAAGCAACACAATAGTTGTAGAGAGTATTTCTCAGGCATTGTGAGAAATAGACTGTATATAAGAAAATAGAGAGTGAACAATATTGTAGTGAGGTGGGAATATCAAAAGAGGGTTATTTCTTTTGAGTATTGTAGTGGTCTTTGGAGTATTTTACTCGGACCTACAAAGTGTAAAATTCCTTACTATAGTGATATCAGTTGCTCTTCTCGGGGCCGTGGTTTTTTCCCTTATTAAGAAGGGTTTCCACATAAAATCTTGGTGTCATTATTGCTAGTTTTTTACTCTTGTTGATTTAACCATAACTTAGTGTTTCGCGTTTATCGCGAATACCGTGAATATTATTTTTACGGGGTTTATTCCCAACAAGTGATATCAAAGCCAAGGTTCTGTCTGAGTATGCTCCGTGGTTGCAGTACAGTATGTATTTCCACATCAGAAAAGAATTACTTTGGTCTCCTAATAAATAGTGTTTGTATTTCTGACAAACGATGGAAGCCAACACTAGTAGAATGGTTACTTTAAATGGCACAAATTATGTCATTTGGAAGGGCAAAATGAAAGATTTGCTCTATGTCAAGAATTTTCACCAACCTGCCTTCACCACTATAAAGTCTGATAATAAATCAGATGAAGAGTGGAATTTGTTACACAGGCAGGTTTGCGGCTTTATTAGACAGTGGGCTGACGATAATGTTTTAAACCATATTTCTGGGGAGACACATGCTTGGATCCTATGGGAGCACCTTGAAAGTTTGTATGCTCAGAAAACTGAAAACAATAAGATGTTTCTGATAAAGCAAATGTTGGGTTTAAAATTCCATGATGGTTCCGCGATGACAGATCATCTGAATAATTTTCAGGGGATCATGAACCAGTTATCTGCTATGAGAATTAAATTTGATGAAGAAATTCAAGGCATGTTTCTGCTTGGTTCCCTACCAGATTCTCGGGAAATTCTTAGAACTTCATTATCAAATTCTGCTCCGGATGGTGTGATCTCTATGAATCTTGCCAAGAGCAGCCTTTTAAATGAAGAGATGAGAAGAAAATCTCAAGGTTCCTCCTCATCAGATGTCTTGGTGACTGACTCTAGGGGGAGAAGCAAGAATCGGGGTTCTCAAAATAGAGAACATAATATAAGCAAATCCAAAAGCAGACTTAAAGATATTGAGTGCTATCAGTGCAGGAAGAAAGGGCACACAAAGAAGTTCTGCCGGATTTTGAAAAAGGAGAATAGAGACAAGGAAGAATGTGGCCACCGTCACTACAGAAGATCTTGTTACTGTCCTTGATGCGGATCTGATAAATATTGTTTTTGATGAGTCAAGCTGGGTTGTGGACAGTGGTGCCGCATCTCATGTGACATCAAGGAAGGAATTTTTCGCATCCTATACTCAGGGTGACTTTGGAACTTTGAGTATGGGTAATGAGACTGCATCTAAGGTGGCTGGTGTTGGAACGATTTGTTTAGAAACTAGTATTGGAACTAAACTAGTTTTAAACAATGTAAAACATGCACCTGATGTTTGTTTGCACTTGATCTCTGTTGGTGTTTTAGATGATGAGGGATATATCAGTATCAATGGTGCTGGAAAGTGGAAGCTCACTAACGGTTCCATGATTGTGGCTCGTGGGGAAAAATGTCGTGGTCTATACTGGACTACGGCCTTTACCTGTGTTGATATGGTGAATGTCGTTGAGAGCAATAGCTTTTCAACGTCATGTCATAAGAGGCTTAGCCACATTAGCGAGAAAAGACTAAATGTTCTGGCCAGGAAGAAACTATTGTCAAATTTTGAAAGTGCAAAATTAGAAAAATATGAGCACTGTTTGGCTGAAAACAAAAAAGAGTTTCTTTCCGGTCTCATTCTCCTTCAAGAAAGACAGAGTTGCTTGAGTTGGTGCATTTAGATCTATCTGGCCCAATAAAGACAAGGACTTTGGGTGGTGCACTTTATTTTGCTACCTTTATTGATAATTGCTCAAGGAAACTTTGGATCTACATCTTGAAGAGTAAAGACCAAGTGTTGGGTTTCTTTAAGCAGTTTCAGGCTTTAGTTGAAAGAGAAACTGGAAAGAAGCTGAAGTGTATTCGTACTGATAATGGTGGTGAATATTGTGGACCGTTTAACGAATACTGCAAGCGACAGGGTATCAGACACCAGAAGACTCATCCTAAGACTCTTCAACTTAATGGTTTAGCAGAAAGGATGAACATGACATTGATGGAAAGAGTCAGATGTTTGCTTTCTGAAGCAAAGTTGCCAAATTCCTTTTGAGGTGAGGCTTTGTTGAACGCCGCACATGTTATTAATATATCCCCTACGGTTACTTTGCAAAGTGATGTTCCAAACAGAGTTTGGTATGGCAAGGATGTTTCCTATGACCACTTGAAAGTGTTTGGTTGCAAAGCTTTTGTACATGTACCTAAAGATGAGAGGTCAAAATTAACTGCCATGACAAGGCAGTGCATCTTCATTGGTTATGGCCTTGATGAGTTTGGTTATAGGCTATATAGATCTCAAAGCTTTAAAAATAGGGGATTACACTGTTTTTAAACGAAAAGTGAATCAATTAACATAATAGACTCCTAATATAACTCAACAAACTCAATTATAACACACAAATTTTGTATTTCCAGTTATAAAAAGATTCTCAACCAAAAAATACTCCAAAAATATAGCAATTTTCAGAGAAATTATATAATACATATGAATACATAAATTATATTAATTAAAAAAAATATATGAATACATTCATGGCATATAACGAGATAGTGAATACAAGGAAATACATAAAATACAACGGGATACATTGAAATGCAATGAAAAAAAAGACAATGAATACAATGAAATACATGGAATACAGCGAGATACATTGAATTACAATTAAAAAAAAGATAACGAATACAATGAAATACATGAAAATACAGCGCGATACGTTGAAAATAAATTGAAATATATTAACAGAAAATCAAGTTGCTCAGCCCCAAACTCCGTCGTCTTTGTTCAAGAACAAACCTTAATTTCCGACGAATCTGCCATCGAGCAAAAACCCTGAATCTCACTGTTCACACGCATCTTGTACAGTAGCCGATTTGGGGATTACACTGCTAATTGATAGCAAATGGAATACTGTGAGATTCATATGTTTCTTTATGTAACTGTATTGGAACAATTGGAACAATTGTACCAAGAGATAGCAAATGGAACAATTGTTTCTTTATGTAACTGTTTTGACTGTAATTGGGTCCAAGCATTAGTCGGGTACTAAAGATGGCGGCGATATCTGTGGCGCGTTGGTATTCTTGGTATTGTTTGGGCTTTTAGTGGCACGATCTTTGTTGAGATTGAGCATCGTGTTTTCAGGGAATGGGAAGAAAATGACATGTATCAAAGTAGAGAAAAAAATAATGTAACTGAATAGCATATTTAGTGGTTTAGGGATAGGAGGTAACCAAAATTAGATATTTTGCTATAAACATTAAAAAGTATCTATAGAATATAATTTTTTTAAATGGTATTTATTTAAAATAAATAAGGTATTAACTTTTGCTATAGGAGGTAAAAATTCCTATATATAATGCGCTAACTTTACACGCGCTGATGTGACAAATTGTATTTTTTGACACCCGGGTGCCCCCTCTCGTCACCACCCACACTGTTTCATCCCCGCCATAGCTCCCCCTGACTTATGAAAATAAGTCATTTCGAGTCAAATATTCCATAACTGGGATAATAAAGTAGTGAACAACTTCTTAACTGATCAATCAGATTAAAAGTTTAAGGAGAATATAGTCAAAAACGGATACAAAATTTAAAATTTGATAGGTACAACTTTTAATTTCTTACCACCATTGAATTTAATGGATTTTAAAAATATGGGTTAGGAATTTAATATTTGTTGGGATTTTTTAAAATTTTGTACATATATACTTGTATTTCACGCCGAAATTACTGAATTTAGTTGAACGTAACGAACAAAGATCCATTCGCCTTTGAATGTAGTCGCTTCGTTACTATTTAAGGAACTTTCAGATGAAGCTGTTGAGGGCTTACTTCTAAGAGGCCAAATGGTATCATGGAATGAATGTCCCAACAAGGAGGAGTATATGAAGACTGGAATTTCATCGAGCACTTACCTATTGCTTGTCCACCATGGACGGTCCTTCCATAAAACATGTAAAGCAATTGCTTTAGGCCCCATATTTGTGGGGACTCCATTTTCTGTTACACCTAATAGACTATGTATAAGTTTAAAAAAGAGTTTAGTAAAGTGAAAAGGTTTGATTTCTTTCTTTAAAAAATATAGAGAAGAAGGATTTGCAACTGCTATGATTTCTAACAAGGAAATTGCACTTGAAATAAATATCGAATCTGAATTACGTAAGAAATGTGTGATATATAAGAAGTAACAATTGATGTGAATGTTGATAATGAAATCTCAAAATCTTTCGAAGTGTCCTTTAGAGTTGATTACTTTTATACATAATAGACAAGACTATTTTTTCACTTCAAAATAGATTTCAATTCGAAGCATATGAAAATATTTTTGGTTTTTTATTTGGCAGTAAAAACTAAGATCACTAGATATTGAAAATTTGAAAAAAATATTGCCTTAATCTTGAATTTTCCTTAAAGCATAATAATCAATTCGATATTGATGGTTTAGATTTATTTTCTGAATTAAAAGTATTAAGAAAAATAGTACAAATAGAAGATAACGGTCTAATTGATATACTTAATCAAATAAAAAAGATTTAATTTTTTCCAAATGCCTAAATTGCTTATGGAACAATATTCATAACTCATGTTACCGTTGCTTCAGCGGAAAGAAATTTTCAAAATTAAAATTGATAAAATCTTACCTAAGAATAACAATGTCACAAAAAGCTTAAATTGATTAGCTATATTGTCATTTGAGAAATACTTATTAGGAGTTACTGATTATAAAAAAAAATTATTAATAACTTTGTATTTAAGAAAAACTAAAAAAAAATAGACTTCAAATAATAACAAAAAAAAATTAAAATATTAAGGTCCTTCATAATGTTTTGCTTTAGACCACAAAATTTGTTGGGCCGCCCTTGTGCTTGCCACTACTTCTTGGTTAGGATTGGATATCAACTAAACCTACGATTGTTGTCGCTTCGTATATCATTGCAAGATTACTCAATAATCTTGTAACACATGAGGTATGACATATATATGTTTTTGCAATCCTTGACTCTCTCTATATATAATATATATAATTTTCTATTCGTGTTCTTTAACTTGTTGTACCAGTTGCCTACCTTCTTTTTCAGATAGTAATTAATTTTACTTATTATTGATAGTTACATGTACTTATCTTTTTAAGTGACAAGATAGCGTAGAAATTCTTTTATACAATTTCAATAACCAGAAGTTCAGGAAAATTACTTTATGTACATTAATGATAGTCGTGTTACTTATGTGGTAATTCCCCTATTAGTTCTATAGACAAATTCAATAGTATGAAATAATAGCATAACGCGTACTAGTAATAATTGGACGAAGTAAAATCTTGAATGGAATAAAGTTTTAAATTCTTGGACAAGTAAAGTTTCCTTATTTTACTAATCAAACAATAGAAAAAACATTATTAATTCTCTGCAACATACGGGCACTTTAGTGTTTTGGAATTACTCCATTTATATCATATATCTGAAATGGAAAGGGGAGATTGATATATCATATCTAGTAACTTTTCACGTGTCATATAACTTATAGTATTATACTAGTAATCTATATATACATATATATATATATATATATATATATATATATATATATATATATATATTTTATATATTTTATATTATTATAGATAGATAAATAGATGCAAATTCATAACACAAAACGGGAATAGGTCTTAGTTTTGCTGTGAGGGAATTCGAATCCCACACGGCTTGGGTTTAAGTTTTGCTATGCAAAGCTTCTATAAATAAATGCGAATGAGTTTGGTTGATTATGAGATTCTCTCCTTTTGTAGCTAAACCTCCCATTCACGACATGGATACAGTGAAACAGGAAGCAGAAAAGCTAAGAGAAATCCTAGCCCAAGACCTCCGCGGCCGGAAATTTTTCAATAAGTTGGAGATTGAACAGAAACGCCTAAAAAGAGTTCGCGAAGAGGAACAACGTGAAGCCGAAGCAAAAGCCCTACGTAAAAAGCAATTATTAGAACAGAAGAGGAATTCTACCGTTAATAAATCCGACATACAATGCCTGAAGATCAAACCAGAAGAATATGCATCATCTTCTTCATCAGCCTCCCTTCCGCGAGAAGAAGTTCTTCGCCGCCTAAGGTTTTTAAAACAACCGGTGACTTTATTCGGAGAAGTTGAGGCGGCAAGGCTTGATAGGTTGAATTTTGTATTGAAAGCTGGATTGTTTGAAATTGATGATAGTGATATGACTGAGGGGCAAACCAATGACTTTTTGAGATCTATTCTGGAATTGAAGAAGCGACAGTCAGGGATGACGCTGAGTGAAATTAAGAAGCGCAAGACCACAACAGATCAGGATAAAGACGATGATGAAGATTTGAAGAGGATGAAAACAAATTTTGAGGAATTGTGTGATGAGGATAAGATTTTGGTGTTCTTCAAAAGGCTAATGAATGAGTGGAATGAGGAGATTGATGATAACATCACTAGTCCTAATCAAGCAGATCAAAACCAGAGGGTAGCTACATGTATGGAATGTGCTAGGGACTTGAATCCATTATTCGAGCTGTGCAGGAAAAAGTTACTTGCTGAGGACATAAGGCAAGCACTAATTATGATAGTTGAATGCTGTAGGAAGAGGGAATATTCAGCTGCAATGGATCGATATATTCAGATATCAATTGGCAATGCGCCTTGGCCTATTGGTGTGACTATGGTTGGTATTCACGAACGTTCAGCTCGCGAGAAGATTCACACGAATAATGTTAGTGCTGCTCATATCATGAACAATGAGACAACTAGGAAATACCTGTACTCAGTTAAAAGACTGGTGACATTCTGTCAACGACGCTACCCAACAGTGCCATCCAAATCTGTGGAGTTCAATAGCCTTGCTAATGGCAGTGACTTGCACTCTCTGCGTGCTGCACAAGAGGCAAGGCTTTCAATTAGCTGTTGTATGAAAGAAATAATATAAGGATCACGGAATCTTAATTGTGTTAATATTTGTATCCTAGTGTTCCAAGCTTGAATCAAGACCAAAATGTTCCTTTAACAGGAGCATATAAGTGACAGTCATAAATCGAAGCAAAATCTTTTACAGTAACTCTTATTTTAGGCATGGACAACGAAGGATTAAGAATAAGAAACACACAGTCTTGAGGAAATCATAAACATAAGCCTATTTTAGATATATCAACTATAGCTAAGGATTAAAATAGACAGAATATATCAATGAGGATTGACATAGATGACGGAATACTAAGTACTTTTCTCTTTATAATTTTCATTGCTCACTCTCAAAAGGAATAAAGTACAACATCAACTACAGATACAAAATTTTGGACCAGTTGGAAAAAATGTTAGCTAAATATTGAACCAATGATGAAGATAAAAGAAAGCTTCATTGGATATTTTTTTATATTATGTGCCAACCTAGCCGAGAAGGGGCTTTGGGTCGTCCTTATACAAGACATTTTCAAAAGAAAGCATTCTTCAAGAATGTCCTTTCGTCAGCCTCCAATCATCTCAGAAGAGAAGTCAAAGCTCAGAGGAATTGAGTCTGGCTCGGCCCCTCCTTAGTGACTTTGGTCTGGAAAGGAATATGGATTCGTGCAACCACGAATCCTAATTTTCATTTTTCTAAAGCAAACCATACATGGTCTCCAACCGTCTTTATCTCAAACTCATCAACCAACAACAGAAATATTACCACCAGCTGGCAGCTGCTAATAATTCCAGAGTTAAGCTTAACAACATTGCCAGAGAACAACTTTAGTTTTGTGTTTGCTCATGTCGCCTCTGACAAAATATCCTCCTCATATCGCAAAACTCCCATGTTACAGAGAACTCATTGGTTTCCAGCTTTTTTCTTCGTCATGGCTTTTCGCTTTGCTTCCCTAAGAGCCATCCTCTTCTCTTCCCTGCAAAAACGTTGAAGACAAGAATAGGTTATATGATCTGAAATTAACTCTGTTCCATTAGCACATCAGTGTTTACCAACTCGTTATCGTGGAACTAAAGAACTTTACCTAGCTTTTGCAATTTCCTCTCTGGGTGGGGGTTTCTTCTTTTCCCTCCTTTTTGGTTGCCACCGATTGGATTTCTGCCCTCCCATTTTTAGTTACACCGCCGTTTTGTCCAACACCTTTTTTATCCGAATGCTTTTGGACATTTTCATTCAATTTCCCATTCTCTTTTACAATGCCTTTTTGCTCTAAATGCTTGTCATCCCCTTCAGCATTCTGTAGGTCAATGGTATCAGCACCTTGTATTTCTTCAGACTGAGCCGACGATTTTGCAGCAGACTTGGAATTGCTCATTTTTTTTCAACTGAGGGGGAAAAAGGACATATGGGGCAAAATGTTCTCAGCAACTTCAATGCAGAAATGTTTATAATATTTTATTTATTTACAGCCACATGTGTCAGTCACAATTTATTTTTCCGTCCCAGAAACCATAATCACTTCTTCTACTCCTATCTTTTATAAGTAGAAAATCCATAATCATTTCAATTTCCACAAGCTTAATGAAATATTAAGCTTGTCTTGTCCAAGTTGTGCACATGAGGATAGAATCGCCTTGTCTTGTCCAAGGATGTGTGGAAGCGGTACCGCCTAAAGCGAATAAATCTGGGATTAAAACAGCTCTAATTAGTTGTAGAATCAAACAACCTTTCAAGTAAATGCACATAACTGACACAAGCTATACCCAGGCCTCCCAAAATCAAGACCACATGGCACAAGTTTAACATCTCTCTTCTTGAGTGCATAGTCTATAACTGCTTCATTCTGCAATACCCAAGTTAAATAAATAAGTCGAAATTGACATGCATACAAACACTTAGAAAGGTAACATTTTTTTGAAGTTTAAGTTTAGAAAGATACCTCATCAACCATAATGGAGCAGGTAGAATACACTATGTATCCACCTGATTTTGAGTTGTCATCAACCATGTCAATCGCTGCAAGTATCAGTTCCTGTAAATGTAAATTGACGGCGAAACAGGTTTCTCAAAGGCCAGTAGGCGACAACAATATGTGAAAGGGAATATGAGATAAAAATAAACATTATGGAGCAAAATTAACATTGTTGCAGGAGGGAGGGAGATGAACCTTCTAATACCATCACCAACACCCTCCTGCTTTCGGAGGGTGCAGATAACAACACACGCAAAAATAAAGGCAACTAGAATTGCAAAATCCGTGCCCCTATACAACAAATAAGATCAATGAAATCAATTATTAGAAACAAAGAAGATAATGTTCGGTAACTTAAATCTCTCCAAAACTACAGAATTCCAGAAACCCGTATTTTCTAACAGCCCGAGAAGTCAGATGCTGGCAATATGCTTTATACGGGTTGTCTTATGAAGCATAACAAGCTCTCAAGCATACAACCAGTTCACTGAAATTTTCATGATTGCAAGTCTAGGAATATGGATGACACAAAATCGCCACATTTACACGTCAAACTCATTTATACCTTCTGCAGTTGTGAGCAGTTTTGTATATCAGCAGCGGTTTTGGAAGTTTTAACAGACTCGTCCTTGGAGATTACCTGCAGAACAAACGAAAATCATCTGATTAAATATGATTGCAGGCAAACATATACATCAAACATTACCACATACCCCAGTGCCACTGCAGGGAGCATCCAGCAAATCCTATCAGCAGTGTTCTGACCGAAGACTTTAGGCAGCTGAAATGATTCCCAGACAAGGTATTAGATCAGAGGACTTAACCATATATTATCACTATGTAAACCAAGAAACAGAGACACAAGGCCAGCAAAATCTGTCAAATTAGTGCCTATAGCTCAATGAAATTAGTATAGAGCTACTTCAGCCAACAAGAATGAGTGATCATTGCGGGGAAGAAGGTAGAACAACATTGTATGAGATATAAATATAAAAACAAAAATGCAGCAAGTTCTAAATGGTAGATTGCAAAATATCCTGGTTCTAACCTCTCTTCCATCATAGTTACAGACAATAGTGTTTGTTACCCCCATGCGATGTAAATTAGCAGTGAGCGATTTAAGTCTTGTCTCCTTCATCTCATTTGCATAAATAAAACTTGATTTTCCAAGGTGAAATATGTCAGTTCCATTCAGACAATGATTGAAATGGCAAATGATGTTAACCAACAATATAGAAGACAGTTTTACTTACAATTAACTTCAAAACCAGAACCAGGGAGAAGAGAGAAGTTAGAAAAAAATATCATGGCATATATTATTATGTCTCTAAAGCTTATGACAAACAACAGGCAGTATATAAGACACATCAGGAGAAGATGTTCATTCAATACAATCTATTTTTTTTAAACAAACAAAAACCTGAAGAAATTTCACTAGAGCAAGCAAACAGATTGACAGCACAGGTTAACGTAAACCAATGACTAAGAATGATGTACATGAAGTCACATATAGGAACATCTGCAGTAAGGTCACATATCATTCACATTAAATCAAAAGTGCAACTTAAAAAGGGAAAGAGTGCAGAGTCTAGACTAGTTTGAGATAGAAATTACCTCCACTAATCTTCAATCAGAAAATCATTGTATCCATAATATGAACCCAAGTCCCTTTTAAGTTGATCAACGTAATCCTTACGTGTCACACCTTCTTGCCTCAATGACTTAAAATTTGAAAGCACTCGAACAACTGCATTTATTTTTATTATATTTCAATAATAAAGTTACTTCTCGAAAGAAAAATAATTCAGAAAGGGAAGATGAAGGAAAAGAAACTCACTCTCTTTGAGAGATCCGGGGGTCTATGTGTTTCTTCTTCAAGCTCCTAAAAATACAATGACATATTTGTTGCGGAAGCCAAATGTATATAGTGTGAATAAGTCACAACTACTATACCAAAAATTATGACAGCCACCAAATAATAAATAAGACAATAAAACAACAATAAAGGAAACACCAGAATTTACGAGGTTCGGCTAATTTTGCCTACTCCTCGGACACAACCAATATTTTATTCCACTCCAAAAATACAAGTGAAATAATACTAAAGAGAGAAGATACAAATGCCTTAAACAGATGAGAAGGCAAATGAGAGGTGTGTCTCAATCCTAAACATTAGGCCTTCTTTTATAGGGGAAAAATCCCCTCCAAACTTAACTCCCAACCAATGTGGGACTTTGGCATTTTGCCAAACTTCAACAAATCTCCACCTTGGCAAAATTCCACATTTTCAATTCTCTCTCAATAACAAATTTTGGTTGTGTCTTCATCTTCAATCTTCAGTGTTCAACAATGTTGATCAAATCCAAACAATGTTGAAACTTGACCGCAGTCACCACCTTTGTCAGCATATCAGCAGGATTCTCTGTAGTATGAATTTTCTTCACCGTGACTCCACCTTCTTCTATGATTTCTCGTACGAAATGATACCGAACATCAATGTGCTTCGTCCTTGCATGATAAACTTGGTTCTTCGCTAATTGAATAGCACTTTGACTATCACAAAAAATTGTGATACCTTTTTGTTCAACACCAAGCTCCTTTAGCAATCCTTGAAGCCAAATTGCCTCTTTCACAGCATCTGTAATAGCCATGTACTCTGCCTCTGTTGTAGACAAAGCAACTGTTGACTGCAAAGTAGACTTCCAACTAACTGGTGCCTTTGCAAAAGTAAACACATAACCAGTAGTTGATCTTCGTTTGTCCATATCACCCGCAAAATCTGAGTCACAATATCCAACTACAGACTGATTGTCTTCCTGCTCAAAAACTAACCCGACATCTACAGTATTATGAATATACCGTAGAATCCACTTCACAGCTTGCCAATGCTCCTTCCCTGGATTGTGCATATATCTGCTAATAACTCCAACAGCTTGTGAAATGTCAGGCCTTGTGCAAACCATTGCATACATCAAGCTACCAACAACATTTGCGTATGGTACCTTTGACATATACTCTCGTTCAGCTTCATCCATTGGCGACATAGTAGTACTTAGCTTAAAATGGGAAGCAAGTGGAGTACTAACTGGCTTAGTCTTGTCATCTATGCCAAAACGTTGAAGTACTCTCTTCAAATATTCCTTTTGAGATAAACAGAGTTTCTTTGAACGTCTATCTCTAATTATCTCCATGCCAAGAATTTTCTTTGCCTCACCCAAATCCTTCATCTCGAACTCCTTCTTCAGTTGAATCTTCAACTTATCAATTTCTTCCAAATTCTTGGAAGCTATCAACATATCATCAACATATAGGAGAAGATATACAAAGGAACCATCTTTAAGCTTGTGCAAATACACACAATGATCGTATTTGCTTCTCTTGTACCCTTGCCGCAACATAAACTCGTCAAATCGCTTGTACCATTGTCTAGAAGATTGTTTCAATCCGTACAACGATTTTTCAAGTTTGCACACCATATTTTCTTTTCCAGCAACTTTGAATCCTTCTGGCTGAGTCATGTAGATTTCCTCCTCCAAGTTTCCATGTAAAAACGCAGTTTTTACATCCATCTGAACTAGTTCCAAATCCAATTGTGCTACCAAAGCCAACATAATTCTAATGGAGGAATGTTTTACAACTGGAGAAAACACTTCATTGTAATCAATTCCCTCCTTTTGAGCATATCCTTTGGCCACCAATCTTGCTTTGTAGCGAACATCTAATTGGTTAGGAAATCCTTCTTTCTTTGCAAATACCCATTTGCACCCAATTGCTTTCTTTCCCTTCGGGAGATTGGCCAATCTCCATGTATGATTCTGATGAAGGGACTGTATTTCATCATTCATGGCAATCCTCCACTTATCTTCTTCTGAACTTTGGACAGCGTCTTTATAAGTAGTAGGAACATCATCAGCTACAATTGAGGTTGCACAAGCAACCGTCTCTATGAGACGAACAGGTTTCGTTATTGTTCTTTTTGGCCTGCTGGTTGCTATTGATTCAAGTTGTTGTTGAGATTCCTGAGTTGGAATCTCCTCTACTGGCTCTCCTTCCAGAGGGTAATCTTCATTTGTTTCCTCCTCTGCTTCTTGTGTAGGAAAAATAAATTTTCCCTCAAACTCCACCTGCTTAGAAGCACCTTCATTTTGTTTGGTATCTTCTGTTACCTTATTTACCATAGCAAATTCATCAAAGGTAACATCTCTGCTGAATATTACTTTCTTTGTCATAGGACACCATAAGCGATATCCTTTGACTCCAGAAGTAATTCCCATAAAAATAGCCTTCTTTGCCCTTGGATCCAA
Source organism: Nicotiana sylvestris (assembly GCF_000393655.2). Classification (NCBI taxonomy): domain Eukaryota; kingdom Viridiplantae; phylum Streptophyta; class Magnoliopsida; order Solanales; family Solanaceae; genus Nicotiana; species Nicotiana sylvestris. The sequence continues at coordinate 26,618,373 of NC_091063.1, read as the reverse complement.
TTTTGACTCCGTCACATGATAATATGCAGTTGAGCCAAACACGTGCAAAGAGTTATAATCTACAGCAGGTTTTCCGTACCATTTTTCAAATGGTGTTTTGCCATCAATAGCAGCAGATGGTAGACGATTAATGAGGTGGCATGCATATGTAATTGCCTCAGCCCAAAATTCTTTGCCCAAGCCAGCATTGGACAACATACATCGTACCTTCTCCAGCAAGGTCCGGTTCATACGTTCTGCCACTCCATTCTGTTGTGGTGTATGTCTAACAGTGAAGTGTCGGATGATGCCATCATTTTCACAGACCTTATTGAAATGATCATTTTTGTATTCACCTCCATTGTCTGTGCGAATACACTTGATTCTCCTGCCTGTCTGATTCTCCACCATCGTCTTCCATTTGAGAAAAATTCCCAACACTTCATCTTTGCTCTTCATTGTATACACCCATACTCTTCGGGAAAAATCATCAACAAAGGTTACAAAATAGTGCTTCCCACCCAATGAAGGTGTTTTGGAAGGACCCCAAACATCAGAGTGTACATAATCCAAAATGCCTTTAGTATTATGGATCGTTGTACCAAATTTAACCCTTGTCTGTTTCCCTTTAACACAATGCTCACAAAACTCCAAGTTGCAAGCCTTTACTCCTTTTAACAATCCTTGATCTGATAGAGTTTTCAAGGATTTTCCTCCAGCATGTCCCAAGCGCATGTGCCATAGCTTGGTTGCTTCTGCCTCTTTGTCGTCACTGGATGTTACTGTCGCTGTCCCAATAACTGTACTGCCACGATAGCGATACATATTATTATTCTTCCGATTAGCCTTCATTACCACTAGTGCACCGGAGCATACTCTCATCACTCCATTTTCTGCAATGATTTTGAACCCTTTTGATTCTAGGGCTCCCACAGAGATGAGATTCTTCTTCAAATCCGGTACATATCGAACATCTATCAATGTTCTGATCATTCCATCATGGTTCCTTAATCGTATTGAACCAATGCCATATGAGGTAAGAGGGTTGTTATCCGCTGTGTGGATGACTCCATATTCTCCTTCTTGAAATTCCACGAACCAGTCCCTGTTGGGACACATATGATAGCTACAAGCCGAGTCCATCAACCATATGTCTGATGATGTTGATGACTCTGTTGTAACTAATGAGAAGTCTGAATCATCACAATCAGCTACATTTGAATCCATAATAGCCTTTCCATTGTTATGTTTGGCCTTATTCTTCAACTTCGGACAGTCTTTCTTCCAGTGCCCTTTTTCTCGACAAAAGGCACATTCATCTTTGCTGGGTCTGGATCTTGACTTGGATCTTCCCTTCTTTGTCCTCGTTTGATTTTGAGGACGACCCCTCACAAACAGTGCTTCTCCTTCTCCGCCCTTCTGTTTTTCTCGCTTTCTTTGTTCATAGCTGTACAAAGCCGAACAAACTTCTCTGAGAGAAATTTCGTCATTTCCATGGAGTAGAGTAGTTTCAAGGTGCTCGTACTCATCAGGAAGTGACGCCAACAACATTAAGGCCAAGTCACCATCATCATAAGTTGTATCCATATTTTGCAAATCTGTGACCAACTTATTGAAACTGGTGATATGTTCATTCATCGTGGTACCAGGAACATAGGTGAAGTGAAACAGTCTCTTCTTCATGTACAATTTATTTTGACTGTTTTTCTTCAAAAATTTATCCTCCAGTGCTTTCCATAATTTACTTGCAGAAGTTTCCTTTGTGTATGGATATTTCTGCTCTCTAGCAAGGTAGGATCGAATGGTACCGCAAGCAACACGGTTGATAATTCTCCAATCTTCTTCTCCAATAACATCTGGTTTCTTTTCTTCAATGGCCAGATCTAGCCCTTGTTGAAAAAGGACATCTAGAACCTCGCCTTGCCACATCCCAAAATGTCCGGACCCGTCAAAAATTTCTACCGCAAATTTCGCATTTGACACAATTCTTGTCATAAGCGAAGATGCCAATGATGACGTATTGTTGACACTTGATGTAGATTCTTCTTGTTTATTGTCCCCCATATTTGACACAAATATTATTTAATAGCTGACGACACAAATCAAGATTATTTCCTTTCTGATGTAGAAGATCAGACTAAGCTGCAACTACAGAGCATACTCAGACAGAACCTTGACTCAGTTACCAAGATAAATCTTTTCTGATGTGGAAGATCAGACTATGCTGCAACCACAGAGCATACTTAGACAGTACCTTGGCTCTGATACCAATTGTTGCGGAAGCCAAATGTATATAGTGTGAATAAGTCACAACTACTATACCAAAAATTATGACAGCCACCAAATAATAAATAAGACAATAAAACAACAATAAAGGAAACACCAGAATTTACGAGGTTCGGCTAATTTTGCCTACTCCTCGGACACAACCAATATTTTATTCCACTCCAAAAATACAAGTGAAATAATACTAAAGAGAGAAGATACAAATGCCTTAAACAGATGAGAAGGCAAATGAGAGGTGTGTCTCAATCCTAAACATTAGGCCTTCTTTTATAGGGGAAAAAATCCCCTCCAAACTTAACTCCCAACCAATGTGGGACTTTGGCATTTTGCCAAACTTCAACAATATTTACTTTTCCCTGCATAAGTGTCAAATCTCTAATCAAGAAGTTGAACATTAAGCAAACCTCAGTAGTTGGCAGTCTGAACTCATCAGCTTCTTCTTTAATATTGAGCTTCAGTTCTGCTTCAGCGTCCTCCACTTCTCTTTCCCTTTCCTCATCAATAGCTTTTGACTTCCTTATAAGATCAGTGTCATCTGCATCTGAATCAGAATTTACATCCGAATCTGAATTAACATCTGAACCATCGTCTGCAACATAAATGCCAAAACAAAGAAGAATGACTAGTGAGTCATAAATCTTGGCGGATGGCTAAAATTACAATGTGGATGCACTAAGTCACAATACCGTCACTGCTTGCTAATATATCAGCAGCAAAGAGGTCATCCACGTCAGAAGACATATCAGAGTCCGCGTTCATTTCCTGTTGTTCTTCATCACGAAGACCTCCATCATCGTCTTCAAAATCCCCATCCGTACCTTCATCTTCACTAAAAAGATCCTCCTTTTCTAGTGGCTTAGGAGGCAAAGGTTCCTTCTTTTGCTTCTTGGTAGGGGGTTTCCCTCCCGCTATCTTGCCGAGTTTGGGACCAGCCATTTAAGCTACAATGCAACAAAAATTGGCAACATCAAGCCACCCTTAATTTCCGAATTTGTATCGATTTCCATGAGCACAAAATTTAAAGAATCATAAAAGACAAAGAAATCTTCTCCCTTGAGCTACCAAACTAGTCCATCCGCTAGTTAGCACTCTCTTAGTTTCATCACAACAAACAACAACTCCGGGATCAAACACAAACTTTAATCCCCAAATTTCAACAAACTTTCCAATTAAAACTTTACATGAAACCTTCCTTTAAAAACTTGCCCCTTGTTGGTATAAAACCTTCCTAATTTACATCCAGAACTTGTACCACAAAGAAAAATCCTTTTCTATAATCTATAGTAGTAGTTAAATATTATTACTACACGTTAGCAACGCTGCAGCAGTGAGCACCAAACTGCGCGTGACTCACCAAAGGCTTTTGCAGTTAGTTAAATTTTCTTATTAAAACGAAAACTAGAACACAGTCACAAATTCAAGCCAATAAAAGTCACTTCCAAAAGGCATTTAGAGTGGAAGATGAACGTACGTACGCTTTAATTTGATATGGTGCAGAGACGGGGAGGAGGGAAGCGGCCGAGTGTGGGAATTAATTTGGGTAACTATACGCTATTTGAAACTTTATTATACTTAATATCCATGTTTAGCTAATTACCCGGCATAACTAAGTTTTGTTTATAAAATATATACAATCCATCTTAAAAGGCTCCCAAATCCATTATTTGTGCCTTCAATCTAGGGGTGGCAATGGGGCGGGGCGGGGCGGGTTTACTCTTATGCGGGTGCGAGGCGGGGCGGGTTGTGGATCTAATGCGGGGCAACTTTGAATTTTATTTTTTTTGAAACAAAGCAATCATTTTGTCATGACCCTAAACCCAGACCTGATCGTGATGGCGCTTCTCGTGAAGATAAGGCCAGCCGACACATTCCCTTCCAATCTTAAGCAATAAAATAATAAGTATTAAGTCATAAACATGATAAAATCTCAAAAATAAGCCAGTTAACAGTATAATCTGCGGAAAAACAAACCCAACACAGCCTGATACCGGGGTGTCACTAGTCATGAGCATCTACTAAGGTCCGAATACAACTAGAGTCAAAAATGTACTAAATACAGTCTAATGAAATCGAGAGGGAGAAAAGCAGTGCAGCGAACGTCGGGCAGCTACCTTGTTAAACTCCGATGACTCTGCCTCTAAGCAACCAATACCCGCTACCGGGTTCAGAAATACCTGAATCTGCACACAAGGTGGAGGGAGTAAAGTGAGTACTTCCAACTCAGTGAGTAATAAAAACAAATGAAGACCGAGTGATAGGAAATCACGAAGAGTACATCAACATGCTGTATAGAAGCAGTACAAAACCAGTAAGAAAGCAATGAAGCTGTGAAATCTCTTAAGCACCTTAGCTCAGTTTAAACTTCTTCAAAAATGGCTTTTCAACAGTTAAGCAATTGAATGCAAGCAATTAGAACCGATAAGCATAGAAGATCCGCCCCTCGGGCACAATTACACAATTAAACAGGTACGTGACAGGTAAATAAGAAAGATAAGTACATAAAGGTTCGCCCTTCGGGCACAATGTCAACAAATCCGCCCCTCGGGCAATATCTCAAAACAATACCAACCCTCGGGCTATATCTCATATTACAATGGGTACCCGCACTCACTGGGGGTGTGCAGACACCTGGAGGGTCCCCTTACGGCCCAAGTGCAATATCAAGCCATCTCGTGGCATCATAAACAGGCTCTCGGCCTCATATCAATATCAAGCCACCTCGTGGCACACAATCTCAGGCCATCAGCCTCATTATCATAATCAGTATATCACTGTTGTGGCGTGCAGCCCGACCCAAAAGTATCCTCACAATACAGGCCCTCGACCTTACTCAGTCAGAATCTCATAAGCCCCTCGGGCATCAGTAAATATGAAGCTGAGCTCAAATATCTTTGAAAATATCAATTAATGTGTTTAAAACAGAATAACATAGCTGAGTTTTTAAAATAGTGAAAATATAGCATGATTGAGCACAAGTATGAAATCAAACAGTGAGGAAAATATCATTAACAATCCCCTAAGGGTCAAACAGTTCGCACGAAGCCCAAATATGGCATTTAGCCCAAAGTATAATAATATCAAACAATTAGCTGCCCATTATACAGAAAAATAGTCATTCGGGATGGACTAAGTCACAATTCTCAACGGTGCACGACCCCACGCACGTCATCTAGCGTGTGTTTCACCTCAATATAGCACGACGCTGTGCAATCCGGGGTTTCATACCCTCATAACAGCATTTAAAATCATTACTCACCTCGAACTAGCCCGAAAAGCTACTCTGCAACACGCTTGCCTCTCGACCCAACTTCTGAGTGCTCTAAAACTACCAAGTTCAGAATTTTATCATCAAATTATGCTAAACGAATGAATTCCAATTGAAAAATATCGATTTTAAGCACAAACCCGAAATCAGTCAAAACCCGACCCCTGGACCTACGTCCCAGAACTGGACAAACTTTATACCAAAATGTTCTTCATCATCTCACGAGTCCGTACATATAAAGAACTCAAAAATCGGAGTTCGTTTGACCCCTCAAATCATCCCTAGAAGGTCTCAGAATCTCAAGTCCTAACTCCACCTTTTTCTACTGATTTTCATGTCTAAATCCATGTAAGATCACGTATTTAACTCAAAAATAGGAAGAAATTACTTACCTAGTGTTGCTTGGTGAAAATCCCTCCTTGAGCTCTCCAAAATCGTCCAAGCCAAATGAAAAAAATGGGCTAAAACTCGTGTTTAAAACAATCTGCTCAGGCTTCATCGAGTTGTACCGTTGTGCAGGTTGTACATCCTCTTACCATTTTTCCCTTATGTACACCTTCTGTTAAAACACCCATAACTCCTTGTGAAAATATCCAAATGATAAACAATTTGAAGATTTAGAAATTATACTCAAGGATCTTTCATTTGATAGGTTGTACACCATATAACTCTTTATATATTCCGAGATATTAGCTTCTAAAGTCGGCTCCATGCATCAGAAAATTCTGTCGAAACTGCTCCACCAACTATCTTCAATCGATTATAACTTTCTGATAAAATATCCAAATTATGAATGGTTTAACTTTCTGAAAACTACAACTTTCATGTTTTGTACTTTTTATGATTCCTTATAGATTGCAAGATATGAGCTTCCAAACTCGACTCCTCGCATCAGAAATTTTCTGGTGAACAGCTGAAGCTCAAAATTCTGCAACTTTTCCGAAGCATGAAATAGTCCGTTTAGCCACCCGAAACTCACCCGAGGCCACCGGGACCTCAACCAAACATGCCAACATATTCCATAACATCATTCAAACTTGTTCCAACCTTCGGAATGCTCAAAACAACATCATAACACCAAATTCGCATCGTATTCAAGCCTAAGAATTTTAAAATTTTCTAAATTACGCTTTTGATCAAAAACCCAACCAAACCACGTCCGAATGACATGAAATTTTGCACACACATCCCAAATGACACAACGGAACTACTGCAACTCTCGGAATTCCATTCCGGCCCCTATATCAAAATCTCACATATCAACCGAAAAAAGCCAAAAAACTCAATTTCGCCAATTCAGGCATAAATCTACTCCGGACCTCCAAAATACATTCCGATCACGCTCCTAAGTCCCAAATCACCTAGTGTAGCTAAACAAATCATAAAAATTTCAATCCGAGATCATATACTAACAAGTCAAATCTTGGTCAAACCTTTCAAATTTCAAGCTTCAAACTGAGAATTATTCTTCCAAATTCATTCTGATCACCCTGAAAACCAAAACCAACGATTTACATAAGTCATAATACACTACACGGGGTAAGTCATGCCCGAGAACTGGCGAGCAAAGTGTAAAATCTCAAAACGACCGGTCAGATCGTTACATATTTTAACTACAATTTCACATTCTTTTTCACTAGCACGAATACTATTTTGGAATTTGGGGCATATAAAAAAATATCCTTAGAGCTGATTTTGTTTAAGCATATGTTATTGAGAATAGAGTTTATGTTAGATACAAGTATAAAGAAAACAAATTAAAAACCATAAGAAGATAAAGTCACAGTAATAATAATGTGTAGTAATGGTCCATTTATTGGAGGCAAAAATGTACAACATGTTTACCGCGACTACAAGTGAACTGAAATCAACTTCAAAAATAGAGAAAAATTAAGCGGGGGCGGGGCGGGTTGAAAATTGAAAAAATAACTATGCGGAACGGGTTGAAATATTTGTGGGTTTTGCCGCACCCGCCCTGCCCCTTTGCCATTCCTACTTCAATCAAGGGATTTAATACCCTTTTCCTTTTTTTTTCTCCTCTTTCCCCTTTTCTTTCCAGATCTTCCACCCACACTCCAAATCATTTTTATTTCTATTTCTTTCCTTCTTCAACGCCTAATTATTTTTTTTGGTCATGAAAGATTAATATTATATAATAAAACTTGCGTACACAGCAGGAGCATTTTTAGGGTGGCTGTTCTTCAACAGAATACAAAAAAGCATTGCCACCCTTGGTGGATCTAAGTGGGAATCCACTCCCAAATGGCTAGTCTGGGTACTAAAAGATACATGAGAGTTTAACAAAAAAGAGTTGTGCTCATCTAGCTGGCTTAATGTAGTTGGATAAAGTAGACGCCGATAAGTTGAGCCTTGCTTGTCAGTGAGGAGTATCTTCAACACAAAAACTGGAGCGTCTTCAAAAACGAGCGTTAACGGGCCACAGTTGCTTCTCTTTAACTCAAATTTATCTTGTAAATTGCTTTTTAACATGACATATGTCATGTAACTTTACATAAATTGTTACCAGTTAATTATAGTTCATTTTAATCACTAATCATAGTAAACTACAAGGAATATAATTTGGCGTAAATGTTATGTGTGCAAATTCCCTTTTTCATTGATACAATGATCTAACACCTTTTTCATTTTCTCACGAAATATAAAAAAAATCCAAAGAGTTAAAAGGAACACAAGTAGACACTATATTTTTAGAACAAAAGAGAAAAATTAAAAGGTAAACTACTAAGTCAAATTAGCCAACTTGGATGCTATTATGATCTTTGGGATAATGATGTATTGTGGTCTGGGCCCGGGCCAAACGGGCCTGGGCTTGAGGCGGGCCGAGCTGATGCGGTCCCGGGCCAAACGGTCCCAATGTGTGGAACCGGCCCACGGCGGTCCTAAGCCCACATGGTCCCGGGCTAAATGGGCCGGGCCCGCGGGCCTAACGAGCTTTTTCCGTTTCGGGCTTTTTTTTTTTTTTAATTTTTTTTATCTAAGGCAGTTTCTTGTAAACTATATATGTATATACTAGTATAAATTGCTTATATATAGCTATATAAATATATATAGTATATTGCCTTATATATATGTATGTATGTATGTATGTATATATATATATATATATATATAGTTTATATGTATTAGAGATATATATAGTGCCTTATATATATGCGTATGTATGTATGTATGTATGTATATATATATATATATATATATACATACACACACACACACACACACACACATATATATATATATATATATAAGCTATTTTTTTTAATTTTTTTTATCTAAGACACTTTCTTGTAAACTATATATGTATATACTAGTATAAATTGCTTATATATAGCTATATAAATATATATAGTATATATAGTATGTATAGTATATATATATATAAGGGTGTATTATGTGTATATATAATTATATATTACCTTATGTAATATATATTGCTTTGTATATATGTATGTATGTATGTATGTATGTATATATATATATATACACACGCCCCCGGGCCTAACGGACTTTTTTCGTTTCGGGCTATTTTTTTTAATTTTTTTTTATCTAAGGCACTTTCTTGTAAACTATATATGTATATACTAGTATAAATTGCTTATATATAGCTATATAAATATATATAGTATATATAGTATGTATAGTATGTATATATAAGGGTGTATTATGTGTATATATAATTATATATTGCCTTATGTAATATATATTGCCTTATATATATGTATGTATGTATGTATGTATATATATATATATATATATATATATATATATATATATATATATATATAGTTTATATGTATTAGAGATATATATATATTGCCTTGTATATATGTGTATGTATGTATGTATGTATATATACACACACACACACACACACATATATATATATATAGGCTATTTTTTTTAATTTTTTTTATCTAAGGCACTTTCTTGTAAATTATATATGTATATACAAGTATAAATTGCTTATATATAGCTATATAAATATATATAGTATATATAGTATGTATTAGATATATATATATATATATATATATATATATATATATATATATATATATATATATATAGTTTATATGTATTATATATAATATATATACTATATCAAATTTAAACACAAAATAAATTGCAAAGAAATATTCAAGGGAATGTCTTATATATTTTACTATTACGACATTAACAAAGAATGGCAATATCTTTCTTAGTCTTCCTCCCCCAATGGAATGAGCACAACAAGGTACTAATACCACCATTAAAAGGAAAAAAAACTAAGGAAGATGTGCCAAAATACAAGTTACATGTTAGCCTATGTATTATCTCTAATAAATCTCATAAATCCTTGAAGGTCCGGAGGAATTTCCGTTGATGGTGGTGGAAAAGAAGCTTGTTCATTACCACTTCCGGGCAAAGCAACATCATGCGCAAGTTCCGCTAGCATTTCTTCATAAGCTTCATCTATCTCCAGTTGTGATTCTGCAAGTCCAAAATTTCTTCTTTCCGAACGGATCCAATCTCTGAAGAGTACTGATTTTTCCAAGCTCTCCCTCATAGATGCTCTATGATCACCGATTTGAAGTCTCGCTTGACTGAATGCGCTCTCCGATGCCACTGTTGAATCTTGAACACCTAAAATATCTCGAGTCATCCTTGAAAGAACCGGATAGTGTTTTTGTTTGTCCTTCCACCATTCCAAAACATCGAAGGAGCCGCCGGGATTCTCTGATTCAAGTCCCTGCGACAAATAAACTCGAAGCTCATTTAGTTGTGAACTATCACCAAAATTATCACCTTGAGAACTCCTAAACTCCGTCCAAGAACTAAGGGCTTTTAGGCCCGCAGTTCTTTTAGATGCTTTCGGGCCGTTTAGAAGATTGTTTATTAAAAGTAGGGGTTACTACAAGAGGGTCAGGCGGAGCATCAGTTGGGTTATTAACAGGACTAGTAGGTGTATCATCTAAATCCGGTTGCGTTTCATTTAAATCATCATTTTCCTAATCATTTTCAAAGATAGTTTCATTAGGATATAGAGCATTCATAACTTCTTCATTTAATTGTTGACCCGGTGCAACATTATGGCAAAATTGACTATCGAAAAATTGAAAACAAGGGTTATCACTATCAAGAATAATAGGTGGAGGAGGACGGGTAACAGGTCTAGGTCGGGGAGCCGGGGGAAGAGTAGTAGCTTGGCTACTAGATTCACCAATTTTAGATTTTCCCTTACCCTTACCACCAAAAATATTTTTCAAAGAAAATGCCATATTAATTATAATTGTACTAAATAAAACTAACAAAACTATAATATTAAAACTTAAGAGTTGGAACGAGTTTACTGAATTGACGAACAACTTCTTGAAAATTGAATATCGTTGAAGACTTGAATACTTCAATTCACCAACTTCACAATTTTTCATGAAATTGCAATAATAAAGTAAGCAATTATAGAAGAAAATTAGAGAGAGATTGATGAATTTGTGAGTAAAAATGAAAGAATGGAGGGGGTATTTATAGTTGAAAATTGGGAAAAATGTAATTATAAAAAGTTTGGGGTTAAAGCAAAGTTTAGGGGCCAAATGACTATTTTTTAAAGTGGCCAACGGATAAATTTTGAAGGCCAACAGCTAGATTTTAAAAATATGACCGATTTTTTTTAAAAAAAATTAGCCGTTAGAGCCTGTTAGGCCCGTTGGGCCCGGTTGAACCGGTCCCGGGCTTAACGGTCCCGGGCTCATGTCTTGAACCGGCACACCACGGGCTTTTGCACCACTAGAGCCCATACCCGGTTGAACCGGCCCGTTTGGCCCGTTAGACCCGCGGTCCTGGGCCAGGCCGGGCCACATACAGCCTTACTTTGGGATTGGCAAATCCAATAGGAGGAGCGCAAAGCCGCACGGACGAAAGTGCTTTGTCAAAATGTTTTGCCTTAGTCCCTAAATACTCACTCCACGTCACTGGACTATACAATGGAGGGTGCCCTTGATCTACCAATTTAATAGTAGTGGATGATATGTTTATTTCAATGTCGACAAAATTGTGATAAATTCGAAGTCAAGTTACGATGCATTATTTTTAGCCATTATAGAGCATCTATCAATTGATATACAATTACAATTTTCATATATTATTTCTACCCAGTTATATACAATTACAATATCATATCACTTAAACGCAATTTTTATACAAATTTTATACAATATATTTTTTGTATATTTTGTATCTCATTTATACATAGTAAATACAAATTTCATACAACTAATTAGATATTATACAACTTATCTACAATTTTTATATATTATTTCTACTCAGTTATATACATCTACAATATCATACAATTTAAATACAATTTTTATACAAAATTGTTCAACTTTCATACAATATTTAAATAAAAAAATATATATATAAACAATAAAATATAATTTTTCTACAATTTTACTACAACTTATGTAGTATAATTTTCTTCTTCTTCTTCTTCTTCTTCTTCTTCTTCTTCTTCTTCTTCTTCTTCTTCTTCTTCTTCTTCTTCTTCTTCTTCTTCTTCTTCTTCTTCTTCTTCTTCTTCTTCTTCTTCTTCTTCTTCTTCTTCTTCGAGTTTCAATCTAAAATTTAGCCAAAATCAAGTCTAATCTTCACCAAAACACCTTCAAAATTGAGATATAAACTACAAACCATATTTACAAATAATGGTTTTTAAAAACCCAAATTCGAATTCAAAGCTTCAAAAATTTTTAATGGTTGTCAATGGTGGAATTGCTGCTCTCTTTTCCTTAGCTTTACATTAATGAAATTAGGTATTGAGAGATACAAAGAGACGTAGAGAGAATCTTAATTCTTTGCAACAACACCCAATTCAAACAAATAATATTTTTTGAAAACTCAAATTCGAACTCAAAGCTTCAAAGCTTTTTAATGGTTGTTAATGGTGGAATCGCTGCTCTCTTGTGCAAGATACGTGGGGGAGGGGGGTGAGATGTGGAGAGAGAAATGTGGGGGAAGTGGGATATGGAGAGAGAAACGTGGAGGGAGTTAGATTTGTATGTTATAGTGATTGTAGGAATTGATTCATTATCCTTAAATCCTAAAAATGTACATAATTGGTAATTTTGTATATAGGAGATAATTCAAGTGAAACTTGAGTAGAGAGGATAATAAAGTTTCCAATAGTGTATAGATATGTAAAAATCTATTAATTTGAGGATTGGACGCAAGTTTGGGTTTGAGTCTACTATTCCATCCCTTCTTTGGGTTTAATTTATTGTTCTTTCGGCCAAGTTGAAAAGGCTGTGGGCTTTGACACAAGCTCATCCAATCAAATACAGTCTAATTGTTTTATGGAATTTTTACCTCCTATAGCAAAGGTTAACATCTTATTTATTTTAAATAAATACCATTTAAAAAAATTATATTCTATAGATACCTTTTAATATTTATAGCAAAATATCTAATTTTGGTTAACTCCTACTCCTAAGCCACTAAATAAGCTATTCAGTTACAATATTTTCTTTCTCTCTCTACTTTGATACAACTTTTACCTCAAATTTTTCATAAAGAGCTCTACAATTGCAGAAGATCCTTACGTCTCCAATAGTAGCATCAGTAGCGCCAAGCAAAAGAAATAGCTCTCCATATGAAATTCCCAGCATCTATTTTTTCACTTTGTTTCTGTCGTATGTTTGAAGAGCAATGCGATAGGAGATCGTAAATAAATGACCCGGCCTTATCGGAAATTTGGTCGGAGAATTTGTCAGGGAGTACCCCGCCGGTTCATGTTAGAAAGGAAACGAGCTATGGCTTCTTGTTGTTGTTGCTGCTTCTGACGTTATTGTTGCATCTGATGCAATAGGAGTAGCTGGAAATTAGGGTTTATTTTTTAACAAAGACGACGGATTTTGGGGCTAAGCAACTTGATTTTCTATTAATATATTTCAATATTTTTCAACGTATCACGCTATATTTTCATGTATTTCATTGTATTCGTTGTCTTTTTTCATTGTAATTCAATGTATCTTGTTGTATTCCATGTATTTCATTGTTTTTTTCTCATTGTATTTCAATGTATCCTGTTGTATTCTATGTATTTCATTGTATTCACTGCCTCACTATACGCCATGAATGTATTCATATATATTTTTTAATTAATATAATTTATGTATTCAGATGTACTATATATTTTCTCTGAAGATTGCTATGTTTTTGGGGTATTTTTCGGTTAAGAATCTTTTTTATAACTGAAAATACAAATTTTGTGTGTTATAATTGAGTGTGTTGAGTTATATTAGAAGTCTATTATGTTAATTGATTTACTTTCCGTTTTAAAAACAATGTAATTCCCTATTTCACGCCGTGAATACAGTCGAATACAATAATTTGTCCAGCTGTAATCCCATGTTTCACTCCATGAATACAGTCGAATACACTCGAATACAACTGATTAGCTGGACTTCCCTGATTCACGCCCATTTTTGCTACTGTATTCATGAATACAATAGCTTAAATACATCAAATACATCAAATAACCACAGAAAAGGTATCTATAATCCGTAATATATATAGCAAATGGTATCTATAGATGACTAATTACTACTAAAAGATAGTGCTTTATGAAAATTTCTCTTGTTTTATTACTCTTTTTTTAATTGTTTTATCTATCTATCTTCTATATACTACTATAAAAGTGGGAAGCCCTAAACTTAAAAGTTGAATTACTAAAATACCCTTGTGAATTAATTACATATCTCAATTAAAATAAAGTATCACGTTTATTTGAAGGATTGTAATCTTTCACATTAATTACTAATATTCACAATAGCTTTAAACTAACTGTTCCTATTTTAAATTTGTTTTCCAACCGTTGCCAATTTCCTTTTACAAGCATTCGACTTTTCCTTTCATAAATCGCATAGATATATTTCAAACAAGAAGGAGAAGAGTAGTTCCAATGTTCGAGTGGTTGAAAGTTTTATCAAGAAAACAAGGAATAGTAGTGAATAAAAGTTTTTACTATGAAAAAGTTGACGTCATTGTGATTTGTGGAACAAAGGTAAGAACGGAAATATAGACATATTCTTGCCTTCTTGGGACAGAAAGAATTCCTAACAATTAGTAAGAGTCTACAATTTCACTTCCTTTTTGTCCAATTCTGATACTATTCTTACAATAATAACGTAGTATCTTTCATTCTTCAGTAATAAATAAGGAGAAGTTTTGTTCTATAATTGGTGAAGCAAAAAAATTATATAAATAAAGGAGTATTTGTTCCATAATAAAAATTTCTCTATTGTTTTTCGCTTTCATGCTTGCTTTTTATTTTATGTAGACAAGAAATAATATATTGAGCCTAAGTCATTCATTATTAAATTCAAACACCAATCATGGTGCGTATAGGTAAAAGAATATAATCGGCACCCGCGCAGAGGTTGTTATATCTCTAAATTCAAACACCAAGAATATGTTCTATTAACAAATATTTTTAAAAATTAATTGACAAGTAGACAATTTCAATTATTATTTCTTTCTTTGTATTTAAAATCAGAATTTTAGTAATAACATTTACCCGTATGAAAGCAAGTGCGGCTAAATTTAATGTAATGCTTCAAAAGAAGCCTTCTTATTTATTTTTATTTTTTTTTAAAAAAAAAGAGTTTTGTCATTCACAATAAACAATTACTACTTATATTAATTGTATTTAAAAGTTTTTTTTTTCATATTCAAGTTCCATAGATATTAAATAGCCTATAAAATTGTGTTTAAATGGTAAAAGTTTATAAAGAATGAATTAAAACTTTAACGTCAAAAGAAAGGAAAGAAGACATCTTTTAAAAATAATCTCAAAATAAGGTATTTAACATTAATTACCGAGTACGATATTTCAACTTTATAATTCTTTAATTAATATTATAAAAAATTTCGGGAAAGATAAAATTACCGACATAATAGGTTTTGTTTCGTACACTTTATTGCTATGAGGACATTAGCAATGAGCTTATGTTTCATGTTTGTTTAGCCAGTGAACCACATTTACATATTAGGGATAATATGCATAAAATTCTTCCCGACCTATAATCATATTACAAATTACACATTTTTTCTTTTTTGGAGGTCCTTTCCCTAACTATTTTAAAGTGTAATAAACATTACCCTAGGTGCTGACGTGGCATAGAGAGTGTGCATACTCTCTTAAGGCAAGTGACAACAACAACAACAACAACAACGACCCAGTATAATCCCACAAGTGGGGTCTGGGGAGGGTAATATGTACGCAGACCTTACCCCTACCCCGAGGTTAATTAACATGTACAAGTGTCATCTTTTGATTGGACATTACGTAATTAATTACATCTAATTAATTAGTCTCCTTCGTCTTCTAAACCTTTTCTCGCACGAACAACGGGGACATCGTTTCAACGGCGAAATGCCGGAGCGAAAATCCAATACAACGCAAAATCAATCCAGAAATCAAAATCAGATATGTTTAATAACAGAAACAAAGCTACAACTAGAGGGAGCAACGACCATGATTCAGTAAGAACCTACGGACAGTCAAAACGGTCAACAACAATGGAGTTTCGACGGAGCAAGAGTCTTCGTCGGAGTTTCGTTCTCCGGCCAGACTGATAATATCAAACAAGTATTATATAAAATCCATCAAATTAGGCTTTTGCCTTTTGGCTGGATATGGTAATGAAGGTATGCAAATAGAAAAATAAGGAAGAAGGAGAAAACGGTGAAAAAAAGTTTTTAAGTAAGAAATACACATTTTAGGCGCGTGTATTTCACCATTTTGCTCGCATCTGGTTGTAACTTTTTAAGGGGCAAATAATTTTACTTTAAAATAGTTCAGGGGGATAATAGAATCCCCGAAAAAAAAAATATGTAGTTGATAATATGATTATAGGTGGGAGAGGATTTTACGCATTATCCTTACATATTACATATTGCTGTTTGATTTAAGTGAATTGTCTGTTTATAGTTTAGTGCTTGTTTAGGACAGACTTTTTAAAATATAGTGTTTGTTTGTAACAAGCTTTAATTTGAAATTGTTATTCTTTTTGTTACAAATTTAAAATTTCATTAAATTTAGTTCTTTTGTACTTTTATTTTTCACCAATTAAAACTATTTTAATATACTAACTAAATAATACTTATTGCCAATGCAAGATGTTAAAGTTATTTAAAATTTTAATTATTGTCTATTACAAATAAGAATGTTAATCAAATAGAAAGTACATAAACTATATACTATTACTATGATGGGAGTACTATATTTTGCTTTGCTCACCTAGCCATCTCATATTCAGTCAATATGGCAACAACTGTAAAATTACAAAACAATTAATGTATACTTATTAACAAAATACAAAAATATTCATTTGGCTGGATAATAAAGGTATTAGTAATTCAAATAGGTTAAGAGATTAAATAAATATAACTAAACTTTGATTATTCCTCTTTCTAGAGGAAAAAGATATCCAATCATCAAATTAAGCTGGACAAATCAGCAACCGTACAATTATCCGCACCGATCTCATTCACTACTTTATTTATTCATGTATAATGGTTTATTCAAAGCTTTTTCTTAAAATATATAATAATATTATTTTATAAAATTATACTACATGACTCGACATAAACGTGCAACACACGTATCGAAAAACTAGTATACTATATTAAAAATGTGAAGCCCAAAGCCAAAAACTTAAATTACTGAAATGCCCTTACTAAATACCCTATATAATGAAAAGGAAAATCTAACGCCTAACCCCTTTACTTAAGCAAATCTTTCCCGTTACTCCCAATAAGCATGTTATTTACCTTTTTTCCAACATGTACATCGTATAGTTTGATAATCAAACTTCGATTGAACAAATTTTACGGTTTTTTATTTCGTCCCAATAGATATATTATTTAATTAAATATTTGATTCTGTTGTAGCTTTAACAATTCTCTTAAATGATGTTGCTTTCAGCCGGTGCTGATTTCTGAATTCCTATTTGGCTGGAGTCAAGGTAGAGTATCCCATTCACATTGATGCATTTCATGGTACCCTACTGGTTTTAACATTCTTTTGTATGTTCGATATACATACATTTCTTATCTTCTTGTTTGATCTTTTTTAGCAATTATCACTTTAGTTTACTATTTTTAATTTTCTGTAATGGCCAACTTTCAAAGATTTCCGAGGAGAATGATAATTCAGGTTGGTACTAGTACGAAAGAAGATTGCTTAATTGCTGCATAATTTGGTAGTGTTGATGAAATATGTAGAGGATTATCTTCAGGGTAGTAAAACATAAAATAGACTTACGTTAATATATTCTTAAAATCATGAAAATTGTAGTGACCTTGAAAATTTAGTAATGTTGTACGACTTTAAAGAGCATTGACGTAGATTATTATATCTCTTACGTATAAATAGTGACACCCTTTTAATTTCTTCTTAGAATTTTTCTTATATTCGCCTTCAACTTTATTAAGATATATGGGTGTTTCCTAGCTTACAACCTGGGAGGATTCTTGATACAGATACTTTATTCTAATTTGCTTCTCAAACTACCAAAAAAAAAATGCTATTTTCCGACTAAAGATTCCGACTACAAAGTAGTAGTCGTAATTTTCCGACTACAGTAGTCGGAAAAGTATAATTTATTTTTTTTAATTTTTTTTTTTTACTTTGTAGGCGACTGCCTTTTCGACTGTATTAGTCGTAAAATTTGGCGCAAAATCCCGCGAATTAATTTTTCCGACCACTATAATCGGGACAAAGTCAATAAAAAAATTTGACCAATTACAGTAAAAAAGGAATTTCCAATTACAGTAATCGGAAAAGTAAATAATTGCACAAATTTCATGATCACAATTTTAATTAAAAAGTCGACTAAACCTTACCTTTTGGGCAAAAGTATCTTAAGGTAGCAATTTGTGTATTCTTGTTATTTTAAGATAAAATTGTATACATATATTTTTGGATGTTAATTGTGTGATCATGGTCTGGCAATTTGTGTATAGGAATTCTCCAACAAGTGGAAGTTGCGGACTGCAAGGCAAAGGGAAGATAACATTTTGGTTAGCAATTTCATTGTTATAAGGTACGAAACCTTTACCAATTTGCAATTCTAACTAATTGATTGCTTTTACATGTTCAAAACCAATTTGAGTATTAGAATAAACTATAACAGTTGAATTGGTTTTTCTTCGTTGGAGCTATTTGTGTTTATCGTTGTCATGTTTCGTTCACCTCTATTAGTCCGCGACTAGTAGCTTCGCTTGATTCTATGTATGATCGTCCTAAATCAGTTTATTTCTAAGTTATCAGTTTGTTTCTAAGTTCTAGCTAATTTGTTTTCAGTTTGAACTAAAACTATAAGATTTGGGTAAGTAAGGATATGACGATATTAAATAAATGTCATACGCAAAAATTACTTCTATCTTGTGATGGTAGAAAGCTTGTTTTAGATAGATTTTTGTCTCAATAAAAGTAAAATCACAACAATTATGACAAACAATTACGGAAAGAGAAATAGTAACAACAACCACAAAAATAGAGATCTAACCTTAATTACACAATATCATTAGAATACAAGTGTCACTTGTAAGAAAGTTCGAATTTCAGATATGCACTAATATACTTTATTTTCATCGTTGTAGAAGGAGGAAAAGTTTCTAGTGAAATAAAAATTATTTCGAAAATATAACTTCTTATCAAATTTAATTAGCCGCATCAATTTGATCAGCTCTATTTTTTGCTCTTGTGGCAGACACTTGGCTTGTCAATTTTTTTTTACAAGATTGCAATTTCATATAGTAATAAATATGACATGCGACCACTTTGTAGCTTGAGTTGCTTTGTACTCTTTAACATTATTACCTCAATTTTGTGTCCACAACTTTTTTTTGTTAATTCTTTGTTTGAGCCTTTGAGGGAAGAGATGTTAGCCACATAGTGTTAACCGTTGTTCACTTTGTTGAAGGTATTACAATTATTCAAAGTAGGAACCTTTAGAAGATTATCTAAATAGTTTTTTTTTTGTTGATGCAGATGGAATTTGAACATTTTAGATGGATGCATAATAGGACTCATCCTAATCGTGCGGGATTGAGGGAGGAATTTATAGAAGGAGTTGCGGGATTTATTGCTAAGGCGAAATCGCTAAATAATTTTCTTATTGAAGGGACAATTAGATGCCCTTGTGTTAAATGCAAGTGTGTCAAGTTATTGAGACCAGATGTAGTTGAACTTCATCTTTACAAGAATGGATTTATAGAAAATTATTATGTGTGGACTGTTGATGGAGAGAATCATAATTTTCATAATTCTTTTGGTGGTGAGGGTAGTCCCAGAGTAGAGAATAATTTTGAAAATTCTCGATTCAATGAAATGATGAGAGATGTTCCCAGGGGCTCAATCCGAACCAAATGATGAGACTAAGCGCTTTTATGAACAGCTAGAGGAAGCTAGTCGTCCATTGTATGAAGACTCAATGCATTCCAAGTTGTCTGTTGCAGTTAGACTACCAACTATCAAATCTGATAGTTCTATTTCTCAAGCGGGCATGGATTCTATCATTGGGCTTATGAATGAACTAAATCCGAATAAAATTGACTTACTTATCGCTCATATTAGACCCTCTTTCTCACATAAAAAAATTTTTCTTAAAAAAGTAGCTTCTCCCTAGAAATACTTTTTTCGAAAAACAATTTTGAAAAAACACTTAAAAGCATTTTTTTTTTAAAACTTGACCAAATACTAATTGCTGCTCAGAAGTATTTTTCAAATTAATTAGCCAAACACAAATTGTTTCTCATCAAAAGTACTTTTAAAAAAAATACTTTTTCAAAATAGGTTGATTTTAGAAGCTTGGCCAAACAGACTATAACACTGCCGAGACATCAGAAATTTTGGTTAAGATGAAAAAAAGGAACACCTTGGACATTCTGCCCACCTCAGTGTTAATTGTTCACTCTTTGACTGGAATGAAGTTATAAGCTAATCATTGTAACGCAAAACAAACATAAACTCCCCTGGACAAATCAAAAGCAGCACGGCTTCCTACTGGCTAAATTCGTAAGTCTATGTACATACTTTGTGATAGAAGCTAAACAAAATACAAGTGAATTTGTTTGCTAAACCAAAGAACAGAACATAGTCCAATTTAAGTCACAAACAAGAATTTCAAGTCTTCCTCCGTTAGTTTCCCAAAGGCCTCTGAAGAGCCACCAATCGTCCTGCAACCAACTCGAAAGTTTCAGTATGTCGACGAAAAGAAGGGGTTAGGAGAGAGTGTTTGGGGTGGGGAGAGTAAAGAAGGGAACTAGAAAGCACAACGTAAAACAAAAAGGTGGTCAATAACATCTTTCAGGGGAAATCAAATGGGTTATTTTGGAAATTATTTGAATGAGAAAACACTGAAAGCTATTTGAGCTCTCACTGTAGCCAACTGTCCTTTTCTTCTATTTTTGACCTTTTTCAGTTTTTGCATTGGGATGAGGAAGCAAAAGAACTAACTACAGTGAGATTAGGCAATAACAAAAGTATTCTTTATGCTTTAAACTGATGAGAGTATCATCTCATATTTACTCATACTGTGAGGGAAATCACACATGAAATAGCATATGTAGCTAAATGGAAGAAATCAAAGATTTCAATATAGTTTTCTTCAGATTCAAAAGAAAGGCAACTGAACAGTGAGGTGATATACAACTGTGATACCTAAGAATTGATTGAGAGAATCATAAACAATGTGGATAGGGTAGGATGAGCTGCAACTAGACAAATTGGAAGGGGGGGGGGGAGGGGGAAGCTACTTGGTGTACGTATTTGAACCCTCAACCTACACGGTGGAAGATGAGGATGCTCACCAAGTGTCTCACCAATTAGTTATAGAATAGTTAGAAGAAAATTACTTGATTTCCATAATTTCTTGAGACCTCTCCAACTAAGATAGCATATATAAATCACTTCCAACTGTTAACTGATCACCTATTTTCGTCACAATACATATGCAACCATCCGTAAGAAAAAACTCACTTACCCTTCAAAAACAAGTTCCTTCTTCTCCTGCAACTTTAAGATCTTCTCCTCAATTGTATTCTCAATCGCAAATCTCACAATCCTAGAAATGAGGAAAGATAAAATAAGTTCCACTCAATGACATAAAAATATAAGAAATGCAAAACAGACCTAACAGGTTTATATTGCCCTATTCGATGGATTCTATCTTGGGCTTGGCGCTCCACAGCAGAATTCCACCAAGGATCCATTATGAAAACCTAGCATAGCCAAAGAGAAGCCACGTATCACCACGAATTGCGCGCTTATTCAACATATAAATACATGTGATGGATGGTACTTGAGCTGGCTCTTTAAGTGCACAGACAAGTGAAGTTGGAATAGGTTAAATGAACCAAATAACAGGAGATCTGAAGAGTGATAGGATAAAACACTAGATATTAAAACCCTTCGGCATTTGAAAAAAGTTGTCACAGTCGATGTTGACAGAGAAATGAAAGAGACAGCTTACATGTGATGCAACTGTAAGATTGAGTGCAACACTTCCAGCTTTCAAGCTCATAAGAAAAATGCTGCAATCTGGATCTTCAGTAAATCTGGTAACTGCTGCAGCTCTTGCAGCAATAGACATGGATCCAACTAATTGAACACAATTGATGCCCGACTGAAGAGTTTACAAGGCAAGCTTTTCTTGATTCACAGACTGAAAAAGAAAAGAGGAAAAAGTAGGAAGGGAGCAAAGATCTCTTTATATCTTACCTTCCGAAGAGAATAGTGTATCAGATCCAAAAATGTAGTGAACTGGCTGAAACTATTCCTTTTGCAGAACCATCTCTTTCAATCATGAACCTGATTTCTTCCCTCTAGAATCAATAAAACAAGCAATGAGCATCAATCATGTACTCCACAGACCCCCTCTCACTTTGAATCTCAAGATGGGATCTTCCTACTGGATATTGAGTTTGAGATGTTAAATTGATTTCACTATTACACCATGCAACGGAAGAAATATAAATTAAAGGTTGAGAAGTCAGTTTGACAGAGAAAATATCACATCAAATTTGAATTTGATTTAAGTGGATTAAGTTCTTGAAAAATGTGGCACATAAATTAGAACAAAGAGAGTATCAAAATAAAGGCTCTTTAACTATATTATGCACAATAAATAATAGAAGATTTCGAGAACAATCTGAATAGAAAATGGTAAGAATGAGATTCCTCCATTTTTTCACACTTCAAATGGGGAAAACATTTAATCCATAAGCTTCAACTTGTTTTCCTGGTTGGAACACTACTAAGTTGACAGGAATATGTTGGTTTTCCTCATTGCAAAAGCACATACATCAAGGTACAACATCATGATCATGAGCTGCATCTGGTAGATGCCATGTAAGTCTTAGAATCATAATTAGTTGCTTGATACCTGTACGGATGACACCTACTTGGTCTCTTTGTGCGAAGGGAAAAAACTATTAAGCAAGGAGTAAAAGTAAGCTGAGGAAAATATAATAATAATAAAGGAGAAGATAAGCTACCAATGCATCTATTTTAGTGCTGGACTGGAAATCATCGAGCTGAACTCTGTTCAGTATGCTTGAGGACCTAAACCCTTTGAGAGTCGGTTTAGAATTCTGATCCGCCTTATCATTATTTGCACTTAAATCAACTGTAAGTAGTTCAGAACACAGAGGGCATGACACTTGTCCCACACTTGCAGCGAAGTCTATCAAACACGTCTTGCAGAGGGCATGGTTGCAAGAAGTAATCTGCAATAATCAAAATAGATGCACAGTTCAGAAAAAGACTGTCTAATGGATAAGGACAGCATGCCATCAGAAGAGCTTAATAAAGTGATTTTAGATGCTCAAAGATAATTAAAAGAACTTTCTATAAATTATTAATCTCTTTGGTAATACCGGAGAAAGACTTTCCAAAATATTCATGAATTTCAGAGAACTTCTGGAAAATGGAAATAGCATATGGAGTAGCTTTTGTTAAAGCTTTGGCCATATCATCACCATTTTAGCTAGAAAGAACTAGTACACATGTGATCCTTAAATAATTACTAAGGAAAAATACTTTAAACATATAATGCAAGAAAATTGTATTTAACGATTGTACATATAATATTCAGGCAGAAAATGAGCAGCTGAAAGATGCTGGAACATTCTCTTCCTTTTTTTGGGTGGAAGGGAGAAGGGTGCATAAACTCACTACTTGATCTTCCACTGTATCTTGACATAATCCACAAGGTTGCTGAGTCCATGCTCCCAATTTTTGCCAAAGCAGTACTCGAGTATACCACAAGGTAAGGATGAAGAACTGCCTGCCGAATTAAGAAAAGATATCAACCAGACATTTAACACAACAAAACTTGGCTGAAATAAAACAAACACTTGAATGTTTTAGATAGACTACGTACAATAGTCCGACCTTTGCTCGGACCCCGCGCATAGCGGGAGCTGGGCTGCCCTTAAATGTTTTAGATAGTCAAATTTCTACTTTATTACGGGTGTTTAAACTGTTATTTTATTGCAACCCCGCTACTCAAGAGGCATATTTGGAAGATGCAAAAAGAAAAGTGAATACTAACCGCATTAACAAGTCACAGGAAACTAAATATATACCTGAGGCCAAGCATGATAAGAGGGCCAGGTACTTCAAAATTATATTCACAAAAGCAACTAGCAAAACAAAACTTAAGAAGTCGGCCGTGAGAAAATAAGTTAAGCAAAAAAATATGCTTAAGTTAACCTTTAGGACTCATCTAGTTAGCTGGATTATGTTGCGGAAGCCAAATGTATAGAGTGTGAATAAGTCACAACTACTATACCAAAATTTATGACAGCCACCAAATAATAAATAAGACAACAAAGCAACAATAAAGGGAACACCAGAATTTACGAGGTTCGGCTAATTTTGCCTACTCCTCGGACACAACCAATATTTTATTCCACTCCAAAAATACAAGTGAAATAATACTAAAGAGAGAAGATACAAATGCCTTAAACAGATGAGAAGGCAAATGAGAGGTGTGTTTAAATCCTAAACATTAAGCCTTCTTTTATAGGGGGAAAATCCCCCCAACTTTTGTTTTCCCACCGATGTGGGACAAACATTTTGCCAATTTCAACAAATCTCCACCTTGGCAAAATTCCACATTTTCAATTCTCTCTCAATAACAAATTTTGGTTGTGTCTTCATCTTCAATCTTCAGTGTTCAACAATGTTGATCAAATCCAAACAATGTTGAAACTTGACCGCAGTCACCACCTTTGTCAGCATATCAGCAGGATTCTCTGTAGTATGAATTTTCTTCACCGTGACTCCACCTTCTTCTATGATTTCGCGTACGAAATGATACCGAACATCAATGTGCTTCGTCCTTGCATGATAAACTTGGTTCTTCGCTAATTGAATAGCACTTTGACTATCACAAAAAATTGTGATACCTTTTTGTTCAACACCAAGCTCCTTTAGCAATCCTTGAAGCCAAATTGCCTCTTTCACAGCATCTGTAATAGCCATGTACTCTGCCTCTGTTGTAGACAAAGCAACTGTTGACTGCAAAGTAGACTTCCAACTAACTGGTGCCTTTGCAAAAGTAAACACATAACCAGTAGTTGATCTTCGTTTGTCCATATCACCCGCAAAATCTGAGTCACAATATCCAACTACAGACTGATTGTCTTCCTGCTCAAAAACTAACCCGACATCTACAGTATTATGAATATACCGTAGAATCCACTTCACAGCTTGCCAATGCTCCTTCCCTGGATTGTGCATATATCTGCTAGGCATATGAGCAGCTCAAAAATGTGTGCATAGTTATGCATCACTGTTCCAGCTTGAACATAACTGCACCAAAATACATAATGGGTAAAAGATATAACTAGATCTAAAACTACCCTTACTCTTTTTGTGTAAAAATAACAAGGAAAGAAATTCATGGTGATGTAGAGACGAGAAGGGAGAAGGGAGGTAAGGAGAAGAAATGAGAAAGGAAGAAAAAGAAAAGAATAGACAGAGAGACAAAGAGATTGAGAGAGAGAGAAGAGGAGAAAGATAAATGCTATCAGATAATAGCAGTATTCTCATGATCTAACACATTGGAAGAAAAAGGAAAGCACATGATCTTAATCATTCAGTATTCCAAGAAAAGGAACCAATATGTTCCAGAAATACTCAAGACCAAGCAATCATAAGAAACATACTCCATGAGATTAGTCAATACATAAGACGACGACAACAACAACAACAACAAACCCAGTGCAATCCCACACGTGGGGTCTAGGGAGGGTAGTGTGTATGCAGACCTTACCCCTACCTTATGAAGGAAGAGAGGTTGTTTCCGATAGACCCTTGGCTCAAGAACATTGAGTCAATACATAAGACAAGAAAGCAAAATAAATGTGCCAGCCTCATGATACAAAAATAGGGAAACACTACTTTTAGGGTGACCAGCAAACTGGGGAAACACAGACAAGCAAGAATGGTAGGCAAGCAAGAAAATCTTGGGTTGGAACAGCATATATTGGCTAGGAAGCATACGTATTAAACTGTGCCTGGCTTTTATTGTACAATGACATGTAGTAGTCTTCTTCTTTGATATCCAAAGAATCTTTTCTCAAAGTAACCTGAGACCATATACAAGTAACAGATAAGCTGGAGGGAAGATGATTATCAAATTGAATCAGCCTACATTGGTGCCCAACAAAACTTACAATTTTCAGAGGAAGTGCAAGATCAGCAGCTCTTCCTTTTTTGCTACGTCTTAGTAGGATGCTTTTTAGAATTTTGTGTTTCAAAAGAAACATTGCATCTCTACCACTCCCAGAATTCCCTTCACGTTTAATAGGAGTAGCAATGTACTAGAAAGATAATACATATCAACCTCACCATGTCAGTAATAAATTTAATTTTTGGCAACAACAGGGAGCCTCGAAAGTTTGAATGCCAATTTAACTTACTCTATTCCACCAGCAAAAGTGCCGTACAGATTTGTGGGGGCATCGTGGGCACTCAGCTGTAGAGCTGCAAGGCATAAAATTTATCAAAGGACACACAAGAGAGAAGATTTCAGATAACAATGGGCGAGGAGCTAAAGGAAGAACAGATAAAATATGTTTTTAGCTCTTGGGGTAGGTACAAAGATCAAGAAGAAGCTTTCAGTTTACCTATAGTCGAGTATTCTGCAATCACAATCCTTGCAAAAGTAAAAAGAGTAGGGTACTGTTTGTAGGAAACGGACCTGTTGAAAAGTAAAGCATTTAATTAATATCTCATAACAGAAACATCCGGAAGAGATTAACCAGCAAAAGTTAAACTTACAAGTGAATACAATTCTCCAACAAGATTCTGAATCGGAGTACCACTTAAGGCCCACTTATAAGAAGATTCCAAAGCAAGAGTAGCTTTTGTTGTGTTGCAGCGCCTACCTTTTACATAATGAGCCTGTGCAAGAGAAGTGCAATCAGTTGAAACGTTGCAGATAAATGACATTGCATCACATGAAACTAAGGAATTCTAGACGCAGTGAGATGATTGGGACAGGCACACACTACAAATCAAATACAACATCATTCAGTAGGAACAGAGAGAACAGAATGCTCAGATCCATTATGAGGATAGAAGGTAGAGATCAAACTAGAATTGAACGGATAATATTTCACATGATGAGTAGTTGAGCAAAACAATGAGCATTAGGACAAGGATAAATATTTTGTTTCTTTCATACTGCTAATTAAAGGTTGATGACCTAAAACATCATAGAGGCAGGTAGGAACTTTCATCTATATTACTCAGCAGTTACCATAGTGTTTCTGCATAAACCACAAGACTCTTCACATTCTAGCTCCTTAAGAAATCACTACAGATCTCCATGTTTCTAACTTTTAGGCTTTGTGAATAACTTGATCTTCTGGGAGAAAACTGGTATTTTTATCATAAACATCATGAACAGAACATTAAAACATATCCAAGGAAACAAACCATATACATTTACAGCTAATACTGACAAATAAGAACTATGAGAAAATGATAATTGAAGAAAGCAACAACAAATATAAGTGTGCATGATAGGTGAATGAATGACCTACCTCATCCAAGATGATGCGATCCCATTTTACTGAATGCAAAATCGACTTCTTCCGTGACAAATCTTGGCATACACTTGCTGCATTGTTAATAGAACCATCATTCTTCCCTTCTTCTGTCATGCTACTACGGTTCATGCTCTTCCTATGACCTGTTTTCTGCATATCAGTCTCTGACTCAATAGAATCTGTTTTCTGCATATTAGCCTCTGACTCCGTAGAATCTGTTTTCTGCATAGTAGTCTCTGACTCCATGAATTCTGTTTCATGCTTCAACAATTCTACCCCAAGTTTTAACTTCTTCCTCTGCTGCTTTGACTGATTGGAATTTTTAACAGAATCAGGTCCACACTTCTTCTGGTGATTGGACAACTTTTCTTCAAAATAAGATTTTCCACACCACTGACACTTCTGTTTTGGCGGCATCACATTTTTCCTATATTCAGACTCAACAGTGGAGTAAGTAGTGATGACAAAATCATATTCCTCAATATTGTGGATATGATTCCTTTTGTTGCCATGATAAACAAGAATCTTGTTGCTTCCTTCAGTGGAGCATCGATTGATCTCATTAACCCACTGAATGGCAGCAACCACAGGACATATGATAAGAGTGCCTTTTACTGCTGGGAGTTCCTGTGTTGCACTGAGTGAAGATGACAATAAGCTGGATTCACTAATTGGTTTCCCTAATTCCCGTTTAGCAAGCACAAGTGCTATTGCTTGGATAGTTTTCCCCATCCCCATCTCATCAGCAAGAATACCCCCTTTGGTCGAAGATTCTTCTTGCTTGAGGGACCAAAACAACCACTCCTTCTGGTACCTAAACAGTGGCACAATCATACTTGATGGTGGCTCCGCTGTTTCACAAACTAACTCGTTCTGATTATCTAAGTCCAAATCATTGGGATAATGTTCTGCAAGCCATTTATCATTCTCTTCTTCCCATTTCTCCCACATTAAAGTTGGTCTAACAACTTGGCTGCGTATCAGCCTCTCAGCGCGGTAAAATTTCCTTTCCCTTATTCTTTCCATCAATGCAAGATATTTGCTATCTTGATCAGTAGCTCCATTCGTTTGTTCTTCTTTCACCATATTGAAATCTTCTGCTGCATGGACTAATTAATCAGAACAGATACATTGTATGACTAAACAGCAAAGTTAACAATGCCAAGCATGTCGTTATTGTCATGTTCATATACAGGATAGCAGTAGCCCCTAGGCGCCACACAAGCACATGGGGAATTTCACTTACGTTACACAGAGCCAGGATTTAAAATTTATGGGCTTAGGATTCTAATAATTTTAAGTTACTGATTCTAAATTAATAATCAATGAATTCGGCCGATCCAGTAAGCTCCGCCCTTGCCCCAAAAAGAAAAAATCAGCCAGACAACAGTCTATACATTATTGCAAAAAATTGTACAGTAAGTACTAAGGAGTACACGTGCCTATGGAATACCTTCATTAATTGAGGTTGCGTTGTGCTTCGAATCTGAAGACATAGCACGATGATCATACTCGTTGGAGCTCTCTTTGAATCGGGTACTCTGATCACCTAATTTTTTTTTCAAGGGTGAAGTGGAAAAACATCAAAACCTTAGATATAGGTGCATAGAAACATATATTATGTTATAGAAATAGTTCATCTCACACAAAAATGCCCACACTTCCTCTCAATCGGACAATTTAGATTGCAATAAAAGTTGGGAAACACAAAATTTATAGTCAAAATGAACTAGTACTACTATGTTTCAATCTTAAATTAACTTTTGCGCAGAAAAATAGGGATAACACATGAAAATAAGCAAAGGAAAAATAACTTTTGTAGAATTACAAAGAGAATGATCGAGTGAATGTTTACTGGAAGACGAAGAATGCTGAGACGGAAGCTCCATTCTGAACAGCAGCTTTTCGTTTCTCTTTCTCTAAACAGAGAGAAAAGGAGAGAGACGTTCAGGAGGAGGAGAAACTGAGAAGTTGAGAAAGCGGGAAAGTCTTTTATAGGGAGAGAGAGATTTTGATAATGCCAATCGTTTTTTGCTAGTGACAGAGGGTACAACATTTTATGCCTGATGTATAAGCTTAAATTGCATACGATATCCGTACACGTCGATTTCGTGCTGAAGAAGCTTTACGTGGCAGTGTAGTGGGACCCAATTAGAACTGTAAAAATGTGGTCCTCTTTGCGAGTTAGTTTGTTACTAGTACTGAAGAGAATAAAGATCTACTATTCTGAGACCTGTATATTTATTTTCTTGGTACATTGAAATAATTAAGTAAATTTTTTAAAATCTTTTATAAATTACACTGCTTAAATAAAATTAAAAAATTCCTTAATTGCATCCTTTTATACTAGCAATTTATTTTATTCTGTGACCCATAGCATATATGCATGTTAAAAAAGGTTAGTATAACAATTTTTATGACCAAGCAACAGTTACATCCACCAAAAGGCTAATTTTCAATCATTAACTTTTCTGATCTATAATATCCTAATGTCCATATTCTCGTAAGAGAAATTTTCTCTGCCCTTTTCTGTATATTTTCATGACTTTATTATCAGAAAAGTACATTGAAATTGAAAATAACTATTTGTAAAAAAATATGATCAAAGAAAATCTTGTTTGAAAGCTAAGAAAATAAAGGGTAATAGCTCACACATAAAGTTTAGATGTTAACAGACTTTTTCAAATAAGTTTAAAAAGTAATTTGTGTATTTTTCCTATAATATTTTGAAAATTACTAGGGTCAATATATATCTACCAATTTTCCACTTTAATGAAATAGTTGCACATTCCTTTTCTTCGCGAGTTGTCTATCCTATATATGGGAAATACAGCTTAAGTCGTAGACATGTATAGCTAAGGGTCCAGCTTTTTTGTCTTGTAGATGATAATACAATACCCATTAATAACATTAACATCAATATATATCAATAAACATCAATTGTGGGAAGGGGAAGAAAATAAAAATATTAAGAGATTATAATGGAAAAATTTATGGAAGTGATTGGCCAGGAATTGTTGTCACCGAGAAAAAATAGGAATTGATTCTAAATACTGATTTACCTCTATTCCAAAGTCCACTACTCCTTAAATATATGTTCAGATCTATAAGCACTGAGCACATATCCGTCGACTTAATATAATGTTATTTCTTCTTTCCTCTATCAAATTAAAAAGAACAAATTATGTACACCACCACCAGAATCTATCAAAAAAGTCTTCCTACATGCAAGATGATTCAAAATATTTTCAAAAAGAAAAAATCACTGATATACTATCTTTGGTGCACAAATTGGCATTTCATATATGAGCCTTTTTGTCTTTAATATAGGGTGTTTTTTCTGCATTAATGTTGGGACCAAACATACACGCAGGTATACATGGTCGTCAAGTAATAAAGTAACTCGAAAGTTGGATGTCGAACCCATAGAGACTTGGATTGACAGTTAACTAAACAAACTAAAATCAATTTAATGTCCAAGATAATAAAAACTATTAATTTTCTATTACAATTACTATTGCGAAATTTAAACATGTAACCAATGGAGATATAGATTCCAGGGTTGTGGTTGGTTTATCAATCCTATTGAGTTCGTAATTACACCTGTTAATCAGAAATCTGTTTTAAAAGGTAGAATTGGGACTTGCCGGGGGCTCGCTCTGGGTCATAGCACTCGTAAAATGCCCTTGGGCTTATGTGCGGGGCTTAGTTCCGTAAGACTTACACCTCGGCTGTTGATAGTAGCCTATATTATCCGATGTAGATGCTATTTATGCTCGAAGTTAACCATACTTTATTGATGTTTTAAGTACTAAATGATAACAAAATGCTCTAATTGTGGTTTTTGTGCTTTGCAGGAGCAAGTATTGATTATGAGTATATTGAACAGCTTTTGGAGCTAATTTGGAGCAAGGAAAGCCACTCGGAGATGAATGCGCGTAAAAGAAGAAGGAGAAAAGTAGAAAACAGTTAAACCTCATGAGAGCGGGCACGCACCAACCGCGCTAGTTCAGGCAGAATAGAACGCGATATGCGCGGTCCAAGCGCGGTCGCGCTCGTCAATTCGTTGAACCTTATTTCCAAGGATAATTTCGTAAGTTCGGGGGCAACTCTCCTTAACATATAAGAAGCCCA
Source organism: Nicotiana sylvestris (assembly GCF_000393655.2). NCBI lineage: Eukaryota > Viridiplantae > Streptophyta > Magnoliopsida > Solanales > Solanaceae > Nicotiana > Nicotiana sylvestris. The sequence goes on along the minus strand of NC_091063.1, from coordinate 26,586,584 downwards.
CGTTACCCAAAGAGAGGGCATCAAGGTTTTTAGAGTTTTGTCGAAGGCAAGAAGAGGCAAGAGGCAAGGAGGAAAAGTCGGCATCGAGTTCTATCTTTCTTCCTTTTGTGTTGATCATTGATTATGAATTTTGTTATTGTGATTATGTGTAGACATGTGATTTTTTACCCTCCCCAAGATTTTTCATATTTTAGCATGTAAATATTTAATTTAGGATCAATATAGCTATTTCAACTTATTTTTACTCTTTTACTTTGTTTTACTACAGGAAAATGAAAATTACAAAAAAATATTTTTATTTTATGTACCTTTCATAAAGTACAAAAAAAAAATATACAAAAAATAGTACCTTAATTTTATCTTTATATAATCTTGAAAAATACAAAAAAAAATGTAATAGTTTCATGTTTTAATATAGTTTAGTTTAATTAATTAGAATTTATTTTTGCATCATGTAGTATAGTTATCTTATATTGAGGGAATTTAGCTATGATTTTAATTAATAATTTTTGGAGTCTTCTTAGCCCAAAATTGAAACACAAAAAAAAGACATGGTCCAACCCAATTACCCTTGGCCCATTCTTCCCAATCCATTAGCCCATTTAAGTGAAAGATTTAATCCTAGCCTTTTATTTCCTTCTAATCCAATGACTATCATCCTTTCCCACTTCCATATAAAATACCCAATTATAGAAACCCTACCCCAAGTCTTCAATTCCTAGACCTAAACCTAGACTAAAAACGGCAGCCTTGATCTTCAGATTCAACGCTTGAAAAAGGATCCCTAAGTTAGCCGCACCTTCTAATTTTCTCGGAATTCCTTAATCATCATCGCCACATTCCGTCATTCTTTGGCTTCAAGTCTTTATTCTGTTTCAGAATAATGACAAACATGACTAATGGAGATTCCACCTCATGAGCTCAAATTCACATTTAAAGTGAAGGAACAAAGTTCACGTGCATTTCATCTAGTTAATATCACTGACCAATATGTAGCTTTCATGGTGAAGACCACTTCGCCTAAGAAATAATGTGTCCGCCAAATATAGGTGTTATCAAACCAAAATCGACATATGATTTCACAGAGAAGGTGGAGTTTCGTTTGAGCCGAGGTTGATTCCAATGCCTACGGGAGGTTCCGGTTTGCAATTTTGGTGTTTCGGTCCAAGGATTGTTGCTTGTTTAGCCCGATTGATTTGCAATTTTCAGCTTGGTTCATCAATAAAAGGTCAATCTCTCAATTTTCATTCTCATTTTATTGTGTTATGATAGTTTGGTGCGCGTGTTGGTTGATTTGTGATTCTACGTTGTTTGAGTGGCATGTCTTAGTTTTCAATTAAATCGTTTTAATTAGTTTGTATTTTGATTGTGATGTACATAATCTTGGTTCTTGAATAATTGCTTTTAATTGGGTACATGGAAAATTGGAGTTGTTTCTTTCTTGGCAAGGAATAAAAATGGGTCATAAGGTGGGTCTTGAACCATAAGAAATTTGGGTCAAGTAATAGATCATGTTAGCTAGCCTTTGGCCCCAATAATGTCTTGTTCATAAATTTGGCCTTATAACAATCTCAAAGATTAGGAAAATAATTCAAATGCGTAGCTTGCTTTAGGCGAGCTAGTTAATAATTTACCTTCCTAAACTCGGGTGCACATTTATATGACCCAAATCCAAGTCTCAACAATGTTAGATAAAATATGTTGTGGACCATGGGTGCATTTATGTGACGTGGTTCAAGACGTATTTTTTATAACGTTGAATTTTTCTTAAAATTAATTGAACAAAAGCGGTTATAAAAGTTAAAATCTGCACATATGTTCATAATTGTTTAAAATCAGATAATTAAGCCGAATATAACAGTTGAGCGACCGTGCTAGAACCACGGAATCCGGGAATGCCTAACACCTTCTCCCGGGTTAACAGAATTCCTTACCCGGATTTCTGTGTTCGCAGACTGTAATACAGAGTCAATCTTTCCTCGATTCGAGATTTGAACCGGTGACTTGGGACACCATAAATTATCTCAAGTGGCGACTCTGAAATTTTAAATAAAAATAATCCCGTTTCGATTGTCACTTAAATTGGAAAAAACTCCCTTATATACCCCTTACCGGGGGTGTAGGTAAAAAAGGAGGTGTGACAGTTCTGGCGACTCTGCTGGGGAAAAGAACCCAGAACATCTGGTTCAGGGTTCAGAATTCGAGCTTAGATGAATTGTTATATTTGACTTTATCTATTATCTGATTTTATTACATGTTTGGGCCTAATGTGCTAAATGTTGCTTTTACCGCTTTGATATTATCTTAACTGTATATAAACTGTTACGAAACCCTTCTCTTCTCATCTTCGGGGATGTGCTCGTTGGTCGAGACTCCCTATTCTGTTAGTGTCATACCTTGAAATAAGAAAGAGGCTCGGACAAGTTACTAAGCCGGATGGCCTTTTGGTTCCCGATACATAGCCCCCTTCTCGGCTCGAGTTGTCCGCTCGGGTACACAGTCTAGAACATATACCCACGTTTTGAACCTAGAATAACTCAGCCTCATGCCGGATCCCTAGTAGGAACGTTTGTTTGCATCATGTGCATTCAACTTTGGGGAGTCAACACAGGGGTTGGGTCCGTCTAGGACAGGCATACCCCAAAAAATAAAGATCATCCTGATGCATCTTATGTGCTACATGTTGCATTTATTCAAGGGTAAAAGGGTCATTTGGCGGACCAATGATAGCTGAGGGTAAATGAAGAAATGAAAAAAAACAATGAAAAAAAGAAAGAAGAAAAAAAAAAGAGAAAAAGAGAGGGTGAAGTGTGAATATAAAGCGAGTGTGGCCTAATTATGTTTTCTGTTACATTTTGTTAAGAAAAAAAGAGATTGGAAAATTCAAAGGATTTTTGTACTTTTTCATCATTTTTTAAAAATCAAAAATAAAAAAAAGGGAAAAAGAAAATATAAAAAAAGAAGAGTTTACATGTTTCATCATTTTTCAAAAAAAAAAAGAAAGAAAAGAAGAAAAAATATATATTTTCTCTAAATTAGTTGTTATTTTTATTTCTCGCCCGTATCCAATTGCCCGAACTATGCGAACCTGATTCTCGTCTCTTGGGGCGGGATACGTAGGCAACCCACATAGGGTCCGGTCCTCCTAGTAAATCTTAAGTTCTTGGCTTTGCGGGGTCTTAGCCAAATTTTTCACTTCTAGCCACCTTTTGGCCAAATAAGTTATTTTGCAAAAATAGCCTCAATTATGTCTTACATGTGTCTAATAGGGAGCGTTATTATCTCACATAGTGTTGGTTAAAGTTTTCTCATAAAGGTGTGAGTCTACTTACTGGAGTCTGAGCATGACATACACCCCGGAACCATTCAGTCAGGATCACTGCATTCAGGAGCTACTCGAGGAGCCATTTTATGTTTTTGAGTCAATTATTTTTGTTTTATTTTCTAGTCCTGTATAGTAGTATTTAGTCTTTTAGGTGATGTTAGAGTTTGTAATAGTCAGGTTAAGTTTGCCGAGTCTTTTGTTATTGTATTTCTTATTTTGTATGTGGAAATATGTTACAAGTCGAAAATCCAGAAAACAAAGAAGAAATTTTACGTTTTTGTTATAAGAAATAAAAATAATTCTCCTTTGAGATTGTTTTTCCTTTAGGCAATTAATATCTAGGACTTAAAATAAATTATTTTTATATTTCCTCTATATTAGGACCAAAATTCAAAAAACAAAAAGAGAATTTTCTTTTAGTACTTCTTTAAAATCTTTCTTTAAGGTATTAATTCCAAAATCCAAAAAGATTTTCTTTTGAGGTGTTTCTCGAGAAAATTAGTGAAAAATGATTTTTTTTTATTTTCATTAGAACTTTAGGATATTGTACATTGAAAAAAAATACTTTATCCTTTGTTTATCATTATAAATTCTTCTTTAGGCAATCAAAATTGAAATCCAAAAATACTTTTATCTTTTCATTGCTTGTTTCGAAACCTTGCATCAGAATATCAAATGAAAATTCTAAATATTTTTCTGTGGTTCACTCTTTAGATTTTCTTCCTAAAAAAAAGGAATCAAAAAATATCTTTCTCTTCTAGAGTTTTTCCTTAATAGAGTATTTGTTTCAAAGAAAAGAAAAAAAAATCTGTTAAGCTTGAGTTTAAAATAGGTTATAAAACATTAAGTTTAGAAAATTCAAAAAAAAGATTTGCTTCATTTATTTCTCTTTTCTCAGTAGAGTAGTCATTAAGGTAAAAAGAAAAGAAAAGAAAAAGAAACAGAGAACGTTAGTTTGTTTCCTTTATTCCCGATCTTCCCGAACTATGCAAAGATTTGATTCATGCAACGTCATGATACGTAGGCAACCTACATAGGGTTCGATCAAATCATTTTTTTTATTATTACAAGAAAAAGAAAAAAAAGGAAAAAAAGAAGGAAACAAAAAAAAGGTGAAATTGTGGGATGTGAGATATGAGAGAAAGAAAAAAGTGATGATAAAAAAAAAGAGAAATGAAGGAAAATGGGCAAGCAAGAGGTGCTAGAAAAGCAAAGAAAAGAAAGGATTGAAATGAACAAATTGGGATGATGCCAACTGACCGTTGTACCCTCGAAGTCATTTTAGAACCGATAACTGTGGCTAGGTGCATTGCACATAAAGTGAGATTATCTTATGTTAAATGCCCTAACGCTAACGTGATGACTTCATTTTGTTATATTCATAGCAGAAAGGTGGTTGGTTTGTGGTTTTTCAAAGTGGTAACTCTTCTCTACAACATAAGGTCAAAAGGCAATGGCAGACAACAACAGAACTGAGTTGGTTGATACTGGTGCCCGGAAGCAGTTATTTGAACAAGACAATGGGTTGGTTTAAGAGGTAAAGATGTTAAGACAACACATGGCGGACATGTATCAGGCTTGGATGACTAGGAAGGCACCACCCCTGCCACCACCTAGCTTCCTAAATACTACCCTTACCTAAACACCGGTCATAGTGCCAGATGATCCCCCATACTCTCCAGATCCACACGCTTATAATGGCTTTCCCAACCACCCTAGTAGCTCCATCACTCATCCTCCAATTACCTTTCCCAAAAATTGTCCTCCTGTCTTATCCACCATCCCCAACAATAAACACCCACTCAAAGCTCATGATGCCCAATATTACCCCTCAGAGGTTGCCCACAAGGTTCCCAACTCATACAAGCAGGGACCGCGGGATGAGCCTCATGTTGAAAATGAAAAGTTCACTGGAAGAAAAGGGCGAGATGGGATACCCAGGAGGCTGAAAAGCATAGAATAGTTCTTAAAGAACAAGCAAGGAATGGGAGACCAGGGTAGCATGGCTTACAAAGAACTGTCTGTGTCCCCTGACGTTCGCCTACCCGCAGGATTTAAAATGCCACAATTTAACTTGTATGATGGGTGTGGGGATCCGGTAGACCATTTGAGGGATTATTGCAGTGAAATGAGAAGTGTTGGCGAGAAAGATGATTTGTTGATGGCGTACTTCAATGAGAGCTTGACTGGTGCAGCGTTGGAATGACATAATCGCCAAGATGTTGGTAAGTGGCATACATTGGGTGACATGGTTCAATATTTTGTTCGATACTTTCAATACAGATCGGGTGTTACCCCAGACCGCTCCTCCCTATCTAAAATGGAAAAGAAGCCGGAGGAAAGCTTTAGAGAGTTTGGGCTCAGATAGAGGGAGCAGGCTGCTCGAGTCAATACCCCAATTGGTGAAGAAGAAATGGTTGAGCTTTTCCTACAAGCTCAGGGGCCCACCTACTTCAGTCATTTGATCCCGGACCTGGGGAAGCCTTTCAATGATGTGTTAAAAATGGGGGAGCTAGTAGAAGAGGGAATCAAGTCAGGCAAAATCATGAGTTGTTCGAAAAACATTCAGAACATCCCAGTAAGCTTGGGTGGAAGAAAGAGAAACAGAAAAGATGATCCAATGGGCTTTCCCGATCAACACTTCCAGCCTTGACATCGTCCCCGTAGATATCATTATGCACCAAATGATCCTCCCCAATGCCACTTCTCTCCACAGAACTCCCAAAGTTGTACATAACTCTCCCAGTACCCAGCTCCACAAAATGCCTATCTACCTCCACGAGCCTATCGAAAACCCCCTGGATCAGGTTTCCGGCCCAGTCAAGCCTTTAAGAATGAGAGGTTACAGAAGAAGAAAACATTCACTTCATTGGGAGTGTCATATGCCAGTCTGTTCCAGAGGCTAAGAAAATTGGACATGTTGAAGCCGACCTAGATAAAAATGCCAAACCCTCTTCCAAAGAAGTTTGATTTTTCTCAAAGGTGCGCCTATTGCTCAGATGCCCCGGGGCATTACATAGAGAAGTGATGGAATCTGAAGAATGCGATTCAGAAGCTTATTGATGCAAGCGACATTGTCGTGCAAAATCTAGATGCAGCAGACACTAGCCAAAGTCCATCGTATGTGCATAATGAGACGCATATGGTGGGTATGGTTTATTTTGAAAAGGAATGTGAGAATTCTTCTGGCAGCCTCAGAGGTCCACGTGCTACTAAGCTTTCAGCGCTATCAGAGGTTGATCCTAAGGACGAGCAGGCAAAGGGAACCCAAAGGCAATCTGTTAAGAACAATGTGATGGAGACGTGTGAAGGTCCTAGTATTGTTGATACAGAAGTCAGTGGCTAAGATGTTGAGTTTGATGATTGGAAAGACGCTCTTTTCTTGGTTAGTCAGGGAGGAGTTTTTGGTGGTTTATTTTGTTGTCATTTTTGTTGTCCGGGTTATTTCAGGGTTGTAATCTGGATATTGTCTTTTGACTCAAACCCTTCTATCCTTTTATTTTATCTAGTTTGTTTAGTCATAATAGCTCGCCTAGTGTTTTCTAGGTTTGTTCTAGGTTTGTGACCCCGGTTTAGTTTGTTTGTTTTGTTGTTCAAACCCTTTCACCATCTGTCTAATACAATTTTTTGTTTTCTGTAATTTCTAGTCATTTTCATTTAGTTCCCTTTTCTTGTTATAATTCTTTTCCTGATTGACTCTAGTGACATGACATGCACGCGTAATTCTCAACCTGGTTTTAAAAGTCAGTTTAGTCACGAAGCAACGAAACAATGTTGAAGATGTAGGGACATTTGAGGGAAATAAGTGAAGGTATTTTGAGATCACTTCAAGCCCTAATTGTGCGAAACTGGGTCAGTTAGAACATAAAAATACACTATTGAAATGCATCATGCTGCATCGGGTGAATATAACGACAAGTTTGCCCCAAATTTGTAGGGGGCCGTTCGTGGTAGTGAGAGTGAGAGTGTTTTCCAATGGTGCTTTGTATGTAACAGATGTAGAAGGCGAATGTATGGATATGGTCATCAAGTATGGCGCAATCAAAAGATGTTTCGAATGTTTTCCTTGGTTTGTTTAATTGTGTTGTTTGTACTCGGCATGTTTTGAAGATTGGAATGACGAAGGCATTTTGTTCTGCTATCTAAACACCTTATCCTTCGTTACCCCTTTGAGCCTTGTTTATTTTCTTTCATACCCCTCTTTCGGAATCAGTAGCAAAGATTAGAAACACACGCGTGAAAGATAAGTAAAGGAAAAAGAGAAAAGAAAAGAACAAAAAGGGAGAAAAGAAAAATGAAAATAAAAAAAAAGGAAAAAAAGAGAAAGAAAAGAATGAAAGGAAAAAAAGAAGAAAAACAACAAAAAGAGAATAAGAAAGCAAAAAAGAGAAAGAAAAGAAGGAGAAAAGAAAAAATCACAACAACAAAGTAATTCCTATGTCATGAACTACGTCCGACCTGATTCCTTTTAAGGATACGTAGGCAGCCTCACGGTTCGGTCCCATCAAAATAAAAATCCAAAAGTCCCCAAGCAAGAAACTGGGGAAGAAGTTGTGGTTGTTGTAAGAAATCAGATTCCGAAAGTTGTAATTTTGAACCCATGTGAATTGTTTTGAGCCTTTGATATCCTTTCTTTTTAACCTTATCCAAAAGCCCACGTTACGGTCCAAAGAAAGACCTTCCGATCAGTCTTCTAGAGATGGAAAGTCAAGCAAGGAAAGGTAATTCATATCAGGGGCAACACTCTGGTCCAAGCAGAAATCCAAAAATGAGAGAATCTTATTGGTGAAAACCCTTACGGGCACTGTAGAGCGACGAGAGCTGAGAGAAATCAAAAAACGAGAGAGTCTTATTGGTGAAAACACTCGCGGGCACCGTAAGGCGACAGTAAGTTGAGAGAAAGAACAAAATGAGAGAGGCTTGATGGTGAAAACCCTTCGGGCACTACAAGTCGAATAAGGATTGTGGATCAGATTGGATAACCAGAGCATTGAAGTCCAGTTTCATGGTTCAGGGGTATAACAAGAGTTGAACATCAGACTTGCTCAACAGAATAGGCCACAGGTGCATGTCATGGTCATTAGAGTTGGTATCCACATCTGATAGGTTTCTACTTTGTAGTTTTCTTGTTAGGAATCATCTCTTTCCTTTGTCCTTTACTCTGTTCCTTTTGTCTTGTTTACTTCCTCTTCCTGAGTTTGTTTGGTCAAAATAAGTGAGAAATGACTTCAAAATTTTCCACCAGCTTTTCAATTGCATAAAACGGGATCTGGCCAGCACATCAAAGTGGCATAAGTTAGGAAAGAACAACGTGCGCACTGAGTTGGTAACAATCAACATGCTTTGGGATTCATGTGAAATACAAAGGTTTGGTATATATCAATTCATAGATAATGCAATAGATAGAGGGTGTTAGGTGAACAGATCAAAGGTATTTTCTGTGATAAGATTGACAAAGAAAGTGGTTGACCAATAACGAGCAAGGTCTTCCAAGCAGAAATCAAAATTATCGTGACAAGTGAGGGAACAAAAGACTTCAAGGCCAAGGCCAATGATTTAAGTCAGGAAAGAACAACATGCGCACAATGGGACGACAATTAACGTGCTTTGGAATTCATGAGAAACACAAAGGTGCAGTACATGTCAACACAAGAGCACGATGCAACAGATGGAGGGTGTTAGGTGGACAGATCAAAGGCATTTTCGGTGAAACACAAAGGTTGGTAAATGTCAGTTCATGAGCAATGCAACAGATAAAGGGAATTGGGTCTGAACGGAGAAGGGGTATTTTCTATGATAAGGATGACAGAGAAAGTGATTAGCCAAGGAACAAGCAAGATCTTTGAGTGGAAATCGGTTATCATGAGAAGTGAAAGAGAAACCACCCTCAAAGTCAAGGCCACAAACCCAACCACCATATTTTAAACTGACAAGATTTTTCTTTGATTTGAAACAGGGGCAGAAAATTTTGTTTGTTTCGGAGAAACCCACCGTAAGGAAAGGCAAGCGCCAGATAGGTTTTACTGTAAATTTTTAGGACCCTCATGGAAAATGGAACCTAGTTTAAAATCGACAATCATAAGTAGCAAAATCTAGCGTAAATATACCCCAAAGAATATAAGTTGGTTTCAAAGTTTGCATGTTTAAGATAGGGTTTAATTAAGAATTATCAGGACCCTCCTGAATAATTTAAAATTTCCATTGGATAACAAATTTCGCGTAAGCTCTGGTGTAGGGTAGTATAATTCAGTCGTAAAAGTGTTATTTTTTTAGGACAAGACTTGATTTTGAGTTTCAGGACCCTCCTGGATAATGGGATGTAGCTTTAAGACTCTCTTAGATAACAAGATTTAGCGGAAGTCACACCTTTAGAAGATATAACTTAGATTTAAAATTATCGTTTAGGTAAGAATTGTCAGGACCCTCCTGGATAATGGGACCTAACTTTCAAATTCTTAGTAACACTTGATAACATGATGTAGTTTACGCTCACATCTGTGCCCAACCACCAAACTGGGGCAGAAGATTTTCTTTGTTGTGTCTATTTCGTTGAAGTCAGGAGCCTGCCTGGAGAGCAGGGGATACATTTCAAGCCATCAATCAGGAGCCCGCCTGGAGAGAAGGGAATACATTTCAAGTCATGCAGTCAGGAACCCGCCTGGAGAGTAGGGAATACATTCAAATTTAGCAATTAGGAGCCCGCCTGGAGAGCAGGGAATACATTCAAGTTTAGCAGTTAGGAGCTCGCCTGGAGAGCAGGGAATACATTCAAGTTTAACAGTCAAGAGCCCGCCTGGAGAGCAAGGAATACATTCAAGTTTAGAAGTCAGGATCCCGCCTGGAGAGCAGGGAATACATTTCAAGTCAGCAATCAGGAGCCCGCTTGAAGAGCAGGGAATACATTTCAAGTCAGCAATCAGGAGCCCGCCTGGAGAGCAGGAATATATTTCAAGTTAGCAGTCAGGAGCCCGCCTGGAGAGCAGGGAATACATTTCGAGTCAGTAATCAGGAGCCCGCCTGGAGAGTAGGGAATACATTCAAGTTCAGCAGTCAAGAGCCCGCCTGGAGAGCAAAGAATACATTTCAAGTCAGTAGTCAGGAGCCTGGAGAGCAGGGAATACATTTCAAGTCAGTAGTCAGGAGCCCGCCTGGAGAGCAGGCAATACATTTCAAGCCAACAGTCAGGTGCCTGCCTGGAGAGCAGGGAATACATTCAAGTTCAGCAGTCAGGAGCCCACCTGAAGAGCAGGGAATACATTTCAAGATAGCAATCAGGAGCCCACCTGGAGAACAAGGGAGTATAACTCAAGTTTTAGCTTTAAATTTCTTATTGATATTTGGTAATGTGGTTCGTTTTACACTTACATATGTGTCCAGATACCCAAACTGGGGTAGAAAAATTTTCTTTGTTTTGTCTATTTTGTTGAAGTCAGGCGCCCACCTGGAAAGCAAGGGAATACAATTCAAGTTCATGCAATCAGGCGCCCACCTGGAGAGCAAGGGAATACATTCAAGTTCAACAATCAGGAGCCCACCTGGAGAGCAGGGGAATACAGTTCAACTTCAGCAGTCAGGCGTCCATTTGGAGAAAGGGAAATCATATCAAAGTACAATTCGAGTCCAGCAATCAGGTATCCACCTGAAGAAAGGGAAAGCATCTCAAATTACAATTCAAGTCAGCAACAAAAGGAGCTCGCGGCAAAAATGCGAGTCAACAGTCCGAGGTGATCAACAGAAGTTAGTCACAATAAAGAAAAAAGGAGAAGGGCAAGAAGTTAATCCAAATGCAGAATTTGATGGAGGATGTGAACTGCTTAAGACATGGTGGAAGTCACAAGCACTACATGTCCGGTCTTGATCCAAAAGCTGAATAAAAACGAGCTAGCACCTGCAGCTAACAAGCGTCAAGGTTCAAATCTAAAGTCTACATGAAGAACCATTCAAGACTCAAGATCAAGCTTCAGAAGAATTATAGATAGGAACCTTGTAACTTGTAATTGAAAGGCTTAGTTAGTCTTTTTCATTTGATTTTTGATGTAATAACAGGAACCACAGACCGAAACTTTGACGGAACGGCACCTCGACCGGCTGTCCACCTCGGCATACTCTATCATCTCACTCACCTCTGAACTACACGTGGCCTGATTCCTTTATAGCCAAGGATATGTAGGCAGCTCAGATACCAGAGCTCGGCCGCATTCCTCTCTCTCTTAGTTTTAGTCTCTCCAAATAAGAGTCGGGTCAAAAAACCTGTCTAGTCATTCTTTGTCTTTCCAGTCAAAGAGGGACAGTTGTAGACATGTGATTTTTGACCCTCTCCAAGATTTTTCATATTTTAGCATGTAAATATTTAATTTAGGCTCAATATAGCTATTTCAACTCATTTTTACTCTTTTACTTTATTTTACTACAAGAAAATGAAAATTACAAAAAAATATTTTTATTTTATGTACCTTTCATAAAGTACAAAAAAAAAATATACAAAAAATAGTACCTTAATTTTATCTTTATATAATCTTGAAAAATACAAAAAAAAATGTAATAGTTTCATGTTTTAATATAGTTTAGTTTAATTAATTAGAATTAATTTTTTCATCATGTAGTATAGTTATCTTATATTGAGGGAATTTAGCTATGGTTTTAATTAATAATTTTTGGAGTCTTCTTAGCCCAAAATTGAAACACAAAAAAAAAGACATGGTCCAACCCAATTACCCTTGGCCCATTCTTCCCAACCCATTAGCCCATTTAAGTGCAAGATTTAATCCTAGCCTTTTATTTCCTTCTAATCCAATGGCCATCATCCTTTCCCACTTTCATATAAAATACCCAATTATAGAAACCCTACACCAAGTCTTCAATTCCTAGACCTAAACCTAGACTAAAAAACGACAGCCTTGATCTTCAGATTCAACGCTTGAAAAAGGATCCCTAATTTAGCCGCACCATCTAATTTTCTCGGAATTCCTTAATCATCATCGCCACATTTCGTCATTCTTTGGCTTCAAGTCTTTATTCTGTTTCAGAATAATGACAAACATGACTAATGGAGATTCCACCTCATGAGCTCAAATTCACATTTAAAGTGAAGGAACAAAGTTCACGTGCATTTCATCTAGTTAATATCACTGACCAATATGTAGCTTTCAAGGTGAAGACCACTTCGCCTAAGAAATAATGTGTCCGCCAATTATAGGTGTTATCAAACCAAAATCGACATATGATTTCACAGAGAAGATGGAGTTTCATTTGAGCCGAGGTTGATTCCAGTGCCTACGGGAGGTTTCGGTTTGCAATTTTGGTGTTTCGGTCCTAGGATTGTTGCTTGTTTAGCCCGATTGATTTGCAATTTTCAGCTTGGTTCATCAATAAAAGGTCAATCTCTCAATTTTCATTCTCATTTTATTGTGTTATGATAGCTTGGTGCGCGTGTTGGTTGATTTGTGATTCTACGTTGTTTGAGTAGCATGTCTTAGTTTTAAATTAAATCATTTTAATTAGTTTGTATTTTGATTGTGATGTACATAATCTTGGTTCTTGAATAATTGCTTTTAATTGGGTAGATGGAAAATTGGAGATGTTTCTTTCTTGGCAAGGAATAAAAATGGGTCATAAGGTGGGTCTTGAACCATAAGGAATTTGGGCCAAGTAATAGATCATGTTAACTAGCCTTTGGCCCCAATAATGTCTTGTTCATAAATTTGGCCTTATAACAATCTCAAAGATTAGGAAAATAATTCAAATGCGTAGCTTGCTTTAGGCGAGCTAGTTAATAATTTACCTTCCTAAACTCGGGTGCACATTTATGTGAACCAAATCCAAGTCTCAATAATGTTATATAAAATATGTTCCGGACCATGGGTGTATTTATGTGACGTGGTTCAGGACGTATTTTTGATAACGTTGAATTTTTCTTAAAATTAATTGAACAAAAGCGGTTATAAAAGTTAAAATCTGCACATAGGTTCATAATTGTTTAAAATCAGATAATTAAGCCGAATATAAAAGTTGAGCGACCGTGCTAGAACCACGGAATCCGGGAATGCCTAACACCTTCTTCCGGGTTAACAGAATTCCTTACCTGGATTTCTGTGTTCGCAGACTGTAATACAGAGTCAATCTTTCCTCGATTCAGGATTTGAACTGGTGACTTGGGACACCATAAATTATCCCAAATGGCGACTCTGAAATTTTAAATAAAAATAATCCCATTTCGATTGTCACTTAAATTGGAAAATAACTCCCTTATATACCCCTTCCGGGGGTGTAGGTAATAAAGGAGGTGTGACATTATGAAAACAATTATGCACAACTAATTATTTAGTCTAGGATTGATGGAACCAATTGTTAGATGAGGTTTTGACTCAGTTTTGTTATAATCGAGCCGGGTTTATTATATGATTGTTCAACTATGTTTTGTATGGTGATTAATTGAATGAGCCCTTGATTAATCGTGTCTAATCGCCTTGTGTTGCTTGAGAAAGAATACTAGGTTAGATTGTTGTTGAACAACACCACTTTTGGGTAATTGAAGAGATTTATTACTTGAATGTAAAAGTGGGGTTCGAAATAACGAAACTTTGGTGGGATAATTCAGAGTTGCATAAATTATCAGCTAGAGTAGTTCGAGAGAATGCTCTAGTAATTATCGTAGTTGATCGAGAGATAATTGCAGTAACCCATAGCTCATAATCCTCATAGAGTATTACGGCGAAATTATAGCAAAAGAGTTAAGAATTAATCTAGCAATTAGGGAAATCAATACCCTAGATCTTTTTACCATTGAATTATCTTTAATTTGGAATATTGTTAGTTTTAATATCATTTTACTTTAGTTAAACAAATTCCAATATTTATTGATAAAAATCTTGCATCCGGTAATTGTTTGAGCTTGTACTAGCATCACTAAGAGTTATAATAGATAGGTTAGTTCCCTGAGGATTTGACTCCGAACTTGTAAACCGGATTATATTTGCAACGACCGCTTAGTCCTTTTTAGAAGTCATAGTTGGGCGTGACTAAATTTTGGCGCTGCCGGGGATTTGACGGTGTTATTTGTTGCAACTTTGAAGAATTGTTAGGATTATTAGTTTTTGATAAAATTTCCGTAGTGTAAATATTCCCATTGAAATTCTCATAGTTGAACTCTTTTGTAACTTAGGTGCATGCCTAGAAACTCTTCGAGAACTGGTGAACTCTTTGAAAGACTCTTAAATCCCGAGAAAACATTCCGGACATTGAACTGGGATAACAAGAAGGGCAAACAGCTGAAACAAAACGAACAAATTGAAATGGGTGACGTAGATAACTTCAACGGGAAGATCAGGAATGATCAAGATGACCCAAACATCAGAGTGGTAGCACCTCTTGTGCCAGAAGCTGCACTTTATGATTGGGCACAACCAACAACTGACAACCTGGCCACCGCGATTGCTGTTCCCCAAATACAAGCGGAGACATTCCCGATCACCAACAACATGCTGCATCTTCTGCAGAATAAGAGATTGTTCTCTAGGTCACACATTGAAGACCCTAAACAACACCTAAAATTTTTTTGTCGATTTGTGTGACCCAAAGGCAGCCAAATGTGACCCCAGAAGCCATCAAGTTGTTACTGTTCCCGTTCTCTGTGGCTGGGGAAGCTCAGACTTAGCTGAATTCGCTCCCAATAAATTCCATTGCCACTTGGGAGGAATTATTCAAGTAGTTCCTGAACAAGTTTTACCCGCCCAACAAGACTGCAAGACAGATTGATGAGATATTGATGTACAAGTAGATTCCCACTGAGATCTTGCCGGAAACTTGGGAAAGATTCAAAGAGATGCTAGTGAAGTGTACCCACCATGGTATTCTAGACCAGATGCTCAACCAGAGATTCTATATGGGGTTAGCCAACAATTTAAAATCCAATGTAGATGCCTCAGCTGGGGGTGCATTCATGAGCAAGACATTCACAAAGTGTAAAATTCTTCTTGACAAGATGGCCCAGAATTCGGGGTGGATGACGAGAGGTACGACCCTGACACCAATAGTGCATTCAGTTCCTCTTGACCCAAATAATTCACATGCAGAGAACATAGCCATACTCATGACTCAGATGAGTATACTGACAAAGAAGATTAATGAGATGGGTACAAAGCAAGTGCATATCGTTGGCACAACAAATGCAGGATTGTGTATACCTTACATTAATCAGTCTTATGTGTGTTCATGGAGTGGAGAAGTTGACAACCAAGGGTTAAGAGAGGATATAAATTATGTCAACAATTTTGGGGGTCAGAGACAAGACAGACAACAATGGGGGCCAACACCCAACCAGCAGTACAGACTGACTATGCCACAACCTGAAGGTATGCGGCCCCAAGGCCAAATATTGCCATATCAGAGGCAACCGGGCTATCAACAGCAGCACCAGCAACAGTTGACATATCAGCCACCTTATCAGCAACAGGACGACAACATAGTAGAAATTAGGGGTATGTTGCAACAACTCATTGGAACAAATGGTAAGATGCAGGAAAAGTTGGTAGCACATGACTCAGCAATTAAGGGTATTGAAACTCAACTGGGGCAGCTGTCCATGGCCTTGAATAACCACTCCCAGGGAACATTGTCAGTCGACACGAACATTAACCCCAAGGAGCAAAACCCGAATCAGCTGATGACAGTAAGTCTTCGGAATGGGAGAGATTTAGACAAGGAGCAAGAAGTTGCTCAATCCAGAAGAGAGACTATACTAGCCACTCCAGTTCCATTAGAGATAGATGAATCAGCAGAACTCACTGAAGTAGTGGTTGAACAAGCTCGGGTTGATAAGGGTAAGGCTAAAGAAAGTGAACAAGTTGCAGAACAGGTGGTACCTCTTGTGCCACAAAATTCCAACAAAGAACAACCAACAAGCAGTGGACAAAGAGTAATGCTTACACCATTCTGTTAGAGACTGGCAAAACAAAAGAAAGAAGATCAATACAGGAAATTCATGGAGATGCTTCGTCAGATTCAATTGAATATCCCTCTGATGGATGCTTTGAGGAAAATACTAGGCTATGAAAAGATGATGAAGAACATGATGTCACGGAAATTTGACTTTCAGGACCTGTCCACAGTAACTCTAACACAGACATGCAGCGCGGTAGTGACAAGACCCGTGGCTCAAAAGATGTTTGATCTAGGTAGCTTTACTATTCCGTGTACTATTGGGAGTTATGCTTTTGCAAAAGCATTGTGTGACTTAGGAGCCAACATAAACTTGATACCTTTGGCAATAATACAAAACTGGGCATTAGCAGAGCTAGACCAACTTCGATGCAATTGCAACTGGTTGACCGCACGGTTAAAAGGCCGATGAGGATTCTTGATGATGTGTTGGTACAAGTGGAAAAGTTTGTATTCCCTACAGACTTTGTTATTCTGGATTGGCAGGTAGATGAGGAGATACCTATCATTCTAGGGAGGTCATTCTTATCCACTAGGAGAGCATTAATTGATTATGAAACTGGGGAATTAAAAATGAGGTTGAACGATGAAGAAGTAATATTCAACATTCAATAATCCATGAGGACACCCAGTCAATATGCAAATTGCTCACTAGTGGAAGTTATGGATGTGAACCTGCATGAAGATGATAAGACCCTGAATGCTAATGATCCATTGGGAGCTTGCTTGACTAATTTAGAGGAGATAGATGGTGAAGGGTTGGTAGAATGGGTCATGGCACTCGAAGGCCAAGGATTCTGGAAGAGGGAACCTCAGTTCAAGCCCCTTGATTTAGAAAAGAGAGCTACACCACCTGCAAAACCATCAATAGAGGAACCACCCTAACTGGAGCTGAAACCGCTTCCAGCCCACCTCAGGTATGCTTTCTTGGATCCCAATTCTACTTTGCCTATTATTATATCATCTGGTTTGCTAGCTATGTAGGTAAAACAATTACTGCAGGTGTTGTAGGAATGCAAAACTGCCATTGGTTGGACCATGGCAGACATAAAGGGTATCAGCCCGGCCTTCTGCATGCACAAGATTCGTCTGGAAGAAGGGCACAAACCTTCCAAGGAACATCAATGAAGGTTGAACCCGAGTATGAAAGAGGTAGTGAAAAAGGAGGTAATTAAGTGGCTGGACGCGGGCATCATCTTTACCATCTCTGACAGCAATTGGGTAAGCCCCGTCCAGTGTGTACCAAAAAAGGGTGGAATGACAGTTGTACAGAAAGAGAAGAACGAGTTGATCTCAACTCGTACAGTCATAGTGTGGTGGATTTGCATGGATTACAGGAAATTAAATGCAGCCACCCGAAAGGACCATTTCCCCTTGCCCTTCATTGACCAGATGTTGGACAGGTTAGCTGGGTGATCCCATTTTTGTTTCTTAGATGGATACTCGGGGTACAATCAGATCTCAATAGCCCCGGAATATAGAGAGAAAATGTACTTCACATGTCCGTATGGCATCTTTGCCTTTCGGAGAATGCCCTTTGGACTTTGCAATGCACCGGCCACATTTCAGTGGTGTATGTTAGACATTTTCACCGACATGGTCGAAGACATTATGGAGGTGTTCATGGATGATTTCTCTATGGTAGGGGATTCATTTGAAGATTGTCTTCACACCCTTAAAAGAGTACTCAAACGATGTGTGGAGACAAATTTGGTGTTAAACTAGGAGAAGTGCCATTTTATGGTACAAGAAGGCATAATGTTGGGGCATAGAGTGTCCAAAAAGGGGATTGAAGTAGACCATGAAAAAGTTGATGTGATTGAGAAGCTCTTAGCACCCACTTCAGTGAAAGCAGTGAGAAGTTTCCTTGGGCACGCCTAATTCTGCAGGCGGTTCATCTAGGATTTTTCAAAAATTGCTAACCCCTTATGTAAGCTGCTTGAAAAAGACCAGCACTTTATGTTTTCTGATGCTTGCAGGTTAGCATATGAGGAGTTGAAGAAGAGATTAATGTCTGCACCCTTCATTGTTTCACCCAACTGAGAGCAACCATTCGAGCTGATGTGCGACGCCAGTAATTACGCTATAGGAGCAGTTTTAGGGCGGCGCAAGGAGAAAATTATGCACCTAATTTACTATGCAAGCCAGAATCTTAGTGGTGCACAACTGAACTACATGGTTACGGAAAAGGAAATGCTCGTTGTAGTGTTTGCCTTCGACAAATTCAGGTCATACCTGATTGGATCGAAAGTTATTGTTTATACTAACCATGCAATCATTAGGTACTTGATAGCAAAGAAGGAGTCAAAGCCTCACTTGATTCACTGGGTTTTGTTTCTACAAGAATTTGACCTGGAGATTCGTGTCCGAAAGGGGACAGACAACCAATTAGCAGACCACCTCTCGAGGTTGGAAGGGGTAGAAAAGAGAACGGAGGTTGAAGATATCATTGAGACATTCCCGGATGAGCAATTACTTGTTGTGACAATGGAGGAGGCACCATAGTATGCTGATAGTGTTAATTACTTAGCATGTGGTATTGTACCTCATGATCTCTCCTCAATTCAGAAGAAAAAAAATTTCTGTGATTGTTGTGGGTATTATTGGGATGAACCTCTATTGTTCAAAATATATGTTGATAACATGATCCAGCGGTGTATCCCCGAGCAAGATCAACCCTCTGTTTTGCAGGCTTGCCATGCTTCGCCGTATGGTGGACACTTTGGAGGAATTCAGACATCAGCAAAGGTGTTGGAATTAGGCATGTATTGGCCTACATTGTTTAAGGATGCACATGCTTGGGTCAAAAGCTGTGATGAATGCCAAAGGACGGGCAATATATCCTGTCGTCATGAGATGCCAATGACTACAATCCAAGAGGTGGAAGTGTTTGACATGTGGGGGATCGACTTCATGGGGCCTTTTGTCAGCTCTTACAGTAACAAGTATATACTGGTTGCCATTGACTATGTCTCCAAGTGGGTCGAAGCAGTTTCTCTCCCAACCAATGATGCGAAAGGGGTGACCAGTTTCCTAAAATAAACATTTTCACACGTTTTGGCACCCCCGAGCCATAATCAATGATGGTGGATCTCATTTTTGCAATAGAGCATTTGCACGCCTGTTAGAGAAGTATGGATTTCACCACAAGGTAGCCTCACCATACCACCCACAAATAAGCGGGCAGGTGGAAGTGTCCAATAGGGAAATCAAAAGTGTCCTCTAAAAAACAGTGAATACAACAAGAACTGATTGGGCAAAGAAGCTGGATGATGCATTGTGGGTATACCGCACAGACTTCAAAACTCCAATTAGTATGTCACCATACAAGTTGGTATTTAGAAAGGCATGCCACCTTCTAGTTGAGCTCGAACACAAAGCACTGTGGGTATTACGACAGCTGAACTTAAACACAGAGACGTCGGGCACCAACAGAGTTAATGGGTTGCATGAGCTTGAGAAATTCCGGTTCCAAGCATTCGAGAGTGCTAGACTATATAAAGAAAGGATGAAACTAATGCATGACAAGCACATCTTGAATCGGAACTTCAAACTCGGAGAATTAATGCTGCTATATAACTCAATATTGAGGTTGTTCCCGGGTAAGTTGAAGTCTCGATGGTCAGGACCGTTCAGAGTGGTGCAAATGTTCCCAAGTGGAGCTGTGGAGATCGAATCTGAAGATGGGACGAACAAATTCACAGTGAATGGGTAGAGGTTGAAACATTACCTTGGAATGACTGAAGAAAAAGGGGACAACGTGGTGATAATGTTGGAGGAGCCCCAATACACAAATGAGGAGTGATGACATGAGCCTGCGTCATGCTGCGGCGTTAAATCTGGCGCTTCATGGGAGGCAACCCATTGATTTTTTGTATTTGTCGTGCCGCAACATTAATTAAGGCGCTGGTTGGGAGGCAACCCAATGCGTAGTGACTTTAGTATAGTTAGAATTTGTTATTTTTGATTTTAGTAAGTACTAACCAGTGTAGGTGAGCTTGGGCGAGTGATAAGTCTATCAGACGCTGAAAGAATAGGTACAAAAGTTGAAAAATCTCGAGGCCCAAGAGCGCGGCCACGCATGAACCACGCTCAGACCGCGCATATTGCAATGTATTCTGCCTAAGATTTCTACCCAGGAGCGCGACCGCACTCAGACCGCACATATGGCTAAGTATTCTATTTTACTAGCGCGGTCACGCTCGAACCGTGCTAAGACCGTGCTTGTGTCGTCTGCTGCCACTTTGTATAAGTTAATTTTTTTTTATTTTAATTGTATTAAATTTTTTTACCCCTCTAACCCCTACAACTAAAAACTCTTTCCCTCCTCTCCACTCAGACACGCCCATTTCCCATTCCCAAATAATCCCATCCCTAATCCCCCCAAGGTTCAACGCCAATCTCACCCCCACCACTCTTCTTCACTTCTCACAATCTCCTCCCACTTCAAGTAAGGTTTTCTTTTTGCCAATTTTTGTTGGGTTTTCTTTTGAATTCTTGGTTATGTAGTAGTTTTTCTTCTTTTTCCCTTAGAAATAATTTGTAGTGTATATATAGTTACTTGTGGATTGTGGTGTTTGTGTAGATGTATATCTTAACTTAGGTGGGTAACATTGGGGCAATTGTGATGAACATTGGTTTATAACATGGTTAATTGGGGGCTCCGGTGAATAATGCCCACAAAGTGTTTGTTAAAATGGCACAGTGAGTATCAATGGTAATTGTGACCAACTGGGTGAAGTCTGAGTAACTGCAGTTGAGTCACATCTTTTGTGCTTTGCTAATGATATTCTTCCTTCCAGGTACTATGACACCTTCCAAGAAATGCTGAACTACTGGTGCTTCATCCAGCGGCCAAGATGGATCCTTCAGAGCGCGTGCTTCGGCTCCTACTCGTCCTTATGATAGTAACAAGTTCGTCTCCATCGCAGCTCAGGACCGTTTTGTTGATCAGGCATCCAAGAAACCAATATCGTAGAGGGCATGGATATAGGGTCGCTCCAATATGGCTGTCCCAACTTGTACAATGAGTTGGTCAGGCGTGGGCTAGAAATTTTCTTTGAAGAACCGGATGATGGGAATTTGATGGTTGTGTGCGAGTTCTATGCCAACGTTAAATAATATGTGAATGGTGTAGCCACAGTGCGCAAGAAGGTTGTGGATGCCTCTATTGAGGCTATTCGGAGAATATATCGGCTGCCTGCACCTGTGGCGGAGATGGAAGATTATTATGAAGCCTATGGCAGAAAATACACTTAGTGAGAGTTATTCTTTGAAACAATTTGTGTGTCAGGCAAGGAGATTGTGTGGATGAAATATGGGCGTAAGTTCCATTCAGCGCCACTCACCTTTGAAGGGAAGTGCTGGTTGTATGTCATCAACAACTGCCTGCTCCCGTCCTCCAACACCATGGAAGTGAATGCCCCTCGAGCTACATTGATTTGGTGTTTTATGAATGGTCACAATTTTGACGTGGCCAAGTTTATTCACGAGGAGATGTTTACTTATTGTTCGGTGAAGAGGTATGGGTTCTTTTTCCCTTCCTTAGTCACTAGGCTTTGCCGGGCAGCTCGGGTGCTGGAAAACTTGAGTGTTGATGGAAAAGTGACAAGAGAGGTAAAGTTTCGAGCGGATAAGGTAAGTACTGGGAAGGAGCCTATGGCACCTGGTGGTGATGATAGTGATGACTCAGACGCACCTGAGGAGGGAGAGGATGAGCAGGAGGAAGCGGAAGCCGAGTTGCCCACCCATGAGCCAGTTATGGAAGCTGTAGGACCATCTGGGGTTGGTCGGGTTACCCGGTTAGCAGCCTTAGAGTAGGAGATGGCAGGGATGCATACCAATGTCGCAGACTTGGGGACGCGAGTTGATGCTTTGGCTACCCAGAATGCTAAATCGGAAAAGAAAATCATGGGTTGGCTGCGTGCTTTGAGTCGGGTGTGACACCTTGACCCTGACACTGTATCCAATCAAGACTGAGCTGTCAGGGAAGTTCCTTTACCTCGCATTTATTTATTTTGTACTCTATGGGGACATGTCATTTTTTAAGTGTGGGGTGGGGATACTTCATTTGTATGTTGTATATATGTTGGTATATAGTTGATTTTGGTCTTTAGTTAGTTTGAATTTTGTAGTTTGATTTTGGTCCTTAGTTATTTTGTCTAAATAGGTGATTCGACTTGTCCCGACGATGGATATCACTAGACGGGTTTCTTGAGGGTCTAAGTCGATATATATATAAAAAAGATTTTCTCCTATTAGGTAGTGTATCAACTCCCCCTTGATTTTTCTTTAAACCACGGTTCTATTCCAAGGGTTTCCATTTGAACCGGGTGTAGTTAGTTTTTTTTTGTTAGTTTAGGAATTTTTGGGCGAAGAAGAATAAAGATTGCTTTAATATGACACTTAGGCTCATTAGTTGACTCTAGCAATAAATCCTTAAAATATGTGTTCTCGAGTTGGCTTAAGCACCTTGAGCAGAGTGTCTGATGGTCTTAAGTCCTAACTTAATTGAGTCATGTGCCATGTGTGAGTGAGGCTTTGGGTATTCTATGCTAACACTCAATGCCTAGAACTTTCCCTGTGTGTGTACGAAGCGAAATGGTAGTCTTAATTGGTCTGGAAAGTGATATAGGCGTTTCCTTGTTGAACTTATCTATATATGTTTTCACCCACATGATTGTGTATATCCTAGTTAACCCCTTTGAGCCTGTAATCCTGTTTCTTTGGCAACCACATTACAAGCCTTACCCAAGTTGTGAATTGTCTATATTTTTGAACCATGTCACCTCTTACAACACTTGAATTGTAATGAATATGGAAAAGTTAAAGTGTGGGGTGGTTGGTTGGCTTTTGAGTGGAGCTAACGAAATACGGAGAAAGGTGCACTGTATTGAAAAAAAAATTACGAGCCACTTGAATTGAAAAAAAATACTTTCCTTGCTAAGTGGTATCTCTTGATGTAAGTGTGCTTAAAGAAGTAGGGGGTTTAACTCAATGATGTAAAAGTGGAACAAAGGTTTGACATAGGTATGGGCTTAAAAGTGAAAAATGTATTGAAGTGCTTAGGGAGGCGTAGTCACTATACCCATATGTATCCTACCTGTCCCGCAGCCAACATTACAACCAAATAAATTGCTATTTGATTCTAGACCACATGGACTCGATTAGTCGAGTATTACACTACAGGCAAGCCTATGATGCGTTGTTTGTGGCATAGAATTTATTTCTGAGGTTTAGTGAAATCTTACATATTTGAATTCCTCAGTGTGTGAATTATAATGACCATGACACAAGTCTCTTTTGTGGTGAGTAGGCACGTGATTCATGAAGGGAAGGTAAGTCTAGACCTCTGACTGAGAGTATGAAAGCCGGTTAGGGATGTTACGTGGCTAGAGAGAGAGAGAGAGAGAGTCTACTCTTGAGGTTAAGATGTTACGCTAAGGTAGTATATCTATGTGAATTATTCTTGGTATAAGGAGTAGGGAAGTGACCAGTGATGATTAGGCCTATAGAGTGTGCTTTTGTTGTTAGAGGACTAGAACCGGTTTAAGTGTGGGGTGTTGATAGTAGCCTATATTATGCGATGTAGATGCTATTTATGCTCGAAGTTAACCATACTTTATTGATGTTTTAAGTGCTAAATGATAACAAAATGCTCTAATTGAGGTTTTTGTGCTTTGCAGGAGCAAGTGTTGATTATGAGGACATTCAACAGCTTTTGGAGCTAATTTGGAGCAAGGAAAGCCACTCGGAGGTGAATGTGCGTGAAAGAATAAGGATAAAAGTAGAAAACATTTGAACCTCATGATCGCGGGCTAAGCATGGGCGCTCCAGCCGCGCTAGTCCAGGCAGAACAAAATGTGATATGCGCGGCCCAAGCGCTGCCGCGCTCGTCAATTTGCTGAACCTTATTTCTAGGGGTAATTTTGTAAGTTCGGGGGCAACTCTCCTTAACATATAAGAAGCCCAAGTCGACCAAAGAGAGGGTATCAAGGTTTTTAGAGTTTTGTTAAAGGCAAGAAGAGGCAAGAGGCAAGGAGGAAAATTTGGCATCGAGTTCTATCTTTCTTCCTTTTGTGTTGATCATTGATTATGAATTTTGCTGTTGTGATTATGAAAACAATTATGCGTAGCTAATTATTTAGTCTAGGGTTGATGGAGCCAATTGTTAGATAACGTTTTGACTCAGTTTTGTTATAATCGAGCCGGGTTTATTATATGATTGTTCAACTATGTTTTGTATGGTGATTAATTGAATGGGCCCTTGATTAATCGTGTCTAATCACCTTGTGTTGCTTGAGAAAAAAATACTAGGTTAGATTGTTGTTGAACAACACCACTTTTGGGTAATTGAAGAGATTTATTACTTGAATTTAAAAGTGGGGTTAGAAATAACGAAGCTTTGGTGGGATAATTCAGAGCTGCATAAATTATCAGCTAGAGTAGTTTGAGAGAATGCTCTAGTAAATTATCGTAATGATCAAGAGATAATTGCGGTAACTCACAACTCATAATCCTCATAGAGTATTACAGCGAGATTATAGCAAAAGAGTTAAGAATTAATCTAGCAATTGGGGAAATCAATACCCTAGATCTTTTTACCATTGAATTATCTTTAATTTGGAATATTGTTAGTTTTAATATCATTTTATTTTAGTTAAACAAATCCCAATATTTATTGATAAAAATCTTACATCCGAGAATTGTTTGAGCTTGTACTAGCATCACTAAGAGTTGTAATAGATAGGTCAGTTCCCTGAGGATTCGACTCAGGACTTGTAAACCGGATTATATTTGTAATGACCGCTTAGTCCTTTTTATAAGGCATAGTTGGGCGTGACAAGCCATCGGGGCTTACGCCCCGGACACGCCCAACGCCCAGCGTACTGGGCTCGCCTAATAGAACTTTATGCAATTGTGTGTAACTACCTTTGTAAATCCTCAATTTTTTTTAATAAATCGTTGACTATTCAAAATTACTTTTATCTTAATCATAAATCATTAAGTTGTGAGTATTTTGTGTCATAATTAAAATTGAAATTATTGCATGTTATCCACGAAGACTGCTATGATAGTAGATTTTAAATAAATATTTCATTTAAAAGTATTTATTTATTAACTTTTGTTATGTCTTTATTATATTAGTCCATAATTTTTTTATAATTATTTTCGTAAATATTTTTTTTTTCACGTTTACGGGATACAACACTTCTTAATTTTATAGCTCAATATTAACTAGTAACTTTTTACAAATAATTAGTTATCATGATATAATATGGTGAAATATGTGTCATTTTATTAACTTGTTGAAACTTAAAAATAAATGATGCTAGAGAATCATATTTAAAATGTGAATTATATTTTTATATAAATTCTCTTTCAAATAGAAAACATATTAAATAAAAGGAGTATTTAAAAAAAATTGAATTATAATATCAAAATTCTTTCAAGATTTATTACTCCTTAAGAGATACATATAAGATTTCGCATCGAATACATTACTTTTGATGTTTGAGTTGTAATGACGTTGTAGCTAATTTGTATATTATGATATATGCCATACTTTTTGTATTATTCTTAGTTGAAATATTATTTAACCAAATAATTTAAATAGATTGTTTGGTAAAATTTTGTGATTTTAATGTAATTTTTATAATTATTTTTTATTTTACACTTTCTTAAAATTCTTAAAATTAGTAAAATTTAAAGATCCGTTGGACTTACGCCCCATGTCTCAAGACTTACGCCTTGCCTTGTCAGAGATAAAACGCTTCGCCTTACGCCCCCACCTTTTAAAACATTGAATCAGAATTATCTATGATTGCAAGTTGACTGTCACGACCCCAGTTCACCCTCCGTGAATAGTCATGACGACACCTAGTCTCTACGACTAGGTAAGCCTAACAATTTGCGAAAAAAGGAAACGAAAGACAAAACCAACTAAAAACTACAAAATAAACATAAATAGAACGTTTAAGATGCCGCTTGACATATACAATAAAAACTCTCAAACTGAAATAATTTCCAAAATCCGGAATCTCATGAAATCACAAGCTAAGGATATTACTTAGTGTTCTAACTCCAGAATATCTAAATCAAAGTGAATACACAAGGCTATAACTACTAGAGAGAATGGAAAGGGACTTCTCGGTCTGTGGACACAGCAGATATACCTCCAAGTCTCTGGAGAATCGCCTCACCTCAAGGATGATAGGGCTGAGCGGAAGAACCTGGATCTGCACATGAAAAACATGCGCAGAAAAGGCATGAGTACACCACAACGATACTCAGTAAGTACCAAGCCTAACCTCGGTCGGGTAGTGACGAGAAAAATCAGGGCCTTACTGATTATAAATGAAAAACAAGGTAAAACAATATAGAATATGACAATATAATTAAGTGCTAACAGTATGAAGTAACACAAGGTAATAAGAATAACTACAACTACAACAGAGAGAGAAAACACAGAGAGAATATAACTCCACACAACAATAGCAACCGGGGATCTCCCAGGATACCGTCCTGTAGTCCCCAAATGTAAATATCCAGTGGATCTCCTGGGTGTCATCCCGTAGTCCAACTCATAGTGCTCGGGGATCTACCAGAATCCCAATCTGTAGTCCCAAATGTAAATACTCGGTACTAGGGGAATCTACCGGGTGCAGTCCCGTAGTTCCAATATAAATGTGCAGAGGGATCTACCGGAATATAAATCCGTAATCCCAAAGTAAACATGCAGGGGATCTCCCGGGATACCGTCCCGTAGTCCCAAAGTAAACACACAGCAGCAACACGAAGAATATTCAATTCAATCCAAATTTCTACCAAGGTAAAACAGGTATTTCTAACCTAGCATGATGCACAAAATTCAATTAAAGTAGTTTGAGCAAGTAAGGCAATTAAGTCAATTAGACATGCTTCCCTAAGCTAACAGTAGGCTAAAATTAAAAGTAGTATATGTAAGCACGTGATTTTTACTTCGCGGGAATTACTCCAAAAAAAAAAGGAAAATCCTAAGTGTCTTTTGTCATTGAGTGATTGTATTTAACGTTAAATTGTGTGGTAATTGTTATAGGTGTTAACCAACATGTGTATGATTTCATCTTTAATTTTTACAAAGTTTTATTTTTAGGAATTTTTAATTTTGTTAATTGGGTTGCAAGGAAAAGGTTGTGGGAAAATCGGATTGGGCCCCAAAGTGAGGCCCAACACCAGCACACAGGTCCAGTCCAAACACAGGCTGCCCGGGCACGTCCCAAACGACGTCGTATCAGCGCCTCAATCTGAGCCGTTGATTCATTGCAATCAAACGGTCCAATGCGGCCCCTGCTAAGTCCAAACGACGCCGTTTTAGGCGAAATTGATCTGAGCCGTCCAAACCCATCGATCCAACGGATCCAAGCCCTCCCCTAGACCCGTCAAATCTGACCCGATCCATTCCCCTACCCGGTCTCAACCCACCATCACCCCCCGAATGACGTCGTCCCTCTTCATTGAGTAGATCCTGGCCCTTGATCTCACATGATCCGACGACCAGGATCTAAACCTCAAAATCATATATAAAGCCCAACTTGGTCACCCCGCCCCCTATCCAAAACACCCCCCGGCTTCATCGTCTCCCTGACCAACCCTAACACCCAAACCCTAGCCGCCACCCCACCCCTTCGCCTGAAAGCCGGCGGCAACGGTGCCGTTGGCCATGAGTCTAACACCCCTGAACCACCATGACCCCCCTCTCCAAATCCACACTCAGCTTACCTCGAATCTTCCCCGAACGTCTCGAATCTTCATTCGAAGATCCGAGACCAAACCTAGATCTACACCAAACCACCCCATATTCACCCTAGTCACTCCCCTAACGTCCCTCAGGCCCTAATCAGCTTGGGTTCCGGTCAAATGCAAGCAGAACTTGTCGAATCCCAATTCTAAGTTCAAGAACCCTAAAAAACCAAACCTGTTTCGTTTGAGGTAAGTGTCCGATGTAATCGTCTTTTCTTTCCTCTTGTTTAGGATTATGCATATGTTTGTGGATTTGTTCTAGATTATTTTTGATTATTTTCTGTCCATCTTCAAAAGACCCTTTTGTTTGGTCGATTTCTTTTCTTAAATGTTAATGGAGTGTTATAAGATGCCTATTCGCTTCGATTGATGTTGTCAACTAGTTTAAGTTTCATAAACTACATAATTAAATGTCCCGAGTTTTGAAATAAATTGGTACCCTGTGTCACACCTCCTTTTTTCGCCCTCGCGGGGGTACATGAGTTTTTTCCAATTAAAGGACAGTCGAAACGGGATTTATTTCTTTATTTCAGAGTCGCCACTTGGGAGATTTAGGGTGTCCCAAGTCACCAATTTTAATCCCGAATCGAGGAAAAGAATGACTCTGTATTACAGTCTGGGCACCAGAAATCCGGATAAGGAATTCTGTTAACCCGGGAGAAGGTGTTAGGCATTCCCGAGTTCCGTGGTTCTAGCACGGTCGCTTAACTGTTATATTCGGCTTGATTATCTAATATAATACGTATTATAAACTTATGTGCAAATTTTATCCCTTAGCCGCTTTTATTATTCTTTTTATTTATTGTTATTATTTTACGAAAAATTGCAACATTGTGAAAACGTATTTCAAATCACGTCGCAATCAATTGCACCCGTGGTTATCGACACATTTCGACTCCGTTGAGATTTAGATTTGGGTTACATAAATGCACACCCGTATTTAAGGAAATAACATTATTAAATACGCGCCTAGAGCGACTAGCGTGTCATTATTTTGGGTAGGGCCGTGAAATTTGCTAAAACGGCTCCTCCCTAATTCTAAGCAATTAACTGTACATTTATTGAGGGCCCCGAAATCTATACATTTCATTAAGCGAGGCTCATCTCATTTATTTTAAATGGACAAATCTTAAAGCGACTACATTTTTTCTATAAAAATTAGTCTCTAAAATAAAGAAAGAAAAATCCTAATTAATTACTAGCTTTTATTATTTTAAGAAAACATGACATGCTAATTGCTTGGTTAATACAAATATTGATGAAAAAAGGAATTTTACTCTTAATTTCGAAATTATAAATAAAATAAAAATTCAACAACTAATATTCAAAATAAACAAATATAGCTAGATTAAAACTCAGCATTGTTATTTTTTTAAAAAAATATATTATTGAGATTAATTATTCACAATCATTTGAAACTAGATTTAACCATAATTACTAAAGCTTATTAGAAAGTTTATTAAACTTAAACGTTCTTCTAATCTTGCTTAAGCTCAAGTCATGCCTTAATGCCTAATTTACGATGTTTAATTTAAATTCGTGTTTTAGCTAAATTTAGCTACTTGTTCATGATCAACCTATAATCTTGAAGCCTTCATAACTAGTGAATTAACCTGTTTTGCCGAACTGATTTATTACAGACTAACTTATGATATTATTTTCTTATTCCAGCTATTATTTAGTAATTCATGAAATAGCTTAAATACAATCAACAAAAGAAACAAAGAAAAAAAAACGAAATTAAAACTTCAAATTTTCATTCTTCATATGTATTCATGCTTCATATTTCGGATTACAATAACCAGCTTTTCAGTTGTGTACCTGATATTGGAAGCAAAAGAAAATGAATATGAGAATCAGCAGCAGCAGTAAAATCAGTACAACACAGCAACAATAGCCCAGCAACAGTAACAACCCAGTAATAGACCGGTGGAGTAGTAATCCCAAAAAAAAACAAAAGCTTCCAGCTTTGATGAAACAACAATTAATTCTGATTTCAAACAACAAAAGAAAGCAGAATATTTTTTTTTAGTTTTTTTTTATTTTTGAAAGTTTAAATATTTTTCGGAATTTTCTCTCTCTTAAATGTTCAGCCCTTTTCTCTCTCTTATTTTTTCTTTCAGATTCGTTTCTCTTATCTGTGTATTTTTCTCTGTTTCTGTGTGTTTTTTTTTGTCTATCTCTTTTTTTTGTCCCCCTAAATATGATTTCAAGACTTCATATATATAATCCCATCCCATAAATCTTTCAATTAATTAAAATCAATACTTTTTCTCTACCCAACCCATTATCTTCCCACTCATCCACATTACATTAAATAAACATATCACACCACCCCATTTCATTTTGTCCCCCATGCCTAACATAAAATAATGCAAGATTCCCCCACTAAATTTTGTCTTGTCCCCCCTTTATATTAAATAACCATATCACAACCCACCCCATTTCATTTTGTCCCCCATGCTTCATATAAACAATTACAAAAATGTACAATTCCTAAACTACCC
Source organism: Nicotiana sylvestris (assembly GCF_000393655.2). Classification (NCBI taxonomy): domain Eukaryota; kingdom Viridiplantae; phylum Streptophyta; class Magnoliopsida; order Solanales; family Solanaceae; genus Nicotiana; species Nicotiana sylvestris. The sequence continues at coordinate 26,556,035 of NC_091063.1, read as the reverse complement.
CTCCGACCCTATTGCAAATTACTATTTTACCCCCGAAAGTACTATAAATTACCAAACTACCCATCAGCTATAACACATCAATTAATCAAACTTAACCAAAATATAGGCAATATGATTAATTTCTAACAATGTTCAAACAACAAATTTCATGAACATGATTTCTTCAACATTTCAATAACAAATCACATGAACATGATTTCAACCACAAATCATATGAACACAAATTGAACAACCAAGAACAACTAAAATTTGATTGAACAATATTTTTAGCAACAACAAACCTATTTTCGGATTCAACAACAACAACAAACAAGTATATTTAGATTTCTAAATTCAATCATATTGAACTTAAAATCCACTCTAACAACATTACAACAAACAATTCTTATATTAAACTTTAAACAAGATTATGAGACCAATTCAAGAAATAATCACAAATGGTAATCAAGGAATCAAACTATACACATTTCGGATTCAAAATCAAACAAACATAATATGAACATGAATTAAATCTAAAAATAAAAACGACGGATTCAAATGACTAAAACCAACATACTTTCCTTATTACAACTAAATTCTTTTAGGCAAATGACAAAACAAAAACTAAGAAGAAACAATTATGAATTTAAACTTGAACTTAACAATATTAACAATTTCCGGAAAATACATCAAATACATGAAACAAATTGAAGAAACAATTAATTAAATTTCAATTTGAATCTAACAAATATTAAACTAACAAATATTCACTTAAACAATAAAACAAACATGAAATAAATATGAAAAAAAAACTAATTAAATTTCCATTTAAAATCTGAAAATTAATTTAACAAAACACATGAACAAACTAAAAAATTATTTCAACGACGAACAAACAAAACAAGAATTGAATCATTTAACGATTTTGGATCCGGAAAATATCAAACAAAAATATGGACATAAATAAAACTTAGAACAACTAACCGGAGATGAACAACGACGAACTCGAACCATGTATGGACTGTTTTGACAAATATCGACCAAAGCTCGAACAAAAGCTTGAATTCGAATTTAAGAAATAACGTCGAAACAGTAGCAGCAGTTGGAACGATGAAGTGAAGCAACAGATGCCGACTCAAAACAAGCAGCTCGACCTCGACGTGACTGGAAGGAGGCAAACGAGCAGCATCGCGGCAGCAGCAGCTCGGAGGAAGGAGGAGAAGTATCGGCGACGTGTTTGGTTACGTCAAGAAGCTGGCGCGGGCCGCAGCAGACGAGGCAGCTAGGGTCATCCATGGTCGGAGAAGGAAAAGATTGAACAACTGGTCTTTTGGACGTGCGGTTGAGGGTTGCCATGGACGTCGAGCTCAAACTCGAGCTTGACGTCGAACGGCGAAGATGAAGTCGCGATGGATGGTGAAGCAGAAGGAGCAACAGTGGCGACGAGCTGTTCGTTAGCTTTTGTTTGGATCACCAACGCAGCTGGGTGGTTGAAGAAGACGATGCAAGGGCAGCCATGGTCGATCAAGCTTTGAGCTTGACAAAAGAGATGAAGCTATGGTAGCGACGGTGTTATGGTGGGTCGTTGGAGATCGAGGGACTTGTGTCGTTTGGTCGAGGAAGAAGAAGGCGGAAGCAGTTGGTTGAGGGCAGCCATTGATGGAGTTTGGAGCTTTTGGGAAGATGAAGAATAGAAGAAGAAGGAAGATAGGGGGGCGGGTCTTTTTCTTATTTTTTAGGGTTTTTTCTTCTTTTTTTCTTTTGTTTTGTGTTGTAAAATGTAAGACAAAGGGGTTTGGGTCTTTTGGGTTATGGACTGGGTCGACCCAGTTCGAAATGGACTGGGTCGTAGGGAAGATTGGGCCATTTTTTGGGCCTGTGGCTTGAAATTGAAGAAGAGGCCTAATTCCGACTTTCTTTATATTTTCGCTCTCTTTTCTTCTTTTATTTTTTCTAAAACTAAATTATAAAAATACTTAAACTATTATTAAGAACTAAATTAAGTTATAAAAGTGCAAATTAACTCTCAATAACAATTAACGCACAATTAAGTATTAATTAAGCATAAAATCGTATATTTGGACATTAAATGCTAGAAATGCAAACGATGCCTATTTTGTAATTTTTAATTTTTGTAAAACAAATTTAATTACTAACAATTGTTAGAATTAAATCCTACATGCAAAATGCGACATATTTTTGTATTTTTTATTAATTTAGCAAATAAACACGCACAGACAAATGCCAATAATTATTCAAAATATAACAAAATATCACAAAATTGCACACCAAAGAAAAATCATTTTATTTTTTGAATTTTTTGGGAGTAATTCTCATATAGGGCAAAAATCACGTGCTTACACCCTGTTTAGTCTATGTTGTTAGTCGTTTAGTTGTTACGTATGATAGTTCGCATAGTCGACCTGAGTAACGTCGTCAAATAATTAAGTGTTGTAAAGTTTCATTGTTGTCCGAAAAGGGCCTGAAACACTCAGTTTGTTGCTGTTTTGAGTTCAGTCGATCGGCGATTAGTTAGTATACATTATAACTCGCAAAGTCGACTCGACACATGTTGTCGTTAGTTTCACAGCCTCAAATAACAAACGACCTAACTCTTACTGGTTGATTTTGTTGAATGGTCGTTTGTTAGCTGTGGGAGGGGGATTCGAACTAGTAATTGGCAGATACAATAGAATGAAAGGGTGGGGCAAGACAGCAATGATCAAGGGTCTGTGAGATAGCTTTGGTTGAAAAAAAAACTAATTAAGTGTTCAGGATTAACTTAAGAATATGTCAAGTGGTAATTAAAATACTATTAACTTGATGACAATGGGGAACAAAACATAAGAACATGGGGATTAAATGAATACTTTAAACCCATAACTCTTGATTAGAGCAATAGGACAAAAGCATGGGGGCTGATTAAGTTTACCAAGAAGATGCCTTTAGGCATGGGAAGCTAAGGGGTATGGGCAGACTGCAATTGGCAGGATCCAGGCAGCTTGACTGACCTGGATTAGCTTATAAATAAGCTGTTTCAGAACATAAGAGGGGCTGGACTTTTAGTCTTTAGAAAAGAAAAAAAATAGAAAGAAATTTCAGAATACTGTGAATGAGTACTGTCTGAAAACTGTGTAAGAGTTCAAGTTGGTCAAGCTGTCCTTGCTGATTGCTGTTGGTTGTTTGCTGAGCTTTGTGGTTATTGAATTTCTGTTGCTACTGCATTGAACATTCTGGTTTTCTCGGCTGTATTTTACTACTCTGTTTCCTGGGTTTGGTTTGCTTGGTGCTCAACCACTTGTGAGCTTCATCATTGTGGCTGTTTGTTGTTGCTGTGTTGTTGATGTTTATCTGCTGTTGCTGTATTTGCTGCATACGACTCAACTGACCATTCTCCTTCTTCTTTTGCTTTGCTATAACAGGTACACGATTAATAGTGTCAATGTAACTTGAAAGTTGAGCATGAATATAAAAGAGAAGAGCTGAAGATGTTTATTTCATACATAGACTGTTATATTAAACATCATGTAATGTATAATAGTTTACATTCTTGTTTGGATACTGAAGGTAGCCTGCATGCCCGGTAGATATCAATGTATGGTGATTGAATGTTAGTTTGTATATGCAGGCTGATAGATAAAAGTATTCCCAATGCAGTAGGGTGTATCTTAGACTTTATCTAATTACGTTTAGCATGTCCTTAAATGCATAAAACTATCCATGTTAGTTAATTTCATTTCCTTTTGATAAATTGCCTCCTTATAATTGGCAAACCATTGCTTTAAAACAAACAGCGCAAGTCTGCACTTCTCAACCTCACGAAGGTCGAGCCCGAATCAAACGAACCCAACAGGCTTTCATCAGAAAGGCAGTGGCCCAGGCCCAACCGATACTGTGTGGGCTGGGTTTGGGCCCATGATGTCCGATTAGCTGCCCACGTGCATGGCCATGTTTTCTTATTCTGCAAAGGCACTCGGAATTTCGTTATAAATAACCTGCAAGCATGTAATTGAGTAGGATCATTTTACTTTCAATTAGTAGAGACAAATGTGACAAGAAAACATAGCCGCTATAGGATATCCTTTAAAAATAAAGACGAGATGAGCCTCGACAAATAAAGAACGCACAAGCTGCGGGGCCCTCGTTAAATGTATATGTCAAAGCATTCAGTTTCTGGGGCGGACCGTTTAGCAAATTCCACGGTCCTACCCAAAATAACAATACGCTAGTCGCTTTAGGCGCGTATTAATAATATTATCTCCTTAAACTCGGGTGCACATTTATGTGACCCAAATCCAAGTCTCAACGGAATCGAAATGTGTCGCTAATCACGGGTATATTGATTGTGGCGTGGTCTGAGATGTATTTCCATGACGTTGCAAATTCCTTTTAAAAAAAATATGAATGAGACGAGCCTCGACAAACAAAAATGCACAAGCTGCGGGGACCTCTAAATGTATATATTAAAATACTTAGAATTCGGGACAGGCCGTTTAGTGAATTTCACGGCCTTTTTCCCAAAATAACAATATGCTAGTCGTTTTAGGTGCGTATTTAATAATGTTATCTTCCCAAACCCGGGTGCACATTTATGTGACCCAAATCCCAATCTCAACAGAGTTGAAACGTAGCTTTAACCACGGGTACATTGATTGTAACGTGGTTCGAGGTGTGTTTTCCACGATGTTGCAATTCTTGATAAAAATAACATTAAATGATAAAAGCGGTTAAAAGATAAAATTTGCACATAAGTTCATATTTGTATAAAATCAGATAATCAAGCCAAATATGACAGTTGAGCGACCGTGCTAGAACCACGGAACTCGAGAATGCCTAACACCTTCTCCCGGGTTAACAGAATTCTTTATCCGGATTTCTGGTACGCAGACTGTAATATGGAGTCATTCTTTTCCTCGATTCGGGATTAAAATTGGTAACTTGGGACACCCTAAAACCTCCCAAGTGGCGACTCTAAAATAAATAAATAAATCCCGTTTCGATTGTCCTTCAATTGGAAAAAACTCCCTTGCACCCCCGCGGGGCGAAAAAAGGAGGTGTGACAGCTCTGGCGACTCTGCTGGGGAACAGGAACCCAGAACCACTGGTTCAGGGTTAAGAATTCGAGCTTAGAATAATTGTTATAATTTGGCTTTATTTATTATCTGATTTTATTATATGTTTTAACCTAAATGTGCAAAATGATGTTTTTACCGCTTTGATATTATCTGAATTGTATATATAAACTGTGCCGAAACCCCTCTCTTCTCTCTCTTGAGGAGTGCATGCTGGTCGTGGCTTCTTTCTGTTAGCGTCATATACCAAAATAGAACGAGGATTCAGAGGAGTTGCAAAACCGGATGGCCTTTTGGTTACCGGTACACAACTCCCATCCTCGGCTCGAGTTGTCCGCTCGGGTAAGCCAGGTCTAGAACAAATACCCAGGTTTTAAACTTAGCATAACAAAGCCTCATGCCGGATCCCTAGTAGGAACGCTTATTCGCATCATGTGCATTTGACTTAGGGGACTCAACACAGGGGTTGAGTCCGTCTAGGACTAGCAACCTAAAATGAAAGACCATCCTGCTACATCCTGTTTGCTTTATGCATTTACTTGTTTCAGACTTGCATACTGACCGGCTTTTGAATATCGGGAATGTTGTGAAAAGGAAGAATAAAAAAGAGAGGAAGTAACGGTTAGGGAATTAATTATTTTCGGAAAAACCAATACCCAAAAACGGTTGAAACTCTGCCGGAATTTTGAGAAAATAAACAAAATGTGTCTTATTAATTTGTTTTATTAAAAGCCAAAGAAAATAGAAAAGAGAGAAAAAAAAGAGTCTTTGTTTTATTTTGAACGGAAAAGGAAAAATAGTTTGTCATGAGAAATATGGTTTCCAAAATTTGGTTTATGTTTTCCGCCCGAACTACGTCAGTTTGATTCTCGCAGGGTGTGAGATACGTAGGCAACCCCCATCGGGCCCAACTTACTTTTTCAAAAAATAGGTACAGCCCAAAAGAACAAAAGTTTTGAAATAGTCAAGGTGACATCATGCTTTTCAGAAACAACCAAATTTCGTTTTTCTAGGAAAAAGGTATGTCAATTTGGTATTTGAGTCAAATAAGTCTGGATCTTTGCTTAATCACCCCCAATAAACATGCAGAATGAGCATAAGTACAAGTTTGCCAGTAACAGTTAGGAGCAAAATCCCTCTGGAGGTGCGATTATGGTGGGAGGATTTGGAAAAATCAGAGCAAGACAAGATCAAACTGCACCTGGGAGGTCTGGCTAATCTGTTGAATGTCAGGCCCCGATGCGACATCATAAAGGCTTTGGTTACATTTTGGGACCTGGCCCACAACGTATTCCGCTTCTCGAATTTTGAACTCACCCCAACCTTAGAAGAAGTGGCAGGTTACATGGACGTCACTGAAGGTTTGAGACACAAATACCTGATCGCTCCAAGAGCTGTGAGTTCACACAAATTCATGGATCTGTTGAAGATAAGCAAGGGAGTCCCATACGCTGAACTGGATAGAGGTTTTTCTACCCTACAATTCATATACCAGAGGTACGGGCACATAGGAGGATTCAATGATCCAGAAAGTGGTGTCTGCAGTAGAGGAAATCTGGCAAAGTGGAATGAGCATAGGCGGTTCGCTTTCATGGTGGCATTCTTGGACATTGTGGTGTTTCCCCGAAAAGATAGAAATATCGATCTGAAGGTGGCTGGAATAGTCAAAGTCCTGATTACCAATGATAAAAGCATCCTTGCTCCTATGGTAGTGTCGGAAATATACCGAGCCCTCACGGTTTGTAAGGCCGGGGCAGATTTCTTCGAAGGGTGCAACTTGTTATTACAGATGTGGATGATCGAACACTTGTGTCGCCATCCTCAGTGTATGCGCTACATGTCTACAAACGAAGACTGCATCAAAGGTTATAACCTGAGGGTTTCAGGTTTCCGATTACCAGAAGGGTTTGAAGAATGGATATCCTATCTCCATGCCGTCACTGCAGAACAAGTAAATTGGACTTTGGGTTGGCTTCCTATGGAAGAAATTGTATACATGCCCGCCACTGGTCCTCACTTCCTCTTAATGGGACTCAGAGGTATTCAGCCTTATGCCCCCTACAGGGTGATGAGGCAATTGGGAAGGTGTCAGGTGGTGCACCCAGACGAAGATCTCAGCACTTATGCAGTCGAGGTCAGTAGTGACGGCCAATTTCCTGAAAAGACAGTTCGTTGCATATGGGGTGAATGCCAGTACCTGACGGCAAATACTCGGGTAGGTGATGTATCTAGAGGTGAAGTCTCGCCGGCCTATCTCGCTTGGCATAATAAGAAGAACATTGCATAGCGGCCAGCCAAACATCCTCACCTCCAAGATTTTGTTGAGTCATCACAAGAACAATGGGGCTGGCTCGCAAAAGAGGAAGGTTACCGGGTTGAAATCGGGAAGCTAAAGCGACAAGTTGAATGGCTTGTATTTGAAAACAACGTGCAAGTCGCCTCGGAGCAGGCTGAAAGAAACAAGCTAGCCCAAGAGAACCAGACCCTGAAGGCCCGCCTTCGCCAAGCCAGTAAGAGTAACATTGACCGACAGAAGCGTCGCTCCGACGAAAGATTGATAGCGAGTTTGAGAAATCAGGTCATCCAAATCCAAGAAGAATTAGAACAATCAGAAGCTTGCATAGCAAGGATGAAGGTCAAATGGGCAAAAGGTACAATGGCCTGGAGGCAGCGTCTGCAACAGGTCATAAGGGATTATGAAATGAGCATCGGGATATTAAGGGAAACGAACTCCACTCTACATGATCGGATCATCAAACAAGCACGAGACGCTCAGGCCGACAGAAGACGTTGTTACGATGCAATGGCCTGCATGGAGAGACAAATGGAGATGTTCCAGGATCGACTTGCCGACAATGTTCAAGAACTAGGATTAAAGAATCGGCAAATAAAGCAATTGTTCGCTGAAAGGGACAACATTCAAGGAAGGATCGACGAGATTGGGCACTACATCTACATGAGATGCCTAGCATGCGAGCAAATGCCTCGGAAAACCCTTCTTGTTTCCATCATGGGCTGCGTCCATCGGATCATGAACGAATTGAGAAGTTTGCAGAAAGACCTTACACCTAGGGCCGCGAAAGGGCCAAAAGATGCCTCGTGGGCCCCTAAATTGGAAAATTAATCTTTGGTCGAGTCCTGTTTATTTGGCTTTGTTACTTTCCCATATGTTGTTTTCCTTTTAATCTAATAGGGTTAAAAAACTGTGGAGTCTGTACTGTTGCTATTCTTCGTTTGAAGTAATTTGTAATAGCAAACTTTGATAATGAAATTAAGTGACTCCAGAAGAATTTTTATGTGTCTTTACTTTAAGGCAGAACTACGCCTGGTCTGATTCGCGCGGGGACGTGATACGTAGGCAATCCCCATAAGATTCGACCGCTTTTAATAAAGAAAGAAAGAAATACAAAAATAAAATAAAATACAGGGTTTCCCAAAGTACTTTAAAAAGGGACAAATGAGCAAGCCGGGACGACGCATGTTGTTTGAAGCAAAGCATGTAGAAACGGTTAACTGCCTAGGAGCATTGCATCCTCTATGTGTTATGATCAAATCTGTTAAACTCTAACGCTAACAAAGTTTGTTGTTGTCTGATACCAGACAGTTAGTTGTTAAAGAATTCTGGCAACACACCCTTACCAAACCAGATCCAAAGGACCGGTAGCAACAAGCATGACTACTTCAGAGAATAGTAACGAGGAAGAAAGGCCCCGATGAGCCAATTATTAAAAGAAGCAATGGAAAAGATTGAAAGGATGGGACTAGAGATGAATGCAATGCAGCTAGCTTTAGCCAAAGCACAAAAGAGCCCTGAGCCACTGGGGCACATGCCGGAATACCCTCGCTCCGGCCCTTCAACAAGCCTCCCGAATCCCAGTTATCATCAGGAAAGAAGCCCCCATGATTCCCAAGCTCCACCACCCCATCAACCTCTACCAACACCAAATATTCCCATTTTTGTGGGACCCACATCAGCCACCTTGCAAAGAACGACCAGCGAGCCATTGTTTCAGGCTCACGATACGCAATACTATCCCCCTGAGCCTACATTCCATGCCCCCGAACCACAGGCCTACAATCCGCACTTGGAGGTAGCGGCAGAGATTGAAAAGCCGGTTAAAACCCCTGAACAGGATGAGGTATTGAGAAAGTTCAAAAGCCTGGAGCAGTCCTTCAGGAACCTGCACGGATTGGGCAACCAAGTCAGCGTGGCTTACAAAGATCTATGCCCTTTCCCGGACGTCCAACTCCCGGCTGGGTTCAAGATGCCTAAGTTTGATTTATATGAAAGGCACGGTGATCCCATGGCACATTTGCGAGGATTCTGTAGCAAAATGAGAGGGGCAGGCAGCAAAGATAAGCTGCTGATAGCTTATTTCGGCCAAAGTCTAAGCGGATCTGCACTAGAATGGTATACCAGGCAGGATTCCAGTAGATGGTACACTTGGGATGATCTGGCACAGGCTTTCGCGGGTCATTTCCAATACAATCTTGAGATAGTCCCTGACCGTCTCACATTATTGAGGACCAGGAAGAAACCCGGGGAAAGTTTTCGAGAGTTCGGGTTCCGCTGGAGAGAGCAAGCGGCCAGAGTCGATCCTCCCATGAGAGAGGGAGAGATGGTGGACTATTTCTTACAAACATTGGATCCAACCTACTTTGGTCACTTGGTGACGACAGTTGGAAAATACTTCAACGAGGTGGTGAAGATAGGGGTCATGATAGAGGAGGGTCTGAGGTATGACAAAATCCTGAATTACTCAGCACTCAAGGCAACGACCCAGGCTATTCAGAACGGCACGGGAGGTGCGCTGAGAAGAAAGAAAGAAGAAATTGCCACGGTCGAGGCAGGCAGTTGGTCCGGGTCTGGCAGGCCACACTACAACCAACCCAGACCTCACAAGCCAAGCTACCCATACAACCCACCACATCACTACTATCCACCCCAAGAACCGCATTTTACCGTCCATCAAGCCCAGACATACACCCAACCTCCGGTTCGTCCACAATGGCGCGCGCCAGCTCCCCACAATACATACCCAGCTCCACATAATACCTACCCACCACCACAAAATACCTACCCTCCACCAAGAGCATACAGAAGCCCTCAAGGGACGGGTTTTCGAGGGAGTCAAGCTGCTAAGAATGATAGGCTACAAAAACATAGAGCCTTTACTGAGCTAGGAGAGTCCTATACTGCCGTATTCCACAAATTGAGACGGCTGGGTTTGGTGAGTCCTGTCGAACCTAGAGAGCAAAACCCCCCATCCTAAAATGTGAACAGGTCAATAAGCTGTGAGTACTGCTCAGGAATGCTGGGACATGAAACTGAAAAATGTTGGAGACTGAAGCAGGCGATACAAGACCTCATTGATGCTAACAAAATCGAGGTCCAGACGCCAGAGGCACCTAACATCAATCAGAATACACTGCCAGCACACCACGAGACTCACATGATCGAGTTGGTGTATGAGGGAGGAGAGTTGAGACAGCCCTCATAGACAGTGATGATGATCCAGGCTGCTCCGAAAGAAGGATCGACCAATGGAGGGACGGGGGTACAGTCGTAGGAAGAATGCGTCAAGCCAGTAGTGATATTGGGAAAGAGCCCGTCCGCCATAACAAGCAAACTTGAGCCAAACAAGTTGGTAATATCATGAACTCCACCCACGCCTGCAGTTGTGTTGAAAGGGGTGTACAAGGAACTGGTCCCTATAAAACTTGTAGTCCAGCTGCCGATGATTGATAGCAAGGCTGTGCCTTGGAAATACGAGAAGGCAGTGGTGATGTACAAAGGAAAACAAGTGGAGGAAGTTAGTTGTGAAGCGAAAGGGCTGACTCGATCAGGTCGGTGTTTTGCTCCGGTGGAACTGAGAAGAACCAACCCCGCTACAACCAAGAAACCTGTGTCCGAAGAAGAGGCTGAGGAGTTCTTGAGGAAGATGAAAGTGCAGGACTACTCCGTGGTCGAACAACTGAGGAAAACACCAGCCCAGATCTCGCTGCTGTCATTACTGATCCATTCTGAGGAACATCATCGGGCCCTGATGAAGATATTGAACGAAGCTCATGTGCCCAACGAGATTTCTGTAAACCACCTGGAAACCATTGCCAACAAGATTTTCGAGGTGAACAGGGTAACATTCTCAGATGATGATCTGCCGATGGAAGGTACGGAGCATAATAAAGCTCTCTACCTAACTGTCAAATGTGAAAACTCGGTAGTCACTCGGGTATTGGTGGACAACGGTTCAAACGCCAATATTTGTCCATTATCCACCCTAAACCAGTTAAAGATCGACCACGGAAGAATCCGCAAGAATAGCATCTGCATCCGAGGGTTTGACGGAAACGGAACAGCCACTGTGGGGGATGTTGTGCTTGAATTGACCATCGGTCCAGTCCTGTTCACCATGGAGTTCCAGGTGTTGGATGCCACAGTATCTTATAACCTTCTGTTGGGACGACCGTGGATTCATGCAGCCAAAGCAGTGCCCTCCACCCTACATCAGATGGTTAAGTTCGAGTGGGATAGACAAGAGGTCGTGTTGCACGGCGAGGATACAACGTGCACCATGGGTGGCGCCATTGTGCCCTTCATAGAGACCGATGCTGACAAAGGTCCTTGGGCCTACCAGATTTTCAATACAATGTCGGCAAATAAGATTTCTGAAGGTGAGATCCTTCAGTACCCTAGGGTAGCTTCCGCAACAATCATGATGGTCTCGGAGATGCTGGGCAACGGGTTTGTGCCGGGAAAAGGCTTGGGGGTTGAGCTTCAAGGGATTGTCCAACCTGTCTCCTTGCCCAAGAACCTGGAAAACTTCGGTTTGGGGTTCAAACCAACCGTGGCAGATAGGAAGCAAGCGCGAAAAATGAAGAAGAGGGTTTGGTTTCTGCCCAAGCCGGTGCCACGTCTCTCAAAGTCTTTTGTTAGAGCAAGTGCCAAGGGGCCGCCAGTCCCACAGATTCTAGGACCATTGATTGGTATGGATGGGGACCTGAATCAGAGTTTCGAGAGGCTATTCGCTGATGTCAGTATGGTAGAAGCTGGAGAAGGCTCCAGCAGAGCAGAGATACAGTTTGTGGGGCTTGAGGCCAAAACCAACAATTGGACAATTACTCCTCTTCCTGTCCGAGGGGAGTCTTGGTAGTAGGCTTTGATTTATGTTTTTGTTTGTTTTGTTTTGTTCGGATTATTCCAGGGTGTAATCCAAATTTTACTTTTGTTTTGTAAAAGTGTGAACCCTTTTATCCCGCAAGTTTAATAAAGTTCTCTTCTTTTGTCTCATTTTAATTTTGTTTTGTTCTTTTTCTTTCTGAACAGTTCTCTTTTTACTGGTTCTAATGACATGGCATGCACAGCGGATCTTCGACCTAGTCTAATAAATCAATCTGAATCCGACTTAATGATACAAGAGGTCTTTTTTGACGATGACTCTGAATATGACGGAGATGAAGCCTTCGAAGAGATAAACCGAGAACTGTGCCAATTTGAAGAAAAACCCAAACCTAACCTAAATGACACTGAGGCTGTGAATCTAGGAGACGCTGATAATGTCCGAGAAACCAAGATCAGCATCCATATTGAGCCGAATGTCAGGGAAGAATTGATCAAAACCCTCATGGAATTCAAAGATATTTTTGCATGGTCATATGACGATATGCCGGGATTAAGCACCAATTTAGTGGTTCACAAATTGCCCACTGACCCGGCATACCCTCCGGTCAAGCAAAAGTTAAGGAAATTTAAAACAGAAATGAGTGTAAAGATCAAAGAAGAGGTGATTAAACAGTTGCAGGCGAAGGTCATTCGGGTCACTCGATATCCCGAGTGGTTGGCCAATGTGGTACCAGTTCCAAAGAAGGATGGGAAAATCAGGGTGTGCGTCGACTACCGCAACCTCAACAAAGCAAGTCCCAAGGACAATTTTCCATTGCCCAACATCCATATCTTGATCGATAATTGCGCCGGGCACGAGATTGGATCCTTCGTGGATTGCTATGCGGGTTATCATCAGATCCTAATGGCCGAGGAAGATGCGGAAAAGACAGCTTTTATTATGCCATGGGGAACTTACTGCTATCGGGTAATGCCGTTCGGATTGAAGAACGCCGGGGCAACGTACATGCGAGCAATGACTACTGTGTTTCACGACATGATGCACAAAGAAATTGAGGTGTACGTAGATGATGTGATCATAAAGTCTTGGCGTCAGGAGGACCATGTAGCAGACCTAAGGAGATTTTTCCAAAGACTCCGAAGGTATGATATCAAGCTCAACCCGGCCAAATGCGCATTCGGGGTTCCATCAGGAAAGCTGCTAGGATTCATCGTCAGTCGACGGGGGATTGAGTTAGACCCATCCAAAATTGAATCCATCCGAGATTTGCCACCGCCAAAGAACAAAACAGAGGTAATGAGTTTGCTGGGTAGACTCAATTACATCAGCAGGTTCATCGCTCAACTCACAGCAACTTGTGAGCCCATATTTCGGCTGCTGAAAAAGGATGCTGCGGTAAGTTGGACGGCAGAGTGTCAAGAGGCTTTCGACCAAATCAAAGGGTATCTGTCTAATCCACCCGTGTTGGTCCCGCCTAAGCTAGGGAAGCCCTTAATTCTTTATCTGACGGTCCTGGAAAATTCATTTGGTTGTGTATTGGGGCAACATGATGACACAGGAAGGAAGGAGTAGGCCATCTATTATCTTAGCAAGAAATTCACAGTATATGAGGTCAAGTACACTGAACTCGAGAAAACATGTTGCGCCCTAACTTGGGTAGCTCAGAAGCTGAATCACTACCTGTCCTCGTATACTACTTATCTCATATCCCGTTTGGACCCATTGAAGTATATCTTTCAGAAACCTATGCCCACAGGAAGGTTGGCCAAATGGCAAATTCTGCTCACAGAGTTTGATATCGTCTATGTGACGAGGACAGCCATGAAAGCCCAGGCGATGGCCGACCATTTGGCAGAGAATCCCGTTGATGAAAAATACGAGCCTTTAAGATCGTATTTTCCCGACGAAGAGGTGATGCATACAAACGAGCTGGAGTTACCCGAGGAACCGGGTTGGAAGCTTTTCTTCGATGGAGCTGCAAACGCGAAAGGGGTTGGAATAGGAGCGGTACTCATTTCTGAAACAGGGCGCCATTATCCTGTTACGGCTCAACTACGCTTCTATTGCACCAATAATATGGCCGAGTACAAAGCTTGCATTTTGGGTCTGCGATTGGCTGCGGACATGGACGTCTAAGACATTTTGGTCTTGGGAGACTCGGACCTCTTGGTACATCAGATTCAGGGTGAATGGGAAACATGGGATTTGAAACTCATACCATATCGACAATGCTTGCACGATCTGAGCAAGCGATTTCGATCGGTGAAATTCAAACATATCCCGAGAGTTCATAATGAGGTTGCGGATGCATTGGCCACCTTAGCATCAATATTGCACCACCCTGACAAAATGTATGTTGACCCTCTGCACATCCAGGTTCGTGATCAGCACGCTTATTGCAACACGGTGGAAGATGAAGCAGATGGCGAGCCTTGGTTTCATGATATCAAGGAGTACCTCAGAATGGGGATATATCCGGAACAGGCCACTGGAGACCAAAAAAGAGCCCTTCGGCGTTTGTCGAATGGTTTCTTCCTCAGCGGAGGAGTTTTGTACAAAAGAACCCCAGATTTGGGATTGTTAAGATGTATAGACGCCGGTCAAGCCACGACGGTCATGGCAGAGGTACATGCTGGAGTTTGCGGGCCACATATGAGCGGATATGTATTGGCAAGGAAGATCCTTCGAGCAGGGTATTATTGGCTTACCATGGAGCATGACTGTATCTCTTTCGTGAGAAAATGCCATCAGTGTCAGATACATGGAGATCTGATTCATTCTCTCCAACAGAGTTACATACGATGTTAGCACCCTGGTCGTTTGTGGCATGGGGCATGGATGTCATTGGACCTATCGAGCCGGCAGCATCCAACGGTCATAGGTTCATTCTAGTAACCATTGACTACTTCACCAAATGGGTTGAGGCTAAAACCTTCAAGTCGGTAACTAAAAAGGCAGTGGTGGATTTTGTGCACTCCCATATCATCTGCAGATTTGGGATCCCAAAAGTAATCATCACGGATAACGGTGCAAATCTTAACAGCAGCCTGATGAGAGAGGTATGCCAACAATTCAAGATTACACACCGCAATTCCACCCCATATCGTCCCAAGGCGAATGGAGCGGTCGAAGCAGCCAATAAGAACATCAAGAAGATACTGCGGAAGATGGTGGAAGGGTCCAGACAATGGCACGAGAGATTACCCTTTGCTTTGTTGGGTTATCGCACTACCGTCCGGACTTCCATAGGTGCAACTCCTTATCTGTTGGTGTACGGAACTGAGGCCGTAATACCAGCGGAGGTCGAAATTCCGTCCCTCCGGATTGTCGCTGAAGCCGAAATTGATGATGATGAATGGGTCAAAGCTCGACTAGAACAATTGAGCTTGATAGACTAGAAAAGATTGGCAGCAGTGTGCCATGGTCAGCTATATCAGAAGAGAATGGCAAGGGCATACAATAAGAAGGTACGCCCCAGGAAGTTTGAAATAGGGCACCAGGTATTGAAGAAGATCCTCCCACATCAGGTCGAGGCAAAAGGCAAGTTCGCCCCAAATTGGCAAGGGCCTTATATCGTGACCAGAGTATTGTCCAACGGTGCTTTGTGTTTGACGGATATCGAGGGAAGATGTGTTGACATGGCTATCAATTCGGATGCAGTCAAGAGATATTATGCGTAATTTCTTTGATTATGGCAATTATTGGTTCGTTTGTTTGTACTTGGTACTTATTGGATAATGAAATGACGGAGGCAATTCTTTCTTCTATCCAAACACTTTTTACCCTTGTTTCCCCCTTTTGAGCCTTAAGTTATTCTTTCATATCCCTCTTTTGGAATCACTAATGAAAAAAAAGAAAAAAAAATAATAAATATAAAAAGAAAAAAAGAGAAGGAAAAAGAAAATTGTAAAAGAAAATGAAAAAGAAGAAGATAAAATCACAAGAAAAACAAAACCGTGGGAACTACGTTTGACCTGATTCCTCAAAGAGGATACGTAGGCGCCTCACGGCTCGGTCATAGTGTGCATAGTGTACATAGTGTGCATAATAGGCACAGTGTGATGCACATAGCTCAACATAAAGTAAAAAAATAAAATCCCCCAAGCAAGAAAACTGGGGCAGAGGTTATGTTTTAAAATTTCAACAAAGGTTTGATTCCAAAAGTTGTAGCGGATCACCCATAAAAGTTATTTCATTTTTTGATAGCCTTTCTTTTAGCCCCACACCAAAACCCACATCGACGTCCAAAAGACATCCCGATCAATACCCAAGAGGTGCCAAGTCAGGCAAATAAAGCCGAGAGCAATACACTGATCCCCGGCGAAGAAGAGGATCATAAAACTGGAAATGAATTGATAGTCCACAGGAATCTCCAAAAGAGAGGATCATATTGGTAGCACTCCAATCCTCCGTTGAAGAAATAAAATGAGAGAGTCTTGGCGGTGAAAACCTTCACAGGCACCACAAGGCGACGAAAGATGAGAGATATAAAACGAGAGAGTCTTATCGGTGAAAACCTTCACAGACACCATAAGGCGCCGGGAGCTGAGAGAAAAGAGAGAGCCTCATTAGTGAAAACCCCTCGAAGGGCACTATGAGGCGACAAGACAGATCAGCAAAAGGATCCACGTTCGCAAAGAAATGGACGCCCATTTATCCCCAGCAAGTAAGGTCATCAGGCAAGTTGATTGATACAAATAGACTGGGTCAGGAATCTATGGTGCACGTCATGATCACAAGGACCAGTCATGTCGTCCAGATAAGTTTTTCTCTTTTCCTTTTTCCACCAAGTATTGGTTCAGAAAGATTTTCCTCCTTTTTTCTATCCCTTTCATTTTTCTTTCTAAGAATTCGTTTTGAAAGAGATTTTTCAAAGTTTACTACCAGAGGACGAAGGGGCACAAAAGCAAAATATGAAAAGGGTAGGCCAAGAGCCGAGGCAATAAGACAAAAGGCATCAACTGCAAAACCAAAGGACGAATTGTATAGAAAGAAGGGTGACGTAAAGAGAGCGGAAAATGACGGGTGAAGTACTTGTGGACCAAGTTCCGAGAAGGTTTCCCCGCAGAATGTTGATAAATCCCAGACCCAAATCCGAAGTGGTCAGACGCCACAAGAAAGGGAAATCAATCCGGTGCAAGATATCCCCAGGCAAAGCAATTCTATGCCTCGCAGTTCCGGGAGGAAGTAAACTCTTGAAGGGAGTAGTTTCAAGATTAAAAGTAGACTCCCACAACATGTCCTGAAAAGAGAATGCAGAAAAGGGGATAAATGGAAAACCACCCCCAGCAAGCAACGTCGTCCACAAACCAGTTGTTGGAGCATAGAGCAAGGAAAAGAAAAGGGAAAAATCATCCCCCAGCGGAAGGATCACCGTTGCCCCGCCATGATTAAAACTAACTAAATCCTTCTGTATGCTGCAGGAAAATAAAGGTTGATGATGGCAGAAGGATACGATACCAGAAAGGTCACCAAAACCGGGGCAGAAAATTTTTTGCCGTTGCCAAATACTTTCTCGGAGGAACGAGAAAACAAAATCAAACATGTCTTAGTTTAAATAGGCGCCCACCTGTATAACGAGAGGAATACTTTTCAGTCTTAGTTTAAATAGGCGCCCACCTGTATAACGAGAGAAATAATTTTCAATCTTAGTTTAAATAGACGCCCACCTGTATAATGAGAGGAATAATTTTCATGTCTTAGTTTAAATAGGCGCCCACCTGTATAACGAGAGGAATAATTTTCAGTCCTAGTTTAAATAGGCGCCCACCTGTATAACGAGAGGAATAATTTTCATGTCTTAGTTTAAATAGGCGCCCACCTGTATAACGAGAAGAATAATTTTCAGTCTTAGTTTAAATAGGCGCCCACCTGTATAACGAGAGGAATAATTTTCAGTCTTAGTTTAAATAGGCGCCCACCTGTATAACGAGAGGAATAATTTTCATGTCTTAGTTTAAATAGGCGCCCACCTGTATAACGAGAGGAATAATTTTCAGTCTTAGTTTAAATAGGCGCCCACCTGTATAACGAGAGGAATAATTTTCATGTCTTAGTTTAAATAGGCGCCCACCTGTATAACGAGAGGAATAATTTTCAGTCTTAGTTTAAATAGGCGCCCACCTGTATAACGAGAGGAATAATTTTCAGTCTTAGTTTAAATAGGCGCCCACCTGTATAATGAGAGGAATACTTTTCAGTCTTAGTTTAAATAGGCGCCCACCTGTATAACAAGAGGAATAATTTTCAGTCTTAGTTTAAATAGGCGCCCACCTGTATAACGAGAGGAATAATTTTCAGTCTTAGTTTAAATAGGCGCCCACCTGTATAACGAGAGGAATAATTTTCAGTCTTAGTTTAAATAGGCGCCCACCTGTATAACGAGAGGAATAATTTTCAGTCTTAGTTTAAATAGGCGCCCACCTGTATAACGAGAGGAATAATTTTCAGTCTTAGTTTAAATAGGCGCCCACCTGTATAATGAGAGGAATAATTTTCAGTCTTAGTTTAAATAGGTGCCCACCTGTATAACGAGAGGAATAATTTTCAGTCTTAGTTTAAATAGGCGCCCACCTGTATAACGAGAGAAATAATTTTCAGTCTTAGTTTAAATAGGCGCTCACCTGTATAATGAGAGGAATAATTTTCAGTCTTAGTTTAAATAGGCGCCCACCTGTATAACGAGAGGAATAATTTTCATGTCTTAGTTTAAATAGGAGCCCACCTGTATAACGAGAGGAATAATTTTCAGTCTTAGTTTAAATAGGCGCCCACCTGTATAACGAGAGGAATAATTTTCATGTCTTAGTTTAAATAGGCGCCCACCTGTATAACGAGAGGAATAATTTTCATGTCTTAGTTTAAATAGTCGCCCACCTGTATAACGAGAGGAATAATTTTCAGTCTTAGTTTAAATAAGCGCCCACCTATATAATGAGAGGAATAATTTTCAGTCTTAGTTTAAATAGGCGCCCACCTGTATAACAAGAGGAATACTTTTCAGTCTTAGTTTAAATAGGCGCCCACCTGTATAATGAGAGGAATATTTTTATGTTTTGAATATTTCAGATTTTGAGAGCAGTAACCCCACCGGAAGGTAGAAGGTTACAACAGAGATCCCCAGGCAGGAAACAATAAAATCCCCAGCACCAAGAAGCAGAAGGTTGCAAAGTCAGGCGCACGAGTCAAAAGGAAGAAAGGTCGTGTCTTGAAAGAAGCGGTTTGGGAACATCAAATCATGCCCATCATAGCAGATCTGATAAAGAGAGCCGTACCACCAGAGGAACCACTGGAAAACTTAATGAAGGAAGCCATATCCCCAGCGGACCAAGCAAAATGATGAAAACTGGCATTCAGAAGGGCAAAGGACCAGTGTCTTCCCCAAATTCATGGGAAAAAAGCACCGGAGAAAACGCAAGACGACAAGAAAGCAAGACAACAAGAACAAGTTGAAGATAAATGAGATCTTATGATCCGTAGTCTGGCCTAGCTTCTTGTTTTTATTTTTAGCATGGTGTAACAAGGAGATCGGTAAGCGGTAGCGTCCTGCAGCAACATGCAACAGCACGCAACAACAGCGAACATGACAGTCACACGATAGTCCCAGCTACCAAATCTTCCCGAACTACATTGACCTGATTCCTGTTCAGCCCAGGATATGTAGGAAACCTCTAAAGGAAAGGTTCGGTCAAATCTTTTTCAAAAAAAATGCTTCACACGGAGTACTCGGATGGGCAAAAAATCGCTCGCTTTATCTTTGCACGAAAACCCTTCGTGTCTTCAGGCAAAGAGGGGTAGCTGTAAGCACGTGATTTTTGCTTCGCGGGAATTACTCCAAAAAAAAAAGAAAAATCCTAAGTGTCTTTTGTCATTGAGTGATTGTATTTAACGTTAAATTGTGTGGTAATTGTTATAGGTGTTAACCAACATGTGTATGATTTCATCTTTAATTTTTACAAAGTTTTATTTTTAGGAATTTTTAATTTTGTTAATTGGGTTGCAAGGAAAAGGTTGTGGGAAAATCGGATTGGGCCCCAAAGTGAGGCCCAACACCAGCACACAGGTCCAGTCCAAACATAGGCTGCCCGGGCACGTCCCAAACGACGTCGTATCAGCGCCTCAATCTGACCCGTTGATTCATTGCAATCAAACGGTCCAATGCGGCCCCTGTTAAGTCCAAATGACGCCGTTTTAGGCGAAATTGATCTGAGCCGTCCAGACCCATCGATCCAACGGATACAAGCCCTCCCCTAGACCCGTCAAATCTGACCCGATCCATTCCCCTACCCGGTCTCAACCCACCATCACCCCCCGAACGACGTCGTCCCTCTTCAATGAGTAGATCCTGGCCCTTGATCTCACATGATCCAACGACCAGGATCTAAACCTCAAAATCATATATAAAGCCCAACTTGGTCACCCCGCCCCCTATCCAAAACACCCCCCGGCTTCATCGTCTCCCTGACCAACCCTAACACCCAAACCCTAGCCGCCACCCCACCCCTTCGCCTGAAAGCCGGCGGCAACGGTGTCGTTGGCCATGAGTCTAACACCCCTGAACCACCATGACCCCCCCTCTCCAAATCCACACTCAGCTTACCTCGAATCTTCCCCGAACGTCTCGAATCTTCATTCGAAGATCCGAGACCAAACCTAGATCTACACCAAACCACCCCATATTCACCCTAGTCACTCCCCTAACGTCCCTCAGGCCCTAATCAGCTTGGGTTCCTATCAAATGCAAGCAGAACTTGTCAAATCCCAAATCTAAGTTCAAAAACCCTAAAAAACCAAACCTGATTCGTTTGAGGTAAGTGTCCGATGTAATCGTCTTTTCTTTCCTCTTGTTTAGGTTTATGCATATGTTTGTGGATTTGTTCTAGATTATTTTTGATTATTTTCTGACCATCTTCAAAAGACCCTTTTGTTTGGTCGATTTCTTTTCTTAAATGTTAATGGAGTGTTATAAGATGCCTATTCGCTTCGATTGATGTTGTCAACTAGTTTAAGTTTCATAAACTACATAATTAAATGTCCCGAGTTTTGAAATAAATTGGTACCCTGTTTAGTCTATGTTGTTAGTCGTTTAGTTGTTACGTATGATAGTTCGCATAGTCGACCTGAGTAACGTCGTCAAATAATTAAGTGTTGTAAAGTTTCATTGTTGTCCGAAAAGGGCCTGAAACACTCAGTTTGTTGCTGTTTTGAGTTCAGTCGATCAGCGATTAGTTAGTATACATTATAACTCGCAAAGTCGACTCGACACATGTTGTCGTTAGTTTCACAGCCTCAAATAACAAACGACCTAACTCTTACTGGTTGATTTTGTTGAATGGTCGTTTGTTAGCTGTGGGAGGGGGGATTCGAACTAGTAACTGGCAGATACAATAGAATGAAAGGGTGGGGCAAGACAGCAATGATCAAGGGTCTGTGAGATAGCTTTGGTTGAAAAAAAAAAACTAATTAAGTGTTCATGATTAACTTAAGAATATGTCAAGTGGTAATTAAAATACTATTAACTTGATGACAATGGGGAACAAAACATAAGAGCATGGGGATTAAATGAATACTTTAAACCCATAACTCTTGATTAGAGCAATAGGACAAAAGCATGGGGGCTGATTAAGTTTACCAAGAAGATGCCTTTAGGCATGGGAAACTAAGGGGTATGGGCAGACTGCAATTGGCAGGATCCAGGCAGCTTGACTGACCTGGATTAGCTTATAAATAAGTTGTTTCAGAACATAAGAGGGGCTGGACTTTTAGTCTTCAGAAAAGAAAAAAAATAGAAAGAAATTTCAGAATACTGTGAATGAGTACTGTCTGAAAACTGTGTAAGAGTTCAAGTTGGTCAAGTTGTCCTTGCTGATTGCTGTTGGTTGTTTGCTGAACTTTGTAGTTATTGAATTTCTGTTGCTACTGCACTGAACATTCTGGTTTTCTCGGCTATATTTTACTACTCTGTTTCCTGGGTTTGGTTTGCTTGGTGCTCAACCACTTGTGAGCTTCATCATTGTGGCTGTTTGTTGTTGCTGTGTTGTTGATGTTTATCTGCTGTTGCTGTATTTGCTGCATACGACTCAACTGACCATTCTCCTTCTTCTTTTGCTTTGCTATACCAGGTACACGATTAATAGTGTCAATGTAACTTGAAAGTTGAGCATGGATATAAAAGAGAAGAGCTGAAGATGTTTATTTCATACAAAGACTGTTATATTAAACATCATGTAATGTATAATAGTTTACATTCTTGTTTGGATACTGAAGGTAGCCTGCATGCCCGGTAGATATCAATGTATGGTGATTGAATGTTAGTTTGTATATGCAGGCTGATAGATAAAAGTATTCCCAATGCAGTAGGTTGTATCTTAGACTTTATCTAATTACGTTTAGCATGTCCTTAAATGCATAAAACTATCCATGTTAGTTAATTTCATTTCCTTTTGATAAATTGCCTCCTTATAATTGGCAAACCATTGCTTTAAAACAAACAGCGCAAGTCTGCACTTCTCAACCTCACGAAGGTCGAGCCCGAATCAAACGAACCCAACAGGCTTTCATCAGAAAGGCAGTGGCCCAGGCCCAACCGATACTGTGTGGGCTGGGTTTGGGCCCATGATGTCCGATTAGCTGCCCACGTGCATGGCCATGTTTTCTTATTCTGCAAAGGCACTCGGAATTCCGTTATAAATAACCTGCAAGCATGTAATTGAGTAGGATCATTTTCCTTTCAATTAGTAGAGACAAATGTGACAAGAAAACATAGCCGCTATAGGATATCCTTTAAAAATAAAGACGAGATTAGCCTCGACAAATAAAGAACGCACAAGCTGCGGGGCCCTCGTTAAATGTATATGTCAAAGCATTCAGTTTCTGGGGCGGACCGTTTAGCAAATTCCACGGTCCTACCCAAAATAACAATACGCTAGTCGCTTTAGGCGCGTATTAATAATATTATCTCCTTAAACTCGGGTGCACATTTATGTGACCCAAATCCAAGTCTCAACGGAATCGAAATGTGTCGCTAATCACGGGTATATTGATTGTGGCGTGGTTTGAGATGTATTTCCATGACGTTGCAAATTCCTTTTAAAAAAAATATGAATGAGACGAGCCTCGACAAAAAAAAATGCACAAGCTGCGGGGACCTCTAAATGTATATATTAAAATACTTAGAATTCGGGACAAGCCGTTTAGCGAATTTCACGGCCTTTTTCCCAAAATAACAATATGCTAGTCGCTTTAGGTGCGTATTTAATAATGTTATCTTCCCAAACCCGGGTGCACATTTATGTGACCCAAATCCCAATCTCAACAGAGTTGAAACGTAGCTCTAACCACGGGTACATTGATTGTAACGTGGTTCGAGGTGTGTTTTCCACGATGTTTCAATTCTTGATAAAAATAACATTAAATGATAAAAGCGGTTAAAAGATAAAATTTGCACATAAGTTCATATTTGTATAAAATCAGATAATCAAGCCAAATATGACAGTTGAGCGACCGTGCTAGAACCACGGAACTCGGGAATGCCTAACACCTTCTCCCAGGTTAACAGAATTCCTTATCCGGATTTCTGGTACGCAGACTGTAATATGGAGTCATTCTTTTCCTCGATTCGGGATTAAAATTGGTGACTTGGGACACCCTAAAACCTCCCAAGTGGAGACTCTGAAATAAATAAATAAATCCCGTTTCGATTGTCCTTCAATTGGAAAAAACTCCCTTGCACCCCCGCGGGGCGGAAAAAGGAGGTGTGACAGTATAAATATGGAAAGAAAAGACAGTTATAATTACTTAATGAAAATAGGATTTTCAACAACTAGCATAAGTACGCACTCGTCACCTCACATACAAGGACTTTCACATATCAACAATACCAAATCCTAAGGGGAGTTCTCCCACACAAGGTTAGGCAAGCCACTTACCTCGAACCAGCTCAATCAACTCGAAACCACGTTCTTGCCACGATTATCCGACTTTAAATGGCCCAAATCTATTTAAAGTAATTGCATAATGTAAATATAACTTCAAGTAACTAATTCAACTAATAATTTCTAAGCTAATATGTGAAATTAGGAAAAATGACCAAAATGCCCCCGGGCCCACGTCTCGGAATCGGGTAAAATTTATAAATTCAGAATCCTCACACTCTAATAACGAGCTTAAGGACCAAAGACCTTACCTCAATGAATCCCTCTGAAAAATCTCCCTTGAAAATGCCCTCTAAAACTTCATCCCAAATGAAAAATTAAGAGAAATGGTCAAAAATCGCGAAGGGTGGAATTTATTATTTTTGCCCCAGCAAAACCGCACCTACAGTTAAATAGTCGCACCTGCAGACCCGCACCTGCGGTCCGAGGTGCGTACCTGCGGACCCACACCTGCGGTCCGAGGTGCGCACCTGCGAACTTCAATTAAAACACCAGGGCCACACCTGCGCAAGAAATCCCATATCTGCGCAATCGCAGGTGTGACCAAGACCTCACTTCTGCGATCCTAGCCTGCACCTCTCTTGGCCGCATCTGCGGCTTCCTATCCGCTTCAGTGTGCCCACACTTGTGGTCCTCTAGCCACAAGTGCGGTTATGACAGCAACAGAACTATTTTAGCTGCCAAACTCAACTCAAAATCACCCGTTAACCACCGGGAGTCACCCCGAGGCCCCCGGGACCTCAACCAAAGGCATGAGAAAGTCATATACCACATTCCAAACTTGTACCAATCCTCAAAACATCTAAAACAACATCGAAACATCGAATTAACCATGGATTCAAGCCTTAAAACTCTAAAGACTTCCGAATTCCGCTTTCGATAAAAAAGTCTATCAAACCTCGTCCGAATGACCTGAAACTTTGCGCACACATCCCAAATGACACAACGGACCTACTACGACTTCCGAAACTTCATTCCGACCCCCGATATCAAAATTGCACTACCGAACCAGAAACTTAAAAAATTCAACTTTCGGCATTTCAAGCCTAATTAAGTTACGGACCTCCAAAACATAATCCGAACACGCCCCTAAACCCGAAATCACCTAACGGAACCAATGGAATTCCATTACAAGGCCTTCTTCACCCTTTTCTGACTACGGCCCAAATTCTAAAGCTTAAAATCTCATTTAGGAACTAAGTGTCCCAAAACACTCCGAAATTCAAAACAAACCTTCCCGACAATTTACAATAGCAGAAACAAACACGGAGAATGCAGTTTATACGAGATCGGGGCATTAATTCTTAAAACTATCGGCCGGGTCGTTACATCCTCCCCCTATTAAAGTATTCGTATGTCCTCGAACAAGCATATTGACATACCTAAAGTAGTGAAAAGATGAGGGTAACGACTGCGCATATCCTACTCGGTCTCCCAAGTCGCCTCCTTGACCGGCTGACCCCACCACTGAACCTTCATTGATGCTATGTTCTTTGACCTCAGCTTTCGAACCTACCTGTCCAATATTGCCACCGGCTCCTCAACATAGGATAGATCCTTGTCCAACTGGACTGAACTGAAATCCAACACGTATGATGGATCACCGTGATATTTCCGAAACATCAAAACATGAAATACCGGATGAACTCCTGCCAAGCTGGGAGGTAAGGCAAGCTCATAAGCAACCTCTCTAACGCATCTCAATATCTCAAAAGGACTAATAAACCTCAAACTCAACTTCCCTTTCTTCCCAAATCTTATAATGCCCTTCATAGGCGAAACTCGAAGCAAGACCCGCTCTCCAACCATATAGGAAACATCACGAACCTTCCGGTCCGAATGACTCTTATATCTGGATTGGGCTGTACGGAGTCTATCCTGAATCACCTTAACCTTCTCCAAATCATCCTGAACCAAGTCTGTGCCCAATAATCTAGCCTCACCCGACTCAAATCAACCCACCGGGGATCTACATCGCCTACCATACAAAGCCTCATACGGCATCATCTGAATGCTGAAGTGATAGCTATTGTTGTAGGCAAACTCCGCCAGTGGCAAGAACTAATCCCAAGACCCTCCAAACTCTATCATAAACGCATAGAGCATATCCTCAAGAATCTTAATGGTGCACTCGGATTGTCTGTCCATCTAGGGGTGAAATTCTGTGCTCAACTCCACCCGAGTATCTAACTCATGTTGTACGATCCTCCAGAACCGTGATGTGAACTGAGTACCTCTGTCTGAAATGATGGAAACTGGAATACCATATAGACGGACAATATCCCGAATATAAATCTCCGCCAACCGGTTCGAAGAATAAGTAGTACACATAGGAATAAAGTGCGCGGACTTGGTCAGCCGATCCACAATCACCCAAATGGCATCGAACTTCTTCAAAGTCCATGGGAGTCCAACTACGAAGTCCATGGTGATCCTCTCCCACTTCCACTCCGAAATTTCTATCTGCTGAAGCAACCTACCCGGTCTCTGGTGCTCATACTTTACCTGCTCACAATTAAGGCATCGAGCTACGAACCCAACTATATCCTTCTTCATCCGCCTCCACCAATAGTGTTGTCTCAAATCTTGGTACATCTTCACGGCACCCGAATGAATGGAATACCGCGAACTATGGGCCTCCTCTAGAATCAACTCCCGAAGCCCATCAACATTGGGTACACAGACCCGATCCTGCATCCTCAATACCCCGTCATCACCAATGGTCACATCTCTGACATCAGCATGCAGAACCTTGTCCTTGAGGACAAGCAAATGAGGGCCATTATACTGACGCTCCCTGATACGATCAAATAAGGAGGACCGAGAGAACACGCAAGCTAGGACCCGACTGGTTCTCCGAACGATCCAATCTCACAAATTGGCTGGCTGGCTAAGGCCTGAATATCCATCGCCATGGGCCTCTCCAATGCTGGTAAATAAGCCAAACTCCCTAAACTCTCCGTCCAGCGACTCAAAGCATCGGCCACCACATTGGCCTTGCCCGGGTGATACAAGATAGTGATATCATAGTCTTTCAGCAACTCTAACCACCTCCTCTAGCGCAAATTAAGATCCTTTTGCTTGAACAAGTGTTGCAAACTCCGATGATCAGTATAAATCTCACAAGGAACACCGTACAAATAATGACGCCAGATCTTCAAGGCATGAACAATAGTGGTTAACTCGAGATCATGGACAGGATAATTCTTCTTATGTACCTTCAACTTTCTGGACGCATAGGCAATCACCCTACCGTCCTACATCAATACCGCTCCAAGGCCAGTCCTCGAGGCATCACAATAGATAGTATAAGACCTCGAACCCGTAGGCAATATCAAAACTGGGGCTGCAGTCAAAGCTGTCTTGAGCTTCTGGAAGCTCGACTCACACTCTTCCATCCACTAGAACGGAGCACCCTTCTGGGTCAACCTAGTCATAGGTGCTGTAATAGATAAAAACCCCTCAATAAATCAACGGTAATAACCCGCCAAGCCAAGAAAACTACGAATCTCTGTAGCTAGGGATGGTCTGGTCCAACTCTGCACTGCCTCCACTTTCTTCGGATCCACCCATATACCCTCACTCGATACCATGTGACCCAAGAAAGCCACGGAATCAACCAAAACTCACATTTCAAGAACTTTGCATATAACTTCTTTTACCTCAAAATCTGAAGCACTGTCCTCAGGTGCTGCTCATGATCTTCCTGACTCCGGAAGTATACCAGAATATCATCAATAAAGACAATTACGAATGAGTTAAGATATGGACACACTATGAATCAAATGCATAATGGTTGTTGGGGCATTGGTCAGCCAAATGACATAACAAGGAACTCGTAATGACCATATCGAGTCCTGAAAGCAGTCTTTGGGATATCTGGCTCCCGAATCTTCAACTGATGGTAACCTGAACGCAAGTCAATCTTAGAAAACACTTGTGCACCCTGTAACTGGTCAAACAAATCATCAATACGAGGCAAAGGATAATAGTTCTTCACTGTAACTTTGTTCAACTAGCAATAATCAATGCACATATGCATAGAACCATCCATTTTCTTCACAAACAAGATAGGAGCACCCCAAGGTGATACACTGGGCCGAATAAAACCCTTATCAAGCAATTCCTGTAACTGCTAACTCCTTCAACTCAGGAGGAGCCATACTATACAGAGGAATAGAGATGGGCTGAGTGCCCGACAACAAATCAATGCCAAAATCAATATCTGTGCCGGGTGGCATACTTGGAAGATCAGCTGGAAACACGTCAGGGAAGTCCCATACTACTGGAACTGAATCAACTGTAGGGGTATCAATACTGACATCTCTCACATAATCTAGATACGTACTACACCCCTTCTCAACCATACTCTAAGCCTTAAGGAATGAAATAATTCTACTGGAAGTATGATCTAAGGTACCCCTCTACTCTACTCGCGGTACACCTGGGGCGACAACCAGTCCATGCCCAAGATAACATCGAAATCTACCATGTTGAACAATAACAAATCAGCTTTGGTCTTAAAACTACTAAGAGCAATCAAACACGACCGATAAACGCAGTCCACAATAAGAGAATCTCCCATAGGAGTAGAAACATAAATAGGGGAACTCAAACAATCCCGAGATACACCCAAATGCGGGGAAAAAATAAGAGGATACGTAAGAATAAGTGGAGCCTGGATCGAATAAAACTGATGCATCTCTATGACAAACCATGACAATACCTGTGATGACAGAATCGGAGCCAACAACCTCGGTACGGGCAGGAAGGGCATAATATCTAGCATGGCCTCCCCCTCTAGGGTGAACTCTACCTCCCCGACTTCCACTTCTAGCTGGCTGAGCAGGTGGGGTAGCAACTGGTGTTGTAATCATAGCCTGAGAACTCTGCGGGGCATGCTGTGGCTGAGAAGTCTGCGGAGGTACACCCCTCCTAAGCCTGGGGAAATCCCTCACCATCTGGCGTGTGTCACCACACTCAAAACAAGCTTTGAGAGGACGTGGTGGTTGTGACTGGCTCGGGCCAAGTCTGCTGGACTGACCACTAAAAGCACCCCGTGCAGGAGGCGCACTAGATACTGAAGGTGCATAATAAGGCTCCTGAGGTCTGGGAGGAGCTGGAATACCACTGGCTGCTGGAAGAGCTGAATGAATAGGGCGGCTCATATAACCCCTACCATGATGAACTACAGCTGGAGCACGGGTACCAGAATAATGGCCCGAATCTCGAGACCTCTTGGTCTTCCTCTCCTCTCTATTCCGAGCATGCATACCCTCCACTCTTCTAGCAATGTTCATCACCTGCTGATAAGAAATATACATCTCCAACTCACGAGCCATGCTAGACCTGATGCTTGGAATGAGTCCATCAATAAACCGACGAACTCTCTCACGAACTATAGCAACCAAGGCTGGTGCATGCCTATCCAAATCAGTGAAACAATCAGCATACTCCGAAATAGTCATGGTGCCCTGGTGCAAATGCTCAAACTCTGCGCGCCACATGTCCCTGAGGCTCTGAGGAATAAACTCTCTCAGGAACATATCTGAAAACTGAGTCCAAGTAAGGGATGCTGCCTTAGCTGGACTATCTAACTCAAAAGTATGCCACCACTGATAGGCGGCTCCTCGAAGCAGGAAGGCAGCGAAAGAAACCCCACTCGATCCTGATATGCCATAGTGCGGAGGATATAGTGGCACTCCTCCAAAAACTCCAAGGCATCATCTGATGCTAAACCACTGAATACAGGAGGCTTATACTTCTTGAACCTCTCAAGCCTCCGCTGCTCATCCTCGGAAGCCGATGCCCTGTCCTCAGGCTGATCTAGAATGGCAGGCGGTATAGGAATAATCTTTGGGACCTGATCAACATGCACTCGCTACTCAGGAGTGCGGGCAGTGGGAGTCTATGCTCCTCCCCCAGCCTGAGATGTGGCTGCAGCAAGGGGAAGCAACCCTGCCTGAGCCAGAGTGGTGTACATGCTCATGAACTATGCAAGAGTCTCCTGAAGAGCTAGAGTGGTAGTAGCAGTAGGCGTATCAGGCGCCTGGGCTCCCGGGGGAACTGCTGGTAGCTCCTCGGCAGCAGCTCGTGCGGGTGCTCTAGCTGCACCACGGGCGCGTCCTCGGTCTCTACCCCGGCCCCGACCTCTGACGGCTCCAGTAGGGGGCGCGGGTGCCTGATCATCTCTGGTAGTACGTGTCCTCACCATCTGTGAGAGAATAGAAGACAAAAATTTAGAGTTGTGATATCAAAATCTCACACGACAAGGAAATCAAATGAAGTGGAATTTTCGTAACACTTACATAGCCTCTCGTAGATAAGTACAGACGTCTCCATACCGATCTGCGAGACTCTAATAGACTGGCTTTTGATTCATGACTCCTATGAACCTAGAGCTCTGATACCAACTTGTTACGACCCCAATTCGCCCTCCGTGAACTGTCGTGACAGCACCTAGTCTCTACAACTAGGTAATCCTAAAAATTTGCGGAAAAAGAAAACGAAAGATAAAACCAACTAAAAACTACAGAATAAACATAAATAGAACGTTTAAGATGCCGCTCGGCATATACTATAAAAACTCTCAAACTAAAATAACTCCCAAAATCCTGAATCTCATGAAATCACAAGATAAGGATATTACATAGTGTTCTAACTCCAGAATATCTAAATCAAAGTGAATACAGAAGGGCTATAACTACTAGAGAGAATGGAAAGGGACTCATCGATCTGCGGACGCGGCAGATATGCCTCAAAATCTCTGGAGAATCGCCTCGCCTCAAGGATGATAGGGCTAAGCCGAAGAACTTGGATCTGCACATGAAAAATATGCGCAGAAAGGGCATGAGTACACCACAACTGTACTCAGTAAATGCCAAGTCTAACCTCGGTCGGGTAGTGACGAAGAAAGTGAGGGCCTTACTAATTATAAATGAAAAACAAGGTAAAAAGGTACAGAATATGGCAATATAATTAAGTGCTAACAGTATGAAGTAACACAGGTAATAAGAATAACTACAACTACATCAGAGAGAGACAACACAGAGAGAATATAACTCCACACAATAATAGAAACCGGGGATCTTCCAGGATACCGTCCTGTAGTCCTCAAATGTAAATATCCAGTAGATCTCCCGGGTGTCGTCCCGTAGTCCAACTCATAGTGTGCGAGGATCTACCGGAATCCCAATCCGTAGTCCCAAATGTAAATACTCAGTACTGGGAGAATC
This sequence comes from Nicotiana sylvestris, assembly GCF_000393655.2. NCBI lineage: Eukaryota > Viridiplantae > Streptophyta > Magnoliopsida > Solanales > Solanaceae > Nicotiana > Nicotiana sylvestris. Next base: position 26,524,692 of record NC_091063.1, on the reverse strand, counting down.
TACCAGTTACAGTCCTGTAGTTCCAATATAAATGTGCAGGGGAATTTACCAGAATACAAATCCGTAGTCCCAAAGTAAACATGCAGGGGGATCTCCCGGGATACCGTCCCGTAGTCCCAAAGTAAACACACAGCAACAACACGAAGAATATTCAATTCAATCCAAAGTTTGTACCAAGGTAAAACAAGTATTTCTAACCTAGCATGCTACACAAAATTCAATTAAAGCAGTTTGAGCAAGTAAGACAATTATGTCAATTAGACATGCTTCCCTAAGCTAACAGTAGGCTAAAATTGAAAGTAGTACAAACAGGGAAAGAAAATACAGTTATAGTTACTTAATGAAAATATCATTTTCAACAACTAGTACAAGTACACACTCTTCACCTCACGTACAAGGCATTTCACATATCAACAATACCAAATCCTAAGGGGAGTTCTCCCACACAAGGTTAGGCAAGCCACTTACCTCGAACTAACTCAATCAACTCGAAACCACGTTCTTGCCACGAGCATCCGACTCCAAATGACCCAAATCTATTTAAAGTAATTGCATAACGTAAATATAACTTCAAGTAACTAATTCAACTAATTAATTCTAAGCTAATACGCAAAATTAGGAAAAATGACCAAAACGCCCCCAAGCCCACATCTCGGAATCAGGTAAAATTTACAAATTCGGAATCCTCACACTCTCACGAGTTCAGTCAAACTAAAAGTACCAAAATCGAACCTCAAATAGTTCCTCAAATCACCATTCAAAGCTCTCCAATTAACCAAGCCCTAACCCCTAATTTACCACTGATTTTCCTTCAAATTTCATGCTTACAATGATAAAAGTTACCATAATAACGAGCTTAAGGACCAAAGACTTTACCTCAATGAATCCCTCTGAAAATCTCCCTTGAAAATGCCCTCCAAAGCTTCACCCCGAATGAAAAATTGAGAGAAATGGTCAAAATCGCGAAGGGTGGAATTTATAGTTTCTGCCCCAGCAAAACCGCACCTGCGGTTAAATAGTCACACCTGCGGACCCGCACCTGTGGTCCGAGGTGCGCACCTACGAACTTCAATTAAAACACCAGGGTCACACCTGCGCAAGAAATCCCGCATCTGCGTAATCGTAGGTGCGACCAAGACCTCGCTTCTGCGATCCCAGCCTGCCCCTCTCTTGGCCGCATCTGCGGCTTCCTATCCGCTTCAGCGTGCCCGCACCTTCGGTCCCCTAGCCACATGTGCGGTTATGATAGCAACAAAACTCCTTCAGCTGCTAAACTCAACTCAAAATCACCCGTTAACCACCCGGAATCACCCCGAGGCCCCCGGGACCTCAACCAAAGGCACGAGCAAGTCATATACCACCTTCCAAACTTGTACCAATCCTCAAAACACCTTAAACAACATCGGAACATCGAATTAACCATGGATTCAAGCCTAAAAACTCTAAAGACTTCCGAATTCCACTTTCGATCAAAAAGTCTATCAAACCTCGTCTGAATGACCTGAAACTTTGCACACACATCCCAAATGACACAACAGATCTACTGCAACTTTCGGAACTCCATTCTGACCCCGATATCAAAATCTCACTACCGAACCGGAAACTTCAAAAATTCAACTTTCGACATTTCAAGCCTTATTATGCTACGGACCTCTAAAACACAATCCGAACATGCCACTAAGCCCGAAATCACCCAACAAAGCTAACGGAACCAACATAATTCCATTCCGAGGCCGTCTTCACCCTGTTCCGATTACGGCCCAAATTCTAAAGCTTAAACTCTCATTTAGGAACTAAGTGTCCCAAATCACTCCGAAATTCAAAACGAACCTTGCCGACAATTTACAATAACATAAACAAATACGGGGAATGCAGTTTATAGGGGATTAGGACGTTAATTCTTAAAACGACCGGCCAGGTCGTTACATTGACCGGGTTGTTTATATAAATAACATGTTCACACAATACTATCCGTCTATCCATAATACATCAACCCTATATTCCTATGGTCTTGAATCTATCATGAACGAATATAATACGATATTCAACTAAGCAAGACCGTTAGGTATATTCCTATCCTAACCGCGAAATCTTTCCCCGAGCCACGGGTTCAGAAACAAGCTCTCTCCAATAATTCTACTCTAATCTAAACACTGCTTTCCCAAGCATAGCATAGATAGTAAATAGAACTTAACTGCTGCCCAAACAATTAAGCAATTATGCACAAAATTGGAGAAACAACCAAGATGATAACTCGAATTAACGGTAATATAATTAATAAACTTCAATATTCATGACAACCACAACCCTAGAACGTGAAGTTAATTAGCTCCACATAGATATGGTAGCAAAACAACTAATCATCAAGAAAAAGTAAAGATTACTAAGTTTGATGGAAGAAAGATGGAATCTGATGAATTTCGGCCTCCATGGCGGCTCCACGCTCTCCCTCGGTCTAATATCAGGTCTAATCTCCAAAAAATGGTATTTAACGACTATTTATATGTGTAGGGAAAAGATCTAGACAAAATAACCAAGTCCAAAATAAAAAATGAGATAAAATAGACTTTAAAACCCGGAACACGCAAACACCTCGCGGCGCCTGCTCTACCGCGCGCTTCACCTAGCTACAGGCCTCGCGGCGCCTGCTCTAACGCGAGCAAATTGGCTCGCGTCGCCTGCTGCTTTGCTGCTTCGTTTCTCATTTTGATTTGCTGCCTAACTTTTCAATTTCAATTATCTTTCTTCATTTGTCTTTTCCTTTGTAATGTTACACTTTATTCATGGGATAATCATAAGCCCATTGTTTTAGTGCATGAATTACACTTTAAATATTTACTTTGCTTTAATTTTATCTTCAATATACCTACACATAAAATAAACTCAATTAAGCACACATATAATATAGTTTAGCATGAAAACACCAAAATATAAGGTAAGTAATGCACAAAAAACTATATAATTATAGTCAAACATCAATTAACAATGAAAAAATTTCACTAATAATAATGAATACCCTTAAATAACGTTACTGTCTTAGATTAGATAAAAAAACATCTATTTTTCAAGCATAGAAGGAAAATGATGTGCAGGCAACAAATTTCATTCCAAGAACATTTTATTTCAAAAAGAAAATAAAATGAAAATATTCACTAACGAGGTTATTCTACCTAATTGTACTAACTGAAGGAAGATTCTCAGACGCCATGAGGTTTCTTCCGATTAACTAAAATAATTCCATGAAAATTCATTGTGCGCAAGTTTTCTGGGCCAAAACCTGATAATTGAACATTACTCAGTCTTAGATTGTGTATTTATCACAAAAATGTTTGGCCCCTTATTAAAATGGAAGAAGAAACCGTTAGGCTTTTAAAATAAGTGGCATGCCTTTTGAATGATACGTTTGGCTCAGTAATTCAGTTAATGGGTGTACCTTTTGAATGAAAGGCTTGGCTCAGTTAATGAGCGTATCTTTTCAATGAAACATTTGGTTTAAATGATTAAAAAAAGGAGAAAAAAGATAGATGAAATTACTAGCTAGAGTTGTCATATCACTTTTTCATTCCCTAAATTATATATATAGAGACTAATGTAATGCGTTAATTTTTTCCTCCACCAATCAATTAGACTTGCTAAACTTCAATTATTCTGGAATTAATCTCTCCATTATTTGTAATCTGGAACGTAAATTAAGCCACTAGCTTTAGAGAGATGTCACATTACTTTTTTATTCCCTGAATCTCTCTATATATATATAAAATTGAGGGCCATACACACGGATACGTGGCACTTCTCTTTAAGCAGCAATTGCATTTATCTTTTTTTAGGAATTTTAGGGTTTTCCTATGATTTTTCACTATCAAAGACCAAAAAAGCACGCAAAACAAAACGCTGCTTCAAAAACAATACCGTTTCTTTCTGCACCGATTCTTTACTCTTCTAACTTTTGTCTTTCCTCTCTCTTTCTCTATTACATTCTTCGGCTTGGTGCCACCGTTCGTATTCAGACCTACTGTCAGGTATCTTCTTCTGTTTTTCTATTTCTTTTTCTTTTCTCTTTAGTTTGCCGCTTTGGCTGTGAGTCTCAAAGTTCATTCATTTTTCGGTTTTTTCAATTTGTTAACGAAGATTGAATGACCATACATATCAAAAAAATGAAGATTAAATATACTGATTTTGTGAAAGTTATTGTGATTTGTAATCTTGATGTGCAAACTAACATTGTCTTATTAGTGGTTAATATGTCATTGACTTATACACAAGAATTTTTGAAACCACAAATCCTCTCACGAAATCTTCACAACCATACAAACGTAAAGGGATGAAATACTACAGAGCAAACACATGCCTATTTTGACGCCCATGAAGTGTTCGGAAAAAGACCCTATAGGTTGACCTTCCCCATAGAATCATGAAATGCTACTATTTACTCAACAAATGCCCGTTTGAAATCCTTTTGAAATACATATTTACCAACTATGCCTTCTTGAATATATTTGTAATGTTAAATTTTAGACTCTTTCAATTTAACACTCTTAAACAGGAAATTATGGAAACAAATATGTTGTGATCGTTCACTTCTGCAATTTACATTTACAGTTTCACTTTTACTTCGGACCATTAACTTTTCCTTTTTGGATAATAGATATTACTGCAGACCAACAAAAAGGCGTGAAAAGATTCAGATTCAGCTTTCTCCATTGGTATTTGAGGTACACTTCAAAGATTCTTAACTACTATGATCATTTTAATTTTGCGCAATCGATGACAGAGGCGTAAAGATTCTGAAATACTACAATTTTTACAAAAAATGATATCTAAGGGTGTCTGATACGGAATGCAAAGAGCGTTGTTTTGCTGATATTTTTAACTAATTGTGACAAAGTTCGACAACAATATCCACAGGAGTTGATCATAATATAGTGATATGGAGTTTAGACTATATAAGATTTTCTATGCAGTGTTAGATATTGGTATTGGATAGTGCTTCAACTTCCTGTTACTTTTTAGTTTCATTATGAAGTACAAGAATGTTGTTTTACTGATATTTACCATGGTAACTGTCACACCTCCTTTTTGCGCGCCCGCCCCGAAGGGTTAAATGCGCGAGGGGAGTTTTTCCAATTTAAGTGACAATATTCGAAATGGGATTATTTATTTAATTCAGAGTCGCCACTTGGGAAAGGTTTGGCTTTTGGTGTCCCAAGTCACCGGTTTATCTTGAATCCCAAATCGAGGAAATTTTCGACTTTTCCAAATGAAGTCTGCGAACCAGAAATTCTAAGTAAGGAATTCTGTTGACCCGAGGGAAGGTGTTAGGCACCCTCGAATCCCGTGGTTCTAGCACGGTCGCTTAAATTGTTATAATGGCTAAATATCTGATTTAAATACAGGTTGTGACTTATGTGCTTTTATTAAGTTTAAACCGCTTTTATTATTATCATTTATTTTATAGAATTGCAACGTTGTGAAAATGCATCTCGAACCACGTCACAATCAATGCACCCGTAGTTGTTAACACATTTTTGACTCCGTTGAGACTTGGATTTGGGTCACATCAATGTGCACCCGATTTTTAAGAATATAATTTACTTAAAAGTCGCGCCTAAAGAAATCTGAACGCATTATTGTCTTTGGGGAAAGCAGTGGAATTCACTAAACAGTCCGTCCCAAATTCTAAGTATTTATCATGATCAATTATTGAGGGCCCCGCAATTTGCATTTTTATTCGTCGAGGCTCGTCTCATTATTTTAGAAGGGCACCCTACAGTGGCTACATTTCTACTGCGTTTATCTTTAAAGAGAAGGGCGATGCCAAACTTTACTTGTTTGAACAAATACAGACTGAATCCTTATTATGTTTGCCGAACCTAAACTTGTTTGATTACCTGATTGATTGTTCATGAGGTGAGAGTTGCCTCATGCTTTGTCTTCATCGAGTGAATACGCTTATTAATTTGCTAAGTGAGATTGCAACAAACTAACAACATATATTGAGTTATGTTTAACGACCTCCAAGTTCCATTTTAGCACTCTAACCTATTTGAAATTGATAAACGAAATCGGCTGTTTATTAGGAAAATTACTACTAAATGAACTCGAAATGACTATTAGTTTCTCCCAACAATCATCACATTATTTCGAAACAAAGAATCTATACCGAAACCCGATATCGAACTTATATTGGAGCACATAATCTGACAGGAAAAGCTGGCCTTCATAGCCAACTCTTAATGTGACTGCATGAGGGTTTGTTTGGGATACATTTATCCCGGACTTAATACCATAGATTTGTCAATTCAGAGGTCTGTGTAAAATACATACAAGTGCTTACCATGGCTCTATGTTATACAGTCATAACTAAACCAAACAAGTGTTATACTGAACTGAATGTATACTAAATCAAACATGCTGTCTAAGTCATACTGTCATTACTGTTGAGCCATGCTATCTAACAGTTCACTTTGAACAGAATGTATGCTAGTTTATACAGAATATTTGCAGTTTGCAGTAAAAATACAGGCCCAACTAACATTCGAACTATCTTTTACACCAATGCTATAATATAAACTGATATTCATTTCTCTATTATCTGCTTCAACTTCAAACTTTCAACAATACATGGTTCAAAGGTTGTGTACCTGGGAATATTTGCAATTGAAGAAGAGGGCAATCAGTAGAGTACAATGATAACAGAATGCAGCAACAATCACAGCACTATCAGTAGCAACAGGGCAGAATAGCAGCAGGCAAAGCAATACAGCAAGAAACAGGCTCGAGTGCAGAATTGCGACTATGGCCAATAGAAAGCAAAAGCCAAATAACAGCCACACCCAGTGGAGTAGAATCAGAACTCCAGACAGACCAAATCAGTAGTAAACCAATGAAAAACACTCGATTAATAGACACAAACTGGACTTTCTAAGAATCAGAACTGATTTGAACAATTTGAACCACTGAAACCCAATAATAATAGGAGGAAAAAGTTTCTGATTGTTGGTTATATACCTTCTATCTCTTCACCTCTCTCTATCTATGTTTTCCTAAAATCAGCCCTATCCTTTCTCTGTGTATATCTATTTGTATGTATTTCAGCTCTCAAGGTCCAGTGTCTGTATATCTTCCTTTCTCTTTCAAAGAATTCCTCACAGTCTCCTTCTTTTTTTCTTTTTCCCTCCAGGTTCAGTCTCCCTTTTATCTCCCAGGTCCTCCTCCTTTTATAAGCCTCAACACCATCTCTTTTAACAGCCTGTTTTCAAAATGTCACAGTACCCCTCCCATGTGTCTTTTACCTTTTCAGATCCCAATTAGTTATTTAAGTATATAACCTCCATCAACATTCCCTGGCAGACTTACTTTTAAAAGGTTTAATACTTTTTAAACTTAAAGCAAGGTATGGGCAGTAGAATATGTCTGACAGCATATGCTGTCAACACATTTTAAAATTAAAAGCCCTTTTATGAAGGAAACAGGCTGTGCACAAAGCACATGAGGTGCACCAATGCACATGCTGTGCACGAGTGCACATGCCTTCCAATTCAGAATTTAAGCACTACTGATCCAATTCAACAGCTATAAGTAAACAAAACTGGTTCTTAATTGATCCAGGCAAATGTTCATCAGAAGCAAATCGATTTACTTTGTTCAGACAGTCGAAACTAATTGACGACACATGTCGACTCGACTATATTAGCATTAACATACACAATCGTAGCCAAAAATCAGACATTTAAACAGTATCGATACATGGTTCGAATTATACTGACTAAGCAGAAATACACTCGAGGAGTCAACTAGTCAGTCCAAACTTGAAAATCGGCTACTTGCACAACATTTACATACACATTATCAGAACAAATGGAAAGACTTATTCAAACAAACAGAAGTTCAGGCAAAGTGGACAAACAAAAGTTGGTAAAATTAAAACAAATATGAACAGATTTTTAAAACAAATCAACGGACTAAAACAAAAATAAAGAAAAGAAAACAAGACTCACCTCAAATCTTTGAGAAATCAAAAAGTTTGAACCCGGATTTGGACAGACCTTTCTTAAGGCTGAACGGACTTTAATCGAAGTGTTTCTCATATGAGAAACACTTCGATTAAGGTCCATTAGACCTTAATCTCTTTGGCTCGGACTGGCATGGGCCAGTGATGAAGGAACACAAAACTTTCAAAACTTAGATCTGGGATTCAGGCTTCCCTGATCAGATTCGGACCAAACCAAGTATGGTTTGGTCACGAGGAGGGTCTGGGGAGTGTCTGGTGTGAAGCTTGGGTTGGTTGGTGTAGATTAGGTTCCGACTCGAATCTTCAAATGAAGATTCGAGAAGGTGGGGTAGGATTCGAAGTGTGTGGTTGGTAGATTTAGGTTCAGGATGGCATGGGGGTTCTATGGTGTTCAGGTGGAGGTCAACGGCGTTCAGGCCGCCGGGTTTCTGGTGAAGGTGTGCAGGGGCGGCTAGGGTTTGAAGGGGATGGGTTTGGTGAAGACGAAGGCGGGGGTGTTGGCTAGGGGGGCAGGGTAAAGATCTAGGCTTATATAGTTAGTGGGTGGGTTGATCTCAACCGTTAGATCAATCTAGATCTACGGTTTGGATCTGATGGTCTTAAGTGAAACGGTGTCGTTTCAAGTGTTGAGGGTTGGGGTCGGTCCGGGTGAGACGGGTCGGGTTTATTGGTGGGTTATGGGGAATTGATCTTGGCCGTTGATCAATTCAAGATCAACGGCCCAGATCAACCTGTACCAAAACGACGTCGTTTGGATTCTCTGGGCATCAGGTGGTCTGGACCGGGCAGGCCTGGGTTTTGGGCTGTTCGTTTGGGCCAATTTTGTTAAAATTGGCCCAAGTCCGGAAGGGAAGGGGTCCTTTCAATATATATTTTTTATTTATTTCTTTTTTCTTATTTATTTTAAAACAAAACTAACCCAAAAAATCAAATTAAAATTAAACACCCACTCAATACAATTATTTGCACACACACTAAAATATTTCAAAACAGGTAAAGTCAAACAAAATAAAATCACAGACGAAGATGCCTATTCGTGATTTTCTATTTAACGACCGGATTACGGTTCGAATTATGCAGGACACATATAATTTTATTTTAATAAAGTAAATAAATAAAAATGGGCCGAAGTCACAAATAAATCAACAAGGTGCCGCACAGAAATCCAAAAATTGTACAGCAGGGCCAATTATTATTTTTTATTTCTTTTTGGAGCGATTGTCGTGCGAAACAAAAATCACGTGCTCACAGCTGCCCCTCTTTGTTCGGAAACACGAAGGGTTTTCGTGCAAAGATAAAGTGAGCGTGTATGAGCGATTTTTGCCTATAGACCACTCCGTATGAAGCATTTTTTTTGAAAGATCTGACCGAATCTTGCTTCAAAGATTTCCTACATATCCTGGGCTAAACAGGAATCAGGTCAATGTAGTTCGGGAGGTTTTGGTAGCTGGGACTAACATGGGATTGCAATGCTTGCTGCTACTGCTGCTGCTGTTGTCACTGCTACGTTACTGACCGCCTTATTACAACCAAACGAAAATTGGAAACTGAACTAACTACTTATATGCATGTCAACTGCTAGTTACAAGATTCCTATCTATGATTCTTTTACAACTTGATCTTGGGTCTTAGCTGATTTTGCTTGTAGACTTCGACCTGAATCTTGATGCTTGCGAGTTGCGGCGACTTGTTTAATCTCCGGGATACTGAGTGAGACGCGATTGGTAGGGTTCAGGGCCTTAGTCAAATGTGGGAGTCGATCTGCTCTCCATTCGCTCTGATATCTCGGGATGTCTTTTTTTTTTCCTTTTTTCTTCTTTGATTCCGAACTGGGATTCATCTCGTGGGTCATTTCGATCCATGTGGCTCGAGGTCAGACCTGCGGGAGAAAACAAACGAACGAAATTTTCTGCCCCAGTTTTACTAGGAAAATTTCGTTAATCATTCAACAGGAAGTTCATAAAATTGATGAAAGAGGATATGCATGCTCAGTTCAGGGTTGGAGCCCTAATACCGACTAGATGGGGAAAGGTTCGGTTTAGGGTTTAAAACCCTAACGCCGAACAAAGGAAGAATTCAGTTTAGGGTTTAAAACCCTAATGCTGAATAAAAGGGAAAATTCAGTTTAGGGTTTAAAACCCTAATGCTGAATAAAAGGGAAAATTCAGTTTAGGGTTTAAAACCCTAACGCTGATTGCATGAAAAGCTCAGCTTAGGGTTTTAAAACCCTAATGCTGGCTGAAAGGAAAAGTTCAGTTTAAGGTTTAAAACCCTAATGCTGATTGCATGAAAAAGCTCAGTTTAGAGTTTAAAACTCTAATGCTGGCTGAAAGGGAAAAGTTCAGTTTAGGGTTTAAAACCCTAATGCTGACTAAAAGGAAAATTCAGTTTAGGGTTTAAAACCCTAATGCTGATTGCATGAAAAAGCTCAGTTTAGAGTTTAAAACTCTAATGCTGGCTGAAAGGAAAAAGTTCAGTTTAGGGTTTAAAACCCTAATGCTGACTAAAAGGAAAATTCAGTTTAGGGTTTAAAACCCTAATGCTGATTGCATGGAAAAGCTCAGTTTAGAGTTTAAAACTCTAATGCTGGCTGAAAGGAAAAAGTTCAGTTTAGGGTTTAAAACCCTAATGCTGACTAAAAGGAAAATTCAGTTTAGGGTTTAAAACCCTAATGCTGATTGCATGGAAAAGCTCAGTTTAGAGTTTAAAACTCTAATGCTGGCTGAAAGGAAAAAGTTCAGTTTAGGGTTTAAAACCCTAATGCTGACTAAAAGGAAAATTCAGTTTAGGGTTTAAAACCCTAATGCTGATTGCATGGAAAAGCTCAGTTTAGAGTTTAAAACTCTAATGCTGGCTGAAAGGAAAAAGTTCAGTTTAGGGTTTAAAACCCTAATGCTGACTAAAAGGAAAATTCAGTTTAGGGTTTAAAACCCTAATGCTGATTGCATGGAAAAGCTCAGTTTAGAGTTTAAAACTCTAATGCTGACTGAAAGGAAAAAGTTCAGTTTAGGGTTTAAAACCCTAATGCTGACTAAAAAAATTCAGTTTAGGGTTTAAAACCCTAATGCTGATTGCATGAAAAAGCTCAGTTTAGAGTTTAAAACTCTAATGCTGGCTGAAAGGGAAAAGTTCAGTTTAGGGTTTAAAACCCTAATGCTGACTAAAAGGAAAATTCAGTTTAGGGTTTAAAACCCTAATGCTGATTGCATGAAAAAGCTCAGTTTAGAGTTTAAAACTCTAATGCTGGCTGAAAGGGAAAAGTTCAGTTTAGGGTTTAAAACCCTAATGCTGACTAAAAGGAAAATTCAGTTTAGGGTTTAAAACCCTAATGTTGATTGCATGAAAAAGCTCAGTTTAGAGTTTAAAACTCTAATGCTGGCTGAAAGGGAAAAGTTCAGTTTAGGGTTTAAAACCCTAATGCTGACTAAAAGGAAAATTCAGTTTAGGGTTTAAAACCCTAATGTTGATTGCATGAAAAAGCTCAGTTTAGAGTTTAAAACTCTAATGCTGGCTGAAAGGGAAAAGTTCAGTTTAGGGTTTAAAACCCTAATGCTGACTAAAAGGAAAATTCAGTTTAGGGTTTAAAACCTTAATGCTGATTGCATGAAAAAGCTCAGTTTAGAGTTTAAAACTCTAATGCTGGCTGAAAGGGAAAAGTTCAGTTTAGGGTTTAAAACCCTAATGCTGTCTAAAAGGAAAATTCAGTTTAGGGTTTAAAACCCTAATGCTGATTGCATGGAAAAGCTCAGTTTAGAGTTTAAAACTCTAATGCTGGCTGAAAGGAAAAAGTTCAGTTTAGGGTTAAAAACCCTAATGCTGACTAAAAGGAAAATTCAGTTTATTTTTTGAGTTTTCTTGTTTTAATAGAAGATAAAAGGGAGTTTTGTGGGAACTTACCTTTTGAGTGAATTCCTTATTGCCAAAATGTTTCTTGTACCCGTGTACCTTCTTCTTTGGGCGACACCCGCTTCTTGCATGGTTGTCTTGGATCATTCCTGTTTCAACTTTTCAGACAAAGAAAAATTGTTAGTTCGGAAACGACGGTTGGTTCGGTGACCTTGATCATTCCCAATTGCTTTGTTGCGTCTCTATTTCTGTTGCGAAGTCCCGCCATTGATTTGATTCGAATGGCGAAACCTTTAGACTGCTCAGGCTTGTATTTCTGGATTCTGTGATGATTTGCCTCGTAAGGCCTCTTTTTTTTTTTTCCTTTTGTCCCGTTTTGATTGAAGGTTCTCAACGGGGATTTTATTGGAGGTGTTCTGTGGGAACTTGTACAAAAGGAAGCTATGTGGGGGGAATATTTATAAAGTGGATTCTTTGTGCGGATTCTGTACAATGGGGTATGCTGGGTTTTTGTTTCAAAACGGGTTTCCCAGGGTTTGTTGGGGTAAGCTTGTTGGGGAATATTTACAAAAGAACTCGCTGTGGATGTGCTGATGAAATTCCAACGGGGATTTTTTTTTTTATATACTGGGGAGACTTTGTGGGAGATTGTACAAAAAGAGAGACTCTGTGGGGTTTTGTACAGGGGGAGACTCTGTGGGGTTTTGTCCGAAGGTGGACTTGCTGGGGAAGATTTCAAGATTTCTCTCTCTCTTCTTTACTCCGGAACACCATCAAATGTCCTGATTCATCATGCTTGGGTAATCATATCAACGAGATGAGGCGCTTTCCTTCACGAGACGGGATTTCGTGCAAACAAACCTGCCACCTGTCCTTTCCGGTGTGTCCTGAACTCAGGGTTAAAATGCAAAAGGGATTCGAAAAGAAACAAAGAAAGGGGAAAATAAATCAGAAAAGGAACACCCTTCTCGGGACGAGGAAAACTTATCTGAGGAAGATAACGCTGGCTTTAAATGACATGACATGCTCTTTGGACTGGACGTCTGACCTTCTAAGAGCTTGCGTTTTCCTGAACTAGAACGGATCTGCGAGTCCAAACTGGTGGCACTCTGCCGAAACTTTCTTGGGATGGCGTCATTCTTTTCGGCCAACAGCGCCCTTTGCGGGTTTTCGCTGGCTGACCTCTCTCATTTCTCTTCCTGTCATCGCTTGATAGCACTCTTTGCGAGTTTTTACTAAACAAACTCTCTCATTTTGGTTTCTCTACTCCCGTCGCCTCGTGGTGCCCGAAGGTTTTCACCGTCGAGACTCTCTCATTTTATCTTTCTCAAATCAGAGTGTGCTGGTCTCCATTCGTGACGCTTATTGGTCCCCCACCATATTTGGTAATTGATTTGAAGGCTTGTGCTTGGTAAAGAAAAGGTAGATGATACTAACTTCTAAACTGCTCGACGTGCCCCGGTTTCAATTTCAGGGTGAATGAGATTTTATTGTTGGTGTGACTGAACCTCAAGGAGAGGCTGCCTACGTATCCTTTCGGAATCAAGTCAAACGTAGTTCAGGACTCAATCAATGTTTTGTTTTGTTTTTTTTTTGTTTTTGTTTTTTTTTGTTTTGTAAGCGGCTCAAAAGTTGGTAGAGAGAATTGGGTAGTGTTTGGGGAGTAGTGGGGAATAAAACCTTCGCCATTTTCAAACGTGTCAGGACCACTGGAGTATGATTTAGACGTAGTACCTCTTGACTGCATCTGCATTTACTGCTGTGTCGGGGTCATTTCCTTCGATATCACCTAAATACAATGCTCCTCTTGGCAATATTTTCCTTACGATGTATGGGCCTTTCCAATTTGGGGCAAACTTTCCTTTTGCTTCTTCATGATGCGGCAGAATACGCCTCAGTACCAGCTGACCTACTTCGAAATTCCGGGGTCGGACTTTCTTGTTGTAAGCACGGGCCATCCTTCGTTGGTATAACTGTCCGTGACAAACTGCAGCCATCCGCTTTTCATCAATCAACGTCAATTGCTCTAACCGAGTCTTAACCCACTCGCTGTCCTCGATTTCTGCTTCGACAATGATTCGAAGCGAAGGAATTTCTACCTCTGCCGGTATTACAGCCTCGGTCCCATAAACCAAAAGATAAGGAGTCGCTCCCACCGATGTGCGTACCGTAGTGCGGTACCCCAATAATGCAAAAGGTAACTGCTCATGCCACTGTCGGGAACTTTGTATTGTTTTCCTCAAAATCTTCTTGATGTTTTTATTTGCAGCTTCCACAGCACCATTGGCTTTTGGCCGATAAGGAGTGGAATTCCTGTGTGTTATCTTGAATTGCTCGCACACATCTCCCATCAAGTGACTGTTCAAGTTTGCCGCATTATCTGTAATGATAGTCGCAGGAATACCGAAGCGACAGATAAGATTTGAGTGTACAAAATCCACTACAGCTTTCTTGGTGACCGACTTGAGAGTGACAGCCTCTACCCATTTCGTAAAGTAGTCTATGGCAACTAGTATAAACCTGTGTCCGTTTGAGGCCTTTGGTTCAATTGGTCCAATGACGTCCATGCCCCAGGCGACAAATGGCCATGGTGCGGACATGGGATGCAGTTCCGTGGGAGGTGCATGAATCAAATCACCGTGCACCTGACACTGATGACACTTCCGAACGAAACTAAAGCAATCCTTTTCCATGGTCATCCAGTAATAACCTGCTCGAAGGATTTTCTTCGCCAAGACATACCCGTTCATGTGAGGTCCACACACACCTGCGTGTACTTCGTGCATGATCTTTCTTGCCTCCTCGATATCGACGCATCGTAAGAGATTGAGGTCCGGGGTCCTCTTATATAACAATTCACCGCTTAGAAAGAAACCACTTGCATGTCGCCTAATGGTCCTCTTCTGATCTCTAGTAGCATGCTCTGGGTATTCTTGCGTCTTCAGGAACCTCTTGATGTCATGGTACCAAGGCTGCGTATTTGATCCCGCCTCGATTACACTGCAGTAACCGTGTCTTTCCTTGATTTGGATTTCCAAAGGATCGACGTGGGCGTTGCCCGGGTAGGGTAGCATAGAAGCCAGAGTAGCAAGTGCATCTGCCAGTTCATTGTGACACCTCGGAATATACCTGAACTCTATTGAGGTAAAGCGCTTGCTGAGGTCCTCCACATGTTGTCGGTATGGGATAAGTTTGACATCCCGAGTTTCCCACTCGCCTTGAACTTGCCGGATGATCAGGTCAGAATCTCCCATAATCAGTAAGTCTTTGACATCCTGATCGATTGCCATATGCATGCCCATAATGCAGGCTTCGTATTCAGCTGTATTATTTGTGCAGAAAAAACGAAGTCTAGCTGTGGCGGGATAATGCTGACCGGCAGGCGAGATCAAAATTGCCCCAATCCCTATACCCTTGGCGTTCACGGCTCCGTCAAAGAACATCTTCCAAACATGAGCTTCCTCCGAGATCACTTCTACGGTGTTTACCTCTTCATCTGGAAAGTAGGTATCCAATGGCTGGTATTCCTCATCGACCGGGTTTTCGGCCAAATGATCTGCTAACGCCTGGGCTTTCATTGCCGTGCGAGTGACATAAACTATGTCGAATTCCGTAAGCAAGATTTGCCATTTAGCCAGTCTCCCAGTAGGCATTGGTTTCTGAAATATATACTTCAAGGGATCCAACCTGCTTATGAGGAATGTAGTGTGGGCTTGGAGATAATGTCTCAGCTTTTGAGCAACCCATGTGAGAGCGCAGCATGTCCTTTCCAGCAGAGTGTATTTGGCCTCGTAGCTGGTGAATTTCTTGCTCAAGTAGTAAGATTGCTTGTTCCTTCTTTCCGGTTATGTCGTGTTGCCCGAGGACGCAACCGAAAGAGTTCTCCAAGACTGTCAGATACAAGAAAAGTGGCCTCCCTGGTTCTGGAGGGACCAAGACTGGGGGATTCGAAAGGTATTCTTTGACTTTATCAAAGGCTTCTTGACACTCCGTTGTCCACTTAATCGCCGCATCTTTCCTTAACAGCTTGAATATGGGCTCACACGTGCTTGTCAGCTGGGCAATAAACCGACTGATGTAGTTCAACCTGCCCAACAGACTCATCACGTCTTTCTTCGTTCTCGGGGGAGGTAGATCTCTGATAGATTTTATCTTAGTTGGATCTAGCTCGATACCTCTCCTGCTTACGATGAAACCCAAAAGTTTGCCCGACGGAACTCCGAAAGCGCATTTGGCTGGATTTAGCTTCAAGTCATACTTCCTTAGCCTCTCGAAGAATTTCCTCAAGTCTTGGATGTGATTATCCTGCGTCCTGGACTTGACTATCACATCGTCCACGTACACCTCTATTTCCTGGTGCATCATGTCATGGAAAATGGCAGTCATGGCCCTCATGTAAGTAGCCCCAGCATTCTTCAGACCAAATGGCATGACCCGGTAACAGTAGGTGCCCCAAGGCGTGGTGAAGGCGGTTTTCTCGGCGTCCTCTTCATCCATCAGTACCTGATGATACCCAGCGTAACAATCTACAAAAGACTGTATCTCGTGTTTGGCACAATTATCAACGAGGATGTGGATGTTGGGCAGCGGGAAATTATCTTTAGGACTTGCTCTGTTCAGATCTCGGTAATCTACACATACCCGAGTTTTCCCGTCCTTTTTCGGTACTGGAACCACATTCGCCAACCATGTTGTATATTGGACTACCCGGATCACTCCCGTTTTCAGCTGCTTGGTGATCTCCTCTTTAATCTTGTCACTGACCTCCGTTTTGAACTTTCGTTGCTTCTGTTGAACTGGAGGACAATCAGGATGAATGGGCAATTTATGAACCACTAGATCAACACCTAGTCCTGGCATGTCATCATATGACCAAGCAAACACGTCTTTGAATTCAAAAAGAAGTTGAATTATCGCCTCTCGCGTTTTCTTGTCCGTGTGAATGCTTATTTTGGTCTCCCGGATTTCTTCCGGGGTTCCTAAATTTACCGGTTCAGTGTCATTCAGATTCGGCTTAGGTTTATTCTCGAAATATTCCAACTCTTGGTTTATCTCCCTAAAAGCCTCTTCCGCATCATATTCTGGTTCTGGGTTCATTAATTCGCAGTTAAATAACTCATTGTGATCTGGGCGTGAAGTCTGCAAACATGTCATATTTAAAGCCGCATTATTAGGACTGAAAAGGATGATAAGAGGAAAAGTAATAAAAATCAGAACAAAAGAAAGAATAGGAAAGCAATGATGATTTTTTTTTGTATTTTTGTATATTTTCTTTGGGAAGTTGGAAGACAACAATGTTTACAACTAGGAATTCAAAACAACAATTGAAAAGAAGAAAACGTTCAAGTTATGTCCCGGAGATAACTTGTGATACAGGAAAGGTGGCAGGGCAGGTCTACCCGGACTTCCGTCTAGTCGGGAATGGCGTGGCCTCCCAGTTTTGAAGTTGGGCGTTCGGTCCCATGTACAGCATCTTAGCAGTGCTTGTGCCTTCACCTGGTTGAACCATGTGGACCTCGTAGAGCATTTCTCTCATAGCCCCACATATTTCCTCGATTTCCTCAGCTGTGAAGACCTCATCATCTTCTTCTTCAGCGTACTTTGGCCTGACGAAAGTCGCATATAAATCCGGCAGTGGTTGAGGCAACTTCCAGCCCTCATTTCTCCTTTTCTTTGCCCATTTTTCGTCTGTTGGAGTAGGTTTGAAACCTAGTCCAAAAGGTTTCTTGACGACTGGTAAAGTAATGGGTTCTGTTATTCCCTGAAGGGTTCGTCCAAGTCCCTTCCCTGGCCTAAATCCGTGCCGGATCATCTCTTTGGCCACCATGACCGAAGCGTTAGACAAGAAAGGCTGGGGGCAAGGTACTCCCTCTTCGTGCTGCTCTGCCAGTACCACCTCGAAAGCTTGATAGACCGTATGTTTGCTCCCTTCTCTTGGTTCAAGATACGGGACGGATGGATCCCGATAAATGGCATGCTCATCTTCCCCGTGGACCACGATCTCTCGGTCTTCGTACTCGAACTTCACCATCTGGTGAAGAGTGGAAGGAACGGCTCCTGCCGCATGGATCCAAGGTCTGCCAAGGAGAAAATTGTAGGATGTGTCCATGTCGATCACCTGGAAGGTTACTCGAAATTCGACTGGTCCTATGACCAACATCAGGTCTATTTCTCCCATGGTATCTCTTTTGATGCCGTCGAAAGCTCTTACGCAGACATTGTTGGGTCGGATTCTTCCGGTCCCAATTTCCATCCTTTGTAGCGTGGAGAGCGGGCAAATGTCAACGCCTGAGCCTCCATCCAACATTACCCGCTTAACATAGTAGTCCTCGCATTTAACTGTTAAATGCAAGGCCTTGTTGTGTGCCGCTCCTTCCGGGGGTAAATCATTCTTGCTGAAAGAGATTTGGTTGATGGCGAAGAATCTTTCTGTCATCCGCTCTAGTTGCTCCACTGAGGTTTTAACCGGTACATATGCTTCATTCAGAGTTTTCAGTAGGATCTTTTGATGCTCGGCCGACCTTATCAATAATGATAGCATGGACACTTGCTCAGGGTGCTTGCGCAGCTGATCTATCACTTCGTAATCCGGCATCTTCATTTGTTGGAAGAACACTTCCGCTTCTTCAACACTCACAGGCTTCTTTGGAGGGAAGCGCCTTTGTGTGGCGTTGTTCAGTTCTTGGGTATTTGAGTACCCTCCAATGAAAGTATTTTCTGGAAGTTCTCCCATGACCTCTTTACCTTTGTACATTACCAAAGTCTTTTGATAATTCCACGGCACTGTGGACGGGTTGGTCATTGGCTTTTGTGGCACGCATCCGATAACCACTGGCTCATTCAGCCGAGGTGGTTGAATCGTCCCCCGGACCACATAGGCCCCTTTTGGCACGTACATAGGTTTTGTCTTTTTGATCCCGAAGTTCTGCGTCTTCTTGGCTTGACCTCGTGGTATGTAAAGAACTCCACCCTTTGCTGGTACCACTTTCTTCTCCACCTTCTTTTTAGGCTTGCTTTCTGCAGCCTTGGCCTCCTCCCCCTTTTCTGATTTCTGGTCTATTTCAGGCCTCTTCCCCGTGTCGACAATGGCAATTATGGCTTTCAAAGCAGGGTCGAACTCTTTGTCTTCACAAATCATGCCGATCAGCGGCCCATTATTGTGAGCGGGCAATGGATTGTTAGTCACATTTGGGATCTCTTCGTCCCTTAGCACTATTTTCCCCTGCTCTATCAAATTTTCGACCACTCTTTTCAATGACCAGCAGTCGTTTGTATCATGTCCCTCGGCCCCTGAATGATAGGCGCATCTGACTCCGGCTTTGTAAGAAGGAGATGTCGGGTTTTGCCTTGTTTGAGGGATTGGTTGCAAGAAACCCAACTGGACTAGCTTAGGGAACAAAGTAGAGTATTGTTCACCGATGGGCGTGAAAGTCCGCCGTCGGGGTGGCTCCTGGGGGCGGTAATTATTCTGCGGGGGTTGTGGGTTATAGTGGTTGCGGTAAGGAGGCTGATTTCTGGGAGGTGGAGTTGGGCCTCGGTTGGCTTGTTGTGGTGGATGGTTATAAGGTTGGGCATTCATGACCATATAAGGCTGATGAGCATATGCCAAATTTGAGTGGGGGTAATAGTGTTGTGGGGCCCTTTCCGGAAAATGGGGCCTGGGGTGACGATACTCCCTTGTTTCAGAGGCTGCCATAGTCGCTTCCTCCTTCTTCTTCCCCCTTGTCGTTCCTCCAGATCCACTTTGGACAGCCTGAGAGGTTGCCCTTATGGCTGCTTGACTCAAAATCCTTCCCGTTTTCAACCCATTTTCCACCATCTCTCCAATCTTGATCGCTTCCGCGAATGGCTTACCCATAGCCGACATCATGTTTTGGAAATAGTCTGACTCTTGAGCCTGGAGAAAGGTAGTGACCATTTCCACTTCATCCATGGGAGGCTTCACTCTCGACGCCTTGTTCACGCCACTTAATAGCATACTCTCTAAAGCTTTCTGAAGGCTTCTTCTTCAAATTCGACAGAGAGTTTCGGTCTGGCGCAATGTCGATGTTATACTGGAATTGTTTTACAAAATCTCTGGAGAGATCATCCCATATATGCCATCGGGACATTTCCTGATCCATATACCATTCCGAAGCTATCCCTACTAGACTTTCCCCAAAGTATGTCATTAGCAGTTCTTCTTTTCCGCCGGCTCCCCGCAATTGGTTGCAGTATTTCTTAAGGTGTGCAATGAGGTCACCGTGCCCATCGTATTTCTCAAACTTGGGGGTTTTGAAACCCGTTGGCAGGTGCACGTGAGGAAACATGCACAGGTCGGCGTAAGAGACGCTCTTTTGCCCACTCAATCCTTGCATATTCTTCAGACTTTGTTCAAGGCTTCTCATCCTTTTGGCAATCTCATTTTGTTCTGCAAATCTGGAGTTCTGATCCTGCCCGGGTGCAAGCTCGCACTGAGGCGGTAGAGGATTAGTATTGGTAGCGAACCTAGTTGGTTCCATTGAGAACGATGGGGCTTGGAATGTAAAAGATGATGAGTCAAAGCTTGGCTTGTATGTGGTAGGTTGTGCCGTAACCGGGCAAGGCGATGCAGTAAAGATGTTCATGCTTGCATCAGTGGCCGACATTCGGGGATGAGGTTCAGAAGGCGATCCAGCGGAGAAGGCTGAGGTGGCTGGGTACCCGAATGGGGTAGCAGGATAATTTATGGGGACATTAGAAGTCCCACTTGTTCTGGAGAATAATTCAGGGAATCTGGGGACGACACTTGGCGGCTCTTTCCCATTGTTCCAGTCGTCCAGCATTTCCAACATGCGGAGCCGTAGGATTCTATTTTCCTCCGCAGTTGTGGATTCAGGTGTGAGGACGGCTGAGATTGAGCTCTCCTCAGAAACAGGGATCGTTTGCAATGGAATTTCTGAAGACATTTCCACACTTCCTTTCGACCTGGTGAAGTAAGTGTGAGTACTGCTTCTGGCCCTAACAACAGGTGGTTGAACACTTCTTCTTGACCTCGTGAAATATGAGTGCGAGGCCAGACTTTCACCAAACCAACCGTCTTTTCAAAAACCCTGGGAAAATGCTTAATGACAAACGCACGGTTAATTTGTAGCAAATAACAGATAGTTAATCTCACGTTGGGCATGATGCACTTATACAGTTTAAGTGGATTACTATATGTTTGCTACGAGAGCACGCGTCATTCCGGCGTTTTATTAGTTTTTTTCTTTTCTTTTCTCTTTTTTTTTCTTTTATATATTTTTTTGTTTTGCAGTAAAAGAAATGCGACCGGATCCGATGAGGATTGCCTACGTATCACGATGCCTACGTGAATCAGATCATTACGTAGTTCAAAAAACACAAATGGGCGTAAAAGAAACAACCTATTTATTGTTGAAACGTTCTATTACAAGCTACATTTTGCAAAAGAAAGAGCAAACTTTGAAAATAAACCTAGACTCAAAATAGACTGAAAATCACCTTGATGAAAAAACAGGCAGAAGATACAGATTTGACCTATGAATGCATTATGGTTTTAAAAATTGGTTTCCGCGGGGCATCGTTCGGCCTCGCCGCGGTCCTAGGCGTGAGATCCCTCTCAAGTTGCTCCAGCTCGTGCATAGTCTGCTTGACATAACCCATTACTGCCGAGAGGACGGTAGCGCTGGACATGTTCTCACATCGTAGACATCGTCTGGTGATGGCATGGGCAATGGCCTTGATCCTATCTCTGGTTTGCTTCTTCTCTATGAGTAGGTGCCTTATCTGATCACTGCACGTCTTGAATACCTGTGAGTCCTGTATGTGCTGATCCCTCAGCTGCCGCACTTCTTTCCTTCATTTGGGCCAACAAGTCGTAACAGTATCTACTCTCCATTTGGAAATCCCTGGCCTGCTTAACTGCTTTAAACTCAAGTGTAGCCATCTCCCTCTTTATTTTGGAAACAGCCTTCTCGTGGTCACGTTTCAATTGGTTCAAACATCGGCGATGCTTATCTACTCTTGTTTCCCACCGTGCCTTGAACTCTGTCATGACCTTTTCGGATTCTTCTAACCTGTCTCGCCATTCCGTGATCTCTCTTTTCAAACCCTTTATCAACCGCTGGTCTGATTGACTTCTGGGTTGCTCATCAAGAGACAATCTCAATTTTTGGACTTG